>NC_091691.1:63520000-64145000 GCF_041296265.1 Equus caballus | reverse complement strand
AATCATGCCTTATTCATCTGGGTATCCCTTTAACAGTACCCTAATCTCAAAGACGGTTGTTTAGATGTTAATAACAGCAGTTTGTCAACTCTCCAAAACGGAAGTAGGTGGTGAAAGTAGGTGGTGGAAGTAGGTGGCGGTCGGCTGGTAATAGCCAAAGGCGAGTGCTGAAACAATCGAGTTGAAAATCTTATTCACCGCGCGCCCTCTTGTGGAAAAGAAGACAAAAAACACTATGTTACTACCTTGCGTGACGAGGATTTAGTTCTTTCCCTAACACCTCCTCCTCCTCTAAATATAGCTATAATACAATATTAATGAATAAAAATATATTTAAACATAAATATATTAATCTATATTTAAATATAATTACATTCTATCTAAATGTAGTTATTAATGATTAATAAATTAATGACTCATCTTCACCATATTATGATTTATGATTTTGTAAGTACTGTTCACAGATGAGCCAAAGTATTGTATAATTACATTTTCTTTCTGGTAATGTCCTTGTGTGTTTGGCTCCTGGAAAATCACTACAGTGCTTCATTTTTTTCGTTTACTTCATTTTCTAGCTACTTAGCAAAATTAATGCCCAAACTCTCTGCTGAAGCTGTAAGGTCCTCTCAATATTGTTAAACAAATCTGGAACCTCCAACAACACTACTTTTAAAAATGACTGAAGCTATTTTCAGTGCTACCGTTTAAAATGAGACTAATTATTTACCTTCTCATTTGTTGCACAGCTATCATCCTGGGATCCCACACTTGCTGCCTTTTCAGACTTTTGATGAATAGATGTTCTGAATATTAATAAGCCAAATTTTTCTTTTTTTCCTTTTGGTGAGGAAGACTGGCCCTGAGCTAACATCTGTTGCCAATCTTCCTCTTTTTGCTTGAGGAAGATTGTCTTTGAGCTAACATCTGTACCAATCTTCCTCTATTTTGTATGTGGGATGCTGCCACAGCATGGTGTGGGTGGGTCCACACCTGGGATCTGAACCCATGAACGCTGGGCCACCAAAGCAGAGGGCACAAACTTAACCACTATGCCACTGGGCTGGCCCCCCAAATTTATCATTTTTTCCCTTTGTGGTTAGTGCTTTTAGAGTCCTATTTTCTTTTTTTTTTTTTTTTTTTGAGGAAGATTAGCCCTGAGCTAACATCTGCTGCCAATCCTCCTCTTTTTGCTGAGGAAGACTGGCCCTGAGCTAACATTTGTGCCCATCTTCCTCTATTTTATATGTGGGACGCCTGCCACAGCATGACTTGCCAAGCAGTGCCATCTCTGCACCTGGGATCTGAACCAGCGAACCCTGGGCCAGCGAAGCGAGAACGTGCAAACTTAACTGCTGTGCCACCTGGCCAGTCCCTAGAGTCCTATTTTTAAAATCTCTCCCTATCCCAATGTCTTAAAGATGTTTTCCTACATTACATTCCAAATCTTTATTGTTTTGCTTTGCACATTTGTGTCTACAATTGACTTAGAAATGATTTTTGCATATGGTGTGAGGTAGACATGAAATTTTATTTTACTTTTCCTACATAGGTATTTAATTGACCCAACGTCATTTATTGAAAAGAACACTTTCACCCACCATTCTGCAGTGCCATTTGTGTCGCTCATCAAGTAACCATGCATTTGTGAATCTACTCCTGAGACCTTTAATCTCTTCCACCGACGTGTTTATTTATCCTTACATTAACGCCACAGTCTTTTAGTTACCACATATTTTTACTACATCTAGATAGCCAACAGAACAAGTCCTACCCCCTCATTCTCTCCTTTGAGAGCGCCTTGGCTCTTCTTTAACTCTTTGCATTTCCATATAAATGTTAATATAAGTTTTTCAATTTCTAGAAAAAGTGTTGAAAATTTTATTGTTTGCATTGTCTACAGATAATTTTTGAAAGAATTGTTATTTTTACAACATCATGTCTTCTAATCCATGAACACAAGATATCACTCCATTTATTTAGGTCGTCTTTAATTTCTCTCAATAATTTCTTTTATTGGATCCTTAATAATTTTCTCTATAAATGTTATTTTATAGACTCTGTTGGATTTTTTTAGAAATTGTGGTAAAATATACACAAGATAAAAGTTACCATCTTAACCCTTTTTTTTGTTTGTTTTGGTGAGGAAGATTGGCCCTGAACTAACATCTCTTGTCAATCTTCCTCTTTTTGCTTGAGGTAGATTGTCCCTGAGCTAACATCTGTGCCAGCCTTCCTCTGTTTTCTTTGTATGTGGGACACCACCACAGCATGGCTTGCTGAACGGTGTGTAGGTCCACACCCAGGATGTGAACTCGCAAACCCTGGGCCACCAAAGTAGAGCATGTGAACCTAACCACTACGCCACCAAGCCAGCCCTCCATCTTAACCATTTTTAAATGTTCAGTTCAGTAGTGTTAAGTATATCCATGTTGTTATGCAACCAATCTCCAGAACTCTTTCCATGTTGCAAAATTGAAACTCTACCCATCAAAGGACAACTCTTCGTTCCTTCTCCCCCAGCCCCTGGTGACCACCATTCTGTTTTCTGTCTCTATAAATTTGACTACTCTATTGATTCCACCCAGGTTAGTGGAATCATATAGTATTTACCTTTTTGTGACTGGCTTATTTCACTTAGCATAATATCCTCAAGATTCATCCACACTGTAGCATGTGTCAGAATTGCCTTCCTTTTTAAGGCTGAATAATATTCCATTGTGTGTATATACTACATTTTGCTTATCCATTCATCTGTCAATGGACATTTGTGTGGCTTCCGTCTTTTGGCTATTGTGACTAAAGCTGCTACAAACATAGGTGTGCAAATAACTCTTCAAGATCCTGTTTTCAATTCTTTCGTGTATATACCCAGAAGTGGAATTGCTGGATCATATAACAATTCTATTTTTAATTTTTTGAGGAAGTATAGTATATAGTTTTGATTCTTCTTACATAATTATTTTTAAATAATGGGGGAAAGTCATATTACAAATATTATAGACTGTGTTCTTTAAATTATTTTATATGTTAATCCAAAATATTTTACATAAATCATGGCTCTATATCAAGCAAAAATTGATGAATTATATTTTTTAATTCCCAAGTGCTTTTGAGAAATTGCACACTAATGTCAAAGGTGCTCTCCAGTCAAATTAGGTTGGGAAATACTGTATTTGCTGAAACACTGAATTTGGAGCAAGAAGCAGATTAATCAGTGCAGGAAGTGAGTAAGGACAGCTGTTTAATTAAGAGGTATTCATTGAGTGTGTACTCATATGTGTGTTTTTGATGGATAATGTAAAAAAGGAATGAGACACAATCCTAAAAGATACACACACACACACACACACACACACACACACAATGGAATACTACTCAGCCCTAAGAAAGGACAAAATCATCCCATATGCAACAACATGGATGGACCTTGAGGGTATTATATCAAGCAAAATAAGCCAGACAGAGAAAGACAAACACCTCATGATTTCACTCATTTGTGGAAGATAAGCAAACACATGGATATGAGAACAGATTAGTGGTTACCAGAGGGGAAGGGAGTTGGGGGGTGGACTAAAGGGGTAAAGAGGCACATATATATGGTGATGGATAAAAATTAGACTATTGGTGGTGAGCACAACACAGTCTATACAGAAACTGATAAATAATAATGTACACCTGAAATTACACAATGTTATAAACCATTATAACCTCAACAAAATAATTGAAAAATTAAAAAAATAATAATAAAAGGAGGTGAGACGTGGAGCCACACTTAGACACAAAGAAATGAAGGCATGTGAGGACAGAGGCAGAGGCTGAGTGATGAAGAATTGCTGGCAACCATCAGAAGTTAGGAAGAGGCAAGGAAGGATTTTGCTCTAGAGCCTTTGGAGGGAGCATGGCCCTGCCAAAACCTTAACTTCAGACTTCTAGCCTCTAGAACCAGGAGATAATAAATTCCTGTTGTTTTAAGCCACCAAATTTGTGATAATTTGTTACAGCAGCCCTAGGAAACTAATGCAGCACCAAATCAGGTATCATCAAACGTTTAGTCCCAGTTTGTGGAGAACCAACTCATAAATGAATGCACGGAGCCCCACGTCTTGGGAGAGACGCAAGAAGCAAGACTCCATATGGACAGTGTGCTGAACAGCCAAGGACATAGAGCAGACTCTGAAACTCTACCGTATATCTCCCTCTCGTCAGGCTATACTGTCTTCCCAGCTATGGAGTTTCAGGACTGTATGAAATTTACCATCTTCACTTCTTCACATTAAAATGTTATGAGGCCATTATGCTTTTATTCCAATGTATCTACCTGCAGCAACTCTCTGATCCACTGGGCTCCTCCCTGTGGATTATCTGTCTTCTCTGGTAACTATGTCTTTAAATCTGTCTGAACAGTCGTCGTTAAATTTCAGATTTAACATTTTGGCTTTGTCCTTCATCTCCTTCAGACATTACCCTGGGCTCACATTACCGACATAAATCAAATTTCATATCCTTTTGTTTCCAGTTCACTCCCATAATCCCATTGCTAGTGGGAAACTGACCTTTTTATTAATTTGATCCTCTTTTTTTTTTAAATTCTTTTTGGATGTACATCATATTTCGAATTCTGTGTACATTACATCATGTTCGCCACCCAAACACTAATTATAGCCCATCCCCTCACATGTGAGCCTAATCACCCCTTTTGCCCTCCCCCCTCCCCCCTCCCCCCTCCCCCCTTCCCCAATGGTAACCACCAGTCCAATCTCCAACGATACGTGGGGTTTTTTTGTCTTTTTTTTTTTTTAAAGATTTTATTTTTTCCTTTTTCTCCCCAAAGCCCCCCGGTACATAGTTGTGTATTCTTTGTTGTGGGTTCTTCTAGTTGTGGCATGTGGGACGCTGCCTCAGCGTGGTCTGACGAGCAGTGCCATGTCCGCGCCCAGGATTCGAACCAACGAAACACTGGGCCGCCTGCAGCAGAGCGCGCGAACTCAACCACTCGGCCACGGGGCCAGCCCCTTTTTGTCGTTGTTTTTATCTTCTACTTAGATCCTCTTCCTTTTTTATTCATGTATTTATGGAGCATGAATTAAGTAGAGATCAATGTACCAGCCACCATAAAAGAACAAAGAACACAAGGGCACAGGATGAGTGGGACACAGACCTTTCATGACATGTACATGAGTGAAATAGACATGTCTTGGAAGATCCGATTTCCACTGGGGGGGGGGGAAGGGTGGGTGGCAGTAGCCCAGGAGATAAGAAGGAAAAGGGAAGAGGAAGTGAGGAATAACTCATGATTAGTTTAAGATGCCTGTGAAACAAACAAGTAGTGATGTTTGGTAAGCAGTCAGCTCTGTGGGGAGGAGGCTCAAGAAAAAGTCTAGGCTCAAGATATAAATTGGAACTCACTAGTATGGAGATGGTAGTTGAAGCCTTGTAGGTCGAAATAGATGAGCTAGCCCACAGAGAGCCTACAGCATGAAACATGCAGGAACCAAAGGCAGAACGACAGAGGACACTAATAATATACAAGATTGCAGAACAAGAGGAACCACTGTAAGGAGAAGTCAGGGGAGGGAGGAAGACCTGAAGACAGCAGAGGAATGAAAATGAAAGAACGAGAGTTCAGAGTGGAAGAAGTATCATAAGTAATAATGTGAAACACTGAGAAGATAAGGACTAAAATAAGTGAATTAGATTTGGCAATAGGGAAGACAGTGAAGGGATGAGGATGGAAGTCTCAATATAGAAGGCTTGAAGGAGAATGGGAGGCGCAATTATAGTTTATTCTCTATAACTGATGCTGTAATACACATAAGTAAAAAGTCAAATTGGTCTCTGAGACCTAAAATGGACAAGGGCAGTCCTTTCTCCCATCCCACCAACAGGTCCTGCTCTCAGCACAGCATCCACTTTCAACTCTTATCGCTGTTTCTATGGGGATTTATTTACACTTTTGAAATAACTTGTTAATACAGCTATTTCTTCTGATGTTTCACTTTTATTTATTATTGATTAACTTCACACTATGGAAGATAAGGATGTAGCTCTCTTACACATCTACAACCACCTCCACCATGCAGAATTCTCATCTCTCCCCCGCCCCCAATCCTCCCAATATACTTCTAACATAATTTTGGTCAGACCAGTATTCAGCGTTTGCATTTTTATGACTATATAGATATTATCCACAGCTAAGCCTTCTAATGTACTATAATTAAATTTCTGGTACACCATTTTGTTTGCCTGGATTTAATGATAGTGTTGTTTTCCCCTTTTGCTTAGTCTTTATGTACCTTTCACTAAATCTGCCACTAACTTTTAGCCAGAGTATAAATCTCTCAACATTGGGACATATAACAAACACACCTGGCACTTGTAGGGAAGGAAGACTTTTCCTCTATCCAATGTGGGTTCGTCTGGCCAGAGAACGAATTAAATTCACACGAGACAGAATAGGAAGAGAAAATTAAACAAAGCTTTATGAGGAACCATGGCCCGGGCCTTTCTTCCCGAAGGAAGAAAGGGCACCGAAGAAGTGGGGTGCACAGAGTGGTTATATACCCCAAACAGGGTGTTTCACATATGATTGAAATGTCCCTCTCACAATTGTCACAAGATTGCCCTGTCAGCACAGCACTTGATGGACACAGCAGATAGTGGGTCTGCTATCCCAGAGGGCGTAGCAGGAGGCAAGTCTACTGTCTTGAGCTAGGTGGTCACAGGTGAGCGCAGCAATCAGTTCCTAGCCTAAGGAAAGATGCTTAATCCTTAAAGAAATGCCAAAGTTGGGAGGGGGAGGGAAGTCAGTTACATGAGGTTGCCAGACAGGCACAATAAACAAAATGCAGATTTAAGTCCTTGCCTTCCCCATTGATTAAGAGTTTCTAGAGACAAGGTCATCTCCCCTTCTTCCTGGTACAGAGAGGCGGATATCTTTACAGTTGGAGAGTTCCTTTACGATGTAAATGTCTCCTAACAAAGGGTAAGTAAATTCTACTTTTCAGTTGTTTTCCTGTCTGCAAAGCAACTAGCCTCAAATAATCATCATGCCAAAGAGACATATCTTGGGGTGGCCAATTCCAGGTCCCCACAAACTCCATCTGCACCATTTTTTTTTTCTTGGAGACGTGTTCCTTGAGCTTTCCATCCCTCTGCCTCTTAACTCTGAGACATCACCTGGGATCTCCTTTCACACCCTCTGGGGAATTTCCTTCATTACCTACTAAGCTGAATCCCCTGTCCGTGTCTTCTTACTTGGTTTACTCCCTCTTTTGGGTAGACCTCCAGTAGGTAACTTTTTTTATACTTTGCATGTCTGAAAATGTCTTTATTCTCACTTTGAATAATGAGCCAGCAGAGTTTGAGTTAGAGATTAATTTCCCTCAAGATTTTGAGTGAGGGAATTGTTCATCATTTTCTAGACTGAGAAGTCTAATACCATCCTGTTTTTCAATTTTTACCTTGTGGTCTGTTCGATTCTGGAAGCTTTTAAGATCTTCTATTTGTCCTCTGACAAATAAAAATGGCAAGTAATAGGATATATTGGAATATATGAGGAAGCCATTTGGTGTAAACCTAATTCGGCCTGACCTTGTCTTTCCAAAAAGGCCTGACTGAGGCCATTGAGCATGCATTGTATATCTGCTTTAGACATTCCCTATGGCAAGAACAAAGGCCCTTGAGATAAAGGTGCAACTTCCCTCTCCCTCCCAACCTTGGCGTCTCCTTAAGGATTAAGTATCTTTCCTTAGGCTAGAAACTGACTGCTGCGCTCACCTGTGACCACCCAGCTCAAGACAGTAGACTTGCCTCCTGCTACACCCACTGAGATAGCAGACCACTACCTGCTGTGTCCATCAAGCACTGTGCAGACAGGGCAATCTTGTGACTATTGTGGGAGGGACATTTCAATCATATGTGAAACACCCTCTTTGAGGGTATATAACCACCCTGTGTACCCCCACTTCTTTGGAGTGCTCTGTTCCTTTGTGGAAAGACTCTCCTGGGTTATAATCCTAAGATTTCAGCTCAGAATAAACTCACCCAAATTTTCATTTATAGATTGGTTATGGATTATTTTCATCGACACCTCTATTTCAAGACATTCCAGAATGATATAGGTCTTCATCCCTTGTATTGAGCACACAAAGCTCTGGTCGTTATAATTGTGAATTCTTGTCTTTTGGTTCTGGGACATTTTCTTAATTTTTTTTTTTTTTTGAGGAAGACTGGCCCTGAGCTAACATCTGTGTCTATCTTCCTCTACTTTATATGTGGGACACCTACCAGAGCATGGCTTGTCAAGCAGTGCCATGTCTGTACCCGGGATCCGAACCCATGAACCCCAGGCCACCGAAGCGGAAGGTGCAAACTTAACCACTGCACCAGCAGACCAGTACTTTGAAATTTTTAAAACAGTGTCCCTTTTCATTTTCTCTATCCTTCTTTTTTGTAACCGTTACTATTTGGATGTATCTCTTGAGCCAATTCTCTAATTTCCAGTTTTTTGTTTTGTGTTCTCTGGAGAATTCCCTCATTTTTTCAATCCTTCAACTGAATTTTCTTTATCTGTTGCAGTTTTAATTTTCAAGAGATCAGTTTTAATTCCTGGATTTCTTCATTAGAGCATCCATGAAACATGAACGGGAAACAAGGTCTTCTTTTATTCTTTGAGGATATTAATTATGGTTTTTAAAAAGTTGTCTTCTTCTTCTTGCATTGTCTGTCTTCCCCGAGTTCCCATAGTTCTGTCTTATTTGTTTGCTTATCTGTGTCTCTGTCTTTCACACTGGGGGCTTTCCTCAAGTGCCTAGTGACATCCTTCACTAAAGAGCTGATTTGAAGCTCTGTCCGGGAGGGTGTTGATTGTCAGGGTCACCTGCTTGGGCCATACTGTTGGATGACCCCCATCTGTCAGGAATGCATGTCATTCCTCCTGGCCTGGTCGATGTAATAATATGCCGTTCACAGAGCTGTGGAAAGAATTAAATAAGATGACAAGTAAAAGAACTTATTACAGTGCCTGACATATAGCAACCACCCAGTAAATGTGCTCTTTTTTTTTCTACTTCATCTGATCACTTTTCGATCCTCCTGACGTGCTGCCCCTCACAAATCCCCTCTGTAGTTTATAATCCTGTTTTAGTCTCTTGCAATTCTCTTCTCCATAAGCAAAAGTAAGCCACAAAGTACTGTGTGTATCGTTTTTTCCATGCATTTCTTCTCCACTGATTCTGTTTGCCTTAGAGTAGGGAAATAGGTAATGTTTGTATTTCTATTTCTTATTTCAGCTTAAGGTATCTATATGAAGAAGGAGTGTTCTTCTAAGCAGGAAGTTTCTGCAAAAACAGGACCACATGAAGATGTTTCTGAGAGCCATAGTGAAGACATTCTCCATGAGTTCATGTTTGCAAAACCTTTGAAGCCAGGTTAGAAAGAAAGCAGAGAAAAGCATCTCATAGAAAATAATATAAATGCGATGAGTGTGGTACAATCTTTAGCTGAAACTCAGTCTTTATTTTACACCAGAGACTCCATACAGGAGAAAAACCATGTGAAGGAAAGTGACAGGGCAGAAGAGCCTTCAACTAGAGTGCAGATCTCACAAACCAGTCAATCCACAGTGGAGAGAAACTGAGTGGCTGGGATAGAGGTGGAAAACCTTGACTTAAAGCTCAACCCTCATTCAGCGCCAGAGAATCCACGTGGGGGACAAGCCCTATGACTGTCATGACTGACCAAAAATCTGTCCGTCAGAACTCAGCCCTGATTGATCATCAAAGAATCCACACTGGAGATATGTGTATCTTCAGGTTGTTTGGTAAAATATTTTACGCTGACAACCTCAGGTATCAACCCTCAGGTTGTTTGATCATCTTCAGGTGGTCTGGTATGACAGTTTATGCTAAGAATCTCAGGCAGACTTGACTTCAGAAACATCTGCCGAGTGGGCAATTAAAAACATCTCCACCCATATCTGTACAGTCATTAAACTAAGTTTTGTTTTTTGGTTTTTTTTAAAGATTGGCACCTGAGCTAACATTTGTTGCCAATCTTCTTTTTTTTCCCCTTCTTCTTCTCCCCAAAGCTCCCCAGTACATAGTTGTATATTCTAGTTGTAGGTCTTTTTGGTTGAGCTATGTGGGATGTCGCCTCAGCATGGCTTGATGAGTGGTACCATGTCCGCACCCAGCAAAACCCTGGGATGCTGAAGCAGAGCCCTCGAACTTAACCACTTGGCCACAGGGCCGGCCCCCAGTAAACTAAGTTTTAATTGATATAAATTCACTATTAAATACCAAAGAAGCCATTCTAAAGATGGGGAAAGAAACTTCTATTACAGCACTACTTATACAGTTCAGTACTACCACTAGTGCTGCATATTATCAGATATTTGGACCATGTTGCTGGCAGCTTGAATTTGGCTCTGTATTAAGTTATTCCAGGAAACAGATATTGTCTTGTGAGGTGTTTTTGTTTGTTTGTTTGTTTGTTTTTTGCTGAAGAAGATTAGCCCTGAACTAACATCTGTGCCAATCTTCCTCCACTTTATATGTGGGTCACCGCCACAGCATGGCTGACAAGTGGCGTAGGTCTGTACCCAGGATCCAAAATCATGAACCCAGGCTGCTGAAGTGGGGCATGCTGAACTTTAACTACTATGCCATGGGGCCGGCCCCTATCTTGGTTTTTTTGTTGACAGATGTCATGAACCAGCTCCTAGATTCAATCAGAGCCTTGATATTCAAAGCAATACCACTGCCTGGGAATGTGTTAGAAATACAGAAACTTGGGCCTCACCTCAAAATTATTGAATCAGAATCTGCATTTTAACAAGACCTCCAAATGATTCCTATGCACATTCCAGTTGGAGAAGCAGTGACCTAGGTCATGGACATCTCTGAGAATCAGGTAGAAGATGAAGACCAGAAGTCTCAAACTGCAATACCTACAGATTCAGCAGGTAATGGAAATGGCAAGGGGCAGCTGGGGACTTTGACCGACTGGGGAAAGTGTTCTCTGTCTAAAGTAGGTAGCAGATACTTCGCTTCAGAAAACATTTGCCCTGAGGTAACACAGGATCAGTGTTCCTAGATTTTTCAGTTTTCCAAAAGAAGTAAGTAGTGTGGATTTGTTTTAATGCATCGAATCAAAATTTACATGTTGGAAACCAATTCCATTTGAAAACAATGGGCCAAATAAAACAGGCTGGTCTTTGTCAAGGTTGGTAACTTGTGTCTTCTGTAAGATCCTGTCCCCAGAGAAGTGTACCTATGCACCTAGAAGTACATATTTCAGGGGGGTATACAGTGGTGTCCAATTGTGCTCTCTGTGATGAGGGAAATGTTCTGTATTTGTGCTGTCCAATATGGGGACCACTAGCCACATGAGGCTATTGAGCACTTGAAATTGGCAAGCGTGACTGAGGAATTGAACTTCTAATTTTACTTAATTTACATTTAAATTTAAGTAGCCACCTGTGTCTAGTGGTTACTACATTGGGCACACAGAGAGCTAGCCCACAGACCGTGGGTTAAAACTCTTCTCAAATGCTTGTTTTCCCAAAGCTTTCCTTTTGAGACAGTTCTTTATCTAGCTAATATGGAGGTTCTCAACCTTGGCTGCTGTGGTAAGCTAAAAAATGACCCCCAAAGACATCAGGTCCTAATTCCTACAACCTGTGAATGTTATCTTATTTGGAAAAAGTGTCTTGCAGATGTGATTAAATTAAGGATCTTGATATAGGGGAGATTATCCTTGATTTTCTGGGTAGGCCCTAAATGCAATCACATGTATCCTTATATAAGGGAAGCAGAGGGAGATTCGAAGATGCTGGCCTTGAAGATTGGAGTAATACACTCACAAGCCAAAGAATGCTGGCAGCCACCAGATGCTGGAAGAGGAAAGGAATGCATTCTCCTCAGAGCTTCCAGAGGGAGTGTCAACCTGCTGACAGCTTGATTTTGGATTTTGAGCCTCTGAAACTGTGAGGGAATAAATTTCTGTTGTTTTAAGCCACTGATTTTGTAGTAATTTGTTACAGCAGCTCTAGGAAACTAATACAGCTGCCCTGGAATCAACTGGGGAGCTTTTTCTACCTACATTATCTTATTTAATGTTTATCTAATGAGACAACTATTGTGATCCTTATTTTATAAATGAGGAAACAAGGATTAGAGAATTTGAGGAACTTACCCACAGCTAGCTTGTGGCAGAGTGAGGGAGTGAACCCAGGGCTGTCTGCTGACTTCTGGACCACACTGGATGCAATGAATGAGGAAGAGGAAAATGCCCAAGATTACTTCTAAGACTTCTGCCTGGCACATGGAGCCAACAGCAGTTTCACTATCAAAGCAAGGAATTTGGGGAGCTCAGCCAGTTGAGGGTATAAACGGGAGAAGATGAACTCAGTTTGGGATGCTTCCTTAGTTGTCTTCCCAACTTGGTACTTCATTCATGTCTTCCACAAAGGGACACATATTTCCCCTGGTTCTCACATCCAAACTCTCATAGCTATTCAGTGTGCACCCACACTTGGATTTCCCACACACATTCTATCCACCATTCTCCTGGAAACCATAGTTTCTTTGTACGCAAATTGCATTTTGTTTCTAAGCCTAAGTTTCTTGACTCTCTAACTCTTTATCCTTATAGAAACATGGCAGCTTGTTTCTAACACACTTGTTTCACACACCTCTGGGCAAGGAAAAAATGGCTATATTCATAGACAGACACACAGCCACACCCCTAAAAGCTACTAACCAGGTGGAGAGCAAATTGTTGGGATGAAGGAATGTAGTGATGAAGGAAAATGTAAGGTTGAGGAATGAATGTTTCTATAATGTTATTAGAGTAATTGCCCTATTCTTTCACTGTGTTTATAAAATTCATAGGGAGTTTAACATACTTATAAAGGGGAAGCATTCAGATAGACAGCATGTTTGATATTTATTTTCATATAACCTCACAAAATATCCAATCACACACAGGGTATTGATTATAGCATCTTTTTTTTTTTTCTGCTTTATTTCCCAAACCCCTCCCCCCGCCACCCCGGTACATAGTTGTATCTCTTAGTTGCAGGTCCTTCTAGTTGTGGGATGTGGGACGCCACCTCAACGTGGCCTGACGAGTGGTGCCATGTCCGTGCCCAGGATCGGAACCCTGGGCCGCCGCAGCGGAGCGCGCGAACTTAACCACTCGGCCACAGAGCCAGCCCCTGACTATAGCATCTTATTCAGCCTCAGATTCAGTCTATTGAAACTCCACTCAAAAGTCTACACAAGCCACTGTCAAAACCTACTCTTGCTGTTTTTTTAAACCTCCCTGATTGACTCTATCCACTCAATCATCTGTCAGTCTACCATCTAAGCAAGGACCAGCCTCCCAAATGTTTCCTGAATCTACCTCCATCTTTGCCCCCCTACACTAGTTCAGACCTCCATTAGCTGCAGCTTGGATCCTTCAACAGCTTCAGAGCTGGCCACCCTGCCTTGACTTTTGTCTCCCTTCAAGTCCATCCTTCACATTGACCTCAGAGAGCTCTATCTGAATTGCAGATATACTTGCGTCACTCTCTCAAGACCATGCTTATGGCCTTTTGCCTGGCCTGCCAAATCTTTTAAAACTAGGCCCCTGCTTACCTCTTCATCCTCATCCTCAGCCACTCATGGCCTGCCATCCTTCAATACAGAAAACCTAAACATTCTGCACTGGTCCCTCAGTCTGGAATGTATCAACATTCAGCTTTCCCCATCAGTTCCAATTCCAGTCTATCCACCCTTCCCCCCAACACCTCCCTTTCTTTGTGTTTTTACAGCACCCTGTAGACAGTGCTATCAGAGCATCTGCCACATTGTTTCGAATTTGTACACTGTTCTCCTTAATTAGTCTGTCAGTTCCTAAAGAGCAGGAATCTGTATTTGTACATTTGAATTTCCCATGTTTACCATGATCTGGTATATGGTAGTTGCTCTCTCTACTGAGACCTTCTTCTTGTTAATTTCTTTCCACTCTACCCCTAAACATTATAAACATAGAAAGCAAACAAACAAAAACCTGTCCTTTATCAAGCTTACTGTGAAACACCATAATCCATCTCTTACAGTTGCTCCTTTCAAAAAAATTTTTAGCATCTGCAATCTGGCTATTTGGTGGTGCTGGGGATCAGAATTGGCCACCCCAGAATGTGTCTCTTTGGCATGAGGATTATTTTGGGCTGGTTACTTTTAAAAACTGCAGACATGGGAGAAGCTCTGAGAAGTAGAATTTACCCTTTGTAAGAGACATTTACATTTGTAAAGGAAATCTCCATCTGTAAAGGCGTCTCCCTCACTGTACCAGGAAGAAGGGAGGTGACCTTATCTCTAGAAACTCTAAGCAATGCAGAAGGCAAGGATTCAAATCTGCGTAATAACCTTACTTTTGTTTACTGTGCTTTTCTGATAATCTCCCGTAACTGATTCCCTCTACCCCAACATCCTCTTTGTCTTTAGCTGGAAATGGTATTTAAGATGGGAAACCCCACCATTTTGGCGAGTTGCTCAGTTTTCCTCAGTGTCTCCCACATATACATGTTATAAAGCTTTGATTTTCTCCCATTATTCTGTCTCATGTCAATTTAATTTGTATCCCAGCTAAAAGGATCCAGAGGGTAGAGGATGTGTCTTCCTACCCTACAGTGGAATCTGAAAGTTTCTCCCTTACCCTCCTAGGTCTGGTATAGACTGAATAAACCAGGCTTTTCTCTCATTACTCAAGACTCCAGGATAAAAATACATGGTTTTTTCTGGTCACATTGATGCGGGGTGTCGGGGAAGTGGGAGAATTCCCCCCCACCGCCTTTCCTCAAGGTTCTTATGGCTGGTCAAATAATCAAAGAGGCAGGTTAGCAAGAGAAAATCAAACAAAATTTAATAGCATGTATGCATGGGAGAAACTCAGGGCAAACTGAGTAACTCGGCCATCTGGCTGAGTCTACCCGTTTAAGTACCCTCAGCTACGGGCAAGGAGCACATAATGATCTGGGGCTTCAAGGGGGAGAAAGACAATTGTCATAGAGATGGAATGCAGAAGTTTGATACGCAGGACTTTGATAAGAGTGGACTTAGCAAGGATCCCCCCAAGTGTCCTAGATAGTTATCTAGGGTGATGGCCTGTCCTGGAGACAACCTTTATTTTAAATTTCTTTAGGCAGCTTGGGGGAAGGTCAGATGCTCTTTCTGGGTCTTTTGAGACTTCATTGTCTTCAGCTCGAAATGGTCCGCATACCAGAGTGGCACACCTTGGAGCGGCCTGCTCTCAGCCCCATCAGGGGTCAGTGAGCCGAGGAGTCGAAAGAAAGATTTCTTAGACTCTTAAGATCTGGCAGTAGTGCTCTTTTATTTAGAGAGTAGAATAGCATGGGGACAGGACCCACAGGCGGTCAGAGATGCTGCTGGCATGGGGAGCTGCTGCTGCCGCCGCTGGCATGAGGACAGGACCCACGGGCAGGCAGAGCTGTTGCTGCCGCTTCTGCTGCCTCTGCTGCTGCTGCTGCTGCTGCTGCTGCTGCAAAGTTGGGTGGAGAGTAAGGCTAAATTTAAGGCATAGGTATGTGAGTTATCTCTTTACAAGACAAAGAATATGTAAAAAAGTTAAAATGGTATCAGTGCCCGTCTGGTCTGGCCATTTGGCGGTCCCACAGCTTTTAGATAAGAATCAAAAGGGATTGAGTAAATGGCAGAAGTCACCGCTTGAATTTTATCCTCAGCTAAAGACAAAGGAGGATGGGGGGGGGGGGTCAGTTACAAGAGGTTGCCAGACAGTAACCAACTTAAGTTATTGCCTCTGGCATTGATTAAGAGCTTCTAGAGATAAGACCATTCCCCCTTCTTCCTGGCACAGAGAGGGAGGCATCTTCACAGATAGAGGTTTCCCTTAGAAATGTAAATGTTTCCCAACAAAGGGGCAAACAAATTCCACTCCTTGGAGCCTGAATCTCATCTGTAGTTTTAAAACTAACCAGCCTAAAAATCCTCATCATAAGCCATTTTGAAATTAAGCAACCTAAAAATCCTCATCATAAACCATTTTAAAATTAAGCAGCCTAAAAATCCTCATCAACATCAGAAGGGTTTTTTTCTTATTATTGTTCATTAATTAGCAAGTGGTTTTCAAGCATCTCTGTCCTCTCCCTGTCTAATTCCCCACTTACCTCTACAAGTACATTTTCCAATAGTCCCTAGTAAAAGTGGGTGGAGGAGGAAGCCAATGTATGGAGCTGTGGCCTTGTAACTCGTTTAGCTTCAAATTTATTTTTAAACTTACTTAAGATTATCTGAGGCAATACATACGTTTATATTGGTTCCACAATATGTGTATGAGCACGTTCTCACCTTTTTAAAGGGCCATTAGGTCCTCTATTGAAAGCCTGGGGGGGGGGGGCAAACCTGTTCCTTAAAATGGCAATACCCAAGCATAATCAACCTCAGTAGCGCGAATGGTATTAGACGAAAAGTCCTTAGCGGTAGAAAGCACAGGAATCTCTCCTCTCTGTGACCTTTGGGCAAGTCACGCAACTTTTGGATTTATTTTCTGTAAAATGAGAATAACTCATTTATCATTTAAGCGTAAATGAAATAATGTAAGTAGAAGTACTCTGAGAAATAACAATGCCGGTTTATTTGCACCGGGACGCCGAGCAGCCGGCTTCCCCTCACAGTGCGGTTACCCCCAGTTTCCCTAGCTTCGGGCCAGCCTCTCGGGAAACCTGAGGCGGCGGCGCCTCGTCTCCATGGCAACCGTTCCAGGCCCCGCCCCCACCCCACCCCACCCCGAGGACCGGAAGCAGCTTCCAGCCGGACGCTTCCCCCGGCTTCTCCCGGATAACGCGAGGTCGTCCTTCCTGGCTCGGAGGTGAGAGCCGAGGGCTCTTCTGCGCCGCCAGGCTGCAGGGAGAAGCGTCCGTCACTCGATGGGTGGGGAAGGGTGGCCGCGCACCTCCGCGCCGCCTCACCGCAGCCGACCTCGCCCTCCGGGCGCCCGCACACCCCTCTCGCTGCCCCTGCCCGCCGCCCCCTCCTCACGCGCCCGGCCCTGCCCCGCGGCCCCCACCTCGTCCCCGCACCTCCCTGCCTCACACTGCGCGTCACGCTCCCCTTCCCCGCGTCCTCCCCAGCGCATCCCTGGGGCGAGCCCACTCCCGTCCACCCCGCCGCGCCGCGCCACCCCCTCCATGCCCGCGCGCCTCTCGCGGTCTCGCGGTGTTTGCTTCCCGCCCGGGAGGGGAGGGGGGCGATGAGGGGAGCGGGCGCTGTGGGGGCGTGGGGGACAGGGGACTTCTGGAGGTTCGGCCAGCTCCAGGAGGGGTTTCGGAGTGAGAGTCGGTCCTCCCCGGAAAGACGCGGCTCTGGGGCTCTGCGGAAGCCCCCCTCCAGGCACCCGGTTCCCTGGAGCCCCCCGCGCCGCGTCGGGGATTCGTCTCGTGGGGGCCGAGAGCAGCGGTGGGGGTCGGCTCCTGGTCCTGGGGAGGTGGAGGGCGTTCCGCGTGCGCTTCTCTCCTGGGGCTTCCGAGGCTTTTTTAGCTTGGGGGCCCTCGATGGTACGCCCGCAGACGGCCCCACGCTTGGCCGCAACCCTTCCCGCCGCTCTGGTCTGGACCCCAGACTGTTCCGGCCCGGGCTCGTCTGGGTCTGCTGCCCCTTCTCTGCGCGGGGGCGCCTGCCTCCCTCCTGAGCGCACAGCCCGTGGATAGTGGGCATGGCCGGGGTTCAGACTCCAGCCTGCCGCTTTGCCCATCGGCCAGTCCCCGGAGCTTTGCCGGGGCAGGTTCCTCCTCTACAACGGGGGGCTGAAAATAACCTTACAGGGCTTTCGTGAGGATTTAAATGAGTTTATGTTTATTAAGATGTTTAGAACAGTGCTTGGCACAGAGGAAGTTCTCTATGTGTCAGCTGTTATCGTTTGCATCGTAGCGCATCGCTGTCTAAAGTTGTATCATTTCTTGGGTAACATTGTTTTCTCTCCCCTGGTAGAGTATAAGCTCTGTGAAGCCACAGGCTTTGTTCAGGTCACGGCGGTATCTTCAGTGCCTAGACCAGTGCTTGGTGGAGTGGGGGCGGGGGGGGGTGCGGAGTGGTAGGCTACATAAAGAGGAAAAAATAGGGACACATAAAAGACTTTAAGTTAGTCTTCAGTTAACTGTTAATACTCAGTAAATAGTAGTAGTACTCAGTAAAATGGTACTAAGAAAAGTGTCTTCCGGCCCCCTTCCTGTTAACAAGCTAATGATACTTGGAGAAATTGTTGCCCTTGTGCATCATTATGTTGCCAGTGGCATTGTGAATTGATAATCTTTTCTGTAATTTATTCGATAATATAGCAAGACAGAATTTGCCACTGTCCTTGGACCTAAATAAGGCAAGGCCTTGGGACATGCTTGAAGGAAATAATTGGAAAGGAGAAAAATAGCATATTCATGAAGATGTGCCTCCCAGAGTTATTTCTAATAGTAAAAATCAGAAACAACCTAAATATCCTACAATAAAGATAGAGTTAAGTAAGTAATAGAGATGTTACAGATAGGAAGTAGAAATGAGTATGAAAACCTGGAAATACGTTAAGATGGAGCAATATGTGATTACTTTTTTTTTTTTTTTTGAGGAAGATTAGCCCTGAGCTAACATCTCTACCAATCCTCCTCTTTTTGCTGAGGAAGACTGGCCCTGAGCTAACATCCATGACCATCTTCCTCTACTTCATATGTGGGATGCTGCCACAGCATGGCTTGACAAGCAGTATGTAGGTCTGAACCAGGGATCTGAACTAGCGAACCCCAGGCCACTGAAGTGGAATGTAAGAACTTAACCACTGCACAACAGGCCTGGCCCCTGATTACTTTTTCTTTTGAGTGGTTCCCTTAATGTCAAAATAATACTGTTTTAACAATTAGTAAATGTTTAAAAAATCCACACCTAAGTACCTCTCTCATGGGACTATTTCTTAGTGCTCTTTGCAGCAGGCTAGATAAAATTAATTGGCTCTCTGAACCTGCTCCAGAGTCATAGCTTTTCTCTGGCTTCCCTTGTTTCTATTCTCCAGAGCTCCTATGCAGTCCTGGCTGATCTCTTATTGTGATCTTTACTCAGCCTCTTGGGCATGGTTTTCAGAATAAATTAGGAATTACTCATGCTTATGAATTAATGTGTCTTAGCTCTTTGATTCTCTTAAAGAGATTCTCTTAATGTTAGATTAAGGACAATACTTTACGTGCAGTCTTATGTCTCTAATCTTAGTTGTATTGTTCTGAGAAGCATTTGTCTTTGTCTTGTTTCCGCTTGTTTCCTTAGTCGGATTTAAGGAGCGTCTGTAAGGAGAGCTGCGCCTCCTTGAAGATTAAAGCCTACTGGTCCTGAGCTGTTTCCAGTCCAAATGTCTGCGAAATTGAGAGCGTCATTAAAACTTCATCCACAAACTGTAGAGGAGCCTGACAGCATTCTGGTCGTGAAGATGGAAGAGGAAGAGCAGACGTGTGATGTGGACTCCAGCCTCCCCTGGAGCAGCCGCTGCAGCCCAGACACCTTCCGCCAGCGGTTCAGGCAGTTTGGCTACCAGGAGTCCCCTGGTCCCCGGGAGGCTCTGAGCCGGCTCCGGCAGCTTTGCCGTCAGTGGCTGAGGCCAGAGGTGCACACTAAGGAGCAGATCCTGGAGCTGCTGGTGCTGGAGCAGTTCCTGGCCATCCTGCCCGAGGAGCTGCAGGCCTGGCTGCGAGATCACCGACCAGAGGATGGAGAGGAAGCCGTGACTATGCTGGAGGACCTGGAGAAAGAGCTTGACGGGCCACCTGAGCAGGTAAGAGGGTGTCTGTGGGGTTGAGCGACCAGGCTGTCAGGAGCTCTGGTGCATTATTGGGGGTAGAGGTCCCAAACTGTACTCCCACTCAGCAGCACTGGACGGGTAGCATGGTGAAGGTACTCCCCACTCTGCCAGAAAGTAGAACGTGGCTCTACCTTTTCCTCCCTTTTCTGGTGTCCCTCAGTGTTTTCTACATCGTTTCTTCTCTGTTAATTTATCCTCAAGTGCCAACCTGATTTCCCTTCTTCAGCCTCAGTTATACCCGTTTCCAGGTTGTCTTTGGACGAAATGAGGACATGATTTCAGAGAAACTAGCACCTTGGGAAATCATCCAGGAGTCACCAAGTAGCCAGCTCAAGCCTGTGAAGAAGCAGCTTCACTCGTTAAGACAAAAGGGTGAGCAGCAGGACTCGGTTCATGGTGGGGAGCAAAGTGGCCTCTCCTTCTGGCGCACACATCTAGGCTGCTTTCTGCAAGTGGTCTCAACTCTCCCCTCCTGCCTTCTCTTCACTGTGGGAACTTCCACCGTTATGTGTCATGCTAATGAACATTCTCAGTATTTTGTTCTTGTTTGTCTCTCGTAGATTCTTATAAAATCTTCAGATTTTAAAAATTCTTAACATCATCTCCATCTGGATTTTCAAACCTTTTTTAAGCAGCATGACCCTTTTCTCAAATGAAATTTTATGTGGAGTTTAATATATAAAACAGAAAAACATTGGCACTCTGAAGCAGGAGCAAGCAGTCTCAGCCCATGAGGGCTCCAACTCGGCCTTGTCCCCACCTTGTGAGGGACCCCAAGGTTACAGTCTAACCTGGGTCTAACATTGGTCTACATGATCTGAGCAAGAAGGTAGAGAAGAGAGATTTAGAAAAGATTTCTCACTCTTACTTCACAAGTACCTGCTCCTAAGAGGCTTGTACTGGGCACTTAACACCTCCAGTCTAGCAGTTGTCTCGCTTTAACTAGGAGATAAGTGGAAGTGTTTTCATACTCCCTCAGGATAAGGAGGGAAACCATGCCGGCCTCCGCATTTTTGTGTGGTGGTCACTAAAGAAATCCAGGTCCTGGGCTCCTGCTGTTGGCAAGAACCACATTCTACCTCTGAATATCCCCACAGGGGCCTTTCCTACATTTTTTTTAAAGATTCATAGAAATTTGAAACAGAAAACAGAAGGCCCAGAATCTTGTAAAACTAGGCATAGCGAAGGAAAATCATGTGATAGGGTAACAGAACCATTTCCTAAGCCCGCTACATGATTTCTCTGGTACCAAGTCATGTCTTATCAAAGCTTCTGCAGATGACCTTGGTCTCCGTGCTGTCAGGTGCTGACTGTTGCCAGGATTTTGGTGGTAGTAATTAGACACTGACATGACTTTGGAGTTTGAACTATAAGAAATGAATTTGAGACAGAATTCTTACCATTTATAAAATGATTTCTATTTAAACCAGTAATGAGGTCATTCAAACTAGTACTATAAAATACACATAAGAGTAGAGGTATTTTGTAGAATACTCTACTATCCTTGATCTTTTGAGATGTCATTTATCCTAGCCTATAATCCTCCCCGCCTTTTCTTTTTCTTTTTTCCTAACTTCTATTTCTGACCTTGTTTGCCGTATTCCTTTTTAACCCCATGGCCTTTTTCATCTCCTTTCTTTGCTTAATTATCGATTCATTTGTCATATTAAACCGTTGTTTTGTTGATTGATGCTCTTGTACTGAATCTCGTTTATTTCCCACTGCCACATTTGATTCCTCTCCTTCGGTTGCTCCTCTGCTTCTCCAATAATTCCTCATCCTTTAGGCCCTTTCTTTTCTTCCAAACTTTCCTCAGCTCTGACATATCTGTTTACCCAACTTACCATTGTACATTTTGCATAGACTTTTCACCTTTCTAGTTGACTGCCTCCTCAGAATATAAACCTTTCTCTTTTGCCTTAGGATCTTCTCGGTGTTTTCTGCCTTACATTCTGCATCCTCCACACTGTGATGCTATTTTACAAACATGCTAGCTAATAAATAATTCATATATGTTTCATTTGGATCATCCTATTTCCCTTTTTGTCTTTCTAAATAGAGAACTGGTGACATTTGCTTTTCTGTATTATTTCAGATAAAGACACCAGAACTATAAATGTGAAATCAGCTTCGAGGCAAAAGACTTCTTCAGGCATAGAACTGCATTATGATGTTTCTAACACCCTTCATATGAATACTTCCCAGAGTTTCACATATAGAGGAACCTGTGAACAAGGTGGCAGGTTTGAAAGAAGACAGAGAAATCCTTCTAGAAAAAAACAACATAAATGTAATGAATGTGGCAAAATATTTAGTCAGAGCTCAGCCCTTATCCTCCATCAGAGAATCCACAGTGGAGAAAAACCTTACGTGTGTGATGTGTGTGCAAAGGCTTTTAGCCGAAGTGCAGTCCTGATTCAGCATCGAAGAATCCACACTGGGGAAAAACCCTACAAGTGTCACGAATGTGGAAAAGCCTTTAGTCAGAGCTCTAATCTTTTTAGACATAAAAAAGGACACACTAGAGGAAAGAGTCCCATCAGTATCCTGAGGGAATCAAAGCATTTACTCAGAGCTTTTTCAACAGGGGAGAGGACACAAGGCACAAACACCTCTTTAGAGTAAATTATTGGTTATAATGGGCACATTTCCTTTTGAGGGTCATCAGAGCCACAGGGGAGAATATAGACTATCTTATGTCAGCATTGTTTGCTTTTCTGCTTATCAACACCATGTCAATTCAGATGTTTGAGATTCTAAAACTTAATTCAGATTTCCATCCCTAGGGCAGCTCTTGAAAAGATTCTCAGACATCTACTATTTCCATTATTAACACAAATAATGAACTAGTATATTCCTTTTTTAGACAAGTACATTTCCCTGTTGAGAAGGAACGTGTGAGTTACTCAGTATAAAAAATGGATATTGTTTTCCATTTCATCACTTGAGCATTGGAGTTCTCAGACCAAAGATTAAAGCACTTTTTAAAAAATTTCCTTTTGTTTTCTGTTACCAGATTCAAAATATGAGAATAGGATTGAGGCAGCCCAGTAGAATATGTTCCTCAAGACCTAGGCTGAAATGTCCAGGGTCATTGTTAGGAGGCAGGTGAGTAAAGGGACTTAATGTCTTATGAAACTTACAGGAGCCTACACATTAAACAGGGCTGTCTGGATGCTTATATAAGGTTGATGACTATCTCAATATAAAGAAAAAAGGGAGCTGAAGAAAAGACCGTCCAAACAAGACTGACTGATGTAACACGAATGTTGGCAGCATGGCATGTAATGGGGAAGCGTGCCACAGCTTACCTGGAAAAGAAAGCCCTTCATAGCTGGAGACTATCCTTCAGTGTTCTTCCCGGCCCCCTTTCTGGCAAAAATCAGCTGTCAGCATGTTTCAGGCCTCAGAAGACAGCCTTTTCAGGGTCTTATGCATTGTCAATGAGATCACTTTCCAGACAAGCTGTCATGTAGTGAGACCTTGGATTTTGATCCTCTTGTACTAATGAGGAAATCACTGAAGTTCAATTTAAAGAGTCCACCAAAGTTTTAGCCATATTTAATTCAGTCAGATTCCACGTTGAAGTATAAAATGACTGATTTGTATGTTATTAAAATTATTCTGCTGGTATAGGACATAATATTCCCTTTTCCAGGGCTTCTTGATAAAACTCTGTATGTATTCCAAGAATACATGTATTACTGGGTTTTCCATGGTGCCAGTTAGCCAACCTGGAAGCAAACATCAGAAGTGACAGTCCTTGGAAGGGGAAGGGAAGAAGGGGCTTATAGTGAACTTCTTTGATTGGGTTCCTCATGAAGTGTAAACATTTCATTATCAAAAATTCAGCCATCATCTAGTGCTTAGAGTAACTCCACAAACAAATGTGGCATTACTGTGCTTTGCTTAGTATATTGATAAATAGAAGATGAGTAGGGGGAGAAGTAAATACAAATATTAGAGAATTTTCTGATAGTGATTATATTTTCTAGTTCTAGTAATATGCATATCTATTGAGTTTGGTATATTTTTAGTTATTAAAAATGAATGTAGGAGTCTTTATTTGGAGCTCATTCTCTAAAGAGGAACAAGCCATCTATTAAAGCAGCAAATGTCTCAGAGAGATGTGTATGTTGAATTACTGCTTAATTATGGAAAGAGTTTCTTAGGCGCTACATGAATAAAATGACAGAATCTAAATCAAGTGTTCTGAGGGAAGTGTCTGTTTACTTGGTGCTGCCGTAAACTTTGCAAGGTTGCATTCTCTTCATTGTGAATAGTTTGAACCTCCTCACCAGAAAGTCATGTGAATCATATCGTCTGAGTACTCATGAATCTTTAAAGGATGTTGCTGTGCACTTTGAGGTAGCTTTCACTTACATAGGTCTAACGAGTAGAAGGTGCTAGTTTATCTAAATAGAGAATTATTATGACTTGGGCTAACCTTGGTAAAAATTAGCATGATATTAGCACTCCCATCAGATTGGTTAATTTCCACATGTAGTAAATACTCCAAAATGAAATTGGTTATTTTTTTAAATGAATTTTACTTCAACTGGGCCTTTGCTATTGATAATCCTGTGTCCCTTCTTTACCTCTCTCCCATTCTCTTCAGAGACATGTTCCTCACTGTCCTTAAACTTTCCTGTATCAGGAATGCTTCTGGATGCAAAGTCTACATTTGGTGGCTTAAACAAATAAGACTTTGCAACAGGAAATCAGGAGGGTGAGTTGCTGCTGGCTCTCAGTCAGCAGCTGAACAATGACTGGTCTGGCTGGTGTGTGTGCCCTTCTTTTGGTCTCATGCTTATTTTCTCAGATAGGCAAGAGAGCTGTCCTAGCTCCAAGATTGACAACTGGGGTCAAGTCAGGAAGAGAGGAAGCGGGGCTCTGGCCATGGCTGTCTCCTATACTAGGAAAAGTAAAAGTTTTCCAAGAAACCCCAGCAGAATTCAGCGCATGTTTCCTTGTTGCCAGTGTGTCTGGTAAGGCATGCGTTTTCAACCTCTAGAGGGAAAGCAGCAGGGAAGATGGGGATGGGGCACAATGTTGAGTCAGCCGACAGTGCTTGCCATAATCCTGACTACCTTCTTCATGGGCAGATGACTATCATTTTGCCTCTTGCATTATAGAAAAACCGATGACAACACTTAGAACCTTCTGCCACCAAATCTACCAGCTTATCTACACCTCACTCATTTCCCCTCTCCCTCTTTCAGGGAGAAATTTCCTTTCTCCCTCAGAATGAAAGAAGGGTCTCTCTGGTCCCTCACCATTTCTTCCCCCCTCTGAAGGTCCTTGGCTGCCATCAGTTATTCTCCCTCTTCTGTTTCTTCATCCTGCCTGCCTTCAGGATCTATCTCTTTAACATTTAAACATGCTTATGTGATCCACCCTCTAACTCTATGCTTTTCTAGCCTGTCCTTAGAAAATTCAAGATGGTGGCTTATCCCTGAGTGAGGGGGAGCCAAATGGCCCTTAACTTTGCCTTCTTCATATGCATTCATTTCTTTCAACTAGAGTGTTCATCCTAAAACATAAATTTGATTATGTCCCTTCCATGGGGACAAAACGTAGGCTTCCCATTGCTTTTAATGTAAAGTCAGACCTCCTAAACAAGGTTTTTGAGGCCCTTTATGGTCTGGCCACAGCTTACTTCAACTTTTATCTCTTGCCATTGCCTCCTTTGTGCTGAAGACATTCTGAATTATCAGAAGTCATCCTGCCTCTGGGTCCTTTACATGTGTTCTTTGTGAATTTTTATCCAGCATCTATACTTTAACTCCTCTGTGTTCTTCAGGTTTTAGCTTTGATATCACTTCTTCCAGGAAACCTACCCTAACACCCCAAGAGTAGGTTGGGGAGCACCACTACACCCTTCTTGGATCCCGTAGCAGTCTCTTACCCCTCGCATTGCGATTATCACACAAAATATTTTTAAAATATCAAACTGCAAATATGGCCCCAAGGAAGAGGAGGAAGATGAATGATACTCTGGGCACAAAGCAGTCATGAGGTAGCAAAAGAAAAAAATTAAAAAGCCTTTCTGATCCTGGGAATGGTGAGACAAAGAGAAGGTCAGACACAGTGTCTTTTCACCTTTTCATGGAACCTCTGCAGAAATTCTGGAGGGGATTGGGAGAGAACTTGAGAGGGGAGAGGGCTGGGCCCACTTGCCAGTGAGTGCATTGGGAGAACAATTGCTCAACACTTCCTGTGCTCCAACTCTGGACTGTTGTAAGAATGGCAGTGCATTGTCGGGCAAAGCCTCTCCACCAGCTAACATGTGGCTTAGAAGATGTATAGCAATTCTCCGTGCCTGATGGGACCTTGGAAAATAGCTGATTGTACCAGCTGGAGAGGTGGGATCACTGCACAAAGTAACTGTGGATCCTGTAGCTAAGAGCTGCAGGACCCAGCAGGCCCAGGATCAGCTGGGAGTCTCAGCCACACCTTAGAGGGGTGGCTAGAACCAAAGTGGAGGCAAATCACCAAGAAGGGATACTGGCCTCCAGGCTAGCCAAAAGAACAGATCACTCGTTGCTGCAAATTTGGTGAGCAAGCACCACAGCTGTGCAGAATAGAGACCAGAGAAAATAAAGAGAACAGCAAGCCCATCTGAGACCCAATCCACGGCACCATCTCACCACAGGGAATGTAAACCCCGCTTCACAGACATCCAGATGGCAGAAAAGGGCGGACGGAGAAATAGCCATGTTAGGGAGTTGAACATAAAATGAGCTGAATAGTTTAATTCACCTCTTTCACCATCCCCATCCCCCACCTGGTGAGGTGGGGACTGAAGAAGCAAAAACATCCGTTATAAAAAATAAGCTCTATTTTCCTTTGCATGTTTGAGAAGCAATGTGATAACTTTGTACCCCACTAAACGGACATTATATCTGCTGTATTGACCCCACTATTTTTTTATGCTTCTTGAGAGCATGAGCTGCCTCATTCACTGATATTTCTCAAGCATCTGGTACAGTTCGTGACCCGTAATAGGCACTCAAATTCTTGTGGAATGAAAATATTTGCAAATCATATATCTGATAAGGGGTTAGTATCCAGAATATGTAAAGAACTACAACTTAACAAACAGCTAGATTTTTAAAATGAGCAAATGGCTTGAATAAACATTTTTCCAAAGAAGATACACAAATAGTCTATAAGCACATAAAAAGATGTTCAACATTACTAATCATTGGGGAAATGCAAATCAAAACCACAGTGAGATATCACCTCACACCCATTAGGATGGCTATGATTAAAAATACAAAAACCGGCAAGTGTTGGCAAGGATGTGGAGAAACTGGAACAAGTGTGCATCGGTGATGGGAATGTAAAATGGTGCAGCCACTGGAAAACAGCTTGGTGATTCCTCAAAAAGCTAAACAGAATCACCATATCCAGCAATTCCACTCCTAGGTACATACCCAAAAGAATTGAAATCAGACAGATACTTGTACATTCATATTCATAGCAGCATCATTCGCAATAGCCAAAAGGTGGAAGCAACACAAGTGTCCATCAATAGATCAATGGAGAAACAAAATGTCGTTTGTGCATACAATGGAATAATATTCAACTTTAAAAAGTGGTAAAATTCTGATACATTCCACAATATGGATGAACCTTGAAAACATTATGCTAAGTGAAATAAACCAAACACAAAAAGATATTGTATGATTTCTCTTATATGAGGTACCTAGAATAGGCAAATTAATAGAGACAAAGTAGAATAGTGGTTACAGGGCTGAGGGAAAGAGAAACAAGGAGTTGTTTAATGGATGTGGAGTTTCTGTTTGCCGTGATGAAAAAATTCTGGAAGTGGATAGTTGTGATGGTTGCACAACATTATGAATGTACTTAATGCCACTGATTTGTATACTTAAAAGTGGTTAATATGGTAAATTTTATGTATATTTTACCACAATTAAAAACAAAATGGAAATTATGTAATGGAAATTACTTTTATATAATCCTTGCCCTAATAACGTTTATATTCTAGCAAAAAAAGAAGAAGAAAAAACCCTATAGAATGAATGTTGTTGAAAGGCAGAGGATCTGGAAGATAAAATCCAGATGAGTGTTTGGTGACACAAGGACTGAACTGAGCCCAAATAGTGTTCTCTTTGCCACTAACATTGAGGACAGGCAATGATGAGACTATCCCAGCAGCCCTAGGAGAGGATTCAAATAGATTATAAAAGCCACAAATCCTGGATGGCTAGTAAATAATACTAAAATTAGTTGCAATTTCCATCTTGGATTCAAAGTATTTCCTTGTATAAAGCTATATGCTAAATTAATTACTTTATTGATTTCTGAAATTTTACCTAATGGATGTATCTTATTGTCTGGGTCTCTTAATCTTACTCGAGTTTGAAGTTAGCTCAGATAAACTGACTTGTGTTTAACTGAAGGATTATTTTTATTCAAAGGCTCCAATGACATTGAGTGGCAACTTATATAAAGTGTGGAACTCTAGTGTCAGAGCTAAGGATCAGCCAGGTAGACTTCTGCCATCTTTTCCTGTGCAGCTTTGCTGGCTCCAATCTATTGCAGAGTGAATTGTTAGGATTCTAGGTAGAATATCTCCAGTTGGACATGTCAGTGGGATTAGTCCATTAAACTTAGCTTTTTATTCACTGACTATTAGCAGTCTTGTCACCGAGGTGGTTTTACAGTTTGACTTCTCAATATTCATTCAACCCCAAATGATTGGTCTAAGCCAATCGTGGTAATCCTCTTCCACCTACAAGTAATCTTGATTTAGGAGTGGGCATATCACCCAATCTGGGCCAATGAGACATTAGGGGAAGCCTGCTGCATGGCTTCTGGGGAAAGTCTGCTTTCTTCTAAAAGAGACAAACAGAAGAGATGATACCTTTCTGTCTCCAGGTGTGACTTTATGCTGGCAGGCAATGCTGCAACAGCTGGAAGATGAAGCCAACACGTGGGAGGAGGAGCTAAGAAAACTACAGAGAAGCAGGACTGAAGTTCTGATGTACCATTACTGTAAGTATTTATATTAGAAGAGAAGAAAAGTTTAAAATCAATGGCCTAATTATCCACCTTAAGCAGCTAGGGAAAAAACAAAAGAGCAATTTAAACCCAAAGAAATAGAAGGGAAAATATGAAAATAAGAACAGAGGCTCTGGTTCCAGGGAAGATGGAGTGAGAATTGATTCCCACAGAGTCCTGGATAGAATGCAAGGAGCAGCTCCCTGAGCACTTCTCAAAGCCAATAACAGCAAGCAGATTGGGGCAGAAGACCAGAATTTGAAGTTCCACTTTACTGGCATTGAATTTACCTCTCTGTTTTTCCCCTTGGTATCTCCTGGCTTAGACTCAAAGGCAGCCTGATCCCCGGAAGTGCACACACAGAGTGAACAGGAAGAACCCCCAGAGAAGTGTTCTGTTTCTGTCCCAAGGAGTGGGAAAGGAGGCTCCTGAGGGACAGAGAGAATGGGGGAAATTCCATATCTTTTTTTCTTCATTTGCCTTCTCTCCGATCCCTGCCTCCAGGCAATACTATGGCAGTAGCACAGGCAGAGGTCACAGGGAAGGCTCCTTAAACTCAGAGATAGGGGAATCCTTCACTCTGATCAGAGGAGCTTTGGTCCCAAGAGCGTGGTGCCAATGACCATTGCTTTTATTCTCTGTGTCCTCTCACTGTGTGGCCCAGGATGCAGATGTAGTTGAGAGGAGTAAACAGCAGAGCAGGGAAACTAAAACCCAGCTTTCTAACTGGAGGGCTAGTAAGGGAGGCCTCGGAGCCAGAAAGTGTTGGGTTATTGCAATGAGGAGGGAGATCAAGTGTGATCTCCAAAAGTAGTACACGAACTCCTCTGCACACCTCTAAACTGCACATGCATGGATCTGACTCTTAAACAGCAAACAGGCATTGAGAGCTCAGCTACAGAGTAGACTACCAGACAGGCCACTGGGGGGCATACACAAAGTACTGATCTAAATTGCACTGGAAATGTTTGAAAACTGAGCTGACATTGGAACTGCAGCCCACACAATGCAGATCAGAACTTGTGGCCTCACCCTAATTAGAGCAATTGCCCACTAAAACAAATAAATCAACCTCCTAAGGGTTTAGGTGATACCCAGAATCTGACAAAATAACATTCAAAATGTGCAGGATACAATGCAAAATTACTAGGCATAGGAAGAACCAGGAATATCTTAATTTTAAAGGAAAAAGAAAATCAAGTTATGCCAATGCCTAGATGATACAGATGTTAAAATTATCAGAAAAAGACTTTAAATCAGGTATTATAGCCATACTTAGGAAATAAGGATGAATGAATGGAAAGATAGAAAACCTCAGGAAAGAAATAAGAGATACAGTATAAATAAGAATCAAATGGAAATTTTAGAGATGAAAAATACAACCACCAAAATGTTCACTGGATGAGCTCAATGGAAGAATGCAGATAGAGAAAATAGTCAGCTATGAATCAATAGAAATTTTCCAATTTAGACAACACAGAGAATAAAAGATTGAGAAAGAAAAAAGAGCAGACAGTACAAGAAAAGAAAACTATGATACAAAATCTTTAATGACTGTAGGCACAAAAATCCTCAACAAAATATTATCAAATTGAATCCAGCAATGTATAAAGAGAATAAAACACCTGCACCAAGTGGAGGTTATCCCAGGACTATAAAAATGGTTCAGTATTCAAAATCAAAGTTATCCACCAGATTAGTAATTTCAAAAGGAAAAACCACTTGGTCATATCAATTGATGCAGAAAAAGTATTTGACAAAATTCAACATCCATTTATGATCAGAAGAGAAGTGAACTTCCTCAAACTGATAAAGGGCATCTATTAAAAAACTAGAGTTCACTACACACCTATTAGAATGGCCAAAATCTGGAAAATTGACAACACCAAATGCTGACAAAGTGCAATAGGAACTCTCATTCATTGCTGGTGAGAATGCAAAATGGTATAGACAATTTGTAAGACTGTTTGGAGGTTTCTTTCAAAACTAAACATACTCTTACCATCTGATTCAGCAATCACGCTCCTTGGTATTTACCCAAAGAAGTTGAAAACTTATGTCCACATAAGAACCTGCACGTGGCTGTTTATAGCAACTTTATTCATAATAGCCAAAACTAGGAAGCAACCAAGATACCCTTCAGTAGGTGAATGGATACATAAACTGTGGCACATCCAGACAATGGAATATTATTCAGTGGTAAAAAGAAATGAGTTATCAAGCCATGAAAAGACAGGGAGAAAACTTAAATGCATATTACTAAGTGAAAGAAGCCAATCTGAAAAGACTGCATACTGTATGATTCCAACTATGACATTCTGGAAAAGGAAAAATTATGGAGACAATAAAAAGATCAGTAGTTTCCAGAGGTCGGGGAGGGGAGAATGATGAATAGGCACAGCACCAGATTTTTAGGGCAGTAAAAATACTCTGTGTGATATTATAATGATGGATCTATGTCATTATACATTTGTCCAAACCTATAGAATGTACAACACCAAGAGTGAACCCTAAGGTAAACTATGGACTTTGGGTGATTATGATCTGTCAATGTAGGTTCATCCTTGGTAAAAAATGTACAATTCTGGTGAGTGATTTTGATAATGGGAGATGCTATGCATGTGTGGGGGCAGGGGGTATATGGGAAATATCTGTACCTCCTTCTTAATTTTGTTGTAAACCTAAAACTGCTCTAAAAAAATAAAGTCTTACATGGAAGCAACCTAAGTGCCCATCAACTGATGATTGGATAAAGAAGATATGGTATATATATAAATGGAATATTAGTCAGCCATTAAAAAAGGATACAACTGTCCCATTCACGACAACATGGATGGACCTTGAGGGTATTATGTTAAGTGAAATAAGCCAGATAGAGAAAGACAATCTCTGTATGACTCTACTCATATTCGGAAGTTAAACATGTAGACAAAGAGAACAGATTAGCGGTTACCAGGGGAAAGGGGCGCTGGTGGGTGGGCACAAAGGGTGAAGTGGTGCACCTACAACATGACTGACAAACAATAATGCACAACTGAAATTTCACAAGGGTGTAAACTATCATAATCTCAATAAAAAGTTAAAAAAATAAAGTCTTAAACAAAACAAAACAAAAAAACCCTAGAGTTAGTACCAAACTTAATTATGAAAGGCTGAATACTTTTTCCCCTAAGATTGGGAACAAAGAAAAGATGTCCACTCTTTCCACTCCTACTCAACATTGTATTAGAAATCCTAGCTAGTGCAATAAGGTGAGAAAAAGAAATAAAAGTAATACAGATTGGAAATTAAGAAATAAACTTTCCCTATTTGCAGATAACATGATTATCTACATTAGAAAATTCCAATGAATCTATAAAAAAAGCTTCTAATACCAATGATGGAGATGTGACGGTTTATGTCATGCGTCAACTTGATTGGGCTAGGGGATGCCCAGATAGCTGGTAAAACATTGTTTCTGGGTGTGTCTGTGAGGGTATCTCTGGAAGAGATTAGAATTTGAATCAGTAAACTGAGTAAAGAAGTTCACCCTCACCAATATGGGTGGGCATCATGCAATCCCTTAAGGGCCTGAAGAGAACCAAAAGGCAAAGGAAGGGCAAATTTGTTCTCTCTGCTTGAGCTGAGGCATCCATTTTCTTCTGCTTCTCAGACATCAGCCGGACTGAGTTACATCACCAGCTTTCTGGGTTCTCCAGCTTGCAGACAGCAGACTATGGGACTTCTCAGCCTCCATAACTGCATGAGCCAATTCCTATAATAAATCTCCTCTGGAGAACCCTAACTAATACAGGAGTTTATCAAGGTTGTAGAATACAAAGCCAATACACAAAAATCAATTATATTTTAAATACTAGTAATGAACAACTGGATATTTTAAAATGTCACTTTGTGCTAAGGAATAAATTGAACAAAACATGGGCAGGATCTGTACACTGAAATCTATAAAATGCTGATGAATAAAATCAAAGAAGATGGCAATGGATAGAGAGAGAGGGTATATTTATGGATTGATACTCTCAGTATAATTAACATGCCAATTGTCTATAAATTAATCAATAGATTTGAGGTAATTCTGATAGAAATCTCCGTAGGATATCTTTGTAGATATAGGCAAGCTAATTCTAAAAGTTATATGGAATGTTAAATGAACTAAATAGCTAAAATCACTTGAAAAAGAAAAAGTTGGAGGACTCACATTACCACATTTTAAACAATTATTATAAAGTTATAGTAATCAAGGGTGTGGTATTGGCAAAGAGATAGACACACAGATCAATATAACAAATTGTACAGTTCAGAAACGGACCCACACAGATAAGGCCAATTTATTTTTTTATAAAGATGCAAAGGCAATTCAATGGAAACAAAATTTTCACCAAATAGAACAATTGGACATTTTATATAACAAACTCTACACACATTTTTTAAAAACCCCTCACCCTATAATTCATAGCTTATACAAGAATTAAGGCAAAATAAATCATATATTTAATATTAAATGTAAAAATATAAAACTTTTAGAAGAAAACATAAGAGAGAATCTTCATGCCCTGGTGTTAAGTATTCTTAGCTATGACACCAAAATCACTATCCATAAAAGAAAAAGACAAATTGGAGTTCATTGAAATTAAACATTTTTCTCCATGAAAAACACTATTAAGAGAATAAAATACAAGTTACAGACTGGGTGAAATATTTACAAATCACAAATTAGACAAAAGACTTGTATCCAGAATACATAGAGAACTTCCAAAATTCAACAGTAAGGAAGAAAAATTTTTAATGAAGCATGGGGGACTTGAACAGACACTTCATAGAAGAGTATTTACGGATGTCAAGTAAGCAAACGAAAAATCGCTCAACCTCAGTAACCTTTAAGGAAATGCAAATTAAGACCATGATGAGATTTGACTATACACATATTAGAATGACTAAACAATGACAAATAAAAATGGCAAGCAATAGGATATATTGGAGAATATCAAGAAGCTATTTGGTATAAACCTAATTCGGCCTGACCTTGTCTTTCCAAAAGGGCCTGACCATTGCTGTTGAGCATGCATTGTATATCTGCTTTAGATATTCCCTATGGCAAGAACAAAGGCCCTCGAGATAAAGGTGCAACTTCCCTCCCCCTCCCAACCTTGGCGTCTCCTTAAGGATTAAGCATCTTTCCTTAGGCTAGAAACTGATTGCTGCGCTCACCTGTGACCACCCAGCTTGAGACAATAGACTTGCCTCCTGCTACACCCACTGAGATAGCAGACCCACTACCCGCTGTGTCCATCAAGCACTATGCAGACAGGGCAATCTTGTGACTATTGTGGGAGGGACATTTCAATCATATGTGAAACACCCTGTTTGGGGGTATATAACCACTCTGTGCACCCCACTTCTTCGGTGCCCTTTCTTCCTTCAGGAAGAAAGGCCCCGGGCCATGGTCCTCAGATTTCAGCTCAGAATAAACTCACCCAAATTTTCATTTATAGATTGGTTATGGATTATTTTCATCAACAACAACAACAAAAGGTAATACCAAGTGCTGGTGAATATGTGGAGTACCTGGAACACTCATACACTGCTAATAGGAATGTAAAATGGTGGAGCCAATCTGGAGAACAGTTTGTCAGTTTCCTATAAAAGTAAGCGTAGTCTTACCATATATATTAGTCAGTTCCTGCTGTTGTAACAAAATACCATAGACTGGGTGGCTTAAATAACAGGAAGTTATTTCTTACAGTTCTGGAGGTTGGGAAGTCCAAGATCAAGGTGCCAGTTGATTAAGTTCCCGGATGAGGGGCTTTCTTCCTGGTCTGCAGATGGCCACCTTCTTCCTGTGTCCTCACATGGTGGAGAGAGAGAGGAAGCAAGCTCTCTGTGTCTCTTCTTATAAGGGCACTAATCCCATCACAAAAGCCCCATCCTCATGTCCTCATCTAAACCGAATCACCTCCCAAAGGGCCCATCTTCAAATACCATCACATTGGGAGTTAAAGCTTCAGCATGTGAATTCAGGGGGCAGGCACAAACATTCAGTCCATAGCACTATATGACCCAGCAATGCTACTTTTAGATACTTACTCCAGAGAAATAAAATCTTATCTTCACACCAAAGCCTGTCCATGAGTATTTATAGTAGCTCTATTCATAAGTGCCCAAATCTAGAAACGCCAGAAAGTCCTTCAATGGTTGAATGGATAAACAAGCTGTGACACCTCTGGTAAAATACTACTCTAATACTCAGGAATAAAATGAAAGGAACTTTTGAGGCACGCAACAACACAGATGAATCTCAAAGGCATTATGCTGAATGAAAAGTGTGTAAAAGGTTACATGCTTTATGATTCCATTTATATTAAATTCTGGAAAAATCAAAACTATTTTGATGGATAATAAATCAGTGGTTGCCACTGGTGAGAGATGTGAGGAAATTTGTGAGGCAGTGTTATGGAATGATGGAAATATTCTGTATCATGATTTGGTAGTAGTTTCACAAATCTATACATGTTAAAACTCATAGAGCTATATGCCAAAAAAAGAGCCAATTTTATTGTATATTAATTTTTTTTTTAAAGGAGCAGAACTTAGGGGCTGGCCCAGTGGTATAGTGGTTAAGTTCACGGGGTCTGCTTTGGTGGCCCGAGGTTTGCAGGTTCAGATCCCGGGCGCAAACATACACACCTCTCATCAAGCCATGCTGTGGCAGCATCCCAAATAGAAAATAGAGGGAGATTGGTACAGACGTTAGCTCAGGGACAGTCTTTCTCAAGCAAAAAGAGGAAGATTGGCAACAGATGTTAGCTCAGGGCCAATCTTCCTCACTAAAAAAAAAAAAAAAAGAGCAGAACTTCATGAAATAGAGAACAAATAATAGAGCAAATAAAGAACACCAACAGTTGATTCTTTGGAAGATTAATAAAATTCATAAACTTCAAGAAAATTGATAAAGGAAAAGAAACCAGAAATGACCAATTTCAGGAATGAAAGAGGGGATACCACTACTGGTCCTATAGACATTAAAAGGACATTAAGGAAATATTATGAACAACTTTATGCCAACATATTTGACAAGTTACATGGATTAGATAAATTTCTTAAAAGACACAAACTACTTCCCCTTACATCTCATTGACCAGAACTGAGTGATGTGGCCCTGCCTAGCTGCCAGGGAGGCCAAGTGAGCATCTGGCAAAGGGAAACAGGATGGTCATGGATGGCTTAGCTCAGTTACAACTTATTACCTATGGCTGGCCACAGTGTTGTCACCCCTCTGCGCCAAATCCAAGAAATCAGGAGTGTATTAGAAATAAGGGAGGGGCCAGCCCTGTGGCCAAGTGGTTAAGTTCGCGTGCTCTGCTTTGGCGGCCCAGGGTTTCGCTGGTTGGGATCCTGGGCACAGACATGGCACCACTTGTCAGGCCATGCTGAGGGACCCACAGCTAGAATATACAACTATGTGCGGGGGGGGATTTGGGGAGAAAAAGAAAAAAAAAAGAAGATTGGCAACAGTTAGCTCAGGTGCCAATCTCTAAAAAAAAAAAAAAATAAGGGAGAGTGCTTTATATAAGAAGCTAACAATGCCTGCCACAGTTAGTTTTTTAGTCACTTGCAACCAAAAGGCTCCAGGTGCAGTGCATTTATTAGCTAAAATGGAATCTTTAACCTGTAGACTTAAAGTGCCCATAGAGAGAGACTTTCGAGCTGAGGGGAAGGACTGAGAGTTCCAAGACAATTATTAGAGAAAAGCCTAGAAACAATTATTCTTGGACAAAATCTGATAACACCAAGTCTGAAGGTCTGTGCTTTCTTTTCAAAGTGAAAAATTTTCCTACTTCATTTCCTCCCCCTCAGGGTGCCTCTCGTCCCCCTCAGCGCACCACCTCGCTTACGTGCCCCTGCTGGTGTTCTGTCCTTCGCTGCTGGAGCACTTCTCCACTGCCTTGTAAACACTCATTTTCTTGTCTCTCTCCTTAACAACATGGTAATGTTAAAAGAAGGAATCATGACTTCGTTTTAGTCATCTGTAGTTCCCAGGTAATATATGTCCTTTTTGGGTTTTTGTTTGTTCGGTTGGTTTTCTGTTTTTTTTGTTTTCTTACCATTAATTAATGAATGAGATGCTTTCAAGGCAAGGTTGAAAGTTCTGGCTGGTAAAGACAATGAGTCCTTTTTAGATTCAGACAGATTATTACTTCCAGACAGTGAAAGCAAGAGTAGCTAAAGCTATCAGCTCCCCGTGAGCTCTTGTCTCACACACTAAAAGGATGACACGGAAACAGAAGGAGCCGGATGACTTCAACAGGAGCTGTGGACCACCCTGCTGCTGAGGGGCTGATGCTCTGCTGCATCTAAGCCTGTTTATAGTCGGCAGCTGTATTCCAGGGGATCAAAGAAGGAAGCCTTATTACAACCCAGGAAGCAATGAGAAACTGTCTCACAACAACCTCCTTGGAAGACAAGGAGCTGGTGGCAAATGGCCTTGTAGCAGCTCCTTACAAACCTCTCATGTTCTCATGTTCCAGGAGGATCACAAGATGTTCTGCCAAGACTCAGACCAGCTGCTGTTCAAGGCTCCCCTGTGTGGTCTATGTAGCTATGTGCAAGGTTGCCCAGTGCTGGCATGGAGCTATTCCCTACACTCAGGTTGCCCAGAGGAACATGATGCTCTATTTTGACTAGATCTTTAAGATGGCAACAAGGGCCACCACTCAAGAAAGAGCCCATTGAACCAGCCCTGATGTCCTAGTGGTTAAAGTTTGGAGCACTGAGCTTCCGCAGTGCAGGTCTTGATTCCTGGGCGCAGAATGACACCACTTGTCTGTCAGTTACCATGCTGTGGTGGTGGCTCACATAGAAGAACTAGAAGGACTTACAACTAGACTATACAACTATGCACTGGGGCTTTTGGGGGAGGAAAAAAAGAGAGAGAGAGAAAGACTGGCAACACATGTTAGCTCAGGGCGAATCTTTCACCAGGTGGGGGTGGGGAGGCGGGGAAGAGCCCACATAGTGGGGCTCAGAAAGATGGTGTTTCAGCGTGGGTATTGTTGGTTCCCTGCCCTCAAAGGAGTAAATTAGAGAGGGTACCCTCATTGTGGTTTCCATTTACTTTCTTAGAAAGAATTAGGAGCAGTTGAACAGAATCCCAGAAAAGGGTTTTGTAAAATTTTGCAATGTTTTCAACTTCCCCAAGTATTTCTGTTCGATGTAATCTTCTTTGTTTTCCAACATTAATTAGACATAAAAACTCGTAAAGCAAAACAAAACAAAAATGCCTTCAGCCAGCCTTTAGGATCACAAAAGAGGGAAAGTTTGGGAAGAGCAGCCAAGTGGGTTGATGGCAGTGGCCAAGCAAGAGAGTGAAAGGCTGGATTTCTGAAGCCTCCTAAATGAGGAGAGAAGAGGGAAGAGGTAGCAAAGAAAGAGAAAGAGGCACCAAACTTCATCTGGGGAGAAGTTCCTGTCAGAGCGTAAAGTAGCTAAACGTCAGCTGCTCACTCACTTATTCTCTCATTCACAAACCCATCAGAGGCTGAGGGTAGTTTGCAGAGGACACTTTCCTGAATGAGGCAGAAAGCCGAGGCCTGGGGATCTTGGAATGCTTCTGGAAGGCTGGACCTGCCCTCCTAACACAGACCTTAAACAACAGGGCTCTTTTGTGTGATTTCTGATGCCTGACATGTGACCTAGCAAAGGCAGCAATATGACCAGCCCACAATTCATTCATTTACTCAACAAATATTTATTGAGTTCTCTATGCAGTCAGCATTCTGGGACTAGGTGGAGACACTGTGGTGAATAAGACAGACAAGGTCCCTGCCCTTATGGGACTTACAGACAAAAACAAAACCAAAAACAGGGAAAGAAAGAAATGAGATCATTTTTACTAGTGCTACCAAGACAGGGAAGGCTTCCATGAGGAAAAGTGGTCAGACAGGCTGAGAATCCCGGGTCACAGTGAGCCTAAGAGCTGAAGTCAGAGGGAGGAGGCAGGGAACAGACCACAGCAGGCCTTGCAGGCAAATGTAAGGAGTCTTCATGTCAGACTCAGGGCAGTGAGGATCCATTAAAGGCTTTCAAATAGGAGAATGAAGTGGTCTGATTTATGTTTAAAAAATTTTTTTTTAAAGATTGGCACTTGAGCTAACAGCTGTTGCCAATCTTCTGTTTTTCCCTTCTTCTTCTCCCCGAAAGCCCCCAGTACATAGTTGTATATTATAGTTGTGGGTCTTCTAGTTCTGCTTTGTGGGACCCGGCCTCAGCATGGCCTGATGAGCGGTGCCATGTGTGTGCCCAGGATCCGAACCAGTGAAACCCTGCGCCGCAGAAGCAGAGACGCGGCAAACTTAACCACTTGGCCAGGGGCTGGCCCCTGATTTACGTTTCTAAATGATCGCTTCAGCAGCCTTTTTGTGGTATAAAATGCCCTGCCTAAAGTCACAAGATGACCATGCATTCTGCGAATTCCATGTGAGGTCATTGTCAAAGCTCTTAACTTGTCTCAGCCTGTTTCCCTGATAAACTGGTCAAAATAAAGCTCTGTAGCATAACCCGCGGGTGCCACAGGTTGGAATCATGCCTTGGTTTCAAATCTTGTTTCCCACTTTAATTAGTTACGAGCTCTCAGTAAGTTATTTATTTGTCTCAATTATCTCAGCTGTGAAATGGGGATAATAAAAGTTCCTAGATCATAGTATTGCTGTGAAAATTAATGACAATACAAGTAAAGCACAGTGACAGTGCCTGGCACAACGGAGAAACATTCATAAATATTAGCTTTTGTTACTGCGTTCAGGGGATTACTGTGAGGATCACATGATATAATGCATGAGAAAGGGTTTGTGAAACCATGAAGACTAACTTAACGGCAGAATTCTCTCTTTCTTTTCCTTGCCTTTTAAGCGGAACACAGTACACTGGACCATCCGAGCAAAGAGGCGCGAGGCCAAGCGCAGCCTCAAAGCGGTCATTGTCGTCGGGCCGCCCCTCCCCCGCCCCGGGCGCATCTCCATAGCAACGCGGGGCTTCGCCTCTCCCCGCCTCCTGGGGCCCGCAGACCGGAAGCAGTCCGCGCCGGGGGCTTCTGGGAAACGGCTGTGAGCGGCGTTTCTGCGTCTGCCGTGGACAGCGAAGCTGCTGCGGTTCCTGAGCCGGAGGTTTGGGCCCGTGTGGGGGAAGGGCGTGAGAGGGACGCTGGGCTAGGGGCTGCGGACAGCTTGGCAGGAGCAAGCGAAGAAGCCTGGCGGGACCTTCCTCGGCTTCCCGGGAGGCGCGGACAGGCCACGGTCGCCGCGCCCAGCAGTTGGGGGGCGGGGAGGGGTAGACGGAAGACCAGATCGTGCATTCGGCATCCTTAGAGAGTCCTCCATCCCCTGTGTCCTCCCGGGTCCTCGCCTTCCCCCTCCCCCACTGGGTGGTTTTGTTCTATTTCAAGGGCCTGGCGTCTCGCAGAGGGTTCTGGGACTCGTTTCGGGCGGAGGTGGCACAGGGCAGGCCTTTTCGCGGGGCGTGCCGGGACTTGTAGTTCCTCTGGCCGCGGGCGGAAGTGCCGTGGCTCCGACGCCGCTGTGGCAGAGTGGCCTTTGGTCCTCTGAAATCTGCCACCGCGAGTGCCGGGAAGAGGGGCTGGAGGTCATCGGGGCCGGGGCGGGGTTCGCAGCCGCCCTCTGCAGGAGTGAGGTGGGGAGATATCCTGGCACCTCTTTCACCTCCCGCGAACAAGGTGCCGAATGAAATATAAAAGGAAGAGAAATTTCTTTTTTCTGGAATACTTGAACCATTGATAAGGTAGGGTCGAATAGGAACGAACGATCTGTTGCCTAAACCCTGTTTGTAAGGCCACCACACTCGAGTAATTAAACCTGTATGTATTAGCTGTCTGATAAGATCTTTTCTGATTCCTAGCCTTGATAGGGTTACAAGAAGTTTTTTGAAATTATTGGTTTTCAGATTCTGGGCCCTGAATAGCCACATCGAGTGGCCGCATGGCTCATTCCTAATATGTGTTGTAAACAATGGCACGGGCATGACTGTGCAAATACTAAGGAAAGGATCAGAAATAGCACAAGGTTTCCCTGAAGGTAGAAGCTGGGAAAACTATGAGTCATCCAGTGTAAGGAGAAGATTCTGGGCCACTGCAGGAAGTTAAGGTGTTATGAGAGTGCCTTTTCTTCACAGAATTGCTGTGATCACTGCCTGTCATTATACGTGTAAGTGTAGTTATGGTGTGGTGGCTGACTGAATAATAGGTGCATTGTATGGCACCTAGTGCTTAATTTTTTTCAATATTGTGTTATCTATTATTGGGCAAGTGAATATTTTCTCACATATATTTCAAGTGCAAGGAATTCTTAAACATTTTTAAAGTATTTCTAATTTTGTTAAAAAAATTTTTTTTAGCCGATAATAAAAAAGCAGTCCCTGCTTTTGAGTTGACCTATGTGTGAGGGAACACCAGTCCTGAGTTGGAAATAATGTGTTCTAGGGTCAAATGCATTTAGAGGTGGGCTGGGTCTTACTTGAATTCTTTCGATTATTGAAATAGGGTTTGTTGATTTTGTAGGTCATAGATGGGCAAACTTTTTCTGTAAAGGGCCAGATAGTAAATATTAGGCCTTTCAGGCCATATAGTGTCTGTCACAACGACTCAACTCTGCCATAGTAGTGTGAACTGTGAACAAATAAATTATTTATGGACACAGACATTTTAATTTCAGATTTTCACGTCGTGAAGTATTTTGATTTCTTTCAACCATGTAAAAATGTGAAAACTATTCTTAGTACAAGCGTTGTACAAAAAGGGGCAGCAGGCCAGATTTGGCCATGAGCTGTAATTTGCCATCTTTTGTTGTAGTTATTGATTGGAATTTTTAATCCAGGAAAAGAACAAATATTTTTACCTCCTTTATCAGTATGTGTCCAAATTCTTAGGATATTTGGACATTTATATTTTTTTTATTTCTTGTGCTTCAGGAGTGCTTGCGAAGAAAACGGAGTATTTCCCTGAGGCCTGTATCCTGCCTTGATTGTCTTTCCTTGAAGTATTATAAATCAGGATGTCTGCACAGTCAGGGGAAGAGGATTCAATACTTATCATCCCAACTCCAGATGAAGAGGAAAAAATTCTGAGAGTGAAGTTGGAAGAGGATCCTGATGGTGAAGAGGGATCAAGTATCCCCTGGAACCACCTGCCTGACCCGGAAGTCTTCCGACAGCGATTCAGGCAGTTTGGATACCAGGATTCACCTGGGCCCCGCGAAGCTGTGAGCCAGCTTCGAGAACTTTGCCGTCTATGGCTCAGGCCAGAGACACACACAAAAGAACAAATCTTGGAGCTGGTAGTGCTGGAGCAGTTTGTTGCCATCCTACCCAAGGAGCTACAGACTTGGGTTCGAGAGCATCATCCAGAGAATGGAGAGGAGGCAGTGACAGTGCTGGAGGATTTAGAGAGTGAACTAGATGACCCTGGACAGCCGGTGAGCCTGCTTGTACCCCTTTCCTGGGTCAGAGGCACTGGCATAGCAGTAGGCAAAGCTGAATTAATTCCATTCCGCTAAGATAGAATTATGTTTATGCCTCCGCCGCCCCATTCCCCCACAGCTCCCATCACCTATGCTGCTTTGCCACCTAGCCCTCTGCAGTGTATGTTTTGTATGGTTTCTCTTATGTTTGTTTAGTACTGATTCTCATCAAATTCCTTCTCAACTGAACCAAATATTATTATTTCCAGGTTTCTCTCCGTCGACGAAAACGAGAAGTGCTAGTAGAGGAGATAGTATCTCAAGAAGAAGCTCAGGGATTACCAAGTTCTGAGCTTGATGCTGTGGAAAACCAGCTCAAGTGGGCATCCTGGGAGCTCCATTCCCTAAGGCACTGTGGTGAGGACCAGGACTCTGGGCTAGAGGGTGGAAGCGAATGTGGGTCTTCCGTCCAGGACTCTTCGCTTGTTCCCTCTGCAGCGGGGTGGGGTGGGGGGCTGACCGCCTTCACCAGATTTCTTAGACATAGGTACGCTGTAGGATCTTGGTTCTTTTCTCATAACCATTATTGGTTTGCTGACCTCAGGTCTTTTATTCTTAGACTTTGACATCATCAGCCTTGTCTTCCCTTTCACCTCTTTCTTGAAGACTTGCCCGTTTCAGGCTGGCATTTGCCTCTCTTTGAGCTGACACCCAGCTGTAGCCCAGGTCCCTCTATTTTGTATGCAGTATTGCTTATCTGCCATCACATTCTTTCACACATCCTGCCTAACCCTATTGGTACAATAAGCTTACTTGAAGCCTCTTCAAATCTATTCTTTTTGTTTGCTGTTTATCAATGAAGTCTTTCTAAATTTTTAGCTATTTTTGTTTTTTTCTTCAGATTCTAACTAGAGTCATTCTTTTTCTGAGAAGCTTCTTTTGTAGAAATGATCTTTGGGTAAAACTTTTCACCTTTTCTAAGTACTAATGCAAAGATAGGCTCCCTAGTTTTAAATACAATATGCTTTAAATACAGAAAAAACTTCAGAATTCTAATAATTCACTTAGACTAGTCTTTCCAAGTATATTGGCAATTAATGATGCATACTTTTTTGTATACTTTGATACAACCCACTATATTCCTAAAACTGCTCGATTTGTTTTTCGTATGTATATGGATTAAAATGAACTTTTGTTTGAGACTGCTTTGTCAATCGTTCCTTGAGATCGTTGGAGATAACACTAGTGTGCCACAGAATGAGGTCTGAGCAGGTTTTCTTCCCATCTGAGGGGGGACAGTGCTAGTGAATCAGAATTTCTGCGGTAGGGCTGCAGTCTGCGAGCATCTGCGGTTTTACGTTTCCTGGGACATTCCTCTGTGCAGTAAAGTTTGAGAACCTGTGTGATTGGTCTTTGGAGATCGCATTTTCTCAGGTGGAAAACTTATCCCCTGCCTGAATTTTAGAATAATTTTCACCTGTTTTTAATTAGCCTCATTTCAGCAGTCTAGTCTCTCCCTCGTGTGGGAACTTCTTTCTGTGCCATTTGTCCCCACTTCACCACACTCACTTCTCAGTTCTTCAAGTGTCCAGGCCTCACGAGTCTCCTGGGCCTCCTCGGTCTCTGTCAGCCTTCTCTTTATTCCTTTCATAATCATCTATTAGAGATTTGCTCACTATTTACCACTTTTCTGAGTGCTGCTGCTCACTGTATAGTAACTGTCTTTACTCTTTAAAGCTTGAAGTTTCAGGGAAGTCTTAAATGAGACTTGCTCATACCGCTGCTTGTAGGTGGGTGCTGGTACCCATGTAGGTAATTTAGGCTTTTCTTTCACCAGACACATCTATCTGAGACTTAGAAATAATAACACAACTTATTGTGATAAATACCAAATAGGGCAAGCTTCTTTTACAGGAAAACTTTCATTTCTTAAGGGCACATTGAATTTGTAAATGTCATGTCCTGAGTTAACATAGGATGCTCCCAGCTTATCTTCAGTCCCTTCTTTTCCGGACTCCTCCTGTGTTCTGCTTTTAGTCTAATCTTGGCTGTGACCTGCTTGCTCATTTCAGAAACAGTCACTGTCTGACTGCTTATTATTTACACCATTGTATTTTGATGTAATTTCTCCCTTTCTCAAAGCAAAAGAATATTACAATAATTTCCTAATGGCCAATTTTATTTTATTTTTCTTCTAACAAAGTTTCATCCAGACCTAGCTACATCACTTGACTGTCTCCCTAATCTTATAATTTACCATCTTTCTGCCTTTTGTTTTCTGACTACCATTTATAACCCACTCGCCTGTTACCACTTTAATGCAGATGAACCTTTTAATCCCTCATTGTCATGCCGTGACCACATTAGCTTCATAATCAGTCATTTCATTTTTTTCTCTTTTGAGAGTAGACAACCTTAACACCAGTTTTTAGTGCTGTTTATGGATGTACCCTCAAGCTATTTATTTTTAGTTTATTTTTAAAAAAATTTTTTCTTCAGGTTCTTTTCTCCCAGAATAGAAATGAGTGATATTTACATTTTCTGTTTATTTCAGATGATGATGCTAGGACTGAAAATGGAGCACTAGCTCCAAAGCAAGAGGTTCCTTCAGCAGGAGAATCTCATGAAGTTCCTGGCACTCTCAATATAGGTGTTCCTCAGATTTTTAAATATGGAGAAGCCTGTTTCCCCAAGGGCAGGTTTGAAAGAAAGAGAAATCCCTCTCGAAAGAAACAACATATATGTGATGAATGTGGAAAACACTTCAGTCAGGGCTCGGCCCTCATTCTTCATCAAAGAATCCACAGTGGGGAGAAACCCTACGGATGTGTTGAATGTGGGAAAGCATTCAGCAGAAGTTCCATCCTTGTGCAACACCAGAGAGTCCATACTGGAGAAAAACCTTACAAATGTCTTGAATGTGGAAAGGCCTTTAGCCAGAATTCTGGGCTTATTAATCATCAGAGAATCCATACTGGGGAGAAACCTTACGAATGTGTTCAGTGTGGGAAATCCTATAGTCAAAGCTCAAATCTTTTTAGACATCAGCGAAGACACAATGCAGAAAAACTTCTGAATGTTGTAAAAGTTTAAGAAATTGAAAAAAAAAATCAGCACTCAGGTCTTTTTCTTCAGAAATGAAGACAAAATTAAAAATATGAAATGATACATAATAGTTTTGTTTCCCTATAGACTGTTAGAAAATCCACTGGGAAATGTAGAAAATCTTCACCCACCATTATTATTTTATCTTGAAAGAAATGCTGTCATACCTGCCTAGAAACTGAAATTTTAAACTTCAGGTGTTAATGCCTAAATCTTCCATGTGATGTCTATGTTCTCATTTTTCCAAATAACGAACTGTCTGATTTTTTGTCCCTTTCTTAGAAGTTTCCTTTTTAGACAGATTATTATTTCTGTGTCGATCATTGAAATGTTCTTTGCAAGGATACATTCCCTTCTACGTTAAAAGGCAACATAGGAATTATAAAATCTGTAAACTGAAACCGTATTTTCAAAATTTACCCTTTGGTTTCCTTTTAACTTAATTTGAATATGCATTTCAGAAAACGGAAGATAAAGGACGACCAAATGCCTCAGAGTAAAATGAGCCTTAAAACTCAGATAAGAAAGATGATGATAAAACATCAAAAAGTGAATGGGGCACCTAGATGGGGGAAGATATACAAATACTTTGATCCAATAATTGAATTTTATCAAGAATGTATCTAATTATCTGCCCACAGGAAAACTCAAAAACATCTAATTTGGAGGCTTCCCACTAATGAAAATAACGTTCTCCCACGTATCATTAGAAAGTGGACAGGCTAAACAATAGACAGTTGTAAACTATGAAAGTTGAAATTACCACAGTAGGGAAGAATTTTTAGTGAATGGCAGTGTTGAAGGGCAGATGTAAACACAGGGGTAATGGTCTGTCTTGGCTTTTAGAAAACAAAAGAGACTTGAACTTGAAGATCTAATTCGTTCTTATTTTGCCTTCATTTTTGTTAAGGACAGTAAAATCCCTGACAGGTGGGCAACAAGTATCAGGTTTGCTATTTTATTCCTTTGGTACAAAAAGGTTGAACACAAGGCTGACAAAGCAGCCGCACATTTGTTATTAAGCATTTTCTACCGACAAGGCACTGTGCTAGGTACTGTAACCCTACCATAAGTAGGTAGGTATCTCTTCCACTGTAAATCATTGGGGGTTTGGTACAAAGCTGTTTCGTGTGAGTTAGCCTGTTCCCCCTGTCGGAGTAGTTCTGGGGGAGGTCACCTCTGAGATTCCCAGAGCCATAGTTCTCTCACCAGGGTGTTCTGTTTGGGGGAAAGGAAGACTCAGCTCGAAGAGCTAGCCAGCTCTCCAGCAATCTTCAGAGGTGAGTCCAAGATACTCTCTCACAGTGTGTGGGTCTTTTAAACAAACTAATCAATCTCTAGTAGCGTTGAGGTTGTACTTACATGTTAAGTTGAATGGATTGTTCTATTTAAAAAATAAACAACTAGGTTATTAACAACTAGTTTATTAACTATCAGAATTGATTGAACTATTTTTTTTTAATTTTAAGTCTTAACACATTTTAAAAAATGTATAAAAGTAATACATTGTAGTAGTAGGATTATATACTTCTTGGCTGAGAATCCCAAGTACTGTGGTTCTACTGTTTAGTGGAAAACTCTGGAAGTTAAAATATAGAATATGAGAAAAGGCTTTTTTATAGTGGGCATCACTGTGTGGGAAATGACCCATGTGAATACAAATATTTTATAATTCCAGAGATTCTGGTTACATCTGGTGCTTGGATCAAATTAAGAGTGGAAGGTGAGATTTGCATGAGCCTGTTTAAAAGCATAGTAATACATGCAAGGCCAGGTGGTGGAGAAGTGAGGAAGAATGGAGCTTGTTTATAGATTTTCTGATAATTATAAGAAATGTGCTTTATAGATTAAGATTTATTGAAGTATAAATACGTAGTAATGATATGTATTTTAAGTTATACAAGAAAATGTAGGGACTTCTGTTTGGGTCTTTTTCTCTGTGGCTGAGGAAACAAATCAGTGTCCAATAAAACTATAAACTCCTCTGCTCTAAGATAAAATGATCTTGAGTTGATTGATTTATTTATAACTGGCTTCTTTCCAAGTAGGTTTTGAGGTGGCATATTTGGAATTCTGCTGGGATGACACAATTCTGGTATCAGAGTAGGTAAGGAGGGAGCAACGTCAGTGGCTGAAACTTTATGCTTTTTTAGATCTTGCATATTACCTGTATACAAAGAAGCTCCCTGTGGTAGATGTCAAAATAAATGCCAAAGATGTTTGGTGTAGTGTGAGAGCTTAGAAAAAAGTCCCACTAGAGTTGGCAAATATGTGTTTATCTTGCCAGCTGTGATACCTGTGGGTTGTTTAGAAAGGCTTCTGAGACTAAGGCAAGGCTCTGTGGGGAAAAGGGGCTGGACCCCAAGACCAAGTGATGGTAACACAGGAAAAGGAAGTAGCTGTGTGTGTGCCCGCCATCTCTGGTTAGGCTAAGTCCCCACTAGACAAATTGATTTTAAATAACTATTCAGTGATTTATGGTTTATCCAGACATTCGTTTATACCCACACAGATGATCATAGTTAGCAATTCTGGGGGGTACCCAGCCTTTAATGAAGTGATCTGGCAATTGCCAAGCAGTGACATCTGTTTGGTTAGCAAATGAGCAGTCATTGTGAGTGGCATGCAGACTGCTGATACCTGCCCAATAACCACTGAGCATCTGCTCGTTATTGCTAAATTTCTTCTGATTTTCTTGGAGATTAAGCTCCTCGCATTCACACCCAGATGGCATCTGATCATTTAGCAATATATCTATCACATTTATGTAAGTTGAAGGGAGGGTTATATGTACTGAAATAATCTGCATGCCAGGCATTGGATTAGACACTAAACCTATCTCACTTAGATTTGTAGACTAGGAGAGCAAGATTCAGAGATTGTGTGACTTGCATGTGGCCAGTTAGAGCTAAAACTCAAATCTACTTCTGTGAACTCCAGGGACATGTAACTTTCACTATGCCACGAGAGATGGCTGTTAAGCCTTGATTGATAAATTTTATGCTTTTATCTTTTATGGTTAACAAATGTGAAAGCTATTAAACATGCTTATTTGTATTTTCTATAGTACAGAAATGTAACATGAAAAAGGACATTCCTTCTCACAGTCTTAATCAGAAGTAATAATTATTTGATTTGTTATTTTTCCAGACTTAGGCATATACATATTTAAGCGAAAATGTGTTCATAGCTGACACTTGTGGTCGCTGTATACAGGCACTGTTAGAAGCGCTTTACCAGGGATTAACTCTTAATCCTCACAGCAACCGTATGAGGTAGGTACATATCCCCATTTTACATGTACTGCACTAAAACTTCCTCCCTGCCTCCCACTTTGATGTAGACATTGTTTTTCGTGGCTACATACTATTCCATTGCATGAATATACTGTAATTTATTTAACCAACCCATTATTGATAGATAATTCAGTTCTTTCCAATTTTTTATTCTAGATAAAGGTATAGGTAATATCCTTGTACATATAATTTGCTGCCTGTGTGGGTATTTCTGTAGGATAAATAGCTAGAAGTGGATTAATTGGGTCAGAGAATGTCCACATTTATCATTTGGAGAAATAGCACCCAAAAGATTGTACCAGTTTACAACTCCATCAGTAGTAGAGTGCCTGTTTGCCTACACTCCCACCAACGTTGGAATCCTTAAATATTTTTGCCAGTCTGATAGGCAAAAATTTTCTCTTCTCTGGTTATTAATAGAGAGGGACGTCTTTTCACATGTTTAGTGGCCATTTGCATTTTTCCTGTTGTGAATTCTGTTCGCCCAGTTTTTTTCTAATTAGGAAAGTTTAAATGACTACCTTTTCATTGTACAAAACTTAAATGGTACATAAGTATAAAAGCGGAGAGACCCTTTTTTCCAGTGTTTCCAGTCACATTTCACTCCCCACAGTTAAGCATACATCCATCTAATCTCCTTTCCATACATTTCCATATGAATAGACATAAATGCTATTTTTACATAAATAGGGTCCCATATATGTATTGTTCTGCAGCTTGCTTTTTTGGTCTCAAACATCCTGAATTCTTTAAATTTCTTTAATGGTTGAATAGGATTCAGTACTATGAAGATGCCATTTAACTATTTCCTTATTTTTTTCTCTTGCTATTACATTGCCAAAGTAAACATCTTGTTCATATATCTTTGTGTATGTGTGTGAATATTTCTTTAGGATGGAGTCGTGTAAGGTGGTTTGTTGGGTCAAAGGGTGTGCTCTCTGATAGACCCAGCTTAGCCTTCCCAAAACCTTTATATTTTCATCAACTGTATGGAAGTGCTCATCTCCCCTGTAGCCTTACCTCTACTTGATTTTATCTGATGGGCAAAAAAGAAAAAACAATCCTTATTTTGCATTTTCCTGGTTATTGGTAAGGTTGAGGTTATTTTCATATGTTTATTGGCCATTTATTGTTTTTCCATGGATTATTTGTGTCCTTTACCTGCTTTTCTGTTGGGTTATGTGTGGCTATATGTTGTTTTTGTTTGTTCAGCATCTCTTTCCCCATCTTCTGGTAACAGAACCCTTATTTATTGTGAGGAACCCATTCCCTGTGACTTAGGTGAGTATATGACCAGGCCTGGCCTTCCTGAGTCCCACAGCTCCCTAGCCACAGTGATTAAAGAATGGGCATGTAACTCAAGCCAGGCTAAAGAGAGCCCTCAACAGAACTTCTGCTGGAACTATTGGAAAGAAGGCTCTACAGAGATCCCATGAACTAAGGACTATGTAAGCCTGAGTTTGTACCATGTGGAGAGAGTCTGTCTCAGGAGCAACTCAGAGGCTAGCAGAAAGGAAAGAGAACTAAGTTCTGGTGTCGTTATCCTGGAGGCCCTAGATCCAGCTGTGCCTAAAGCCTGCCCTACCTCTGGACTTTAAAGTTTTGTGAGCCAATAAAGTCCCTTTCATTGTTTAAGATAATTGAATTGGGTTTCTGTCCTGATTAATATAGGTTATTTGTATTTTCTTATTGATTTGTAGAAAACCTTTGTAATTTTAAATTCTAAACTTATACTTTATGCGCTATATAGGTTAATAAAATTAGCATGGCCTTCCATGATTTGGCCTCTGTAAACCTCTGCCATTTGTTACTCGACTCTACACCACACACATACACTTTACATTCTAACAATAACTGAACATTGGTGTTGGGAATGTCTGTGGACGAAAAGCTTTTCACACGATTGACTGGCATTCTCTTCCCATCCTTACTGCAGATTCATTAACCTGGGACTCAGACTAGGGATTACACTGCTGAGTCTATGCTGTACCCACTTCCAACCTCCAACCATTGCTCTTGGAGCATTCCCCTCAAGCATCCCCTGTATGTGACCCTTGGAGCCCCTCTCCATGACCTCCATCCCCCCTCCAATGTGGTTTTTGGGGCTTTCATTTTATTCTCAAGCCTGTGGATTTGAAATGGCTCAGGCCCAAGACTTCTGGGGTTTACATCTGTTGCTTCTGTGTGTGGAAACTACACATAGGGGTGGAAAAAAGAAAAGCATATTGTATGTCATGTGATGAATACAGAGGAGAAAATAAATCAAGAAAGGGATACAAAACATCAAGGAGGAAAGGTATTGCAATTTAGATAGGTTGTCCAGGGAGGGTTTCATTGAGAAAGTGGAATTTGAAAAAGATGCGGATGAGTATAAGGAAACAAGCCATGAGACTTTGGAAGAAGGATATTCCAGGCATGGGAACAGCAAGTGCAAAGAACTTAGGGGAGCAATGTCTGATTTGTTCAAGAAACAGCAAGGAAGCCAGTGTGGTGGGAGCAGAATGAACATGGAGAGTAGTGGATGAAACCTGAGAGAGAAGTGGGGTGAGGGTGGAGGCAGGGCCAGGCCAGATCATGGAAGATCTGGTTCGCCATTGGTGTGGCTATGACTTTGACTTTGAATGAGTTGAGTAAGGAGTGACATGACTAGGTGCTGAGAATAGAACAAAACGGTGTCCAGCTATCGTTTCTTTAAATTCTTAAAAATGTTTCTTTAGGGGCTGGCCCTGTGGCCAAGTGGTTTAGTTCACGCACTCTGCTTTGGCAGCCCAGGGTTTCACCAGTTCGAATCCTGGGCACGGACATGGCACTGCTCATCAAGCCATGCTGAGGTGGTGTCCCACATGCCACAACTAGAAGGACCACAACTAAAAAACATATACAATTATGTACCGGGGGGGCTTTGGGAGAAAAAGGAAAAATAAAATCTTTAAAAAAAGTTTCTTTACATATTTCCTTTATGAAGGTAACAATAATAGGAAAAATTTAGAAATAAAAATCACCCATGAGTCCACAATTCTAATCACATCCCATTAACATTTTGATGTTCTCTATACACCTATTACATGTTCTGTATATACCTATCCTCATCTATACCTATTATGCTGTTAGTTACAACAGAAGAAATATATATATTTGGAAATTAGTAAACCAAGTGTCCATATCTTGGTTTGTTCATCTTATATGCCTTCTTTCTTCTTAATTTTGGGTCAACTGTGCTTCTACCTGAGGCTAACTGCTTTACTGGATCTAAGTCATCCTCTCACACCTACTCAAGACATACTCCAATAATCCTCACCTTTTGCATCATCAATTTTCCCTCTCTTGGATTTTTCTAATCAGTGTGCAAATGTGTGTTTTTTTTTCTTTAATCACTCACAAAGAAAGCAAGCAAGCCCTTCAGGCCAAGGTGACCAGATCTAACCTGCCTGAACAAATAAAATATCAGACAAAATATATCAAACAAGCGAAGGATGGGAGAGAGACGGAATCCCTGAGAGGTGGGAAACATGAAGTAAACGGGTTGCCTCAGTTTACTACCTGGAGAGAATTTCTAGGCCATGGCACAGGGAGAGAGAACTTAGGCAGAGCCTGGCAGTCTCTTAAGTTGGGAAGATAGAGTCCTGGGAGGCCAAGGTAGCTAGCTTTTGCAAGGCAGTGCACAGTCATGCATTACATAATGTTCTGGTCGATGACAGACTGCATATCATATAGGACCGTGGTCCTGTAAGATTGGTACCATATAACCTAGGCGTGCAGTAGGCTATACCATCTAGGTTTAAGTACACTCTGATGTTGGCACAATGACGAATTTGCCTGACACATTTCTCAGAACATAGCCCCATTGTTAAGTGACACATGACTGTACTAGAGAGGAGAAAACTAAATAGAAGGCTGCAGATCTGCAGAGTCCCCTTAAGTATTCAGTTGAATACTAATAAGCACATGTGTGTAAGGAAACTATCTGAGGTGGAGGAAAGAACCATCCAAAAGGATTAGAGGGGAAAAAAATCACGAGCTCACAAAGGGCCAGGAGTAGTACCATCAGCCAGAGTAGAAAATCTCATAATTCACAGGGCATCAGTTAGTACAGTGGTTCTCAAACAAGGGCAATTTCATGCCCCTCCTACCCCGAGACATTTGGCAATATCTGGAGACATTTTTGGTTGTCACAACCAGGGGAGATGGGCTTTACTGGCATCTGGTGGATAGAGGCCTGAGATGCTGCTAAACATCCTACATTGCATAACAAGGAATTATCCAGCCTCAAATATCAATAGTGCTGAGGTTGAGAAACTCTGGGTTGGAGTATGGGAAGGGTCTCCTTAGTGGAGAAAAAGCCCTAAACACTGCCTCAAAGACACTTAACGGCAAGACCTGAGAGGATAAAACTGTGCCCAAGAAATTTAAACACATCCCAGAACAAAGCTCAAGAATATATATATTAAAAATATTCAGCACCCAATAATATACAGTCTGGCATCCGATCCAAAATTACAAGTCATGCAAAGAAGCAGGAAAATACAACCATAATAAGAAAATCACTCAATCAAATTGACTCTGAAATGACAAAGAATTAGTAGACAAGTACATTAAAACAATTAAAACTGTATTCCATATGATCAAAAAGCTAATGGAAAAATTGAACATGTTTAGTAAAGACATGAAAGGTATAAAAAATAACCAAATTAAACTTTTAGAGATGAAAACAATGTCTGTTTTTTAAAAAAATGCAATGGATGGGATTAATTGTAGATTAAATATAATAGAAGAAAAAATATGGTAGATAAGACATAGCAATAGAAACTATCCAAAATGAAAAACAGAAACAAAAAACACACAGAAAAAAATAGAGCATCAACAAACTCTGGCACCACCTCAAACAGCCTAATTTGTGTAATTGTAAGTGGAGGCTCCGAAGGTGAGGAGAGAAAGGAGGAACAGAAAAATATTTGAAAAAATAATCTATGGGATGCAGTATTTACAGAGAAATTTATAGCAACAAAACACTATTATTAGCACACAAAAAAAAGTCTCAATTCAATTACCTCAGCTTCCACCTTAAGAAACCAGAATAAGAACCTAAACCCAAAGTAAAGAGAAGAAAGCAAATAAAGATTAGATTGGCAAACAGAAAAATGAGAGAAAAATCAATTTCTATACTCTAATCAAAAGCTAACTTTTTAAAAGATTAATAAAATTGATAAACTTCTAGCCAGACTGATGAGAGGAAAAACAAATGAAGATACAAATTATATCAAGAATGAGAGGTGTGACCATTATTATATATTATCATAAATTCTTAGCCACATCAAGACTTCTAACCCAGCTTGCTAACCTCCATGTTGCTGATTGCAATACTCATTTATTAGACTTAATATTGCTTGAGCCATCAGCAGTATTTGGCATACTCGGCATATTTTCATTTGGCTTCAAGAACAACACTCTTGGGTTTTTCTCTAACTCACGGGTTGCTTCTTCTCAGTCTCGATGCTGGTATTTCCTCGTCTTTCTGGACTTTTATATATTGGAATGTCTAAGGGCTCAGTATTCAAATCTCTTGTCTTTTCTACCTATATTCACTTCCTAGGTGATCTCATCTGCTCTCATGTTTCTAAATACTATCTATAACTTAGGAGTTGTAATTTTATATTTATGTTAGATATATAGATATATATTATATATTATATTATATGTATATAACTATTTATATAGATAATATGTCAGCCTAGACCTCTTTTCTGAACTACAGGCTCAGCTATCCCTTTGCCTACCAGACATCTCCACTTTCATGCCTACTTTAGTCTGGGTTCCCAAGAAAACAGAACCTAAGATAAAACTTTATCTTATTGCTAATACTTTACTGGTGTAACGCAACCTCAGAAAAGGATGACTGAGGATAAGTGGGAGGTGAAGCAGGGAAGGAGAGAGTACAACAGCTTCTAAAGAAGCACAGCCATCCACTCAGTCTCACTGACTATCCTGCGAGCGCCGGTGGTATGAACTACCTCATCTCACCTCACCATGGGGTAGGAGCAGGGAGAAGACTTCAGGCTCCCCTCTCCCTCTGGTCACATTCCACCACAGAGCATAAACTCCTTCACACTTCCAGGTGGCACCATTCAGCCTGGCCAGCAGCAACCACTGGCAAGTCAGGCTCCAAGACAACATGACAGCACACGAGGAGTGGCCGGCCAGAGCTGAAGTGGGAGTCAGTTGCTCCCTGTACCCGCAGCCTCGTGGGCGTGCAACCTCAGGGGCGGATGGTGCAGGCAATCTTCTTAGAGGGTCATCAGTATCATAGAACAGAAACCCTGACCCTGCAAATGGGAGTAGGCTTATAAACTGGGCTTGGCAGAATGACTAATTAGGCACCTAACATGCCCCAAAACGAACTTTTAATTTCTCCCTGAACATGTTCTTTTACAGTCTTTCTCATCTAATTTTGTCCTTCCGCATGCTCAGGCCAATAGTCCCCCTGTTTCATAGTCCCCGTGCTTCCCTGTTTGCCCTATTTCACTTCTCAATGTAGCAGGCAGATCGTGTAAGTCAGACTATGTCACTGCTCAAAATCCTCTTCCATCATTGCTCTGTTTAAACGTCAAAGGGGCACTGTGTCTACAACTTACTCTTAAACAAATCAGAAAAAACCTATATATCTATATTATCTGGGTAGATAAGCAGATAGAGTAGGTAGATGGAGAATTACAAGGCAAATGTGACAAAATGTTAACCTTTGGGGAATCTGGGTGAAGGGTATACAGGAATTCTTTGTATTATTCTTGCAATCTTTCTATAAGTTTGAAATTATATCAAAATTCAAAGTTAAAGAAAACTTAATGGCCCAGAAAGGGAGAGAGTGAATTACTACAGGAAAATCGGGGTAGGTGTGGTTATTGCGAAAACTAGGGGCAGGGAGGGGGAGGAGGGAATATTGAGAAAGCAGTTATAAGCATCCACTACAGCCATAATTTGCAATGGTAATGTAGAGCTGTGTTTACGGACTTGGAAAGTGTTTATGACATAACAACGGGGAAAAATTTAGTTTCCCATTATCAATATTATTTTTAGAAAGAAAGTCCACAAATATATACGAAGAATGGCACACATCAAAATCCTAAGTTTGCTAAGGAGGCTTCTAAAGATAAGTGACTTTAATCTTTATTCTTTTACATATTACCAATTTTTGTTTTACAATAAGATAGCAGTATATTTATAATCAGCAAAAAACATCAATAAACGTTACAAAAGAGAGAGAGAGAGAGAGAGATAATTCTCATTTAGATCAGGGGTTGGCAAACATTTTCTGTCAAGGACCAGATAGTAAATATTTTCTCTGTGGGCCTACAGTTGCAACTACTCTGCCACTGAAGCAGAAAGCAGCCTTAGATAACACACAAACAAATAGGCGTGGCTGTGTTTCCATTCAAACTCTGTTTACAAAAACAGGTGGCTGGCTGGCATTCCTTCAGTAATTTGCTGACCCCTGATTTAGATGGATACTTTCTCCAATAAAGTATGGCTTACAGGGAAGGAATGTTCTCATTCTCATGGAGCTTCCAATAGGGCCCACTGGACCAAGTGAGTCTGGGAATTCCACTGGCCCAGTGTAATTAACTATCATTGAGTAAGCAGACTAAATGAAATTCAGTGAAAACATTTAAAACCTATTTATAAACAAATAAACATCTTGTCTAGAGAAGTGTAATGTAAGCGATAAATATGTATTTTATGATGTTGTAGATAGTTAGATACAGTCTGCCAGAGACGTGGATCCCAACTGTTGGAAAGAAATCCCTTTTAATGTGCCCTGGAAGCTCAGCGGCAGCTCTCTGACAGCTAGAGTGACCAAAGGCTTGAAGGGCATCCTAGGGAGGTGTGGAGAGATGAGTGTTCTAAAATCTTTGGGAAAGCAAGGCTCTTCCTGGTCTTGTTCTAGGAAGGAAGTCTTCCTCTGTAAGAAGCAAAATCCACAGTTCCATAAAATTACTTGGGTAGTGCACCGTCTTTTCCTATTACCTTGAAAAGTTTGTGTAAGATTGGTTTATTTCTTCCTTTAATGTCTGGAAGTATTCCCTGAGATAGTAGGCCTGGAATATTCTTTATGGGAAAAATTTTAAATTACAGATAATTTCCTTAATAGACCCAGAACTATTGATATTATATTTCTTCTTGTGTTAATTTTGGTTGTTTTCAAACTTTTTAGATAAAGTTATTAATCATATCCTTTATATTATATCTGTAATGGCTGTAGGATCTGTGCTGAGGGCCACTTTTGCATTCCTTACACTGACAAATCATGCTTCTTTTATTTCTTGATCAGTTTTGCTGGAAGATTATCAATATTATTCTTTTCAAAAAATGAACTTTTCGCTTTCCTTTTTTTAATGTTTATTTTCGATTTCATTAATTCGTGTTCTTCTGTTTCCTACTTTTTTTTTTTTTAGAAACTTTATTTTCCATTTTCTATTTAAGAGTCCGTGGAAGAGCAGCTTAAGACCACTTGGCGGTAGTTCCTACCCCATTCAGTGGCCTGAGCAGTGGTAGCTGCAGACCAGTCTTCAGTGGCAGGCTGAGCACTTCAGTCTTCATTAGGGAACTGCTGAACAGGCACACAGGGCACCTGCGTGACTTCAGACCAGTCTGTGACCTCAGGTTGAGTAGCAGTAAATTCGGGAGCTGGAGCAGTCCATTCTCCCTGAAATTCCTCCTTCGTCATGGCCTTTTTAGCAACGGCCTGCTCTTCCTCTTCAATCTCTTCAGGATCTCTGTAGAAACAGAGGCCAAGCATGACTTCCCATGGGTATTCACAGGAGATGGTGCCACATATGTGCAGAACTTCCTGGGCCAACATCCGCTACATCAGACCCCTGAGCAAGCTCTCTTGTTGTTGCACAGGATGGCAATGTCTATATAGTGCAGAGGAGAGTCTGTGTTACACAGAGCAATGGTAGGCAGGTTAACATAAGATGCCTCTGTAAGAGGCGGGTAGTCAGCCATAAGATGAGTAACCACCAGAACTCTTGGCTCCTGGATGACTGCCTGGATCTGGTTAGTGAAGGTTGCAGGAGTGAAGTGGGAAGCAATGAGAGTGGCTCTAGTGGCGGCAGCAAACTTCATCACAACTTGCTGGTCAGTATTTGTAGAGGATGTGACACTGACATCAGCCAGGTTTTCAACAGCAACAATGGCACGAGCTGCCAGCAGAAGATTCTCCCAGGTTCTCTTCAGATTTATGATATAGATGCCATCATTTTTCCTTTTGTAGATGTACTCTTCCATTTGGAAGTCAAGGTTGGTGCTGCCTAAGTGGGAATCCCTCCTCCTTCACTTGCAAGACATCAAGGGCTCTGGACATTGTGAAAGTTTCCCTTTAAGTTATAATGGGAACTCAGAACAATGCTGTATGGACCCCTCTATGGGTAGTACGAAAAGGCTCTACTTTCTTTCTTTAGATTTACTTCCTATTCTTTTCTAACTTCTTGTGAGGGATACTTAGATTGCTGAATTTTAGCCTTTTCTTTACAAATACATGCATTGAATACTATAAATTTCTCTTTAATTAGGGCTCTAGCTGTACCCCACAATTTTCGCTATTATCCAGATAAGAATATATTTTAAGTTCCATTGTGCTTGCTTCTTTTATCCATGGGTGAATTTAAATTGTCTTTCTTAATTTCCAAACATTTGGGAATTTTTTTTTTAGTGTGTGTGTCTTAGTGATTTCTAGCTAATTTCATCGTTGTCTAAAAACATACGCTAAGTCTGTGCTGTCCAATATGGCAGCCACTAAACAGATGTGGCTACTTAAATTAATTATAATTAAATAAAATGTATTCATTAGTCGCACTAGCCACATTTTAAGCACTCAGTAGACACATATGGCTAGTGACTCCTGTAATGGCTACGGTGACTACTGTATTGAACAATACAGATAAAACACAGAAAGTTCTACCGTGACAGCACTATTCTAAATGATTTCAATCTGATGAAATTTGTTGAGGCTTACTTTATAAACTAGCACATGGTCAATTTTGGTAAATGTTCTCTGTGCACTTAAAAAGAATGAGTTTTCTGCCATCGTTGATTGCACTGTTATCTCTATGTCAATTAGATCATTTTGTTAATCCTGTTGTCCACATATACCATATTCTTAGACATTTTTTCTTTTTTCACTCTCAGCTCTCCAAGGTTGGCGTTCTCTTTTACTTCTTCTACCCTGCTTCTCTTTTACTGAGAGAGCTGTGCAGAAGTTTCCCACTAAGATTGTATATTTATCTCCTTCTCATTTTAGTTTGGTCAATTTTAGTATATAATACTTTGAAGCAAAATTATTAGATGTATTCATTTGTATAATGTTTATATTTTCTTGGTAAATTGACTCTTTTATCAATAGAAATATCCCATTTTTATCTCTAGTAAGACTTTTGCTTTAAAGTCTACTTCTTGTCTGATATTGGTACAACTATTAACAGTTTTCTTTTGGTTAGTATTTGAATGAGTATCTTTTTCCATATTTTTACTTTAAATTTCCTGGGTCCTTGTAGTTATAGTGTGTTTTGAGTAAGTACCATATGATTAATTTTTAAAAATTCTAGTCAAGAATCTTTGTCTCATATTACATGTAATATAATTATTGATATATTCTGGTTTACATTTACCATATTCCTATTTGTTATCTATTTATCTTGCCTGTTTTATGTTCTTTTTCTGTTTTAGATTAATCAATAATTCTTATTACTCCATTTTACCTTCTGTTTAAGTTAATTTTGGAACACAGTATGTGGTAGGGGTCCAACTTCACTCTTTTCCCGTACAGCTATTCAGTTGTCCCAGCACCATTTGTTGAAAAGACTTTTCTTCCCCCATTGATTTGTCTTGGCATCCTTGTTGAAAATCAATTGACCAAAAGTGTAATTTGAAATTGCGAAGTATGAGCTCTCCAACTTTACTCTTTTTTTCCAAAATTGTTTTGGCTCTTCTGATCCCTTACATTTCCATATGAATTTTAGGATTATCTTGTCAGTTTCTGAAAAAAATGTCAGCTGGGATTTTATTGGAATTGCATTGAATCTGTAGATCAATTTTGGGAGTATTGCAATCTTAACAATATTACATCTTCCAATCCATATGTCTTTCTATTAATTTATGTCTAATTTCTTTCAACTATGTTGTAGAGTTTTCAGAATATAGGTTTTGAACTTTTTTTGTTAAATTTATTCCCAAGAATTTTCTTCTTTTTGATGCTACAGCAAAAGGAATTGTTTTCTTACTTCATTTTCAGATAGTTCATTGCTTTGAGTAGAAATATGATTGATATTTGTATATTTATCCACATATATTATTTGACATTTCTCTATAAGGAAGATTTGTCTCTTCTCTCATATTTACTTATGTCACTATGGACTCATGTATATTTATTTGCCTTAGGAGCTCTTTCAGGTTGGCTCCTATGTTCCTTTGATATGCCCCCATTGTTTTGTTTTTGGGCTCTTGCTTCCTTCCCGGTACTACAAGATGCTCCAGGCTCACCTTGTATTTTCCTTGCCCTAGTCCTAGAATTGGCCATTTCTCAAAGGAACCCTGGTTCCTTTATTTGTAGAATGGTATTTACAAACCATGATCTGGGTATGATCGTTTATGCTGGATTGTCATTGCTCCTGGGTCTTCTCAGAAAACAGAGGTGGGTAATATATGTATGTATACTAACCCATGTACACACGTTCTATAATTGTTTCTGTGTCTATCCTTTTGTGTGTGTGTGTGTGTAGGAGTTCATATTGATGTCTATGACTCTAAGGATTCTAGTAACTTTTGATTGAATGTTGGATACTGTCAATGAAAAGTTAGTCTCTGCATAGGTTGTCATCCTCCAGAGAGGATTCACTCTTTTTTCTCTTCTAACTGGCAGCTTGTTTAGAAGCAGATGATTTAATTCACTAAAAGGCTGATCTGACTTGAGATTGCATTCCAGACTTTTTTTAGACTTAGTCCACACAAGTTTCATTCTAACTTCTAGAGTATAGCCTTTTAATGTTTACACTGAGATTGTGGGGTGTTTATAAGAGCACCTCCTACTTGGCATGTTCTGTACTCCAATATTTTTAATGCTTTTTGTTGAGGAAGATTGGCCCTGAGCTAACATATCTTTCCAATCTTTTTTTTCTCCCCAAAGCCCCAGTACATAGTTGTATATCCTAGTCGTATGTCCTTCCAGTTCTTCTATGTGGAGTGCCACCTCAGCATGGCTGGACAAGTGGCGCTAGGTCCCCATCCAGGATCAGAACCAGCGAACCCTGGTCTGCCAAAGCAGGGAATGAACTTAACCATTAGAGCACCGGGCGGGCCCCTGTAGTCTGATTTTTATTCACTATCACAGTGAGTCTGCTGAGAGTTCCACTTAACCTTCCAGTGTCCTTTGTCTAGATTTCTTGGCCTTTTGCCTTGCCAGTTTAAGAATCAGCAATTGCCGGGGAGAATCAACTGGCATAAAATGTCAGGCCCAATTCTCTGTATTTCCCTTCCCTTTTTACTTTGTATACTTCATTATTGTTTGAATTTTTCAGTAAGTAGTGTTATTTTTGTAACTCACTTCTAAGACCTAGTGAGCAAATGCATTTAGAAGACTGGGGGAGAGTGAGGAATGAAGGATGGCAAGGTGTTTAGTAGTGCAGTTCACCGGGAGAGGGAATTCAGGAAGAAGATATTATGAGTGTGTGTGTTAAGTTCATGAATTTGAGTTTACTTGTAGGACACTAGTTAAAAACGTGTAGTAAGCAGTTGGTTCTTAAAATGTATTCTTAGGAGAGATGGCTAAACTTTGGGTATAAATGTGATCATTCCATTTTTCTTCCTCACTTTTTACATTCCCTGACGAATAGTCAGTAACTGATGGTATACTTTTCTCTCCACTAACCTCTCAACCTATCATCATGGTAATGTCTTTCAGCTCCTCTACTTCTGGACCTCATGATTTCATTTCCAGATTTCCAAAATAGTTTTCCTTTCTGCTGTCTCATTCTCCCTTTTAATCTTAGACTCTTCTTAAAGCAGGAAGATGATCATGCCATTCCCTGGCTCAAGGACCTTAGTGGTTTTCCATTACCTTGAGATCAAAATGCAGAAATGCGATATCTACTCCAATAATACCTAATACTTTTGTTTTACAGATAACTAAACCCCAGAAAGTTGAAGTGCCTGCTTGTTTAACATCACACTCCTTAACAGTCTTTTCTCCTACTTTATTTTTATTTCCACCTTATTCTTGTTCTTTTTTTTTTATTATTAATGTTATGATAGATTACAAGCTTGTGAGATTTCAGTTGTACATTTTTGTTAGTCATGTTGTGGGTACACCACTTCCCCCTTCGTACCCTCCCCCCACCCCCCCTTTTCCCTGGTAACCACTGATCAGATCTCCTTCTCAATATACTAATTTCCACCTATGAGTGGAGTCATATAGAGATCGTCTTTCTCTGACTGACTTATTTCGCTTAACATAATGCCCTCGAGGTCCATCCACGTTGTTGTGAATGGGCCAATTTCGTCTTTTTTTATGGCTGAGTAGTATTCCATTGTGTATATATACCACATCTTCTTTATCCAGTCATCAGTTTCTGGGCATGTAGGCTGGTTCCACGTCTTGGCTATTGTAAATAATGCTGCGATGAACATAGGGGTGCAACGGACTCTTGAGATATCTGTTATCAGGTTCTTAGGATAGATACCCAGTAATGGGATGGCTGGGTCATAGGGTATTTCTATTTTTAACTTTTTGAGAAATCTCCATACTGTTTTCCATAGTGGCTGTACCAGTTTGCATTCCCACCAACAGTGTATGAGGGTTCCTCTTTCTCCACAACCTCTCCAACATTTGTCGTTCTTGGTTTTGGATGTTTTTGCCAATCTAACGGGGGTAAGGTGATATCTTAGTGTAGTTTTGATTTGCATTTCCCTGATGATTAGCGATGATGAACATCTTTTCATGTGTCTATTGGCCATATTCATATCTTCTTTTGAGAAATGTCTGTTCATGTCCTCTGCCCATTTTTTGATCGGGTTGTTTGTTTTTTTGTTGTTAAGCAGTGTGAGTTCTTTGTATATTATGGAGATTAACCCTTTGTCGGATAAGTGGCTTGTAAATATTTTTTCCCAATTAGTGAGCTGTTTTTTTGTTTCAATCCTGTTTTCCCTTGCCTTGAAGAAGCTCTTTAGTCTGATGAAGTCCCATTTGTTTATTCTTTCTATTGTTTCCCTCAACTGAGGAGTTACAGTGTCCGAAAAGATTCTTTTGAAACTGATGTCAAAGAGTGTACTGCCTATATTCTCTTCCAAAAGACTTATTGTCTCAGGCCTAATCTTTAGGTCTTTGATCCATTTTGAGTTTATTTTGGTGTGTGGTGAAAAAGAATGGTCAATTTTCAATCTTTTGCATGTGGCTGTCCAGTTTTCCCAGCACCATTTGTTGAAGAGACTTTCTTTTCTCCATTGTAGGCCCCCTGCTCCTTTGTCGAAGATTAGCTGTCCATAGATGTGTGGTTTTATCTCTGGGCTTTCAATTCTGTTCCATTGATCTGTGGACCTGTTTTTGTACCAGTACCATGCTGTTTTGATCACTGTAGCTTTGTAGTATGTTTTGAAATCGGGGATTGTGATTCCGCCGGCTTTGTTTTTCTTGCTCAGGATTGCTTTAGCAATTCGCGGTCTTTTGTTGCCCCATATGAATTTTAGGACTGTTTGTTCAATTTCTGTGAAGAATGTTCTTGGGATTCTGATTGGGATAGCATTGAATCTGTAGATTGCTTTAGGTAGTATGGACATTTTAACTATGTTTATTCTTCCAATCCATGTGCATGGAATGTCTTTCCATCTCTTTATGTCATCGTCAATTTCTTTCAAGAAAGTCTTGTAGTTTTCACTGTATAGGTCCTTCACTTCCTTGGTTAAGTTTATCCCAAGGTATTTTATTCTTTTCGTTGCGATTGTGAATGGGATTGAGTTCTTGAGTTCTTTTTCTGTTAGTTCATTGTTAGTGTATAGAAATGCTACTGATTTATGCAAGTTAATTTTATACCCTGCTACTTTGCTGTAGTTCTTGATTATTTCTAATAGTTTTTCTGTGGATTCTTTGGGGTTTTCTATGTATAAGATCATGTCGTCTGCAAACAACGAGAGTTTTACTTCTTCGTTACCTATTTGGATTCCTTTTATTTCTTTTTCCTGCCGAATTGCTCTGGCCAGCACCTCCAGTACTATGTTGAATAGGAGTGGTGAAAGTGGGCACCCTTGTCTTGTTCCTGTCCTCAGAGGGATGGCTTTCAGCTTTTGTCCATTGAGTATGATGTTGGCTGTGGGTCTATCATATATGGCCTTTATTATGTTGAGGTACTTTCCTTCTATACCCATTTTACTGAGAGTTTTTATCATAAATGGGTGTTGGATCTTGTCGAATGCTTTCTCTGCATCTATTGAGATGATCATGTGGTTTTTGTTTTTCATTTTGTTGATGTAGTGTATCACGTTGATTGACTTGCGGATGTTGAACCATCCCTGTGTCCCTGGTATAAATCCCACTTGATCATGGTGTATAATCTTTTTGATGTATTGCTGTAATCGGTTTGCCAAAATTTTGTTGAGGATTTTTGCATCTATGTTCATCAGTGATATCGGCCTGTAGTTCTCCTTCTTTGTGTTGTCCTTGTCAGGTTTGGGGATCAGAGTGATGTTGGCTTCATAGAATGTGTTAGGGAGTTCTCCATCTTTCTCAATTTTCTGGAACAGTTTGAGGAGAATAGGTATTAAGTCTTCTTTGAATGTTTGGTAGACTTCTCCAGAGAAGCCGTCTGGTCCTGGACTCTTGTTTTTGGGGAGGTTTTTGATTACCGTTTCTATTTCCTTACTTGTGATTGGTCTATTCAGATTCTCCATTTCTTCCTGATTCAGTTTGGGGAGATTGTAGGAGTCTAGGAATTTGTCCATTTCTTCCAGGTTGTTCAATTTGTTGGCATATAGTTTTTCATAGTATTCTCTTATGATCTCTTGTATTTCATTGGTATCTGTTGTGATTTCTCCTCTGTCATTCCTGATTTTATTAATTTGCGATTTCTCTCTTCTTTTCTTGGTGAGTCTGGCTAGGGGTTTGTCAATTTTGTTAATTCTTTCGAAGAACCAACTCTTTGTTTCATTGATCCTTTCTATTGTCTTTTTTGTTTCAATATCATTTATTTCTGCTCTTATTTTTATTATTTCCCTCCTTCTACTGACTCTGGGCTTTGTTTGTTCTTCTTTTTCTAGTTCTGTTAGGTGTCGTTTGAGGTTGCTTACGTGAGCTTTTTCTTGTTTAGTGAGGTGAGCCTGTATTGCGATGAATTTCCCTCTTAGGACTGCTTTTGCTGCATCCCAAATGATTTGGTATGTCGTGTTCTCATTTTCATTTGTCTCCAGATAATATTTGATTTCTTCTTTAATTTCCTCAATGATCCATTGTTTGTTGAGAAGCGTGTTGTTTAGTCTCCACATTTTTGCACCTTTCTCTGCTTTTTTCTTGTAGTTGATTTCTAGTTTAATAGCGTTATGATCAGAAAAGATGCTTGATATTATTTCAACTCTCTTGTATTTATTGATGTTTGCTTTGGTTCCCAAAATATGGTCAATCCTTGAGAATGTTCCATGTGCACTTGAGAAGAATGTGTAACCTGCTGTTTTTGGATGAAGTGTTCTATATATATCTATTAAGTCCATCTGGTCTAATTTTTCATTTAATTCTATTATTTCCTTGTTGATTTTCTGTCTGGATGTTCTGTCCATTGGTGTTAATGGTGTGTTGAGGTCCCCTACTATTATTGTATTGTTGTTGATGTCTTCTTTTAGTTCTATTAAGAGTTGCTTTACAAATTTTGGTGCTCCTGTGTTGGGTGCGTATATATTTATAAGTGTTATGTCTTCTTGGTGGAGAGTCCCTTTTATCATTATATACTGTCCCTCTTTATCTTTCTTTATCTGTTTTGAAATCTACCTTGTCTGATATTAGTATAGCGACACCTGCTTTCTTTTGTTCATTATTAGCTTGGAGTATTGTTCTCCATCCCTTCACTCTGAGTCTGTGTTTGTCTTTGGGGCTGAGGTGTGTTTTCTGGAGGCAGCATATTGTTGGATCTTGTTCTTTGATCCATCCTGCCACTCTGTGTCTTTTGATTGGGGAGTTCAATCCATTTACATTTAGAGTGATTATTGAGACGTGGGGGCCTACCACTACCATTTTGTGTCTTGTTTTCCGGTTTTCTTCAGTTTCCTTTGTTTCTCGTCCCATGGTTTAATCTGTTCTGATGTAGAGCTGCTACTCTCTGTTGTTGTCCTTCTACTTATCTCCTCTGCTCTTGGTTTTGTAGCCCCTTTCCTTTTTTGGATTTTTCAGGAATGAGGGTTTTCCTGAGGATTTCCTGAAGAGGAGGTTTTGTGGCAATGAACTCCCTTAATTTTTGTTTATCTGGGAAAGTTTTTATTTCTCCATCGTATTTGAAGGATATTTTCGCTGGGTAGAGAATTCTCGGCTGTAGATTTTTGTCCTTCAGATTTTTGAATATATCATTCCACTCTCTTCTAGCCTGTAAAGTTTCTGCTGAGAAATCTGCTGATAGCCTGATGGGGGTTCCTTTGTAGGTTAGTTTCTTTAGCCTGGCTGTCCTTAATATTTTCTCCTTGTCGTTGACTTTTGCTAGCTTCACTACTATATGCCGTGGAGTTGGTCTTCTTGCATTGATAAAGTTTGGAGATCTGTTGGCTTCTGTCACCTGAAGATCCATCTCCCTCACCAGATTTGGGAAGTTCTCAGCCATTATTTCTTTGAATAGGTTTTCTGCCCCTTTCTCCTTCTCTTCTCCCTCTGGTATACCTATAATCCTTATGTTGCATCTCCTAATTGTGTCTGATAATTCTCGGAGAGTTTCTTCATTTCTTTTAAGTCTTGCTTCTCTCTCCTCCTCTGCCTGCAACAATTCTATATTGCCATCTTCCAAATTGCTAATTCTTTCCTCCATATTATCGGCCCTACTGTTCAGAGCATCTAGATTTTTCTTAATCTCCTCTATTGTGTTCTTCATTTCCAATATTTCTGTTTGGTTCTTCTTTATCGTATCAAACTCTTTTGTGACATAGCTCCTGAACTCGTTGAGTTGTCGGTGAGAATTCTCTCTTAACTCATTGAGAATCCTAATGATGGCTGTTTTGAAGTCATCATCATTTAGGTTATATATCTCATTTTCTTTGGGATTGTTTTCTGTGTATTTGTTACTTTCTTTCTGTTCTGGAGATTTAATGTATTTTTTCATATTGCTTGATGATGTTGATTTGTGCCTCCGCATGGAGATAGAGTTTAGTTGCTCCTTTCACTTGTTTCAGCTGCTGCGGTGGGGGGAGCAGCTGTTTATACTTCACCAACCAGGAACCCTGTCCGTAGTTGCTAACTGGGCCTGGGCCCCTCTTCGTAGCCACAGTGGCCCTTTGGATTCCCTCTTCTGCCGTGGGGGCCGTCACAGGGGGGCTTCAGGCTGCAGGTGCCTACTGTTGTTGCCCACCTAGATGCGCTCTCTCCTTGGGGTCTGCAACGGTGTTATGGGCTTTTCCAGTGGCCAAGGGTGGGATCACTTATATTTGTCGCTCCGTTGCTGTCGGCACCCACCAAATCTCACTTGTCCTCTATGGGTTGCAGGAGAGCTATTGGCATCTTCTACAGTCTGTGGTTAGTACACCTAGCTATGCTGCTTTTGCCCTGGGGTCTTCCAGCCTTGTGGCTGGTGGCTGGGTGCCTTCTACTGGTGCTGTGCAGAGGCTTTCTCTAAGGCTGCTGTGAGCCTGTAGGGTTTCCCCCTAGGCTACTAAGCTGGGTCTCTGGAACTCTCTCCAGCCCCAGCCCTCTCCGATATCTCCGGCAATCCCTAGCCTCACGGGGTGGGCAATGGCAGCTGGGGGTCGCCCCGCCCTCTGGGATTCTCTCCGGGCCTCTCCCGGAGCCGTGACTGCTCAGCGTGGCCCCTCTGCTAACGGCACACAGAGAGTTTTGTCTGCTGCCCGGGCGGAGCTCCAGCGCTTCCCCTCCAGGTCGCCGAACCGGCCTTTGAAAGTTCCCCCAGCCCCGGTCCTCTCCGAGATCTCCGGCAATCCCTAGTCCCACGGGGCGGGCAACGGCAGCTGGGGGTCGCCCCGCCCTCTGGGCTTCTGTCCGGGCCTCTGCCGGGAGCCCTGAATGCTGGGCGTGGCCCCTCTGCTAATGGCAGACAGAGAGTTTTGTCTGCTGCCTGGCGGAGCTCCGGCGCTTCCCCTCCGGGTCGCCGAACCGGCCTTTGAAAGTTCCCCCGCCCCGGTCCTCTCCGAGATCTCTGGCAATCCCTAGCCCCACGGGGCAGGCAACGGCAGCTGGGGGTCGCCCCGCCCTCTGGGATTCTCTCCGGGCCTCTCCCGGAGCCGTGAGTGCTCAGCGTGGCCCCTCTGCTAACGGCAGACAGAGAGTTTTGTCTGCTGCCCGGGCGGAGCTCTGGCACTTCCCCTCCGGGTCGCCGAACCGGCCTTTGAAAGTTCCCCCAGCCCCGGTCCTCTCCGAGATCTCCGGCAATCCCTAGTCCCACGGGGCGGGCAACGGCAGCTGGGAGACCTCCGTGCCCTCCGTGTTTCTCTCTGGGACCCTCTGGGCGCCCCGAGCACCAGGCTGGGTCTCCCCGCCAATGGCGGGGAGAGACTCTCCCCGCGGGCTCAGGTGTGCAACTCCAAAGTTTCCCTCTGCGTTTAGGAGTAATTGCGGCGGGTTTAGGTAGGGTTCTGGTCACCTGTTTCCACCGTCGCTCCTCTGTTGTGTTCTCGCTCCTGCCCTAGATGTGCGTGGATCCTCTGGGGTTGCCCGTTGGAAGAAAGCCGCTTGCGGGTACTAGGCTGCCCGTCGGGGTCGGAGAGTTTTCACCTATTTCCACATCCTCCCGGAGGAAAGTCCATCCGCCTTCCGATGTATAGTCGCGTGGGTGTCTCAGACGTCCTGAGATGCTGTCTGGATATCCTTTGTCAAGCGATAAGTGTCCAAATAATTGTAGACTCGAAGGGCGAGAGACAAAGAGGACTACTCACGGCGCCATCTTGGCTCTCTCCGGAAAAAGTTCTTGTTCTTTTAAGTACATGTGTCAGTCATTATTTTCATAACATTTGAGCTTGACGGCAGGAACCTTTTTAAATTTTTTCTTCAGCAGCACTCAGTACAGTGCCTGACACTGAATATTTATTGAATAAATTAATAACTAAGCACCATAATCCACATCATTTCTTATACTTCCTTGCTTCTGTGTCTTTGTTGACTATTCCCTCCCTGCCTTCATGCCTCTACTCCTGTCCTTCAAAACTCAAATCTCAGGAGCTCCACAAAGCTTTACCTTTTTTTTTTTTTTTCAATCAGAATTGAATCCTACCTCCTCTGATCTCTTATAAGCATCTGGTCTACCTTTATGATTACATTGAGCCATGTGTTTTCTGGACACATCAGTGTTCACCACGTTTTGTTGGAACTGTATATTCTGTGTGTATACTGGAAAACCTAAAGAAAAATGCCTTGTACGTTGTATTTAACAGTGTTGGCTAAATTGAAATATTAATTGGATAATTGTGAGGTATAGTCAAAGTAAATGATAGTAGCATAATTTTAGCAAATGGTTAATACCAGAAAGACAATTTGAATTTATTTTTTAAAAATGGTTTCCATTTTTCAGTTGAAAACTTTGCACGTATGTAGCCTATTATCAATATGTATGTCAGAAATCAACAAAACAAAATCTAATGAGTGTTGCCACTTGAAAAAAAGATAATAGGTCCTTTTATTTTAAGACAGATTATACTATACAAATTAGTCATGTAGGTATTACTTCAGCTACCATTTTTGTTCAATCTATAGATGACAAGATAAACAGAGCAGCAGAGAAATCTTCACATTTTGACATATGGATTTGTTTTAAAAATTGTTTCGCATATTTAGAAACTGATTAAATAGCAGAATTGAAGAAGTGATTTCAAACCAGTAAAGATTATGGGCTCTACTATTGACAGCTAAATAGATTCATATTTGCTGTGAACATCACAGGAACTTGCAAACTCATGCTCACTAGGAAAACTAAAACTAGGCCAAAAAAAAAATCCTGAGAAAATGGGGCACTGGTGTTATATAGTGAGTAAGTTTAATACCAGAATAGCATAGCATGTTCACACACAGGGAATTTAATGATAACTAGTATTAGCATAAGGTAGGACTCTCCAGCTGTCAGGAGACAAGTGTGATATCAGAGAGAATGCCAATTAAGATATGAAAGGGATTTAAGTTTTGCTTACATTCCCTAAAATAGTTTCTCTGATATGCAATAGGTAACTTGGGCTCACTAAAGGCTTGAGATTCTAACACTAATGAATCTCCTGCACACCCACCACACTGGTTTTTACAATATCTGGTAAGGCTCTGCATTAATGTTATACATTTCTTACAATGACAAAACTCTCCTCTTGTGGATTGTTTGAATAAAAGACTAGAACTTTTCTTAACATTATAGCAGATAGGAATTTCTTTCCATTCTTGCTGACATTCTGTAAAATTTTTATTCACATTGAAGGTTTTCTCACAACTCACAGGATTCCTCCTCAGAATTTTCCCGAAGTTTAGTAATGTTTGAGCTCTGAGTTAAACTTTCATTATAAAAAACGAATTAATGTGTTTTCTCTCCAGTGTGGGTTTTTGTTTTTAATGTAGCACAAGAGTTGAGCCTTGATTAAAACCTTTTTCATAATCATCAATAGCATTCATAAGATTTTTTTCTGGTATAGCATCTCTGGTACTGAGTAAAGTTGGTGAACACACTAAAGGTTTTCCCACATTCATCTCTTTTACACTGTCTTCCCCAGAACCGACTTTCTCATGACTAATAAGATCAGAGAGTTGGCTAAAACTTCTGCGGCCCTGAACACACCTGTGGGGCTCCTCCCCACTGTGGATTCTCCGGTGTTCAATAATATCAGGGCATGTGTTGAAGGCTTTCCCACCTGCATCACATTTATATGGATTTTCACCAGTGTGGACTCTTTGATGGTTAACGAGATCAGAGCGCCGACTAAAGTTTTTGCCACATAGATCACATGGATATGGTTTCTCTCCAGTGTGGATCCTCTGATGTAAGATGAGAGCTGAGCACTGACTGAAAGCCTTCCCACACTCACTACACTTATATGGTTTTTCCCCAGTGTGGATTCTCTGGTGTTTGACAAGGTCTGAGTTCTGGCTGAAACTTTTGCCGCACTGTGTGCATGCATAGGGTTTTTCTCCAGTGTGAATTCTCTGATGAAGAATAAGGTCAGAACTCTGACTGAAGGCTTTCTCACAACTATCACAGTGATAGGGCTTTTCCCCAGAGTGTACTCTCTGGTGTTTAGTGAGGTCCGAGCTTTGACTAAAACTTTTTTTGCACTGATTACAGGCATATGGTTTCTCTCCAGTGTGTATTCTTTGGTGTTTAACAAGATCTGAACGCCGACTAAAGCTTTTAGTACAATCACTGCATGGATAGGGTTTCTCCCCAGTGTGGATTCTCTGATGTAGGATAAGGTTTGAGCTCTGACTAAAGGTTTTCCCACACTCATCACATTCATAGGGTTTCTCACCTGTATGAATTCTGTGATGTTTAACAAGATCTGATCTTCGACTAAACATTTTACTACACTGGTTACACGGGTAAGGCTTCTCTCCAGTGTGGATTCGTTGATGATTAATGAGATCTGAAAGTCTACTGAAGGTTTTGCTACACTGATTACATGGATAGGGTTTCTCTCCAGTGTGAATTCTCTGATGCAGAATAAGGACCGAGCTCTGATTAAAGGCTTTCCCACATTCATTACATTTATAGGGTTTCTCTCCAGTGTGGATCCTTCGATGTTTAATAAGGTCTGAGTTCTGACTGAAACTTTTGCTACACTGATTACATGGATATGGTTTCTCCCCAGTGTGGATTCTCTGATGTAGAATAAGATCTGAGCTCTGACTGAAGGCTTTTCCACACACGTCACATTTATATGGTTTCTCCCCAGTGTGGATCCTTTGATGTTTTATAACATCAGAACTCTGACTAAAATGTTTGTTACACTGGTTACATGTATAAGGCTTCTCTCCAGTATGGATTCTCTGATGTTTAACTAGGTCTGAGCGCTGGCTAAAACTTTTACTACAATGACTGCACTGATAGGGTTTTTCTCCTGTATGGATTCTCTGATGTATAATAAGATCTGAGCTCTGACTGAAGGCTTTCCCACATTCATGACATTTATAAGGTTTCTCACCAGTGTGGACCCGTTGATGTTTAATAAGGTCTGAACTACGACTGAAACTTTTAATACACCAATTACAAGGATAGGGTTTCTCCCCAGTATGAATTCTCTGATGCAAAACCAGGGCAGAGCTCACACTAAAGGCTTTTCCACACTTATCACATTCATAGGGTTTCTCCCAGTGGGTGCTTCGATGCCTAATAAGGCCTGTACTCCAAGAAAAGCTTTGGCCACATTCATCACAGTTATGTTGTCTTCTTTTAAAGAGGTTCTGATCCTTTCCACTTAATTTATCTCCAAATTCACAGAATTCTCTGCATTCAGAATGCTGGAGAACATTATCTCTGAGGTTGCTAGAGTCTTCAGTCAATGGTTCAATTTTTGCTGTCATTTCCTCCTCTGAAGCCACCTCTCCAGTCTTGGTCTTAGTCTCACCATCTGGAACAATAAACAAAATCCAAATGGAATGTATTCTTCATACTGTAAGAAAGTTTCAGGTGAAACAGAACAGTATTTACCTATAAAATGTCATCACATTATGGGAGTGCCCAGAAACACTGAAAACTATCCTCTGAGAAGGAAACCAGGAAGAATTAACAAGTAATGGGTCACGATAACCATTTATTGAAGTGGCTTACCAGATATGTTCTGTGTTTGTCACAGGAGATCTGGGAATACTGAAACCTAATCACAGTGGTTAGGGAAGTTTGACTAAATTAGAGCTAATACATAAACAATTTATTAACATACACAAGGTAAGCAGTGTGAACAAGTACTTGGTCGGGAGGGGAGAAGGAGGGAGTGGAGGAGGAGGCAGTGGCAGCTAGACTGTCACGGGGAAGGTACACCAATCAGGCTGGTCTAGAGGCTCCCAAGAGGGAAAAGAAAGAAGCACCATGCCCATGAATGGTCAGGACAGAATCCCAAATTTTCCAAAATAGGTCTATATAATCCTCTACCTCTTTTGTCCTGATTATTACCAAGGAAGTAGCCAAGAAAACATGATCTCTTTTTGGGAACAGCCATGTTCAGTGACCAAAGTTCCTTACTGAGATGTGTGAACCAGTAAAAGCTTAGGGAGGTAGGATCAGAAATCTTTTTTGAGTTGATTTTTGAGAAGGCCATTCCTATGCTCAACAATACCAGATGCCTGTGATGGTAGAGAGTGTGGGAGCTCCACTGAAATTCTTGACTATCAGCCAATTGTTAAGCGGTGTTTCTACAAAAGACACACCACTGTCAGACTGCACGTGGTCTAGAGAGCTGAAAACATAACACAGATTAATTTCAAAGGCAAAGTCCAAAATCCCAAGCATGCAAGTAGAGGCTTCTTCCCTTTGCCATAGGCAAAGGACACTGGAAGAAGTATCTGGGTAAACCTAAATGTGTACGGACCGATTTAAGCAATATGAATGTCTTATTGAGTTTACAATATATACAGTATTAAAATACATAGCAAAAATAGCACAAGAGGAGGGAAGTAAATAGAACTAAAATAGTACAAGGTCTTTGGACTGCCCTACAAATAGTAAATTAAGATAAACTGTAATAAATCAAATGTGTATGTTGTAATTCCTAAGGCAGCCTTTTTCAACCAAGCTTCCATAAGAGAATAAAACATGAAATTATTTGAACGACTATTTTCTTAATTCTCCTCAAAATGGTACATAGCTAGTACCACAAGAGACTATAGGAGAGACATTAATACATTACTTACAATGGATGCCTTAGAGCACTGGGTGTAATTCTCCCAAAGAATCACATTTGAGAAATGCTGCTATGAGGTAACCATTAAATAACAATAAAAGGATGTATAAACAATAAACTAATAGAGAAAAAAGGAAAAACAAAAAACCTGAAAATGTAAAATTAGGCACAAAAAGAGAGAAAGAAAAATGAAAAAGAAACAAAAGATAGGATAAATAAAAACAAATAGGATGATACATTTAAATCCAACCTCAACTAGGTTATATGTAAATTAACTATTCCAATAAAAAGCAAAGAAAAACCAACAACCAACATCATACTTAATGGTTAAACATTGAATGTTTTTCTCCTAGGAAAAAGGGAACAAAACAAGGATGCCTCTCTTACACTTCTATTCAACACTGTACAACTTTTATTCAATATACCTAGCCAACGCAATAAGATGTGAAAAATAACTGTGACATACAAACAAGAAAGAAAAAAGTCAAACTGTCTTTACTTACAGACTATACAATCATGTATATAGAAAATCCTAAACTTTCTTGAAAAAGTTACTGGAACCTGTAAATGAGTTTATTAGAGCAACACACAAAAACTAATTGTGTACTAGCAATGAACAATTAGAACCTAAAATTAAAAACACTTTTTTCAATTGCACCAAAATATGAAATACTTAGAAACAAATTCAACAAAATATGTTTAATATCTGTATAACAAAAACTATACAACATTGCTGAGACAAATTAAAAGAAAACCTAATAAACAGAAATACATATCATCATTTATGAATATTATTAAAATGGTGGAATTCTCCTGAAATTGATCTATAGATCAATGCAACCCCAATCAAAATCTCAGTAGGCTTTTTTTTGGTAGAAATTGATTCTAAACTTTAAGTATAAAGGCACAAAAGAGTCTAAACAATTTTGAAAAAGAATTGGAACAAAATTGGAGAAGTTACGCTACCTGATTTCAACCTTTACTATAAAGCTACAGTAATCAAGGCAGTGTGGTGCTGGCATAAAGACAGACATATCCATTAATGGAACAGAACAGATGTGCATAAATAGATCCAAACATATATGTAAAACTTATTTTCAACAAAGTTGCTAAGATAATTCAGCGGTAAAAGGACAGTCTCTTTTCAACAAAAAGTGTTAGAATTGGATCTCATAAAGACAAAAATTAACCCTGACTCTTTCCTTATGCTGTAAGTAAAAATTAACTAGAAATTTAATATAAACCTAAATATAAAAGCTAAAACTATAAAACTTCCAGAAGAAAGCAAAGCATAGATGACCAAAATTAATGCACAGAACTGTGAGAAAATAAATTTATGTTGTTTAAGCTACTCAGTCTGTGAAATTTTGTTATGGCAGCCTGGCAGACAAATACAGCATGTTTTTGAACTTTACACCTTTATGAAATTATACCACATGTATTCTGTGACTTGTTTTTGCTCGACATTATGTTTGGAAGATTCACCCATATTCATGTGTGTAGCTGTAGACCATTTATGTTCACTACTATAGTGTGATATATACTACAATTTATTTATCTATTCTCCTTCAATGGACAATAACATTTTACTATTTCAAACAATGCTGATATGAATATGCTAGTACATCTATCTTGGTGCACATATCCAAGTGTTTCTCTAGGTTATATAAACTTAGGATCAGAACAGTTGGGTCTTCGACTAGATATTTCCAAAGTGGTTAAATCAATTCATACTTCCATCAGGGGTGTATAAGAGTTCATGGCTGTACATTCTAACCAACATTAAGTCTATTCTCTTTTTCAGCCATTGCAATCAGGTTTTTATCTCTATAACTCCATCAAAACTACACTTATTAAAGTCCCTAATAAACTCTATCTTGACAAATCTAATGGTCAATTCTTAATCTTATTCTTGATTTATTTGCTATAGTTGATTATTCTCTTCTTAAAACATTTGCTTTCTTCTTGCTATCTTACCTTTCTCCTATTCTCCATACAATCGTCAGAGTGATCATTACAGTTACTATCCTGTGTAAAGAGCACCAATGATTTCCCATTTCACTGGGAATAAATTCCAAGTACTCACTATGGCTTAGAAGGTTCCATGATCTGGTTCCCTTTTCTCTTTCTGCCCTCATTTCATTCCACCACCACTCCTATTACCTGCCTACCCCAGGCTCACTCTGTTCCTGCTACATCTTGGGAACTCTGGCATTTGCTATTCCCTCCGTCTGAACACTCTTTTCTCAGACAGTCACATGCTTGTTCTCTCACTTCACTTATATTTCTAACCAACTGTTACCACCTCAGAGAGGCACAATGCTTGGTGGGCCTGCATTTTTGAGGCAACAGAAATCACAGTTGAATGTGCTGAAACGACTAATTTGAATAACCTGTAAGGTTGCTACTATTGAGTGAGACTCAGAGTAAAAAAAGGCTCTGTAGTAGGTCCAGGTTGCAATGCAAGCTGTCCTGTCACACGACCTTATTAACCAGGATGACCAATGGCAATGGAAGTGTCTGGAGTAGTCAGAGATGCTGTATGGAGCCTCTTGCACGCCTCTATATGAGAACCACAGTGGGGTAAGGCCATACTCTCTTCTGCCAACAACTATTTTCTATGTGAAAAGCAGATCCTGGCTTGTTTTTGGACACTGAGAGACTTAATGCTTGATCACAGTGTACCAAATGACTATTACAAACTGACCATTGGTAATAGTTGTTATTTAATCCATCAAATCATTAAATTGGACATACAAACCAGCATTCCATTATAAAAGCAAGTCTGGAAGGGAAGTAAATTCCACGTGCGAGCAACTCAGATTCCCATAGTACCTGTTCCTACTGCTACACTACCTTTCCCTCTCAACCTACTTTCAGGACCTCATGGGAATTCCCTATTACCAGTTAACGGAGGAGGAAAAATACAGAACTGGTTTACAGATCGGCCTGCCCAGTGTGTGTGCACTAGCCAAAGTGAAGAGCTTTCACTTACACCCCTATTCAGGGGTGGCCTCAAACACACTGGTAAAGGCAAATCCTCCCATGGGCAGAATTTCAGGTATGGTTATCTACTTTTCACAGAAGGCAACACAGAAGATGCATGTCTATGCTGACTCATGAGTAGTGACTAATGGGTTATCTGATTAGTTAGGTTCCTGGAAAGAACAAGACTGGGAGACTAGAAATAAGGATTCTGGAGGAAAAGTATGAGGATGGACCTCCTAGAATAGGCAAAGAATAAATATATTTGTGTCCCATGTGAATCCTCACCAAAGGGCATCCACTGTGGAGAAGCCTCTCACTCAGATGGACATGACGATCCATGTTATAAGTGTCAATCAGCCTTTTTACCCATGCTTGCCCAATGGACTCATGTACAAAGTGGTCAGGGCAGCAGAGATGGAGACTATGCAAGGGCTTAACAATATAGACCTCTGCTGGTACACCTGTAACAACTGCTATGTGCCTAAGCAGCCAACCACTAAGGCCAACACTGAGCCCCTAATAAGGTACCATTCCCTGGAAAGGAAGCAGCCAGCCACGGGGGCAGGAGGCAGATTCATTATACTTGATTCCTTCTATAATGGAGGGCAGCAATTTGTCTTCAAAGGACTAAATACACAGTCCAGATGCAAATCTGCACTGACTTAAGAGAATGCTGTATTTATTACCATGGTATTTTATATAATTTTGCCTCCAAAGGAGTCATTTTACAGGGAAGGAAGTATAGCAGTGAGTTCACACACATAATTCATGGATCTACCCATGAATAGGATACCACATGTCCTATCATCCACAAGTAAATAGATTGAGATAATGGTTGAATAATTTGCTAGAGGCTCAGTACCAGCTAGGCAACAACACTCTGATAAGTTTGGGGTGCTATCATACAGGATGCAACATACGTCTTAAACCAGAGGACAGTAAACAGTGCTGTCTTCCCCATGACCAGAATACATGGATATAGGAGCCAAGGGTGGAAGAATAGTAATAATATCTCCTTGTACTATATACCTAATAATCCACTTATACTATTTTTGCTTCCTACCCCATAATTTTGGGCATTGTGGATTTGGGGTTCTGGTTCTCAAAGGAGAAATACTTCTACCATGAAACAAAGTCATGATTTTCTTTGAAGCTGAGACTGCCTCCTGGCCATCTTGGGTTCCTTATGCTGCTGAACCAACAGGCAGAGAAGGAGTCACTCTACTGGCCAGGGTGGCTGACACCAATTACCAATGAGGAATTGGTTGCTGCTACATAATAGGGGCAAGAAAGAATATGTCTGGAACTCAAAGGATTCAATGGGGGTGCCTCTGCATTCTCTCATGTCTAATTGGCCCAGTCAATGGTACACTGAAGTAACCTGAAAGAGAGAGGATCATAAAGGGCTCAGATCATCCAAGAAAGAAGGTTTGTGTTACTTAACTGGTAAAGAACTCTGTGCCACTGAGATTCTGGCAAAGGGTAAAGGCAATATGGAATGGGTGATGGAAGAAGACAGTTATGATTATCAACTTAGGCTTTGTGAACAGCAAAAACTGTAGCAGTTATTTTATGTTAATTATGTCTTTTCCCCCTTCTCCTCACTACCTCATACGAAGAGCATTGATGGCAGTGAAGTTTTAGGTTTCAGGTGGGAGTATTATTTAATTATATGTCAACCTGCAGTGAAACGGGAGCTTAAGAGACTCTGTTTTTCTGCTGTGTTGGGAACACAACAATCCAAACAAATGACAAAAGTGGATATTGTAGGGGTTGGCCAAGTGGCCAAGTGGTTAAGTTCATGCACTCCACTTTGGTGGCCCAGGGTTTTGTCAGTTTAGATCCTGGGCATGGACCTAGCACCGCTCATCAAGCCATGCTGAGGTGGTGTCCCACATGGCAGAACCAGAAGGACCTGTAACTAGAATATACAACTACGTACTAGGGGGTTTTGAGGAGAAGAAAAAGAAAAAGAAAAGTGGATATTATAGGTTAAAAGAGGTGGACTATAATAGATATTCTCCTTTCACCCCTCTAGATCTACTGTTCACCCTGCTCTGTGCCCCAGGAGGCCGAGATCAGTGTATGGACTACATCATTTGGGGTTCCATGCCCTCTGGCCTGCAACTAGATTTGGCCAAAAGTGGGAGGAGAGTTGTAGAGTGACCAACTGTCCTGATTTGCCCAAAACAGAGGGGCTTCTTGAAATGTGGGACCTTTGCCGGTGCTAAATCCCAGGCAAAGTGGGATGAGTTGATCACCCTACATCCTGGCTCCCTCCCTGCTGGGCCAGGAGTTGGACGTAATTGTGTTTCTTGTAACAAGGCCACAGCTCCTATTGGGCGACTCTGTACTACAACTACACTCTCCAGGATCTGGTAATCAATCTCTTCCCTTGTAACTTAAGGCCTAAAAGTAGTAACTGCTTCTCATTGTTGTTTGCCCCTAGGCTGTTCTCTCTCCCTCGATTTTTGTAATCCTGCCCATCCTCTTCATCAAACTTTGAATTATCCCATTCAAATGAGGAATCATTTTCCTGCTAGAATCCTGACTGATACACCCTGGTTTATGTTCTCCATAACCATTATCACTATCTGATATTATATTGTATATTTATTTCCTGTTTTCCCAACTGGAATGTAATCTCCTTGAGGGCAAAGGCTTGTCTGTTCAGTTCACTGCTATATCCCTGGCATTTAGGACAGTGCCTGGCACAGAGTAAGCCCTCAATAACTAATAATAATATTATATGGTTAATAATAACTAATAAGTTATGATCTTATTGACTAATAAACATTTATCAACGATAGGTATTTGCTGAATAGTTAATTAAATGATTTGAAGGATACACAATGTTAGCAGTGACTATTGGTGGAGTTGTAGGTTTTAAATTTAAATTTTCTGTTTTGTGCCTTTCTGCATTTTACAAATGCACTTTAGTATAATTATATTACTCTATAATAAAAAATGTTACTTTATACACACTTTAAGAGACACAAACACATGTGATATGTATATCAATTTATGTAAAACTGCACAGAGGAGGCCCCATTCTGCAGTGATTCTCAGGAAAGATGAGAACTAGATACCTCAGAATAGTTTCTTAAGGAAAAACAAATTCTAAATACAGGAGAGAGAAACTAAATAAAATAAACATGCTCCAAAACTAAAAAGAGGCAGAAGATCTAGAGTAAAAGGAAGGGAGAAATATAAGTTGAATTTCATAGGAAAAACAGCAGCAATGGGAAGATCAAAATCAAAAAGCAGCAAAATTTGATGTGGAATTGAGACCCTGCAGAACATCTGAACAAAGTCAGGATCAAAATTATCTTACTAACATAACAGTGGCTACCATTTATAATTTACTACCAGCCAGGTCTGTGCTCAGAGCTTTATAGGATCTCATTTAGTGATTGTGATGTTTGTTATAGTAGTAATGGACCCCAATGAATCCTATCTCCCAGTATCTATATCCTTGTGTAGTTCTCTCCCACAGTGACTCTGGAACTGGTCATGTGACTTGCTTTGGTCAGTGAGATATCAACAAACAGGTTATAAAAGTACTTACGGGGCGAGCCCCGGTGGCCTAGTGGTTGAGTTTGGCACAGTCCACTTCCATGGCCCGGGTTCAGTTGCTGGGCCTACACCACTCATCTGCCAGTGGCCATGCTGTGGCAGTGGCTCACATACAGAAAGAGGAAGACTGGCAGTGAATGTTAGCTCAGGGCGAATATTCCTCAGCAAAAAAAAAAAAATAATAAAAAGTTAAAAAAAATAAAAGTACTTATGCATCCCAGGGTTTGCCCTCTCTCTGATTTTGGAAACTAGAAGCCCTGTGAAAATGTCTGGGCTAGCCTGCTGGAGATACATAACCCTAGCCATAGTCAGCACCAAAAGCCAGGCATATATGATTGATACAAACTTAGACCCTGGCCCTAACTAAGCCACTAGATGACTGCATGAGTGATCTCAGACAAGACCAGGAGGAAAAAACTGCCCAGCTGAACCCTGACTAAGTCGATGGCCTGCAGAACCATAAGAAAATAACATGGCTTAAAAATGTCTGACATTTTAGGTCACTAAGTTTTGGGGTCCTTTCTTAGGGAGTAATAGACACAATCCTCAAAATAACCTCCAAAGTATGAATTATTATATACTCATAAAGTGAGGACACAGAATCATAAAAAAAATGTAACTTACTTACTGAAGCTAGTAAATGATAAAGCTAGCATTTGAATCCAGGTTGTTAGACTCCAAAACTTTTAACTATTCCTCTACAGTATATGAAAAAGAGGATATGAAAAGATTTTAAGGGGGAAATACCAACACTGACAGATTGGTGATAAAGTGATTATAATGGGAAAAATGGATGACTTTGGGGACTTAAAAGAGAGGATGGATTCTATGAGAATTTGACTGCCAGAATTCACAATAAACTCAGGTGACTGTGTGGGGCCGGCCTGGTGGTGCAGTGGTTAAGTTTGGATGCTCCACTTGGGTGGCCTGGGGTTCATGGGTTCGGATCTTGGGCACGGACCTACACACCACTCATCAAGCTATGCTGTGCTGGCATCCCACATACAAAATAGAGGAAGACTGGCATAGATGTTAGCTCAGCGACAATCTTCCTCAGGAAAAAATAGGAAGATTGGCAATAGATGTCAGCTCAGGGCCAATCTTCCTCACACACACACAGAAAATAAATAAAATTATTTTTTTTAAAAAAGTCACCTGACTCTGCTTTGAGCGCGAAAGAGATGGAACTGCCTAAGAGAGTCAGGAGCAGGCAATGAAGAATACCGACAGCACCTGAAGACACTAACATAGCAAGGGTAACACTAAGAAAGATATAATACACTGCTTCTCACCCGACAGAAAGTGGTGTTCTTGAGATTCACAATTGAACTGGATCTCCATGGGCTGCAGCTGGACACTTGACACCTCAGGGCGCAACTGGAGAATTACCATTTCCTCAGTAAGCTTTTCTTGTCCAGGTAGGGGTCTGAGACCTGGTGGCAACTGGGCACCACTGCACTTGGAAGGGAATCATTGCAGAGACTGGAGATACAATTTCTGAGACTAGACCACCAGAAACATCCTCTAGATATAAAAGAAGTGAAGGAGAAAACAAAATCTCCTTTAGTTTCCAAGTGCTTTTCTATTCGAACTTATTAAGCCTCGTCCCTCATCATCCAGGAGTCAGGCATTACCCCTCTTGAACATATATTCTCCACTCCAAGTCTAGAGATCTTCAAACGTAATTGGGGGTTAATGCTACCAACATAAGGGTATAACTGGAAAGATAAGGCAGGAGAGGGAATGTTAAGAGTTTTGTCCCCGCAGTTAACAATATGTTATGCGCTGCCCTTCCTGTGCCAAAATGACACTACTGATTGATCCATCATCATGATCTTGCCTCCCTTCCTCCCTTCTTCCAACACTCACACATTCAGGTTGCTCTTTCCCGGCACGGTCGGCTGATTCCAACAGCCCCCAAAGTTCCTGGTTCATTCAGCTGTTCATTCAGCTGAACCGGGTACCAAGTGCACACTAGGCCAAGAACCGGCCAGCGCGGCGACCCTGGCGGCCTTGACGCTGCATGCACTCAAGAAACCACACACGGCTCCCCGGCGGCGCTGCTAGGCCGCTCGGGAGGCGAGGTCACCCGAGTTCCTCGGCCCTCCTTGGGCCGACATCACCCATACCTGGAAGTGTTGTCCAGGTCGCTATCAAGCCCCACGCGCGGCGAACCAGCCATCACCCCGGCCGCTCTAGGAATCTGGGAGGATTGCTCAGCTCTATGGCGCGTGGCCTCGCACGTGCGCACGCGCGGGGCGGCGGCGCGAGGGGGGCGGAGGTGAGGGTAGGGCTGCCGAGATTTAACCCCCAAACATCCGCGGAGCTGTCCCCGCTCGGCATAGCGAGAAACCTGGTTGACCAGCCGCAGATCCCGTGCTATCCTGTCTGCCGGTTCTTGACGTGAATGTCGGAAAGCAAGCGTCTGGAAAGCTCTCTGGGGTAGGGTAGGTTTTTTGACTACATAATGTGTTCTTCCTTAGTTATCTCTTTTTTTCTACACTCCCTGCTGCATTTCTCAATCAGATTCGCTGGTCTGCTTCCATTCTAACTTTCTTCTTATCGTCACCGGTTTTTCCCCCAGAAGAGTTTCGTGCCGCCGAATCACCTGGAGGTCTTGTTAAAATACTGCTTGCTGGGCCCCACCCCCAGGGTTTCCGACTCGGTAGATCTAGGGTGGGAGCCCAGGTTCTCAGGTGATGCGGATGCTGCTGATCCTGGGACCACACTTTGCGAACACCTACCCCAAAAATAAGCAATGCTCGGCAGTTAATCCCTGAATTGCTGGGAAGCTGGATTTTCATCTACTTTGCCATCAAAGAAAGGACACGGAGTCTCTTTCTGAAAAGTTTGCTTGCCAGTACCATCAATCCTCATTGTGGCTAAAGGATCAGGGTGAGAAGAAGGAACTGAAATGGGGGCGGAGGGTGGGGTGGGGCGCAACATGGTAGGCAAGGATATTGCTGTGTCCTTGGAAATATCTTGGGAAATAAGGGGGAAGTTAGGAGAAGGATTGAGACAGGTGAGACGTGTGACTTGGGTTACGATGTCGGGAAGAAAAGGTACAGGTATGAGAAACTGGTGGCAGGCTGAAGTGATGGTTGAGGTAGAGGAAGACAGCTTCCTGTCCCAGCCCAAGACCCCCTTCCCATATATGAAATCTTAGGGATGCATGAACGAGACCTGATATACCTGTAAGGAATTCGTTCGGGTCCAGCCCTCCCAAGTAGCAAGTGCAGATACTTTTTTTTTTTTTTTTACAGATGCTTTTTTAAAAACAACTTTACTGAGGTACAACAGACATACAGTAATCAATATTTAAAGTATACAATGCGGTAAGTTTTGTCATATGTATACAACTGTGAAACCATCCCCACAATCGAAATAGTGAACACATCCAGCAACCTCATAAGTTTCCTCCTCCCCTTGGTAATTCATCCTTCTCCTCCCCTAGCCATTAATCACTGTTCTGCTTTCTGTTACTGTAGGTTAGTAACAGTACTATACTAACATTAGTTACTATAGATTAGTAACATTAGTACTATAGATTAGTTTGCATGTTCTAGAGATTTAGTTAAATGGGATCATATAGAATGCATTCTTTTTTGGTCAGACTTCTTTCACTGAGCATTATTATTTTGAGATTTATCTATATTGCTATATTATATATACCTATATATCTATATTATGTGTATCAATAGTCTATTTCTTTTTGTTGCTGAACAATATTCCATTGGTTGTATATATCACAGTTTATTCATTCACCAGTTGATGGGCGTTTGAGTTATTTCCATTTTTTTACTGTTACAAATAAAGCTGCCATGAACATTTGTGTACAAATCTTTATATGGACACATGCTTTTTTTCTCTTTCACGGTAGGTGTCCGTTTAACATTTTAAGAAACTGTTACCATTTTCAGAGTGGCTAAACCATTTTGCTTTCCCACCAACAGCGTTATGAGCGTGCCTTAGCTGAGATACTACTTTTAACAGGTTTCCAGGAAAAGAGAATGAGAAAGTTAGCCAAAGTTACTTGTCACGTACAAAGGTAAAGGGTTTTATTAATCTTTTACCCAGAAGTGATGATGTGAACATAGATTTTTTCGGTGTTTAACCAAGGAAACCAAACTGTTCTTTCAGATTATGCTAGACGTGTTCCTTTGTGGAGTCTTACCAGAGATGTTACATTCTGTGTGTGAGTCTGAGAAGCCAGTTTGGAGTTGAACAGTTTGCTGGATTGCCCAAAACAAACCTAGACCCACCTGTCGTCCACACCAGCTGATGCTGAAGAGGTTCCTCTCAATAAGGTAAAAGGAATTCGGAGGTTTCCAGAGAGATCAAGAGTGATAATACAGGCATGGGAAATGATAGGAGATCCTTAAAAATGAAACTGATAGGCCATCCACCAATATTCTACCTGATTTCTATTTCCTATTCCATTTCCTCTTGGGGGAAGCTAGGCAAAACTAACATCTGTCTGATTTAATCATAGATTCTAGAGCAGTAGTTCTTAATCTTTTTGAGAATATGAAAACTATGGACCTCTTCCTCAGAAAGTGAACATAAAGGCCCACATGTGAACTTTTGCTTATCATGTGTTATACTGTATTGGAAATAAATTTCCTTTGATACTTAGACTATATAAGCAATCTTCACAAAGAATAAATTTCAATGTAAAAATCAATTTCCAGTTCCAAGTAAAAAGGGGAAATCCATCCAAATTTTGAACCTGCATAAAAAAAATTAACTCTCTGTTTGATCAAATAAATATTAACAAGTAGGTGTCTGCTGTTTGTTTTGAACAAGACATTAAATTACGGACAATATTACATCTTTGACATGTTAATGTGCATGTTCAATTGACTTTTTAAAAACAGAACCAGTCTTGAAACTTAGATTCAGAAAGAGAAATAATAGCCAATATAATCAGAGTTCCCAAGGTTCACTTTGGCAGAGATAGGTAGGCTTGTATCAAGAACTTTGGAGTTTAATTCAGATGAAATCATTTCCTTTACCTTCAATCAATGAGGTCATTGGCATCAGTTTGAAAAATCTTCAATTCTAAGTAACTGAAAACCAAGTCACAGCAGTTTAAACAACTCTTGGTTTGTAGTTACTGCATTGTTGTGGGTTAAATTGTGTCCCCCTAGAAGATATGTTCAAGTCCTAACCTCTGGTACCTGCAAATGTAACTGTTTGGAAACAGGGCCTTTGTGGATGTAATCAAGTTAAGATGAGGTCATACTGGATTAAGATGGGCCCTAATCCAGTGACTGATGTCCTTATAAGAAGCAGTAAATTCAGACACAGAGGAGACTCACAGAGAGGAGAGGATGCCACGTGACTGTGGAAGCAGAGACTGAAGTGATGCATCTACAAGGCAAACAACATGAAGTATTGCCAGCAGCCACGAGAAGTTAGGAGACAGGCATGAAACAGATTCTTCCCTAGAAGCTTCAGAGGGAGCGTGACCCTGCCAGGACCTTGATTTTGGATTTCTAACCTCCAGAACTGTGAGAGAATAAATTTCTATTGTGTTAAGCCATTCTGTTTGTGGTACCAGAAGTGGGGTGCTGCTGTAATAAATACCTAAAAATGTAGATATGATTTGGAATTGGGTAATGGCTAGAGGCTAGAAGAGTTTAATGCCCATGACAGAAAAAGCCTAGGTTGCCTTGAAGAGATTGTTGTTAGAAATATAGACATTAAAAGTGATTCTGGCAAGGTCTCAGAGGAAGTGAAAAGGACAGTAGAGAAATTTCTGTCAACTTAGAGAATACATATATCGTCATGAACAGAATGTTGCTAGAAATAATGAGCATTACAGACATTTTTGGTGAAGGTCAGAGAGAAATGAGGCAAACGTTATTGGAAACTGGAGAAAATGTGATCCTTGTTATCAAGTAGCAGAAATTGGCTGAATCATGTTCTGCTTTGGGGTAGAAAATAGAACTTGTAAATGATGAACCTGGATATTTAGCTGAGATTTCCAAGCAAAGTGTAGAAGGTATGGCCTGGTTTTTTCTTGCTGATTATAATAAAATTTGAGAGGACAGATAAATTGAGGAAGAAACTCTTAAGCAAAAAGGAATCAGCACTTCATGATTTGGAAAATTCTCAGCCTATCCAGATAGCATGCTCTGGAGACAAGGCTATGAGTGTAGCTGGACAACCTTTTGATGAACAGATTAGGTGTGTGATTCATGGATCCAATCAACCATCTCAACAGAAACCAGGAATAGATATGGGGTTATCGAGGAAGGATCTATGGAGAACCCCTGCATCTAATTGTGTGGATCCCCTTGATATCCATGGAAGATGAACATGGTTCTTGAGAATGTTATATTACCGGAAACACTGCCAGCTTGGAATGAATTGGAGAGAGACAGGACAAAATGAAACAAGGCTGTTAGACTTGTGGGATTCTACATGTAAAACATGGTGTGCCCAGAGGGCAGGGCCACTACTGAGGGCTGGGAGACCAGGGCCACCTCAGCTGAGAGTGGCTCAAGGTCCAATGGGACCTATGTGGCCCAGAGACTGGGGTTGATGGGGCTTCCACTGGCCCAGAGGGCAGATCAAGCCACAGAGTAATTTGGGAACTCTACAAATATTTGGAAATTAAACAGCATACATCCTAATAACTTATGGTTCAAAGAAGAAATCACAAGAGAAATTATAAAATGTTTTGAACTGAATGAAAATGAAATGCAACATAAAATTTTATAGGATGTAGGTATCACAGTGCTTAGAGGAAAATTTATAGCTTTAAAATGTCTATATTAGAAAAGAAAATCTCATATCAATAATCTAAGCTTCCACCTTAAGAAATTTGAAAAAGGAAAGCAAACTTAACAACTCCAACAAAAATGTAGAAGGAAGGAAGTAATAATGATTTGAGTAGTAATTAATGAAACAGAAAGCAGAAAAACAATAGAGAAATATCAAACCAAAAAAATTTGGTTCTTTGAAAATACCAACAAAAATTGACAAACATTTACTAGACTGACCAAGAGAAAAAAAAAGATTACCAAAAGCAGAGAAGAGGGGTCATCACTATCAACCCTACAGAAATTTAAGAGTACATATAAGGAAATACTATGAACAACTTTATGTCAACATATTACACAACATAAGTGAAATGGACAAATTATTAGAAATATACTAATTACCAAAACTGACTGAAAAAGAAATACAAACTGTGAATAAATGTATGAAAAATAACAAACTTGAGTTAGTAATACAAAATTTTCTAATAAGAAAAGCACAGGCCCAGATGGCTTCACTAGTGTGTTCTATCAAACAGTTTAAGACTAATACCAATCCTTCAGAATCTCTTCCAGAAAATAGAGGGGGCCAGTGATTACTCTGATACCAAAGCCAGATAAAGACATTACAGTAAAAGAAAACTACAGGGCCAGCCCCAGTGACCTAGTGGTTAAGAGTGAGCACTTTGGTGGCTTGGAGTTCATGGGTTTGGATCCTGGGTGTGGATCTAGACCACTCAACAGCCATGCTATGGCAGTGACCCACATACAAAATAGAGGAAGATTGGCACAGATCTTAGCTCCTGGCTAATCTTCTTCACCAAAAAAAAAAAAAAAAAAAAAAGGAAGAAAAAAAGAAAACTACAGACCAATATCTCTAACAGTATAGACACAAAAACCCTCAATAAAATATTAGCAAATTAAATTCATTAATACATAAAAAAGGATTATACACCATGACTGAGTGGAATATATCCTAGTAATACAAGGTTGGTTTAACATCCAAAAATAATGTATTTAGGGGCCGGCCCGGTGGCGCAGCGGTTAAGTGTGCACGTTCGGTTTGGCAGCCTGGGGTCCGCCAGTTTGGATCCTGGGTGCAGACATGGTACCGCTCATCAAGCCATGCTGTGGCAGGCGTCCCACATATAAAAGTGGAGGAAGATGGGCACAGATGTTAGCTCAGGGCTAGTTTTCCTCAGCAAAAAGAGGAGGATTGGCAGATGTTAGCTCAGGGCTGATCTTCCTCAAAACAACAACAAAACATAAAAATAATGTATTTAGAGACTTAAATACCTCACTTTCAATAATGTTCACCAATAATAGAATGAATAAGTATTTGCATAATCACACAATATAATTAGAAATGAATGTACAGTGTACATCTACACAAAATATGAACAGATTTTACAAACAATGTTGAATGAAGCCAGACTTAGAAGATATTGAATTCCGTTTATATAAAGTATGAAAACAGGCAAGACCAACCTATCATGATCAATGTTCAGTGTAGTGGCTACCTTTCAGGGCTAGAGGAGCGTGGCAAATGGAAGACAGCACAGGAGAGCAAAGTCCTCAGAAGTCCTGATAATGTTCTGTTTCTTCATCTGAGTACTAGTAACGTGAGTGTGTCCTGTTTGTGAAATTTCAACAAACTGTATGTGCACTTAGTTACTTGTAAAGTCAGCATTACTAACTGATACTATTTGGCTGTTCTGCATTCAAAGCATCACAACATGGGCCAAAATGCACCATTTTTTATTGTAATGCTTCATCTTATTTTTTGAGACAATTCCGCCTGCCTATCCCACCTCATTCTCTTCCCATCAGCTATTCCTCTTTTTTTCTATCTTCAATTTCTCGCTCAACTCACACTTTACCTTTTTTCTACAAATATAATTAGGTCTTCACTATCCTTAAAAAACAAACACCTTTCAATCCTGTTGTCTGGTCGTCTCTTTTTCCTTCTTGCACTATGACATTTCTCAAAAGGAATAATTACGTATTCTCAGTGCATTACCATATACTTCTTAACCCCTGGCAAGAACAGTCCAGCAGGTAACATTTCTCTCCAACCCTTCTGCCTCTCCCCCTAATGCCAGCGTCACCTTAGTTCTCACCGTCCTCTAGCTCTCTGCCGCATCTGCTAGTCACTTGTTCTTTCTCCTGCAACCCTCTCAGCTTTTATGATGTTGGAACCATCTAGGCTCTCCTTCTCTGAGCAGCATTTCTTCTCTTATCTGCTCTTCCTCTTCCCACCTCCAAACATCGGTATTTCACAATTCCGTTTATTTTCCACTGGATCTCCCTTGGCGATGTCCTCCCCTTCCCCATCTTCAATCTTATTTTTAGATATCAAATCTTGCTTAGTTCACACTTCTAACCGCCTGTCCTCGTTCATCTCTTTTGCCCTTTAATCCACTCTACGCAGTACCGTCAGATATTCCCCTGAAGTACAATTCTGGCTAAGTCACACGTGAATGGCCTGTACTGATTACTAAATGCATTCCTAACTCGGAGCCTGGCATGTGAAACTCTCCAAACCTGACCCCAACCCATCCCTTAGCCTAGGTTCCCACCAAACAAGATGCTGGGCTAATGCCCCAGCATGCCTTGAACTTCCCACTGCTGTGCTCTCGCTCCTGTCGCTCCCTACATGGGAAACACTGAGCCCCTCCAAATCAGCATTCTACTCCTGCTGGGCTCAACCCGAGGAGCGCGTTCTCCGAGAAGGTTATTCTTACCTTCTCCTGCTCCGCTCCGAACCCCACGCCCTTGCACCCTCGCCATTCCAGAGCAGGACCTGTAACCCCATACTCCTCCCCATAGCTTCTAGGGCTGTCATTGCAGACAGTCAACATGTTTTGTGGTGTGTCGATGTGATCTCGTCCTCCTCTTCCCAAAATCTTGAGACCTATTTTAGGTCTATTTTCATCTCCTTGATGTTATACCAAGTTCAAGTTCGCGCGCTCTCTCTCGCCCTCTCTGTCTCCATAGTTCTTTTTCCCCCTCTTTCAATCGCCCGTCAACGGTTTTGACTTGCAGTTATGCCCACCGGTCTCACCCGGAGACACGGTCCTTCTCCCCTACCCCTCGCTCCTGCCCCGGAGCCCCCCGGCGCCGCGCGCCCGCTACAGAGCTGCAGTCCTCCCGCCTTCCTAGAGGGGCGCGCCCGCCCCACTTCCGGCGTGCGGCGAGAGGCCGTCCTGCTCTCTCTCTGGGGTCGTCCCCGCAGCCCGCGGAGCCAAGGGTGAGTGAGGCGGCCGGGCAGCGCGGCACTGGGTGCTTCCCAAACCGCCCCCGTGCGGCATCAGCCCTCCCCGCCGCCTTGCCTCGGCCTGCCTGTGCCAGGGGCAGAGCCTGCGGCTGGACCAGGAGGCCGCCCCTCGTCCGCGCTACGGTCCTCCCGCCCGCCCGCGGTTCCATCCATCCGTTCATGCATTTGTCAGTCCGCGCGCTCATCCCGCCCTTGCGTCCATTGACTCCTCCAGCACTTACCGGGAGCCTCCGGTGTGCCAGGCCGCAGGCTGAGCAGGAGGAGATGCATTGATGATGGAATCTTTCCACTTCGCACGGGGCCAAAGCTCGCTCTTGAGCCAGGTCTCAGCCGTCCATCCTGACTACCCCAGTCTGGGTTAGATGCTTGATCAGTCACGCTCAGAGCACTTTCTACTTTCCTTTTTGTAGTTTTTATCACGATTAAATTAGTATGTGTGCTTTCTCTTTAACGTCCACCTCTCACTACTGTTTTTAAGGTCTGGAATGGCAAGGACAAGGTCTTGTTTATAACACTTTGCTCAGCGCCTAGAACAGTGTCTGCACAAAGTAGGCACTCAATAAATATGGTTAGAGAAATGTGTGAAAAACACAGGCCGTCTTCGAAAGGGCCCTTGGTTTAGCGGGAAGGCAGATGTGAAAAGGCAGTTCAGGAGAGTACACATCTAAGACCATAGGACTCCATTTGGTTTCAAAACAGTCCAGACTACATCACTTACAAGCCATGTGACCTGGGACAAATTACATAACTTCCCTGTTTCTTTTTAGTAAAACAGTAGAACCTAGACCATAGAGTGCTGTGAAGACGAAATGAATGAAGCCACTTAAAACAGATAGTGCTGGACTCTGTAATAAAAGCTCAGTTAATGTTTTCTGATACAATTACTTAAGCGAACAGTGCAGGTACATTACAGTAACAGCGTGCTGCAGCAAGCAGGATTGTCCAAAAGTGCCTTGGAGGTTCTTGGGTTTTTTGGACTAAGAGTTAGCTGGGATCAGGAACTCATCTTCTCTCAGAAGGGCTCTATCTATGCTCAGTGCTTCCAGCCCCGCAACTGGGTTCCCTAGACAACTCCATAAACGACTGACACTTAATCCAAACTTCTGGTCCAAAGCAGTTGGCTTATGCCTCCCACTGACAAGGCTGCTTTCTCACCTTTACAGTAGAAGGTAGAAGGCATTCTCCCCTAAAACACAGCAGCACCTCTCTCCAGAATTCCCTTCTGGGATGATGGAAGAATCAGGGGACCTGTGCTTCCTCTTATGGGCTGGTATGTTTCCGCAGTAGAGCCTATTCTATAACCCGTGCCTTGTGATGTGGAATTTGCCTTTCTCTTGCCCCATATCTACCATGTGTTGAGTACCTACTCTGGGCCAGCGTTTTAAAATGTAAGTTTTATTATTATTCAGGTTTGGTCAGGACAACAGATCAGGATATGATTGCCATTGAAAAGACAGTTTGTTACTCAGTTCCCAAGAGGAGGGGGTGTGCCATACCCCACAGGGCCACGGGGAAGCACCAGGGTTGGTCAGAAGGAAGAGAGAGTGAGGGGAAAGTGGGTAGGAGCCTGTATTGTGGTTTTTGTGGGAAGGAACTGGCTGGGCAGGGTAAACGGGTTTAGGATTGGCTGGTTTGAATACTTCCAGTGGGCTGTGAGGCATAGGGGTTGTCCCTAATTGTCTAGTACCTGGTCTTGGGTGCTTCGGGCAGGGGAATGGTGGCCCTGGGTGTGAAAACCCATAGAGGAAGTGGGGAGGGTTTGGGCTCTGGATTGGTTGGTTTCCATGTGAAAGGCATGCTTGCATGTGAGTTTACTGTCTCTAGGAATCAGCTATCCCTGGGAGGAGCAGTCTCTCCAGTGTCAGCAAGGTCCTAGATGTTAAAGCATCAGAATAAAAAGACATGCTTAATACGCCAAGCACTACTCTAGATGTTTTATTCTATTTCCAGTTCCTATAACAACACTGCAATGAAGACATTATTCATTCCGTTTTTAGGAGATGAAACGGAATCTCAGGAGGGTTCAGTCAGTGAGTAATGTCACACAACTAGTAAGAGGCTGTCCTATGATTCCAGATCAATGGCTCAACTGACCCCAAAGTTGGTGCTCTTCCTATGATCTAGGCCACCTCCCTGCAGTATAAGAAGTTCTGTGGAACATTCTTCAGTCCTTTAATTAGACAGTGTTGACCCCTGCCTCTCTGAAACTCTCCTTCCTGGACTACAGTGATACTCATTTATATACATATGGCATCTACTATGTACCATGCAAGGGATTGGGTGATGGAAATACCATAGTGAGCAAAAATGTTATGTAGCTTATGGTCTAATCGTGGACAAGACAGGTGTTAACCCAATAGTCCCACTAAAGTGTATATACTGATAAAGTGAGAGAAATGCCCTGAGGGAAAGGAATGCAATTCCCTTTAACTACGTCTCTCTCGTGACTCCCTGACTAGCCCAGGGTTCTCAACCCTGTCTGCACATGAGAATCACTTGCAGGATGTTTCACAAATAGAGTTGTTGGGACGCCACTAAGGAGATTCTGACTCAGTGTGTGGTGTGGCCCAGGCATCTTTAAAATGAGATGAGTGCAATCAAAGAGAACCTCACCTTGCAGAAGAATTTTGTTTTGTTTTTGCTTTTCCTTTTTTAAAAACTGGTCAGAGGAACAGGATCAGATTTGCAGTTTGAAAAGATCACTCTGGGGGGCTTGCCCCGTGGCCGAGTCGTTAAGTTCGCGCGCTCCGCTGCAGGCGTCCCAGTGTTTCGTTGGTTCGAATCCTGGGCGCGGACATGGCACTGCTCGTCAGACCACGCTGAGGCTGCGTCCCACATACCACAACTAGAAGAACCCACAACGAGAAATATACAACTATGTACTGGGGGGCTTTGGGGAGGAAAAAGGAAAAAATTAAAAAAACCTAAAAAAAAAAAAAAAAAGAAAAGATCACTCTGGTTATAACATAAATAACAGACTGTGGGTTATTGTGTCGTGTGGCAGAAAGGATAGTTGCTGGGATGAAGATGGTGGTGGCAGAGATGGGGAAGGGCAGATTCTGGAGATAGGAAATAAAATCAATTGGACTTAATTTCCATTAAATACAGGAAGGAGTACTGGAAAGGATGGTGTTAGGGATGCTTCCAGGTTTATGGCAGTGCAGCCAGATGGATGTTCCTGCTTCCTAAGAGAGGACCACTGGGAGAGGAGCAGGTTTGGGGTGGGAGGAATCTTTAACTGGTCATGGATGTACTGAGTTTGAGGTCCTTTTGAGAAATTCAAGAGGAGTTATGGTCGGAGGGAGGAACAGTGGGTAAACAGGGCTGGAACTCAGATGGGAAGTCTAGACTAGAGATGGATGGTAACCCAAGGTGAGGATGAGATTGCCTAGGAGAGAGTGAAAACACTGGCAGACTTAGGGTTAATTGATGGACCTCTGATGTAGAGGAGTGTGGACCAGTGAAGGAGATGGAGAAGGAACAGACAATGCTTGATGGTGAAAACTTCCCTCCAGCCACACACCTATGGGGAGGACAAGTTGGTGAGGCATAGTATTTGTAATAAAAATTGAATGCTTTCATAGACATATTGAAATTAAAAGGCAAGATACATAACATAGACTAGTGATTGCTAAGTAAAGGACACGCATCAATGTGATGCAGCCCTTGGTAAATGCTACGTACACATCGATGCACAGATCTGATGATGCCTTGACATGGGATTTCTTACATGTCAATTGTTACCTAATAAGGACTAAAGAAATGTATTTAGAATTTTTGTTCCACTAAAAAATTAATGTAAGAAGAAAATAGCCCCAAGTTTCTCTGTGTTTAGGGTAAGTGTGTATGGAGCATCTCTTAATATCTAACAAAGCACAGTTCAGGAAATGCTGTTTTGTAGGCACCTCAGACCTAACTTTCTTCTTAAATAGCTCAGTAAATGATACCACCATCCTTTCAGCCACCAGAGCCAGCCAGAAACCTGAGCCCTTGATTTCTGTCTCTTCCAAACCCTTATCCAGTGTGTCTCTAAGTCCTGTCAAATCTCCCATCTTTATATCCCTTGGCTACCATAGCCCAGGCCCTCAGCAACTCTTGCATGAATGGTTGCAACCGACTCCTTCCCATCTCCTCCACACCACTCTGTGTGGGCACGCACACCCTCCAACCATCCCTGTGGCCGTGGGGATCCAGTGCAAACTCTGTAATACAACCTCTCAGACCCTTGGTGGCCTGGCTCTTCCTCTATAGGTACCTCTCCTCTCACTATTCCTTACCTGTGCCCGAGGCTCTGGCCCAGAGATTTTTACCCTGGCTGCACATCAGAAGCATTTGTGGCACTTACTGAAGCTGCACCCATGGAGCTTCTGGCTTAATAAGTCTGTCGTGGGGTCCATGCTCCGTGGCTGATGCTGAGGTCAGAGTCAGAGGTGACAGCCACTAATCTGGCCTCCCTAAACCACCTGCAGTGTCTTCAATGGGCTGCATCCTCTCATACCCACTGTTCTCTTTGCCTGAATGCCTTTCCTGTATATTTTCACCTGGCTCACTCATGTCAGACTTTGCTGAGCTGTCTCTCCCAGGCAGCTCTCCCTGGCTCTTCTCCCCATCTCTCCCTGGTCTTAGTCAGTTGTCTTTCAAGGTAGTCAGAAGCTACCTTGTCTGCTTCCCTCCATCCTTGGATTTATCACACCATGTCTATTTACCTGTTGCCTTCCCATACTAAACCAGGATACCTTGAGGACACACCTTTTTTTAAAAAATTTTTTATTTTTGTTTGTATTTTTTCTTTTTGAGGAAGATTAGCCCCGAGCTAACATCTGCTGCCAATCCTCCTCTTTTTGCTGAGGAAGACTGGCTCTGAGCGAACATCTGTGCCCATCTTCCTCTACTTTATATGTGGGAGGCCTACCACAGCATGGCTTGCCAAGTGGTGCCATGTCTGCACCTGGGATTGGAACCCGTGAACCCCGGGCCGCCGAAGCGGACGTGTGAACTTAACTGCTGTGCCGCCGGGCAGCCCCAAGGACAGACCTTTTTTTGTTTTGTTTGTTTGTTTGTTTTTTTATTTCCCTCCTTGTACTGACTCTGGGCTTTGTTTGTTCTTCTTTTTCTAATTCTGTTAGGTGTCGTTTGAGGTTGCTTATGTGAGATTTTTCTTGTTTATTGAGGTGAGCGTGTATTGCAATGAATTTCCCTCTTAGGACTGCTTTTGCTGTGTCCCAAATGAGTCGGTATGGTGTGTTTTCATTTTTATTTGTCTCCAGATAATATTTGATTTCTTCTTTAATTTCTTCTCCAAGGACAGGCCTTTTAATCCTGACAGTTCTATTCAGTACACCGCCTAGCACATAGCTCAAGTATTTATTGAAATATTAAATGAAGGAATCCATTTCTCTTTCCTTTGTGCTGTCTCAGAACTTTGTGACTTAAGAGTAATTCTTCTTGGTACCTGCACCTTCGCCATTCTCCATGACCCTTCCTAACATGTTCACCATCATTCTTAATTTATAGTGTCAACCAAGATTGTCCTGGGCCTTAACTCATTCTGTAATAAAAAGGGCAAGTGCTTTAGAGTTGGGCAACCCTAGGTTCATGTCTTGACTTTGCTATTTACCAGTTTGGGGCCTTAAGCAAATTACTTAATGTTCAAGAACCTCAGTTTCCTCATCTGTAAGATGGGGATCATAATACTTTCCTCATGGTGTTATTGTCAAGGACCAGTAAATAGTATTTTTAAAGTGCCTTCCACAGTAGGTCTTTCTTAAGTGCAAATTCCCTTCTTTTGGGAGGCCCCATGGCATAATAGAAAGAGCTAAATACTTTGGTTGCACAGCCTAGTTCTGCTGCCTGCTGGCTGTGTATCTCTGGTCAGTTTATGATTCTCAGTAGCCTCGTTTGGAAAATGGCCTAACTGATAGTCTTTATAGAAGTGTTAGGAAAATTATATAAAATTTATGTTAAATATCCAGCTAGTGCTTGGCATCTAGTAGGTGCTTAATAAAATAGTGATTATTATTCCAAGAAGTAATAATTTCTATAGTGTTTTTCTTGCTTTCTACATTCCACAAGCACTATTTATTATCCCTATTGTTGTTCCTAACATTATTACTAAAGGTTAAATTGATTTAGGTGATACTTACATTTTCTCTTTCACATGCTGAAAAAATCCTGAATCATACATCTATAAATGTACCTCACCTACAGAAGCTCTCTTTTAGTCTGTTTTCTTTACAGTGCTACACTCTCTGCCAACTTGTCTTCAAAAACTTGTATTTATATTCTAAGCACGTTTTCCCCGTGTAACATTAGCATTGTCTACCTCAGGAGCTCTCCGAAGAGCTGGAATTCAGAAGGAATCTCTTAGACACAGAACTCCATCCCCTCCCTGTCTCAACAGGGCAGCCTTTTCAGACTCTCTCTGCCCAGAATGTCAGGAAAGTCCACAGCCTTGGCCTCCCATGCTTCTAAAAAACAAGAAGGACTTATAACTGTGAAGGTTGAAGAGGAGAATTATGTTTGGGGACGAGACTTCGGCCTTCAGGGAAACGCCTGTAGCCAGGAGACCCTCCGTCGGCAGTTCCGGCAGTTCGGTTACTCTGACTCTGCTGGGCCCCGGGAGGCTCTGAGCCGGCTCCGGCAGCTTTGCCGTCAGTGGCTGAGGCCAGAGGTGCACACTAAGGAGCAGATCCTGGAGCTGCTGGTGCTGGAGCAGTTCCTGGCCATCCTGCCCGAGGAGCTGCAGGCCTGGCTGCGAGATCACCGACCAGAGGATGGAGAGGAAGCCGTGACTATGCTGGAGGACCTGGAGAAAGAGCTCGATGAACCAAGGCAACAGGTAAGAAGTAGGTGTTTTGTTTGCTTATTTTACCTAATTTAAGTAAACAGGGAAGCCATTATGAGTGGCATTGACTCGGCTATCAGAGAATTATAACATTGTTGTCTTTGGGCTTATTATTTATCCACTGGGATCAAGTCACTAAGGCTTTTAGTCCTGTTGTTTTTTCATCTAATCATTTTAAATATTTTATTTTTCCTTTTTCTCCCCAAAGCCCCCTGGTACATAGTTGTATATTTTTAGTTGTGGGTCCTTCTAGTTGTGGCATGTGGGATGCCGCCTCAGCATGGCTTGATGAGTGGTGCCATGTCCGCTCCCAGGATCTGAACTGGCGAAACCTTGGGCCACTGAAGCAGAGCGCGCAAACTTAACCACTTGGCCACGGGGCCGGCCCCTCATCTAATCGTTTTAAAGAGTTACTGACTCCTCCTGCCCCGCCCGCACTCTCTGGGTTTTCCTCTTATATTTCCTCAGAATCATAGTGCTGGTACTTGATTGCTCCTAGGACACAGCTCATGGCCAAGGAATGATCTGGAACGAAATGACATCCATGGGAGCACTGAAGTCTTTGAGTAGCCAGTTCCAGCCCTCGGAGAACCAGTGCAAGAGTGAGACTCAGGAGCCCCAAGATTTCCATGAGAGAGGTGAGGAGCCACAGTCCATTTGGGGATGAGGGTTATAATCTGTGGTGTGGTTCTTTTTTTCTGAGGAAGGTTAGCCCTGAGCTAACATCCACTGCCAATCCTCCTCTTTGTGCTGAGGAAGATTGGCTCTGAGCTAACATCTGTGCTAATCCACCTGTATCTTTTTGTATGTGGGACACCGCCACAGTGTGGCTGGTGAGTAGAGTAGGTCTGCACCCAGGATCTGAACCAGCAAACCCTGGGCTGCCAAAGCGGAGCACGCAAACTTAACCGCTATGTCACCAGGCCAGCCCAGGGTTCATTTTTTTAATGACAGTCACTTGTGGCCTTACCTAGAAATGTTCTTCCATTGGCTCTGTCTAGAATCTGATGTTCTAAAATAATTTCTAAGTTTGGGTTAAGAATTAAGGTCTCTAATAATATCCACAACATTCAAATACCAATATTCTGGTTTTTAATATTATAGTCCCACTGGCAAGGCAGTCCATAAGATGGAGGTGAATATTGTATCAGTTACAGAAACCAAATAGTAGCTTAAACAGGGAAAGTTTAATATTAAGAATTATCAACTATTGGGGCCGGCCCCATGGCCAAGTGGTTAAGTTAAGTTTGTGCACTCTGCTTTGGTGGCCCAGGGTTTCGCCAGTTCGAATCCTGGGTGTGATGTGGCACTGCTCATCAAGCCATGCTGAGGCAGTGTCCCACATGCCACAACTAGAAGGACCTGCAACTAAAAATACACAACTACGTACCAGGGGGCTTTGGGGAGAAAAAGGAAAAGTAAAATCTTTGAAAAAAAAAAAAAAGAATTATCAACTATTGGGCCCGGCCCCATGGCTGAGTAGTTAAAGTTTCACATGGTCTGCTTCAGCTGCCTGGGTTCGCATGTTCAAATCCTGGGCACAGACCTACTCCACTCACCAGCCACACTGTGGCGACGTCCCACATACAAAAAAATAGAGGTGGATTGGCAACAGATGTTAGCTCAGGGCACATCTTCCTCAGCGAAAAAAAAGATTTACTGTAACAGGAGATTAATTACTAAGTGGTGAAAAAAACAAACAAACAAACAAACAAAACCCTAAGGAAACCCCAAAAAGCAAAAAACACCTCTAAAGAATGCAGGAATAACACATATAGGGAGTCTTTAAGCCTGAGGTGGAGCACCCAAGGAGGGAACAGACTGTGAGGGTGCCACATCTTCCCCCTTCTTGCCAGAGCTGAGATCCAGGTCTTGTTGGAGAGGGCGCAGCTGTGACCTGAGTGGAGCAAGGGAGAGGGTGTGTGTGCTGTGGTGCAGAACTCTGAGAAGCCAGCGCTGGGGTGTCAGAAGCCCTCCTGGGGAGGTGCCATGACACAGAACTTGCTGGGAGGCCACCCACAGGGAGGGTGCCTCTGAAGCTAACTGGAGGTGAGCACTGCTGGGTGCTCCACTTGCTACAGGAACAAACAGAGCACACCAGAGCCAGGAAGAAAAGCCCCTTCCTCCCCGAGTACTCCTCCAGCCCCCTCTAGTGTTAAAGCTCACATCATGCCAGCTGGCCAGGGAGAAATGTTCCAGTATCACAGGCAGGCACTGAAGGGTGGATCTGAAGCTGAGAGGCTATTAATTGTTAGCTGGTGCAGATGTCAAGGATTAGAACCAAAAGGACTTTGTTTATGTTATTGGCAAAATCATCCTTATTGGCAGCAGATACATCAGCCTTATTAACTTGTTCTTATTAAATTTTTTTTACATCCAACTACCCTTCTGATTTCATCTTCACCAAGCAATTTTATTAACTTCCCTTGAAGCTTATAATGAGAAAGTGCATCAGTTCAGTCTGGTCGTTGTGATGGATACATTACTAATTAATTCTCATTCTGGTTTTATTGCTCAGTTTCATGAGCTTGGCTAATGAGAATCCACCCTAAGAGGTAAATCTGTTCAGTGTGATGATAAAATTATGTTTATGAGGCCACAAGCCCAAGAGCCAGACCCTGGACCTTGGCAAGTCGCCAAAGGAATCCATACATCTACACTGAGGCCTCCTGGGAAACTCGCTCCCTAATGTGTCATTAGCCAAGTGAGCCCACTTAAATGCCTTCTGTGTCAGGGAGGAGCTACATTACAATGGGTTTGAAAAATCATTTGCTCAAGTCCTCTGCCTTAAAGCAGGTAAATATCTAAATCATTTAGGATAGATTATTTCTACTTCCTTCTTTTAAGGGCTTGAAGAACAGAGACTGCTGTAATTTCTTAAATCTTTCTTGGGCTTTTTGCTCTTGATATTTGTTATGGACTGAATTGTGTCCCCCCAGATTCATATGTTAAAGCCCTAGCCCCTAATACCTCAGAATGTGCTTGTATTTGGAGATAGGGCCTTAAGTAATTAACTTAAAATGAGGTTGTTAGAATTGGCCCTAATCCAATGTGACTGGTGTTCTTATAAGAAGAGGAGCTTAGGACATAACACAGACTGAGAGGAAATCCTACGTGAGGACACAGTGAGAAGGTGGCCCTCTGCGAGCCAAGGAGAGATGCCTCAGAAGAAAGCAAACCTGCTGACACCTTGATCTTGGAATTCCAGCCTCCAGAACTGTGAGAAAATAAATTCCTGTTGTTTAAGCCCCCCAGTCTGTGGCATTTTGTTATGGTAGCGCTAGCAAACTAATAAAAGTATTAAAGTTCTTCCCTATGGCCATATGAAATATTTCCAGCTTTAATTTAATTCTGTTTCCTTTTATTTGTTTGGCAGAGTCCTTATAAAACACAACCTGTACTTGAAGGTAATACCTAAACTGCCCTTTGACCTTGTTTTAACTAAGCCTCTCACTGCCTCTGATTCTGTATTCCATCTCTCTGATCATCTTGGCACATTTCTCTGGACATGCTTTAGTTTCTCCAGGTTCATTTGAAATTCAGGGATCAAAACAAAATACTCTAATGAGGATCTGATTAATTTAAAATATAAGTAGATTTGTTTCCCAGCTCTTATCTGATGCACTTTATGTCTTTTTGTTTGTTACTTCACAGAAGCATTATGTTGTTGACTCAGTCACCTTATGGGCAACAGTGATCCAATCTTTCAGCCTTCCTTGGCCTTAGCAAAATTTCCTCATCCTCCATTTATGCCTGATCCCTAAGTGTATGGTGTTGAGTGGCTTGACTGGGTTCCTGATAAATCTCATTATGCTGGACGTTTTAAGTCCTGAGGGTCTTGGTCAGCCCCACTGCTGAAGAATTAATGTGGATCATTTCACATCTGTCACCTAAGTCACAAGGTTTAAATCACTGGAGGGACCCACTTTGACAGGATTGTAAGAGTCACCATGTCATTTTTACAATCTTACAACCTTGGGTTATAATTTTCCTGTAGGTTCTTCACCAGCCTAATAATATGTCTTGTCAGAAGAAGAGCCTGAGATGGAGATATGGATGCAGATGATTTGTTGAGGGCACGGTCTTTGGGAGAAATCTGTAGTAGAGTGAGATAAACAGGATTAGGAAGGGAAAAGAGCAAACAATGATGTGGTCCCGGGGAAAACCTAGCTTTAGTCTAATCCATGGGGGTTTGGGGGAGCATTATTGCCCTACTGAGTTGTCCCTTCTTGAGGCAGGAGTTAGGGGGTTGAGGGTGGAAGTAACTTCCCGGGATAGATGGCTCTCATCAGCCAGGGCAATTCTCCAGAGCAGGGGGCAGCTGTGGGTAGTCAGGAGCCAAGATTCATAGCACTGGGGGAAGGAGGCACCATATTGGTAAAGAGGAACTAGGTGGGCAGTGGAGCACTGTCATCTACACAGTAGTAAGGCTCAAAGCTTATTTGTCAATGTGCAATTAAAGCCCATATCCCTAGTTGAAAGGATTTTAGATACAGGTTACTGAACAGGTGGCAGAATAGCAAGTGGTGTGTTATAGAGAGGAACTCTTCTCCAGAGAAACTTATGGCTTATTTCTCCTCCAGAGTGCCTCCTGTCATCTGTACCCCCACCCTCCAGCCTCTGGACTTTGGGCTTGATTGTGAATTAGCATTCATTCTTGGAAGATAGTAATTGGGTTATTTAGGTTATTTCTGTACCAGTATTTCTAAATACTCAAGTGATCATTTCTTATTCTATTTTTAATCTTTATTTGTCATTCCTGGGAATTACTCCAGTTACTGTTTATTCTTACTTTTTTGGCATAATATAAATATGTATTAAAAAATAAAAATCTTTGTGTTTTCCTGATCTATACATCTAAGGTCAGAGTTTTTCTCTGGTCTCATAATTTGACTTCATGTAGTTACATAATTTGAAGAGGTATTTTAAATCCTATAAGTTACGTGGTTTTTCTAATTTTCACAGCTCCCTACACAATTATTGCCATTTTACACTCTTTATAATTTATACTCTATACTCTTCATAATTTGACCTATTTACTACTTTCAGAAAATTTCTCATTAGGTCTTCATGTCTCTAACTTTCATCAATCTGGTGCTTATCATTCTTTTGCCTTTATTATATGCTATATGTTTTTTCATAAATCTTCCCTTTTTGAACAAGCACAGCCTTGAATAATTTAAATTTCTATCTAAGACCCAAGGATAGTGTGGATGTTAGTGTTCAGCCCTGATCTAAAAGGCAACACTGTCCACTTCTAATTTCTGCTGAGGAATGAGGAAAGGGGCAGGTAGATAGCCTTGGTCAGGTCACCACTGTGAGGCTTTATGGTTGTGTGTGAAGCACTGTGAACTCAAAGAATATCGGAAAGAACTATTTCATATAAAAATAATATTTTTCCAAAGCCAAATAAAAATGATTTTTAAATTATTTTTTGTTACAGTACACTACAGCCCTGCTTCTTTCCACCAGGGAAGGCTGATGACATAGGGGAAAACCACAAGCTTTGATGTTAAGCATCTTTGTTTGAATCCTGCCTTGGCCAATTATTAATTCTATGGCCTCACATAGGTAGTGTAGCCTCTCTGAGCCTCAGTTTCCTGATCTGTAAAATGCAAATAAGTTTAGAGGACTTTTGGGAGGATGAAAGTAACTTAACAGTTTTTCAGGTTTTCCCACCTCAAAATAATTCAGATCACATCGGCCATCACCTACTAGCCTCCTGTTCAGACTTAGCAGAAATATATAACTGAGAGGGGCATGTTGTGTGAGAGCTGAAGATTTGGCTCTGGCAGTCACATCGGCCAGTTGTTTCCATCTACCTTCTTTGACCATTTACCCATAAAAAAGTGAACATATAAGACTCCCACCTGACCCCAGAATGAGTTAGGAACCCACAATATTCCTTTTCTCATGCTCTGCATGCCTTATTCTATTTGTTTATAATCATTTGATCAACTTGGAACCTGCCAGAATCTGCAATTACGTTAATGCATTCTAGTTCCTGCCCACCTACCTCTGCCCAAGACCAACCTTAAAAGCATTTCCTAATTGTATCTTCTGCTCTCCTACTTTTCTAGAAGCACCAATGATTCAAGACTGTTAGACAGCTTTCTTTATCCTGATCACTCCTTATCACCTCTTTTCCTTTCCCTCATTACCTAAAAACACACCTTCTCTAACCCAGGATCGTCTCCTAGCTTCCTGGTCTCTCACTGATATTCTGTTTATCCCCGTCTTCTCTAATGTTCACCATCCCTGCTTTCCAATGCTGCCTCTCATTCTTTGTCTACCTTACTTTCTCAGGGTGCCACCTCTCACTATCCCCAGGCCATGTCTCTAAATTCTAGTTGGGAAGCTAGTTTTAAGAGTTTTCCTTCTAATAGGTAACTACCTATTTCATTTGGTTTAGTTTCTTTTCTCTTCCTACTATAATAGATTCCTTTCTTCCAACATGGGAAGTAAATGACACTTGCATTTTCTATCACATTTTTAGATGGTAAACTGGTGGCTGACAAGGTATTGACAGCAAAGCAGGAAATAACTGAATATGTAGCATCAGCAGCCATGATATCCCCAGGAAGACTTGCTGGGAAAACTCCTTCAGGACAGACAGTTGAAGAAGCTCTGGGAGGTCTGGACAACTTTGAGAAGCCAAAAGGAAATGCTGCAAAGAACAAAATGAGTCAGCTTCCTTCCCAGGAAAGATATTTTAGTCTGGCAACCTTCAACAAGAAAATCTCCGAAGAACAGAGTGTCATTGAATATAATGAAAGTGAAGGAAATCTAAGTTTGAACTCAAATGTTATCATGAGACGGAGAATTCACACTGGGGACAAGCTCTATGAGTGTCTTGACTGTGGGAAAGCCTTTTGCCAGAGCTCAAAGCTGATTAGACATCAGAGAATTCATACTGGAGAGAGACCTTATGCATGTAAAGAATGTGGCAAAGCCTTCAGTTTGAGCTCAGACCTTGTTAGACATCAGAGAATTCATAGTGGTGAAAAACCCTATGAATGTTGTGACTGTGGAAAAGCTTTCAGAGGCAGCTCAGAGCTCATTAGGCATCGGAGAATTCACACAGGAGAGAAACCTTACGAATGCAGTGAATGTGGGAAGGCCTTCAGCCGGAGCTCAGCCCTTATTCAGCATAAGAAAATTCACAGTGGAGACAAAGGCTATGAATGTCCTGAATGTGGTAAGGCTTTTGGTAGAAGCTCTATTCTTATTGAACATCAAAGAATTCACACTGGAGAGAAACCTTATGAATGCAATGAATGTGGAAAATCCTTCAATCAGAGCTCAGCCCTCACCCAGCACCAGAGAATCCACACTGGGGAGAAGCCTTATGAATGTAGAGAATGTAGGAAAACATTTAGGCATAGGTCAGGCCTTATGCAACATCAGAGAACTCACACCAGAGTTTAACTCTGTGCTAAGAATTGTACAGTTGTGAAATACTAGGAATTCACTTCAGGGGTGAGACTTCACAGAAGATAGAAATTTCCTGAGAGCAGAATTTCTGTCCTTCCAGTCCAGTTCAGTACTGTAAGAGTAGATCCATGCAAAGATTGTTGAAGTGTCGAATGGGCACTTCCACAGTGAGTCCAGGATTGAGGCAGAGATCCTGGAGGAGCACCTTATAAGATGGACTAAGAGGTGATGCCTCCAATGGCAAAGATCCTGCTCAGAAAGTGCATTTGGCAGTTGGAGGCACATGCTGAGAGTTACTCAGTTGTCTAAAATGTTGAATTGGGAGGTTGTGAAATGTTGAATTATGCCCTGGATCAGTTTAGCAAGATCTGGGGAATGGTAGCTCATTCTGCCCCCTTGCCAGTTCTCTCCTCAGCCCTGACCTTCCTGCTAAGGTCAGCTGAGGTCTTTTTGAGCATCTACTATGTGCCACCCATTGGGAGCAGACATGGCCATTGCCCTCCCAGAGTTAAGGGGTAATGAGATATATGTATTTATTAAGCAGATATTTACAGTAAAGCCTGATAAGTGCTTTGGTAGGATAAATCCAGGATTCTGTCTAAATACAGGGCAGGGGTACCAAACCTGGTCTATGAGTCACTAAAGTCTTCCTGGATGTGACGACATCTCAGTTGTGATGCAAAAGGTAGGTAGAAGTTAGCCAGCTCAAGGGCAAGAGGGAAGAGAACATTATAGGCAGAGGTTACAGCCTGTACAATGACATGAAGATGGAAGGATCTAGAAATGTCCCTTCATCAGGACTCTTCTCTCGGGCAGGAAATGGTTCTCATAGACCCTGGTTCAGAATCCAGGACATGTGTTTATTCCTTTCTTCCTGTTTATAACCACTGAGTTGAACAGCCTATCCCAGACCCAGAAGACTGGTACGTCCTATGGAAAAAGACATGAATGTATACCAAGGAAAGAATACATATTGGAGGCTAAAGGGATGGTGGTGACTGGAGTGTTTGTGTCCCATCACCCTGGGGCCCAGGAAATAGGAAGCCGACAGGAACACTAGCAGGCACGGGAGGTCTGCCTTCCCAGGCCCCACTATTCCTCATTCCCTGTCCCCTCCCCTCATCACCAGGCTTGCAGATGCTATGCTACTTGAGGACAATGAATATTTGTTGAATTACCCCCTCAGAACTCAACTTCTCTGCTAATTTTTATTTTCGCAGTTTTAATTAATCCACAATTGACAATTAATACCTAAGAGAAAGTTTGATTCCTCTTCTGAGATGTCTTGATTTCCCTTGTAGGTAGTGTGACTTCTGAAGAAGACTTGATGATCACAGCTGTTGTGGGTAACGGGAGGTGAAATTGGGGGGACAGTCTTTGTGTCCAAAGATTGTGGGATTATCATTGAGTGAGGTTAATTAGAAGTCTAAAGAGAGCCTGCAAATGGATAGAGTTGCCTTTTCCTATAGGTGACTATCAGATGATTTCATATTTTTAATATCATTTAATAGTTTTTTTCCAGACTGTGAATTAATTGTAAATGTTGATAATACAGAAAATGAGGAAGTATAAATCACCCACAATTCTACCACCCATAGACACATTGTTAACATTTTGGAGTACCTTCTATTAGTGTTTTTCCCCCAATCCTAATATTTTTGGTAAAAACCTTGTTTTGTAAATCATGTTTAGTAACTGATTTTAACATTTATACTTTGAGTATATACTTCAACTGTTTAGTATTAGAATGTAATGTAAGATGTCCTGTAATAAAACTTGAGTTTTAAAGTTTTGCTTTGATGTTCATTCAGGAATAGGGAGCATGATGACGAGTGGACATGTGCTGGGAGAATCGGGGAAGGAGCTGTGGGAGGAAGTCAGGGAACTGACGTTCTGAGCTTTCATCCCCTGGGGAAAAATGTATCTGGAAACTGACGGCTGGTCCCTGGAGGTGCAGTTCACCAGGTGAAGTCACAAAATTGAGGGGATATCTGGGGCTGCATTGTGGTTGAAAGACCATGGGAATGAGAGCAAACAGCCTCTTTAAAAACATATCCATTCTGTCTACCAGAATGAGGACTCTTGCTCACCTTTGGGAGCAGGAGCCTGAGACTGCCATGGGCTTCTCCTCCTCTCAGTAGAAACACATGCACAGAAAAAGCCATGACCCTTATCTGTGATCATTTGTGCCAGCCAACAAGACAGCTGCAAATGATAGTTACTGAGTAGCAGTGTCTTGTTGTAGCCCATCAGAATGCAGCGGGTGGGTGAGTCTAAGTGGGGTCTGTCCAGGGAGCTCACCCCTCCTCTTGACTTTGCACAAATGCTCTGCAGGTTGGTTTCTCCTGCATGCGAAATTATTCTAATTGGCACTCTCCCTTGCTCTAAGGATTCACTTTATGGAGCAAGCGGAGCAAAGGAGTTTACAGGGAAGCTTGGAGAGACCAAGGTCAGATTTGCTTTAAATTTCCAATCCCAGCTGGACGGTGGTAACTACAGCCTATGGAAATAAGGAAAGAGAAGGGGAGGGGTAGGAAACTGGTATTTATTAAGCACCTTGCCTAAATTACCCATTATTTTAAAATATGTGAATCTGTGCAAAATCCAGTTAAGGCAGACATTGTTTTCCCCTGGACTGCCTCTCTACCAAGAGAAAGAGAGCCCTGAGCAGAAGGGCATGAATTACTTTTCCTCCAGCAAGCCTGTGAAGGAGAAAACAATTACCTTTAACATCTACCTTCTATCTGTGCCCCTCCAGTTCATAAACACACAGAATGTCGAAGCTTTAACTGTAAGAGATCATCTACTTCGGCTCCTTTAAACTGAGGGTCCAGAGTCATGAGGTGACTTGCTTACGGTTGCGGGATTCATGGAAAATCACTAACAAGAACAAGTGTCTCCACTTGAAAGCTACTGCTTCTCTTAATTATAAATCTCCTTCGTACTTACACAGAGATTTATAATTTGCAGAAGACTTTTTTGTATACGAGTGTAAGATGAGTACATCTGCCACTGTCATTTACTAATGGGGAAACTGAGGATCAGAGTTAGCAAGTTAGCTAATCTCTTAGGACTTGGAAGGGGCAGAGATGTTATAGAAAGCATGTTTTTCTTAATATTTCTTGACTATCCTGGGCTTCCATCCCCCTTTTAACCTTTTCCCTCTAATTTTAGAAGTTTTAGATATTTATTGTAGGAAAATTTGGAAAACAGAGAAAAAAATTAAATCACCTATAATCTTATCAACCCAAGATAACCAGTATAGCACTTTGAAATTATATACTTCCAGTATTTTTTATGCATAAATATATTTTTACATGGAATCATACTGTACATATCATCTTAAACTTTTACTTAAGATATGAATGCTTTGTCATTTTTTAAGTTAATCAATATCACTTTTAACAGCTTTTAAGACTTTGTATACATTCATGATGGTTTCTGAAGCATACAGTTCCAGGTAGAATTTTAAAGTCAAAAGGCAATGCTTAAGGCTTCTGGTACTGATTGCCAGACAGTATCTATTCACATCTCACCAGCAGCATTAGAGTCCCAATTTCCCTGAATCTTTATGAATTTTATGAGGGAAAAAAAGTGCCATCTCGACTCTTGCTTTAATATACACCTTTAATTCTAGCAAGGCTGAACATTTATTGTCCATTGGCATTTCTTCTTTTGTGATTTGCCTATTTAACTACCATTTTTTCTAGTGGGACTTTTTCATGGGGAGACAGTATAGAGAAGTGGCTCCATAGAGGGCTCTGGATTCCTACTGGGTTCAAAGTCTGACCTCACCACTTCTTAGCTATATGACTTTGAGTAAGCCATGACTCCAAGCCTTCATTTCCTCATCTGAAAAATAATGGGCTGTAGTGAGAAATTACTAACACATATATACAAAGCCCTTAGCAAGTACCTATTACATTGCTCATCCATACATGCAAGAACTCTCTATAAAGAAAGAATCCCTTTTGTAATATATGTTGTACCAATTCCTACTTCATGTCTGTCCTACCCTTTTCAGTTTGTTTGGGTCATGGTGGAAGAGGAAAAGAACAGTTGAACAGCTCTTACCACGTTGTTACACTTTACTATCTTTTCCAAATGACCCTATCCCTTCCTTTTTTCATTCTCTCTAAGCATGGGCATTTAGCCCTTCTGCCATCTTGCTGGTTAGTACATGCCCAACAGGAGCATCACTTCTTTCTTTCTATCAAGAAAACTCTTCTTTTCCTATGCACAAGATTGTAGATTTTTATATTTTTTGGTAAGGTGTGTCATAACTCCCACCCATTAGGTATTCTGAATAACATGTTTTTCTGTTGCTGACTGACCTATACACATTTCTGCCTTGCACTGAGAAGCACCAGTCTAAGGACACTTTTCCCAGTAGGTCCTTCGGAAGGTAGTCTCTGGATGGACCATGACTGTTACTTTCTGTTGTCACTTCCGTTTAGCATTATCTTTAGCAAAATTCACAACTGAAATACTGATAGAAAACTGAACATGTGCAAGGTGCCTGGAGAATAACAGTCACAGACCCAGCAACAAGAATTTTTGACCAGCTGAGCCCAAGGGAGTGTACTAGAACTGTGGGGGGATATACAGCCCCAGAAACAATATGGCAGCCATGGCAACTGCTGACCCAGAACCTTGGGAGTTAGAAGGAATCTGACAGCAGCTCTGATACGCTTCTAAGAACCAAAGGAGTCCTTATGTCTGCAACAAGGAGACTTAGAACTCTAACAGACTCTTGATCTCTAGGCTGGGCTCTTTCTCACCAGCTACCTCCGCCCCGATGAAGTTCTAGCCTACCTTGTAGGCTGGGCAAGGAAACATTAGCCCTTTCCCTGGAGTCACACCAGACCAAGACAAAGCTCCTTATATCACACCGTCATCTACAATCTTCAGGTTTTGTCTATTAACAGAAACTTCTCCACTGGCTCATATTTTGTTATAGGTACAACTTCAGAGATTCTGGCTCATCCACGCTTCTCTTACAGACATTACTCCACTTCAAAGGAACCCAACCAGAGTGTTCCACACAAAGCAGCCATTTAATTTCCAGATGTGCTAGACTTTCTTGCTAGCCTTTGTCTGTTGTTCCCTCTACTGAGAACATTGTTCCCTGGCCTGCCTACCTCCTTGGTTAACCCCTACTTATCTTTCAGATCATTTTTCTCAGAAGCCTTCCCTGATCCAAGGCTGTGTCTGGTACTCCTCAATGTCACACAGCACTGATCATTCCAGTGTCACTGCCTGTCTGCCTTGCCCATTAAACTGTAGAGATTATGTTCTATTTTCCATTGTATCCCTAGTGCATGGCACAAAGCAGGCACTAGGTACTCAAAAAATAACTTGGATAAATTAATTTGTATTCTTTTTTCTACCTCATTTCTGGCCTGCCCTGGGCTCAACAAATCACTGATAACACCGTTTCCTCATCTGTCTTGCTGCCCTGTCACTGTTCTTAATTGGTCAGTAAAATTTTTGAGTCCCCGGGACAAAATGTCCCTTATACCGTCCATACCATCCCCCAAACCTGGAACACTGACAATGGGACGCAGTGACAGAGCCTAGGTTGCTGTACCTTCTTCATGACATTCTTATGGAAAATGAGGTTTCAATGTTACATTCTCATTTTTCTTATTTCCTGAGCATTCCTAATGGTAAGAGAAAAGCTGGAAGCAATGATTCTCCCATCTGCTGTTCTGAATAGCCACAGGAAAAGCTTTCAAGGGACAATTTGCATTAGCATTAGGAAGTGCTGCACAAAGCAAGTTAGATTGACTCAAGACCTAGTAGTATTATGGAGTCTTGCTCCAAAGTAAACCCTTCTGACTAACAAAGATATAAATCTGACTGAAGTATTTACAATATTCACAAGTCACTTTACACTGTGGACTCTCTGATGGCGCATAAGGACTGATCTGTGCCTGAAAGCCTTTCCACATTCATTACATATATAAGCTTCATCTCCAGAATGGATTCTCTGATGCTGCACAAGGGCTGAGCTCCTTTTGAAGGTTTTACCACATTCATTACACTGATAAGGTTCCTCTCCACTATGAATTCTCTGATGTCTGATGAGGTTTGAGCTCAAACTGAAGGCTTTTCCACACTCATTACATTCATAGGGTTTCTCTCCGCTATGGATTCTCTGATGGGTAATCAGCTCTGAGCTCTGCCTGAAAGCTTTTCCACATTCGTTACATTCATAAGGTCTCTCTCCTGTATGAATTCGCTGGTGTCTAATAAGCTTTGAGCTCTGGCTAAAGGTTTTCCCACACTCATTACACTCATAGGGTTTTTCGCCAGTGTGAATTCTTTGATGTATGATGAGATATGAACTTTGACTGAATGCTTTGCCACATTCATTACATTTACAAGCTTTCTCACCAGTATGAATTTTCCGATGTCTAATGAGGGCTGAGCTCTGATTGAAGGCTTTCCCACATTCACTACATTCATATGCTTTCTCACCACTATGAATTCTCTGATGAATAATAAGATATGACCTCAAACTAAAGGCCTTTCCACACTGGTTACATTTATAGGGCTTTTCTCCGGTATGGATTCTCTGATGTTGCGTTAGAGAGGAATGCTGTTTGAAGCTGTGCCCACATACGTCACATCTATAGGGTCTCTCTTCTGCAGGAACTTTCTGATACGTTATCGAGTTTGTGCTTAGAATCAAGCTTCTCTCAGACTCATCATGGTGGTCTCTCTTTCCCAGAGATTTGTGTGTGAAGGTTACTTGACTAAAACTGCCCCCTTGGGAAGGGGATTTTCTTAATCGCTCCACTGTAGGACTTCCTTGCTGCCACTTTAAATTGCTTTCATGTTCACTAACTGCTCCAAATGAAGGTCCCTGGCGAAGTCCTTGTGATTTTTCTCCCAAATTGTCCTTTGTCACTGATTCATCGTTCTCACAATCTGAAATGATAATAGCAAAAAACAGATTTTCTATTTCTCCAGTCACTCTCAATATTCAGTTTCTAGGTGAGAGAAAATACAAGCTTCTACCCACAAAAGATGTCACTGTCCACATGTATCTTTTCTTTAACTGGTCATAATAGGGTCCCTCCTCCTTTCTAATACTAAGACCTACATCTACACTTTGAATTTCACCCTTTCCCGCCTCCTCTGAGACTCAGTTATCAATTACCTACGACTCCTTTCCTAGTATTTTCAACCTTTCTCTACTGACTCCTGTTCATCAGCATTTAGATAGGCTCAAGTTTCTCTCATCTGTTTAAATCAAGCTCCTTGCCTACAGGCCTCCCTCATGCAGCCTCACTCACTCTCATTCAGAGCAAACCTTGAAAGGGTTGTCTGTACTCAACCCCATTCTGCAATCTGGTTTCTGCCTTACCCTTGGCACCCACCACGTCCCGTCCCATCCCATCCCCCACATACTAGTCTGATCAAGGTCACCAACTTCATAGCTGCTTAATCCAATGGATACTTTCTAGATCTCACTTAGTTGGCCTCTCTGTAGCACTGATACTGGGGACCACACTTTCCTTATAGAGACATTCTCTTCCAGCTATGTTAGTCTGATTTCTGTGGCTGTTCCTTCTTAGATTCAAGGCTAATCGTGCAAACATGAGTTCCTCCAGATTCTGTTCTGGGCTTTCATGTATCCTCACTTTACAAACTCTCTTCTATCTCCTAGGCTTCAATCACTATAAATGTCACAAGCAGATTTCTCCTCAGATCCCCAGTTCTATCCCAAGTCTATTAAGCTCTAGACGCTCAAATCCAACTGCTAATTGGGCATATTCCTTGTGGATATTTCACAAGCACAAAAATGTCCCAAACTAAACACATCATCAGATTTATTTTTTCCCTTATGTTTTCCCTTTTATATGAATAGTCCCACCATTAACCAGGTTGTTCAAGACTGAAACCCCAGTATTATCCTCAACTCCTCTCCCTCATGCTCCATTTTAAAAAATTACCAGCTACCACAATGCAATTTAAGTGTTGATGAGCAGGGGTCAGCTTTGCTCTTCCCTACTTACTATAATACATCTTGATTTATTCACTGCAGCCACTTGGTTTACAACAATCTCTAACAGGACTCTCTGCTTGCCTTCCTCAAATCCATTCTCCACTCTGCACCTAAGTTCTACAGCACAAATCCCATCATGTCACTCCTTTGTCTAAAACCCTTCAACTGGACCCCACTGCACTGTGCAAACTAATTAGGAGGACATACAAGCTTTCACAATCTGGGTCCCATTTTCCTCTCTAGTTCATCTCTAACCCCCTCTCCCCTATGAATTCTCTATTCAAGTCAAATTGAACTACTTGCAATTCCCAGAATGGGTTGTATTCTCTCACCTTCAGGACTTTGTGGCCTTTGCTTGTGTAATATTGTAATACAGGAAATATATATTTGGTCTTCATCCCTAGTTCCTGGCACATAGCTTATTTTGGGGGGTGGGGGGGCGGTGAGGAAGATTGTCCCTGAGCTAAAATCTGTTGCCAATCCTCCTCTCTTTTGTATGTGGGATGCTGCCACAGCATAGCTTGATGTGTGGTGTGTAGGTCCACACTGGAGATCCGAACCTCTGAACCTGGGGCGTTGAAGCAGGGCTCAAGAACTTAACTACCACTTCACCACCAACAGGCTGGCCCCTGGCACACAGCTTTAAAAACCCTTGGAATTTCCTAAGTGGTAGGGGTGAGAGGAGTGTCTTTTCTTATTCATATAGCCCTTAGCAACCGTATCTGAGTTTATGCTAATAAGATGACTCTTGGAGGATGGGGGCTGGTTGCCAAAGGAACTGACCACTGTGATGAGAGAGCTGGAACTTACAGCCCCACTCTCTGACCTCCAGGGACAGGGGCTGGAGACTGAGCTAGTCAATCATGCCTACATAATGAAACCTCCAAAAAACCCTAAACAAAGGGGTTCAGAGAGCGTCTGGGATAGTGAATGCATCCCAGTGCCAAGAGGGTGACACACCCTAAATTCCAGAGGGACAGAAACTCCTGTGTTCGGGACCCTTCTGACCTAGTCCTATGTACCTCTTCATCTAGCTGTTCATTTGCATCCTTTATAATAAAATGGTAATAGTAAGTAAGGTGTTTCCCTGAACTCTGTGAGCTGCTATAGCAAATTATGAAACCTGAGGAGGGGGCTGTGGAACCTCTGATTTACAGCCAAATTGGACAGATGTGTGGATAACCTGGGGACTTACTACTTGCGACTGGTGTCTGAAGTGGGGAGGAGTCTTGTGAATTGAACCCTTAAGCTGTGGGGTCTGTGTTAAATCTGGGTAGTTAGTGAGGAAAAACCCCACACAGCTGGTGTCAGAAGTGTTGTAAGCAGAGAAACAGTTTTTCCCTTTAGCTTAAGACACTCCTCCTTCCACCCATTTACCTGGTTTTCTCCCACTCACAGTTCAAGTCTTAGTTTAGTTATCTCTTTCTCTAGGAAGTATTTTTTGAACCTCTAAGCTTGGGTTAGGTACCTTGATATGTGCTCCCAGAATACCCAGTGCCTACTTTTATTCTATAATTTACTCTATACTGCAGTTGCCTTGTTGCTTCTCTACCACGCCATCTAGACCTGAAAGTTCCTTGAAGATAGAGACCCAGTGCCTACTCCAGTACCTGACATGTATTAGTACCTATTATGTAATAAAGGAGTAAGTGAATAAATGACATGGAAACTGACACAAGGAAGACCGGCTGTAATTCATTCAGGGTTGCTAAATACAAAGCTGCTAAAGTGAGCACCTCTGGTCTGGAATAATAAAGGTGAGGCTCACATGTGGCATGTTTGTAAAATGCAATTAATTCTTTATACTCAAAACTAGAGGCCTAAGTGATAACAGTTCCCAGATGAGTTTCTCTCTCTTACCACTTTTCGGGGAAAGGCAAGGTTCCCAGGGTTTCAGCTGCATCTTTAAAGGCTGGAGTTGGATGTCTGTTAAATCTTGGGATGCTGCAAGACATGCCAAATCTTTCCATGGTACTGCTGGTCCCTGTGGACTAGTGGGGACCTGAAATCAGTAAAATATGGTTAGTTTTGCGAGGAAGTCCCTAGGGAAAGAGCTTAGTAAAAATCTCAGAGGTCAACAAAGACATCTCCAGGGATGAGGGACAGGAAAAAAACAACTAAAGGAAAGAGACAGGTATGACCCTAATAGCCACTTCGGGATTATGGCTCAGTAGAGACAAATTTTCTTCCTACTGTTATGATGATGCCACATGCTCTAGTCTCTAAGTTCCTTTTCCCACAACATAAAACAGCTCCCTGTTCCCACCTGCTGCCCTGGATCATCAAATTCCCTCTCCAAATCCTCCAAGAGAGTCACAGCTTCCTCGCCGCTTTTTGGACTATGTTGCTGAACCCAGATCCGCAGCTCCTCAGGCAGGATGCTCAGGAACTGCTCCAGGACCAGCAGCTCCAGGATCTGCTCCTTAGTGTGCACCTCTGGCATGAGCCATTGATAACAAAGCTCCTGGAGTCGGCCCAAAGCCTCCCGGGGCCCAGGTGTCTCCTGGTAGCAAAACTTCCTGAATTGCTGGCGAAACAATTCTTGGCAGGATTGGGTGCTCCCATTCTGTTTAAATTTCTGACCCCAGGAAAGGCTTTCTTCTACTTTCACCAGTATTAGTTCTTGTTCCTGAGGATTCTGAGGTACCAGGGTTGAAATTGCTCTGGATTCCACAGCCATTCTGGGCTGAAACAGCTTAGCAAAAAGCTCACTACAACTGGGTACTGTAGTTCAGAGTTCCTTTAAGTATCTTCTTCTTTCCTGAAGGATATAAAAGCACTGTTAACTTATAACAGTGAAAAAAAATCTCTAATAACTTAAAAGATCAGTCATAGCAGTAATATATTTAAAGGGAGAGCAGGTTTGAGGCTGTAACTAAATAATCATCAAGTGACAAACTAAACATTACTCACCTTATTCACTGTCTCCCATTCTGAAGAATTCCTACCACTAACACTGTAAGAAGTTATTTTAGAAGCAAAAGAATTCAATATTAACATGAATCACATACTGAGAAATTTCCTTTTCAATTATTTCAATCTTGGGTGCATCAAGGAGAAAAGTCTGTCTTTAATATGTCTGTAAAACTTGTAATAACACTGATTTTAAAAAATTTATTTTTAGTTACTTTCTATGGCAACTGTTTTCATTTAAGGTAGTAATAAAATATTTTAAAAATTCTTATTAATTATGAGTTGATTTAAATAAAAATATTATTGGAGGGGCCGGCCCCAGGTCCAAGTGGTTAAAGTTCCCTGCCCTCCACTCCAGTGGTCTGGAGTTCACAGGTTCAGACGCCTAGTGCAGACATGCTCTGCTCATCAGCCAGGCTATGGAAGCATCCCACAAAGTAGAGGAAGACTGGCACAGATGTTAGCTCAGGGCCAATCTTCCTCAAGCAAAAGAGGAGGACTGGCAACGAATGCCAGCTCGGGGCAAATCTTCCTCACACACACAATACACAATGGATATTTGCCATTTGATCAAATTTGGTATTCACTGAATTTCTTCAACAAACACCGAGGCACTTACTGTGGGCTCTGTCATGAGCTGGGTATTAAGAGACAAAGCTTTCTGCTTGTGGATAAATGAGTCTACCGAGGAATTAACCAAGAAGTATTTAGTAAATGCTTACAACGTGCTCAAAAACATGTCAGATATCACGGAGACACAAAAGAAGCAAAGAAGGTCAATCTCAAGTCTCAAAAAGCTTAGGACATGCTGGATCACACATTTTTAAAGGTGAAATATGGTAACAAACAATTACGTATTAGATTTTGTGATATAGATCAAATACGATCTGATTTTAGGATGGGGGAATATCGATAGGAGGGTATGCCCTTGAATTAGCTGAACACATCAGTAAAATTTAACCCTAACACTACAGTTAACTTTAGAGATTAGAACATTTAGGCTACAATTCCGTGGTTTATGAACCAGCCCGGCTGCACTAGCCTTTCTATTTTTACACCCTGGTTAAAGCTAAGCATTTGTCAAGTCACGGAGGCGGGGCAGTAACTACCCTTTCGGCTGGAAAGCAGGGGCTCGAGCACTGGGCTCCTCTGCGTCAGCAGGACGCTCGGAGACGCCACCGGGACAAGAAGCCGCGACTCGGGGATGGGCAGGCCAGGGAGCGGGGCTCCTCCAGCCCGCGCCCGCCGTCGTGGCCGCGCGCCCACCCCGCCCCACCTCCGCCTCGGGGCCCGCGTCGCTCACCCCGAAGCCCAGGAGTGGCCAGGCAGCGAGCCGCCGACCCGGAGCGGCGAGCCACAAAGACCGGAAGAGCGCGCCCGCGGCCTTCCGCTTGCGCGCCCTCCCGAGCCTCCGCCGGCACCCCCCGTGCTCACAGGCAGCCAATCAGCATGCATCCTGCTCTTCCCACCGCCTTCCGTCTGTAGCCGCCCGCCCCGCGGAGCCTCGAAGCCCGGGACAGGGCTATCGGCGAGGCGGGCGTCGTTCTCAGAGTCGCGTCTCCCGGGAGGGCAGAGCTTCCCGCCTTGGCCGCCTCCTACCCGGACCGTCTCCCTCCGCCACCCAACAAAATTGGTGCCACATCACTCCCCATTCACCTCACTTCCAATTTTCCAGACGAGTATTGAGATTTTCCTGTAATTCCCATGCGTTTCCAGGATCTCTGGCAGTAAACGCGTGGATGAATGGGCTGAAAAAGTGTGCTTATATTGCTCTTCCGTATGCATATCATGGAGCTTTTTCACAGCTCTATGCGTAGCTATGTTATGCCCATTTTACAGCCATTGACTCTGTCCGAAGTCTAGAGATGCTAAAGTCCCCGTAGTTCAAGGAGACTCTGGTGTCCCAGACTCTGCCCATCTAATGCGGGGTTTTCCCATTTTTCGCTGGAACCTAGCTGGCCTTAAGTCTTACTATTTACATTTTTCTCTGGCCGCTTAGTAGGTGAAAAATGATGCCTCATTTTGTTTTAACTTGCATTGCTTTTAAATTAGTGAGCTTGATGTTAAGATATTTCCCTCTCGTGTTTGTTGACCATTTTTGGTTCTTCAAAAAAATGGCTTTTCCTGTTTTAAACTGAGGTGTTACTATTTTTCTTTTATATTTGCGAGAGGTTTTTACTTGCTAAGGATATCAACTCTCCTTTGTTGCAAGTATTTCCCCTTTTATTTGTAATTATTTTTAAATGTTAGTACAAGGTGATACATACATAGATACAAGTTCTCCTTTGTGAACTAAGACAAAACATACATATTTGGGAAAAAATATTTCTTGGCACTCAGTTACTTGCTACGTAATTCGTAATCATTGTAAACTGACTCTAGCAATTTTACAAAGCAAAAGAACAAATAATTTTACCTTGTGTTTTAGTTATCTGTTGCTGTATAACAAACCACTCTGAGACTTAGTGACTAAAAACAGCAGGTGTTTTACTGCTTAATTCTGTGGTCAGGAATTCAGTCACAGCTTAGCAGAGATGGCTAGTCCATGCTTTATGAGGTGTCAGCTAGCATGGCTTGACTGGGACTGGGAACGTGCATGATGACTTCACTCACTTTGCTGTGGTCTTGCTGCCTTTTGGCTGGTGCTACTTGATTCTCCTCCATAAAGCCTCTCTCGTCGTCGTCCCTCATCATTCAGGAGTTCAGATTAAGTTTACTTACATGATGCCTGGCTTCCAACAGAGTGAAGGAGGAAAGGAAGATGCTAGTTCTCCTAATTAGGAAGGAAAATGCTTAGGTCTGGAACTCGCATTACATTACTTGGCTGTATTCTATTGGCAGAAGGACTAGACTCATGGCAACGGGAAATAGACTCCACCTTTTAATAGGAGGAGCAGCTTGAGCATAGGAGGAAATTTAGGCAATCTTTGCATCCAATCTACCGCACCTTGTTATATTGAGAAGCCTTCTGTTTAGGAATGGAACTGTTGAAAGAGAGAGGGAATGCTTGCAACTGCAGGAGTAGAAAACCTTACTAAATGTCCTTATGGTTTAAGCCTTTTTGTTATCCCACATAGCTAGATGTGTGGAGGTAAGGCCATTTCCAGCACTGGATAATTCAATGGCTTGGCAATGTTGTCAAGGACCCAAGTCCCTTCCCTCTTTTTGCTCTGCCAACTTTAAGGGTGTTGGCTTGTCCTCCAGTCTGGCTTCCCTTAAGGTCCTAAAATGGCTGTCTCAGTTCCAGATTACAGATGATATCCAGAAGCAGAAAAAGGAAACACATTTATCTTCTGCTCCTTTTTAAGACTAAGGAGAACCTCTTCCCCCAGAAGATTTTCCCTCATGTCTCATTAGTTAAAATTGCTTCTTCTGTCTATGCCTATCACTGACGAGGATGTCATGATAGGTTTAGGCCCACTGAGAGTCATATCCCAGGACTGGGAGGGGCCAGCCTCTCCTGAAGGACACAATCTGGGGAAGGTGAACAAAATTAGGATTACGTTTAAAAGGCAGAAATGTTAAGGGCAGAGAAGGGGTAGATAGATGAATGTTGAGTGTGCAATAGCAGCATCTACTTCAATAGGTAATTTGATTCCACTAGGTAAGAAAGTGAGACACTAGGAAAAAATTCAAATTCCTATCATTCCTTATAAGATGGTACATATATTTAAAATGTAAACCAATTACTTAGTTGCAAGAGATGTAGATTGGAGATTTATAGCTAATTTCTAGGACTTGATTTATTATTTAAAAAAATTTTCTTTTGAGGGAGATTAGCCCTGAGCTAACACCTGTGCCCATCTTCCTCTACTTTATATGTGGGACGCCTGCCACAGCATGGCCTGACAAGTGGTGCATAGGTCTGTACCCAGGATCTGAACCGGTGAACCCCAGGTCACCAAAGCGGAATGTGTGAACTTAACTGCTGTGCCACCAGGCTGGCCCCCTAGGACTTGATTGATTGATTGAGTGAGTGATTGTTTTATTTATTTATTTTATTATTTTTTTTCTTGAGGAAGATTAGCCCTGAGCTAACATCTGCTGCCAATCCTCCTCTTTTTTTTTTTTTTGCTGAGGAAGACTGGCCCTGAGCTAACATTTGTGCCCATCTTCCTCTACTTTATATTTGGGACGCCTACCACAGCATGGCTTGCCAAGTGGTGCCATGTCCACACCTGGGATCCGAGCTGGTGAACCCTGGGCCGCTGAAGCAGAACGTGTGAACTTAACTGCTGTACCACTGGGCTGGCCCTTGACTTATTTTTATTTTTTATAAATATTGGGCCTGAGCCAATCTGTTGCCAATCTTTTTTTTTTCTTTTCCCCAAAGCTCCCCAGTACATAGCTGTATATTCTAGTTGTAAGACCTTCTAGTTGTGCTTATGTGGGACACCACCTCAGCATGGCTTGATGAGCAGTGCTAGGTCTGTGCCCGGGATCCAAACCAGCGAAACCCTAGGCTGCCAAAGTGGAGCACGTGAACTCAACCTAACCACTCGGCTCCTGGGCTGGTCCCCAGGACTTGATTTAAATTCCCAGTGAGATAGCAACTGATTACCTTCTAAGAGCTTTAGCCAACAGTTTCCACTTACACGGTATCTTATTCTGTTTGGGCTGCTATAACAAAAATACCATAGACTCAGAGGCTTATAAACAACAGAAATTTATTTCTTACAGTTTTGGAGGCTGGGAAGTCCATGATCAAGGTGCCAGCAGCTTCAACGTCTGGTGGGGACCCACTTCCTGGTTCATAAGGTTGGTGAGTAAGGCTGTTTATTCAGTCAAGTCCAACTGCTTGAATTACTGTATCATTTAATAGTGCTCTGCTTCATGGTCTTCATCGGTGAGATAAGCTCGTTGAAATTCTAACTGTAAACCACTGTTCAATGATTAAGGATAGAGAAAATGTCTTCTGCTGCTTTAGGGAACTGGATCATTCCTTCATCCAGCAAATATTATTGAAATTCGTATATGTGAAATGCTGGTAAGAAAAGTAAGGGATTCAAATGAAATAAAAGATATGCTTCCTCACTTCACTTACCACTGTCACTCCTAGAGTATAATCCCCATGAGGGCAGAGGTTTTGTGTTTCTGCTGTTGTCTCTCCCCTATGGCCTAGCAGAGATATTTACAAGAGAAAGTATTGTTGCTGTTAAAGTAATTAAATAAGGAGGCCATTAGACTGAAGTGGGTCTAAAGCCTTGGCAGCCTACCTAAGCCAGAGTTAATTTTTGTAAATGCCTCAAGGTTAAGAAATTGAAACTTAAGGACAACTAATCACAAACAGCCAACTAGGCTTTCTCTAACAAGGCAACCACTTAAACTGTAGCCCAGCAGATAATCTCCCTGCTTTGCTTCTGAGTCTGCTCTGTAAGTCTTTCCCTTAGCTCCTGCCAGGGGAGTGCCCCTAGCCATTTCTGTTTAGTGCTGCCTGATTCCAGTGGATGTTCGCTCAAATAAAATCTTCAAAATTTTCATGTGCCTCAGTTTATCTTTTAACGGTGCTAAAACTAGTGATAGTAAGTATTTGAAGGATTCAAAGAAGTGGGGTATTCAGAAAGGAAAATTTTGAATAATATGTGTCGACTATATTTAAATAAGAACCCAGGATTTATTTTAATCACGCATAGTAGGATGACAGACACAGAGACAACTGCCTTTGAAAGAGTAGTTTATTGTCCCTAGTTCCTAGAGGATGGGAGGTCCTGCATGCCACACAAGGCCCCATGGGGTCACTCACAGGGAGAAGCAGAGAGAGAGAGAACTGGGACTAAAACGTTGTTATTATAGTGGCAGGAAGAAACTAGCTGGGGACGTCCTCTATTGAGCAGGAAGCAAAACACACTTGGAGGCTTATGGTTGGAGGGTTTGTAATAGATTTCTGACTGTCTGATGGTGGGGGTGTTTGTAAAAAACCTTGGGCCATTAGCATAGCCCCATGATTCCAAGATGCCAAATCATCAATTACAGAATATCAAGAATAGTTATTACAATATTATATTCTATTACTGTTACCATGATGTCACCAATTTAGCTTTGTACTTTTCAGAGGCAGATAATAGAGGTATTAACAGATGAGACAAGGCTTATTTGTGGTATCCAAGACAGTAAACAAAGGCCTTATTTACTAAGTTGTTTCTCTTTGCTTCAATATCAAAGAAAGCCCTTGAGATTGCTCATGAGATGCATTCTTGCCTTAATCATGCCTAGAACAGAGTTAAAGCTAGAGGTAGGCTCTTATTATTGTTTTACTTTTTTCCTACCTTTTCAGATTAACCACAATGACAAATCTCATCCTGACTCTTAATCCTCTCAGCCACTTCAGAAAGATTTTCCACTTGGACTCTGTTCTGCCTTAGGGGTGATTCAACAAGGATACATTCTAAAATTAGGGGGGAAAAGCAATGCCTTTCTAAATGCATGGAGTATGAGTAATTAAAAAAAAACTCAGCTAAAGAAGCTGAGCGAAACATTTTCTAATGGTTTTGTGGGTAGGAAATACGAGAGTCTAGAGAGAAAGTTGTTTTTAAAAAAGCTGTAGGACTTGAGCTCTAAAAGACACTCACCTCATTTCATTATAGCTATTATTTGTGGTAAGCTGGATGTGTTTAAAAATCTAATTTGGTTGCCTTGAGTTTGTATTATTTGCCTAAATTCTTTTGTTGTAGCAATCATCACTAGAAGGAGATTTAGGTTTTAACTGAATTTTTTCACAGAACAGTGAACTTAATTAATACTCATTGGGCTTCTGTTTGACAGTGTCTAATGAGAAATTAATTTCTTTCAATCTTGTTAGGTAGCATGGAGGTAAATAACTAATTTATATGCTATCCAATATTACCTTTAGGCCTCCTGAATGCCAAATATAGTTTTATTTTTAAATATTTTTCAGGGTGCAACCTAATTTCCTTACTTTTTCTGGATTTGTGTTACTTTTAAAAATTCATTATTTTATGTTATGTTTTCATGATTGAGATTATACTGCTGCAGGTAATAACACTTTTCTTAAAAATGTCTACTTCTTTTGGTTATATTAAAAAGATCCAATTGAATTCTGTTTTGTGGAACTTCCTTTATTCATATAATCTACCAGTGTGAAATTTGCAATCATGTATACAGAGACTACAGTAATAAGACAAACAATAATAAGAGCCTACAAGTTGACTTTCATTACCAGGAATGGAAATGGGGTACCCAAAGGGAACATTTGGGGCCAGCACTTTGGGGAAGATGGAACAAGTGGGTATGGGCAGAATAATGTAATGGTTACAAATTCAGGTTCTGGAGCAAGATTGGGTTCAAATCCTTGTTCTCTCAATTTTTAACTCTGTAACTCTGTGCAAGCTTCTTAAATTTTCTATGCCTCAGTTTCCTTTTCTGAAAAATGGCGATAGTTATAGTACCTACCTCAAGGTGGTTGTGAACATCAAGTGAATGAATACATTTAGAATAGTGCTCAGTGAATGTGTGTTATTGGTATTTGGGGGAGGAGGGGTTGAATTGGGGAGGAGAGTGTGGAGGCCGGAAGAAGGAACTTTTCTGCAGGTCTGGATTTGCCTGATGGTAAGAATTATGTCGGGTCTTTGTTAAAAACACACATTTCTAGGCCTTCAGTTAGAATACTTACGAAGTATTCTGGGAATTTAGATTTTCTACAAATGCCTCAAATGATTCTTATTATCAAATTAGCTTGGGAAATTGTGATGTGTTAGAGTGTAGACTGAGAGTCCGACAGATGTGGATTCTGACCCATTCTTTAAACAGTTACGTCCAGGTGTCCACATGCACCAGGGACTGTTTTCAAGTGCTGGCTATACAGCAGAGATTAAAACTGACAAAAATCTCTCTTGTTTTGTTCTTGTAGACATTATAGTCTCCTGGGATTCCTGCTCCAGGAGGCCAACCAGGGGCTCCCTGAGGACTGGAATGATCTATTTAAACAGTAAAAGCTTTTATTTTCTTGTCACAAAAGCATTATGAGTTCATTAAAGAAAAAAAAAATAAATCAGAAACCGGGGAGCTCATGTTGGAGAGGGAAATGCTCAGCTGCCACAGTCCTGATGTTCATATGAACTGAAAGAATTTAGAAGAGAAAGAAAAATAGTGGTGGGGCAAGTGGTTTGGTGATGGTGGAGATGTCCAAGTGGTTTTACCTTCAAATGAGAAATTGAGCCACTTGACCACAGAAAAGCAAATATGACCAGATTTAGTTTCCTTGGCTTTTGGGTTTCTGTATTTACTATCTGATTGGCTAGTGGCCAAGCCTAATAGATCATTTTGACAAATGCCTTCAAAATTGCCCTTTGAAAGGGAAATTATGGCAGCTGAATTTTAGTTTTCTCTTCCCCCGGGAGGATAGGCTCAAACACAGAAATATTTTCACTTTGTTGATGGCTTCTTGTAAGAGGATATATTTGCCTTTGAAAACGATTTTGTTGCTCTCTTGTCAGTGGATACCAAAAAGCATTTGACAGTGGTTGGAATTGTAGTTCAATTTGACATAACTGGTGGCCTATCTCCTTCTAGGGCCAAAGCAGGAGTGGTAGCTATTTATTTTGTTTTGTTTGTTTTTAGTAAATGAATTAAAGAACACTAGGATTAAGATTAATATTGGAATGCTATAAATTTAATTCTGTAAAAAAATACATATGAAAGACAAAATAAGTTTTCTTTGAAACTCTCGAGTATCTCTGTTTTTATCCTTGATTTTCAGCTTCTGGATTTATTTCACACTGGGCATGGTGGTTTATTTATTGCCACTTCTTGTGTACTTTATGCTTTAAGTACAGTATAAAAAAACAAACATTACAAGCAAAATTCTATTTCGGACGTTGCTTTTGGGGAAATGAGCTGTCCTTTTCAGGGATATTTTAGACAGCTGATGCTCACCTCTTTAAGAGCCAAAGTTATTACATTTTTGCACATTCTAAATGTGCTGCGCATTATCATCCCCTTTGAAAGGGAGCATATTGAAAAATTTTAAAGCTATAATTTACTTTTATACTAAAGTATAATTTTTGGAATTTATGGAAGTATAGAGATAAGGATACTTATTTACTAGTCTACCTGATGCAATCCAGTGTCCTCTTACCATTCCACTGAAGTTGAACCATTGAAGATAGTGACCTTGTAACTGCCAAATCCAATGGCCTCTTCTCAATCCTTGTCCATCCTGAAATCTAGCATTTGTCGCTGTTGATAGCCTATCCATTTTTTTTTTTTTTTAGTGTCTAGGGCACTATTTTTTCTCTACCATTCCATCCACACTTTGCCTAGCTAGCTCCGCTTTACTACCTGCTTCCTTATATAGGCTTCTGTCGAGCCCATCGTCAACATTCTTTTCTTCTCCATATATACTCCTTCTCTCAGGGAGTAATTTCACCCTTCTGCTCATACATAAATGATCCCTAAATTCGTATTTCCCTTCCTGACGTCTCTACTAAAGGAGAAACTGTTTCTCTACTCTGAACACTTTTGACACCAAATGTATGGGTTTTCCACACCAAGCAATTCTCCAGTTCTCTGTGGACACCAACTGAGTATCCTGTAGTTTAAATCAGTTCTGACACTAACTCCCAGGAGTTAGCGTAGACCCCACAGGTTAAGGGCTCGGTCTATGCCAGGAACTGGGGATAAATACCAAATATATATTTCTTATTGTATCACAATATGACATCTACCAAGCCCCAACTCTTAATTTCCAATTTGTGTGACCATCTAACCCGGATAGTCCACCAATGCTTCAACATTTACACAGCCAAATGCAATTCAATTACCTTCTTCCATTTTTAATCTTATTATTAATAATAAATTATTATTATGGACTTATTATAATAGAATAATTGTTCTACTTTATTACCTTTCCTTTTTTCCCCTCACATTGTTATGACTAAGAAATTTTAGGGCCAGTGTAAAGGACCAGGAAAAACTGGTCGTTTTAAAACTCTGGTCCTTTTGAATCATCATCTGAAATAGTTCAAATTTGTCTTCTTTTCTTTTCTAGTATTTCAATTCAGGCCTTTTCGTCTTTCTTATAATAGCTTCTTAATTGATCTCCTTGGTTCCTATCTGCTCTCTTATTCTTATGCATCTTCCAGATTCCTGCCAGAGTCTTAACATGAATCTGATGATGTAATCATCCTATTTATAAATCTTTGCTGCCTTGCCGCACCCTCAGAATATCCCCTTACCATGTGTGTACCCTTACCATGCCCTTCAGCATCTGCCTCCTTCTGACCCATAGCTATTATGTCCCTGTGTACTCAGGCACCAGAGCTGATGGACTATTTCTCTCGTCCTACTCGGTTCAATTTCCTTGTCTTTGCTCTGACCATCATCTTCAATAACCTTTTTGCTTCTGGTTGAAATCTTCAGCATGTTGTTTTCCCTGTGAGAGCTTCCTCAGCCTCCTAGGAAGGGCTCTTTTATGATTTGCTCCTCTTGACTTATTCATGTTAGTACTCCTTGGACCTAGGGAAGTTCTTTGAGCATCTATTAATTTCTTTTTAAAGTTAAAGATACTTAGTTTTAGAAATTATCCTAAAAACACAATTTTTGTTACCATTTAGTTTTTTAATCTGGTAAATTTCCTTTGTTCAGTTTCTTATCAAGCCACACTAATATCATCATCATTGTCATCATCACTTTGACAAACATTTAACACATTTCTGGACTGGCTGTATACAACGGGGGTACAGAAAGATCTAACAATGGGTCCTGCACTCGCCAACTCAGTGAACCGCAGAGCAGACCTGGAGTGATGCTAAGGGATGGTGCTTCTTCCAGTGCTGCGCTGCCAGAGCTGAGACTGTGCAGAAGAGGATGTGCTACCGAAGTCTCCAGGTTCCATTTGGAATTCAAAGTCGTAACCTGATTCATACTTGACACGTTTCTGAGCTCACTGGCTTCTCTCCGATATAATTTTAAACAAGTCTCAAGTCAATTTTGCAGTTAAACGGGTCTAGTCAGTTTAGTTTTGTGTTTAAATAGCAACTGATTTCTCAGTCTCCTAGGAGACTGCATGGAAACTAGGGACTCAAATAATAACCCTTTAAATAGAGAGCATGTCAGGATCTCTTAGAGCTTTAGAATCGAGGAGTCTATTAATTAACAGTGGGTGTAGGTAAGCATGACGATGTGGCAGAATAAAATGAGATTAGGAAAACACACAAGCGAATGCATTCTGCTGTTGACTGAATCTAAACAAACTAAACAAAATAAATTCAAACCCAAACTCAAAGTAATTGTTTATCTTTTTTATCTAACTTATGCAACATTTTACCGTAATTTTTTTCCTGCTTTTTTTTTCTCCCCAAATCCCCCCAGTACATAGTTGTATATTTTAGTTGTGGGTCCTTCTAGTTGCAGCATGCGGGATGCCGCCTCAACATGGCCTGATGAGCGGTGCCATGTCCGCGCCCAGGATCTGAACCCTGGGCTGCCAAAGCGGAGCATGTGAACTTAACCACTCGGCCATGGCGCCGGGCCCTACCATAATTTTATTAGTCTATAAAAGGATCACATGCTAGTAAGATCCTACAGGTCTAATAAAATTTATGAAGATGTTGGCTGTCGGTCTAAACAGAAGTAACTATACCATCGAATCAATTCTTCTGTTTTTACTGAAGTGTTTACTTGAACAAGGAATGAGTAAATTAATTGAGCTAAAAATCCTCACCAGTTTTTGTAGCTACTTGATTGTATTATTATTGTTAGTATCTATGTTAATAATATGGTTATATATAAAGGGTTAGTATTATAAACAGTAAAAATATATCACGTTAATCATGTTTATTAGGCTCAAAGGTTATCAAATGTGCATATGAGAGGTGTTAGAGACGATACAAGCATTTTTCAGCTTCTTATTCTCCCAAGCTTCTCTTGTTCCTTTACCTCTCTCCTCTCTGGCTTGGCAGGAACCTTGCTAGTTTGTGTTGTGTTATACCTGTTGCGAATTAACAAGCAGGTGATAATAGCAGCAGTGGCAACACTGGATCTAGTTGTGAAATGGTTGAAACCATACAACGACCTCTACTGCTTTGGAAATACGGCTTGGCTGGCAGCAGCAGAGGACATAGATTTTTGTTTACCCTGTATTCCACAGTCCAGCCATTCTGTGGCAGTTCTGAATACTCATGAGGAAAAAGGTCACAGGATTTTTGAGTTTCCCTGGGACATGCTGCCACCTGTTGGCCAGATAAAGCAGGGCAGCTTCAGTAGGATCCCAGCCGAGCCCCAGTGTGATTTCTCATTCCCGCTAACGTTTACCACTTTCTGAACACAGAAAATTTGGATTTTCAATATCTAAAGGATTCATCAAATATTTGAATTATAAAGATAAATCATATAACAGCTTAAGGAACCAAATAATCTGGAATACTTTCCACAGAGTTACGTGAAGACATAAATCCTGTAAAAGAGTAAACTCTTATTATAGCTACTTTTGAGTTGTATAAACAGAAAATTAGCCTTGGAGAGTTTTATAGTGAAACTCTTAAAAGTGATGGCATACATGAAAACTAAATAACTTTGGCCTAAATGAAAACGTTGGATATTTTAAATGTCATTAATATATAAAATGTGTGCTATAAAGCCTACATTTTGGGGATATTTAATTAACTCAACAATGTTTATTAATCACCACTGAGCCAAGCACTCTACTAGGTCTGTGACTACTATAGTGACTAAAAGACAGAGGGTCCTCCCTCGGAAGCCTGTCTAGAGGGTGACACAGAGCCATCAACAGAATTCTGGAACAAGATAAAGCATAGTATATGTAGAGTGCTCTGGGAGCACGGAGGAGGGACTTCAAACCCCAGCTTGGATTGTGGAAAATACAAGACAAAGCAGATTAACATAAATATTCTTTAACAGGCATGCTAGTTTACAGAAGACAAACACAGACTTAAACTTACATCTCCCATAAGGAAAACTTAAACGCCAGTTTCATATTGTCACATTTCTGTCTAAAGTGTCTTATTCATTGTAAATTTTCCTTCTTTTTCTTCTCTCAGGGAAAAATACTTAAATTTAGAAAAATTGTGTTCTCTTTCCATAATTAAGTTGTAAATCATTTAGTGACTAAAACTTAGACTGAAATGACCAGAGGCTGTGAAAGCATATGTATTTATAATCTTTTGCTTTTCATGATCACTTAGCAATACTGTAATCATGCTGTCCCTCATTTTATAATTTAGGTACATATTCTGTAAAGAACCACCTCTTGAACTTTAAATAGATTTTTAGGTCTGTAGCTCTGTAAGTTTTGAGAATATAATTCCTTTCAGCTTTTAAATTTATTTTGTTTAAAATGAAAGGGCAAGTTGCCAGCCTGTAATGAGTGAATGAATAAAATAAATAGATGAGAAAACAAGTGAATAAATAGATAAGTAAATAAACACATACACACGGAAAATTAGCTATTGAAATATTTCAATCTTTAGGTTACTTTTGTAATAAACTGTAGATGTCTTTTTTTTTTAAAAAAATTTATATGCGTTTAAAATAGTGTGGCATGTCTATATCTTAGAATTTCACAAGGTTCAGTTATTAGTGCCTTTAAAATTTCTGAAAATATTTTTATCATTGTTCCTGACAAATAAAAATGGCAAGCAATAGGATATATTGGAATATATGAGGAAGCCATTTGGTATAAACCTAATTCAGCCTGACTTTGTTTTTTCCAAAAGGGCCTGACTGTGGCCATTGAGCATGCATTGTATATCTGCTTAGACATTTTGAGATAAAGGTGCAACTTCCCTCCCCCTCCCAACGTTGGCATCTCTTTAAAGATTAAGCATCTTTCTTTAGGCTGGGAACTGATTGCAGCGCTCATCTGCGACTGCCCAGCTCGAGGCAACAGACCTGCCACCCTGCGGGGTTCACTGAGACAGCAGGCCTATCTGCTGTTTCCATCAGTCGCTGTGCTGACAGAGCAGCCTCATGACTATTGTAAAAGGGACATTTCAATCATATGTGAGACATACTCTTTGAGGGTATATAACCACCCTGTGTACCCCCACTTCTTTGGAGTGCTCTGTTCCTTTGTGGAAAGACTCTCTCAGGTTATAATCCTCAGATTTCAGCTCAGAATAAACTCACCCAAATTTTCATTTATAGATTGGTTATGGATTATTTTCGGCAGCATTCCTATCTTAAAGTAAATTTTAACTAATTTCTTAGACTGTTAAATGGGAAGTCATCTTTCAGCCTTTGACCCAGGGGCCCTTTGCTACATCTTAAGACTCCCAGTTTCTGATTAGAAAGTCTTGACCAGAATATTTTCAGTAAAAAAAAAAAATTCCTTGAGATCCCTTTTAATAGAGGTTAAAAATGAATAAAATAATCTTTCCTAATCTGCTTTAAAGTTGTTTTTAATCCAGTTTTTGGGTAAAGTTTTTGGGATAAATTTTTGGGTGGTTTGAAAAATAGCGAAAGGTATAAAATGAAAAAATTTCCTTATCCACTCAGTCCCCACCTGCCTGCCTACCCTCTGGGTAGTCAGTACAAGTGGTTTGTTATGTATCATTCCAGAGTTACTTTATGCATATTTAAACTAATCAAATATATTTTATTTCACCTGTTTTATTCAAAAGGTAGCATACTATATACTGTGTTTTCACTTTGCTTTTAAAAAAACTAACAATAGTTTCAATAAGTGAGATCTTTCCATATTATTTACCTAAAGAGCTTTCTCGTTTTTTTACAATTGTGTAATATTCTATCATGTAAAATTAAACCATATCTTCTTCAATGTCTGCCTCCTATTGATGGACGTTTAAGTTGTCCCTAATTTTTTGCTGTTGTATACAAGGAATAACTATATACATTTTTTTAAATTAAGATTGTCACCTGAGCTAACAACTGTTGCCAATCTTTCTTTTTCTTCTTTCTGCTTTTCCTCCCCAAATCCACCCAGTACATAGTTGTATATTTTAGTTGCGGGTCCTTCTAGTTGTGGCACGTGGGACGCTGCCTCAGCATGGCCTGACGAGTGATGCCATGTCTGTGCCCAGGATTCGAACTGGTGAAACCCTGGGCCTCGGCAGCAGAGCACTTGAACTTAACCACTCGGCCATGGGGCCAGCCCCTATATACATTTCTAAATAGGATTATTGATCTTTTCTTATTGTTTTCTGTGAATGTTTTTTCCTAATTCATTCCTTTTTTTTTTTTTTTGAATTTTTTTGTTTTTTCTCTCCAAAGCCCCAGTACATAGTTGTATATCCTAGTTGTTTGTCCCTCTGGTTCTTCCATGTGGGATGCTGCCACAGCATGGCTTGAGGAACGGTGAGTATCTGTGCCCAGGATCTGAACCCATGAACCCTGGGGCGCTGAAGTGGAGCATATGAACTTAACCACTACACCACTGGGCCAGCCCCTGTTTTGTTTTTGCCATGCAGAAATTTTTTATTTCTATATAGTCAACTTTGTCAATTGTTTCTTCTATGGCTTCTTTTTTGTATCATGGTTAGAAAAGCCTTCCTTACTTCAAGGTTGTAAAAGAAGTTTCTATTTTCTTCTGGTACTTTTATTGCTTTATTTTCACATCTAAGTCTTTAATCCATTTAGAGTTATCTTGATGTAGAGTGTGGGTCTAACTTTTTCTTTTTTCCAGGTGCTTATCCAATTGTTACAACACAATTTATTAAATAGTCCAACTTTCTTGATTAATTTCAGATACTACCCTTTTCATATACTAAATCCCCATATGTAATTGATTTATTTCTTGGTTTCCTATTCTGTTCCTCTGGATTTGTCTGGCTATACATGCGTCGGTTTTCCTAATTGGCTTTTGACTTATTGAACATTAATATGATTTTTGCTTGTTTTTGTTCAATGAATGACATGGAGTTATAAACGTCTTGTGCTTTGAGAGGCATATTTTGATTCTCAGGGTATGGTGTTTTATTCACAGATGATAGAGTTGCCCATGCCTGCATCTTGATATGTTCAGTGTCTAGTTCTTTTGTTTTTTCTTCCTTCAGACCAGTGTTTTCTTAGATGTGTTGGAGAGATGCTTAAGACATTTTATTAGCCAAGTTGGCTCCCAGATAATATCTGTACAATTTGGACATGAGCTAGATCGTGTAAATGATCAAAGATAAAAATAGGACTTGATCTTGCCCAGCTCTGCAACACAGGAAAGTGAGAAATATGAGACTAATCATTTAGTATTCACAGAACAGTTTTTCTTTTAATGTATTATTTTAGTTATTTCTTACCATAACTTGGTAGATACTGTTATTGCATTTTATGGATGACAAAACCTAGGCACAGATTGGTTAAGTGAGCCCAAGTTCACACAGGGAGTGGTGGAGCCTGGATTTTGAACTTTGGCAGTGTGTTTTGCTTATTTCATTTTGTTTTTGAGATAACTACCAATTCACAGGGAGCTGCAAAAATCATACAGAGATGCCCTGTGTATCCTTTACGCAGTTTCCCCTGATGGTTACATAAGATATAATATAACCATTGGGGAAACCAAGTAAAGGATTATGTCTTACAATATTAAAACTAGAAAATCGGTACAATGTGTGTGTATAGTTCCATGCCATTCTATAACGTGTAGATTTGTTTAACCACCGCTGCAATTAAGATACAGAACCAGTCCTTCACCACGAATATCTCCCTCAAGCTATCCCTTTATAGTCACACCCACTCCTAACCCTAACCCTGGTAACCACTAATCTGTTCTCCATGTTTATAATTTTGTCATTTTGAGAATATTATATAAATGGAATAATATAGTATGTGACCTTCTGAGAAGGAGTTTTTTCACCCAGCATCATGTCCTTGAGTGCCATCCGAGTTGTTGTGTGCAGTTTGCTGTAGACAGCCTATAGTTGGGTCATGGTTTTCATCCACTCTGCCAATCTCTGTTTAATTGGTGAATTTAGACTATTTTCATTTTAATGTAATTATTGGTATGTTAGTGTTTAAATATTCCATTTTATTTTTTGTTTTGTTCGTTCTCTCTGTTTCTCCATTTTGCCTTCCTGTGGATTACTAAAACATTTTTTAGATTTCATTTTAATTTATCTATGCTGTTTTGAGTGTATGTCTTTGTACAGCTTAGTGGTTGCTCTAGGCATTATATTACATATGCATAACTCATCACAGTCTACTAGTATTGACATTTACCAGTTCGAATACGGTGTAGAAACCTTACTTCCTTTTAAGTCCCTTTACCTCCCCCATTTTTAATATAATTGTCCTAAATATTTCTTCTATATACATTAAGAACCACATCAAATAATGTTATATATTTTTTGCTTTGACCATCAAACAATTTAGAAAACTCAAGAAGTGAAGGAACATCTATTGTATTTACCTAAATTTTTACTCTTTTCGTTCGTTCTTCCTTCCTGATGTTCCAGGGCTCCTTCTTTTATCGTTTCCTTTCTGATTCAAGAACTTCTTTTAGCTATTCTTTTAGGGTAGGTCCGCTGGCAACAAATTCTCCTCCTTTCCTTTCATCTTAGAATGTCTGATTTCTCTTTCATTCTTGAAGGATATTTTCACTTGATACAGAGTTCTTTTCTTTGAGTACTTGAATAATATTCAGAGTCTTCTTATGTGTGTCTTATGTATAATGTCCAGGGATTTTAGCTGTACTTGGCAGGAGGAATAGGGAGAAGTACATTTATGCCATCTTTTCCTGGAACCAGAAACCCCTAGAACAATTTTTAGTACTTAATATTATTTGTATTCAGATTTGGAAACTGGAGACTCCAGGAGTTCTCTAATGTATAGTTGAGTTTTTTTTCAAGTATGCTAGAATTCTCACTAGTGGTATTAAAATCACATGTCCTGAAGTCACCAGGAAATGATGTCAAGAACAAAGCTGGAGGCATCACACTCCCTGATTTCAAAATATACTACAAAGCTATAGTCATTAAAACAGCATAGTACTGGCACAAAAACAGACACACAGATCGATGGAACAGAATCGAGAGCCCAGAAATAAACCCCACACATCTACAGACAGCTAATTTTTTGCAAAGGGGCCAAGAACATACAATGGAGAAAAGAAAGTCTCTTCAATAAATGCTGTAGGGAAATCTGGATGGCCACATGTGAAAGAATGAAATTAGACCATTATCTTATACCATACACAAAAATTAACTCAAAATGGATTAAAGACTTGAATGTAAGACTTGAAACCATAAAATTCCTAGAAGAAAACGTAGGCAGTATGCTCTTTGACATTGGTGTTAGCAGTATCTTTTTGAATATCATGTCTCACCAGGCGAGGGAAGCAGAAGAAAAAATAAACAAATGGGACTACATCAAACTAAAAACCTTCCTTCCACACAGCAAAGGAAACCACCAACAAGGTGAAAAGACAACCCAACAATTGGGAGAAGATATCTGCAAATCATATATCAGATAAGGAGTTAATATCCAAAATATATAAAAAACTCATACATCTCAACAAGAAACCCCAAACAACCTAATTATAAAATGGGCAAAAGATCTCAACAGACATTTTTCCAAGGAAGATAAACAGATGGCACATGAAAAGATGTTCAATGTCACTAATCATTAGGGAATTGCAATCAAAACCACAATGAGATATCACCTCACACCTGCCAGAATGGCTATTATTAAAAAGACAAGAAATAACAAGTGTTGGAGAGGATTGGGAGAAATCAGAACCGTCATACACTGCTGGTGGGAATGTAAACTGGTGCAGCCACTGTGGAAAGCAGTATGGAGATATCTCAAATAATTAAAAATAGAACTCCCATATGACTCAGCTATTCCACTTCTGAGTATTTATCCAAAGAACATGAAAACGTTAATTTGAAAAGACATTTGCACTTCTATGTTCATTGCAGCATTATTCACAATAGCTGAGACTTGGAAACAACCTCTGTGCCCATCAGCAGATGAGTGGATAAAGATGATGTGGTATATGTACACAATGGAATACTACTCAGCCATAAAAAAGATGAAATCTTGCCATTTTTGACAACATGGATGGACCTTGAGGGTTATTAAGCAAAATAAGTCAGAGAAAGTCAAATACCATATTTCACTCATATGTGGAAGATAAAAAACAACAACAAACAAACGCACACACAGATATAGAGATTAGATTGGTGGTTACCAGAGGGGAAGGAGGGAGGGAGGAGGACAAAAGAGGTGACAGGGCACATGTGTTTGGTGATGGATGGTAATTAGTCTTTGGGTGGTGAACATGATGTAGTCTACACAGAAATTGAAATATAATGATGTACACCTGAAATTGACGTGATATTATAAACCAGTGTTACCTCAATAAAAAAAAGAGAAAAGATTGAAGCTTAAGATATTGGATGCAAAATGTAGATGCATTTCTAGGGAATGTAAAATGATTTATTTACCAAAAGGAAAAGACATCAGAGTACAAATAAAAATACCAGCTGAATGTGCCCAGTGTTTGTCACCTATTCTCTTTTGGACTGATTACTTTCTGGGCATTTAATGAAATAGCCCTTTGTGAAAGGAAAGGACTCCTTTCCAAAATTACACGTGCAGCATTTTAGAGAGACGCACACTCATTAGTGTTGATTGGAGTTGTATAGCTCATACTACCCAGGGTATTACAGCTCGCTTTGTTAGTGTCTCATCTACTGCCAGACTCCCAAAAGGCCCTGAATCTGGCAAGCCCACAGTAAGATGAAATGCATAGCTATTTCTTTAAAAAAAAATGCACTCCAAGCTGTTCTCTGTAAGTTTTAAGCTTAGATTTAATCAAGTCCAGCCAAAATTATTCCACCCAGGAGCTATTATCACATTCCTTCTTTTGAAAGCAGCTAAAACCACGGAATTGTTGGCAGTCACATCCAATCCTTTAGAAACGAAAAATTCTTATAGCCTCCCAATTCCTAACTCCAACCTCCTTTTCCTGTTTAACATGTTTGTGAAGTTATTTGGGAAAAAAAGAGAAAGACTTGGAGTTTTAATTTGTAAATCTTCAATTTAATGCAAAATAACTTTCTGCTGATGAAAAGGATATGGAATCTGGGAGAAATAGTAAATGGAAAACTCTAGTTTATAAGGGGATTAATACAGAGAAATATATATATAATGTACATGTATATATATATTTTTTAGCTAGAAAAATAAAACATGAAACAAAAACAAAACCCAGGAGATAATGGCAGTAACCTCAGACCAATGTTAAAACCCACTAGTTTTTCTTCATTTAAATGTTTTTTGAGCTGCAACTCCTTGAAAAACTCGAAGCTGGACTGAGCCATAATCCCCTCTGTCCACATCTGTTTCTTCACCTTGTTTTTATAGATGTTCACATGAAAAGGAAAATGCTTACAGTTATATTCTACTTACACCTTGTCAGAACTGTCTGTGGTTTTGTTTGGGATCTATTTCTGTTATACACGATAGCCACTTGCAATTTCATAAACGGCACTTTTTGATTTGGAAGGACAGTTCACACTAGGGAAGGCCCTTGAAAGCTGATCGTGAGTGGTGCACGATGTGCTCATTCTAAGCAAAATTGACAAGCGTGCTTTTGGCGCCTTCGTAAATCAGTCCCATGTTTCTCTTTCCTGAGTCCACCCATCCCACCCTTGGGCCCTGTCCTGAGGCCTGATTCTACTTTCGCATGGCTGTCAACAAATTTTTGCTAACATTAGCTTAAGGTATATATAAAAAATGACTTAAGTAAGGTATGGTTCCTTCCAATCTTTTTTCCTTTTATGTAGGATCTTTGGAAGATAAAAAAGTGCTTTTCCTCTGCCACTCTGCCTGCCTGAGGCTAGCAGAAAAGACACAGCATGCCATCTAGAAGGAGTGTGGACCCCTGGTCTGTGCTTGCTTGATATGAACATTAGGCTTTTTATGAATTATGGAAGCCACTTCTGGGAGGAGAAGGGCTCTAACCTGAACAAATCACTGGAGTCCAGCCATCCAGGGCGCTCAAGGGGAGAGCTGAGGCTAAAGACCTTACCTGGTTGGGCCATGGATCCAAATCAGAAAGTGTCTGTTCATTAAATTGCAGTGGCCATCTGCTTGCTTAATCATGTGCTTCTTTTTTCCTTGAGGCTGACTATCATTGTCTGGTCTGACCCCTTTTACTAATTAGCCTAAGCTAGATCTTTAGGTGAACCACAGGTTCATTTTATTCTGAATGGAGTATGGCTTTATTTACTCTTCCATTTGGATAAACAATTTGAAGGAAAATTTAAAAAAAAGTATTTTTGTTCTAAAGTTTACAAGGGCTGCGTTGAAATTTGGCTTTTGCTGAGTACATTTGAATACTCTCAAGTGAATTTTTATTTTCTTCCTTTTCTCAGTTTGGCAGTGAAGATGGTAATATTTACATTTATTGTTTTTTTAGAACTACACAGTATTCTTTACTAAGTAATACATATATATTGTAAGGGATCCAGTTATATAGTAAAGAGACAAAATTTAGATTACTAGTGCTAACAGTTTGGTATGCATCCTTTTGCTAAGATTTGTTTGTATAAATACATGTGTGTGGGATGGATTTAAGATCTAAGTGTAGCAAATAAAGCTATTGGAGAATATTTGTATAATGTGGTGGGATGGAATGTAGGAATGAGGGAGGGGAGCTTCTTAAGCAAGATGGAAAACCCAGAAGCTTAGAATCAGATTTGAACTACATTAAAAGTTTAAACTTTCTGAAGATGATAACCAGTTTGGGAAATTGTTTATAATTCGCAAACAGTTAAATGCTCATTATAATTCCCAAACAGTTGAATGCTTATTTCAGTAAGCATAATGTTTCAAGGTCCATCCACGTTGTAGCATATATCATACCATTTAGGCGAGGAATTCCAGGGTCATGGGGACATGGAGCATGTTCTAGAATGGGGATGCCTTTATGCGAAGAGGAAAGCAATGAGAGGGAGACTAGAACAGAGGCCCAGGACATGATACAATGCATGAGTATGGATGTTGTATTATTTATAGAAGCAAGTAATTAGAAATGTTAAACTGCCTAACAGTAGAGGAAAGGTTGAGTATATCCCCTTAATAAGAAACAATAAACCACTAAAAACTTCCATCTGGGAGGCTATAGAGCAACATGGAAAAGGTTTGCTGTGTGTAATATCCAATGTGAAATATCCCGGCCACAAGACTGAATGGATACTATGACTTTAACTACATAAAACATCAACCAAAGAAGATTCACTTCTAGGAATTTATCCTACCAATATACTTGCATACCTGCATAAAGAGCTGAGTACCAGAATGCTTGTTGTGGCATTATTTGTAATAACAAAAAATTGCAAACGAGTGATTTGGTATTCTAGAGGGTCTGGGTAAATAAGTTATACTACATCCATACATTGAAATATCATGCAGCCATTAAAAAGAGTGAGACAGGTCTAAATACCAATATGAAAGTATCTCCAGGAAATATCCCAGGTTAAAAAAAGCAAGATGCATGTAATATATTTCTACTTGTGTAAAATAAAGGATTTTGTATGCATGAAAAGTCGACTAGATGGAAATATTACAAATGATAGTAGTTTTAAGGTGGCAGAGATGTGGGTGACGACTTCTCTTTATTTTCCAAACAAGGGAAAATGAATGCCTAAGCAGCCATGAGAGGAGGTTTCTTGAGCTCTAATCACCTCTTCCTATGGTGTTGGGTTCTGGCGCTCCTTCAGTGTGAGCGCCCTTGTCCGTATCACAAGTCTTCATTGCCCCTGTCGTGTTCAGGGGCAGAGTGCTATGATTCGGTTTCTTTTAATGCAGTCATCTTAACCCTGAGTATGTCTGTGCATTATAAAATGATGGAAAATATGGATTCTGAACTTCATATTGGGTTGCATGATATAGCTACTCAAGAGAGAAGACTGAATTGTAGAGAAATCTTTGGCTTTGGCTGAGATTTCCTAACTGGTTTATGTTAACATTTTTTGTTAATGATTTCTGGCACAGTCTCGTGAATAAAACAAGGCACCTGGATGTTTTTTGGCTTTTCTAACAGAGCCTTAACTTGCATTACTTTACCTCAGATGTTGGACATTGTGCTTCCTCTCATACTTACACTTCTGACTCTTGATAACAATTTGGTCCTAGTAGAAAAATTAAGGCAGGTAACTTCTGCAGCCAAAGGATCTGGTGCTATTTTGAGAAGCCTGGACTATGGAGGTGAGAAAATCAATTAAATCCTCTGAGTTTCTACATTCTCAGCATTCTGTGAGACTTAGCAAACTCATAAATCTTTATCTTTCATTGGCCTTCTTGGCTATACAGGTGACATTTCAAGGGCTAAGCTGGTATCTATTTCTTACGAGCAGCACCTGTGGAAGTGCCTGAATTATTAGTCCAGGTTGGATTGCCAGTTGATGCTGAATTTCTGCTCTAGTCGTTGAATTCCAATGCTTTTTATTCTTTTCAAAATTCTTGGTAATAATTACATAAATAAGTTACTACTATTTTTTTTTGGCACAGATAAAAAGGAAATGATCCTAGATTGATTAAATCTTATTCTGGGCACAGGCAAATTGTTTATGATTATAGCTTTCTTAATTGGAACATAAACTAACTTTTAACTGTGGCTTATCTCCTAAAAGATATGATTCATTAAAATTGGAGAAATTCTCTTGATTTATGCATTCAGTTTTCACAGCCCTTTGGAATGCTTCATTCAGATTAGTAAATAACCACATTGCCAAGTTATGCTTGCAACCTGTGTTCTAATTAGTTTGGGATGGCAGCTTATTCATAGGAATCCACATAATTAACCGGAAAAAAGGGTGTTTTATTTTTCAATTGAATTGTTGTTTTAGATCAGAGTTCTATTGCATTTTTTACCTTCTATTTTTTGAATTTGAAATCTTTCTATTTATTCAAGAGACAGCACATTCTGTATATTTATTCTTTGAATGTTGCCTGTTTTCCCCCCAGGAGGTTATCAGGTTGATAATGGGGAGAGTAAGACATTTTCTAAGCAGAGTTCCTGACTGATTTGAAAATTATTTTTCATTGTAAAATTTGGCAGGCAGCAGAGTATGGTAAAAACAACGTGAGTTCTGAAGTTAGGCCAAAGTTGGAGGGCTGATGTACTAATTACTAGTTACTTTATACAACTTACTAGATGTGTTCATTGGCAGATTAAGACTTTCTAACACACTGTTGCTTCAAACATAAAGGAGACACATAGTCTTTGTCCTACTAGGGACTTGTGAGACATAATAGAGAATAAAGGTCTGGTTTTCAATTTGGCCTTTAATAAGCATTCATTGAGTACACACCACATTCTCAATATCTTTTAAAAATAAATCTTCCATATGACTTCTTAATAAAAGGCAACATCACAGAATGTTGTACTATAGTAAAAGTATAGTTGATATTTTATCATCTGGAAACCTGGCTTATTCTGTATTTCTGCATATCTATTATACAATAATGATGATTAATATTTATTAGTGTAACCCTGAGCCCAGAGGATCATTCCAAATGATTAAAGATAGGGTAAGTCATATGCCTTCATCTTTAAGCATTTTTATTATGTTCTAATTCCTTAAAAATCAGTAATCCAGTTGATGGGGTTTCCTTTTGGGTACAGGCAAAAAGTTCATAGTTTAATCCTACATATTACTTTTAACAATGATAAATAAATATGGAAACTGTCTATTGACCAGAATATCGTTTTTTGTAATTTTGCCAGATAAGCAGTCCATTGAAAGTTCTTACAAATAATTAATAATAACACCCATTATTTAGTGCTTATTCACCGTTATTATGTGCTAAGCTCTGTGTGTTTCTCATCTAGTTTCATTTAACATTAACTCAAACCATGCAGGGTGTGTAGTTATTATCCCCATTTCACAGATTAAGAAACTCAGAGAGGTTAAGTAAATTGCTCAAGGTCACACAGGAAGTGGTAGAACCCAGACTCGAACCTATGGCTGTCTTACTTAGCTGCCTTACTCCCAAGCTTGGGCTCTTAGCCACCATGCACTACTAGACTGCCTTTTATACATAGCTGCTCCTAAATACTTTTTTTATGCCCTGTGGTCATACCCTTTCCTTATCAATGGTTCTATGCTAGGCAAATGAATTGTGCCTTATTATTACATGTGCTCTGATATACAAGTCAAGACTGTTTCAACACGAGGGAAAATGTATTGGCGGTAGCACACCACCCCCACTTCTCTGAGGCTGACGGGGTAGAAAGGTCAGACCATCTTTAACATCATTGTTGGAGACATGGGGATTTAGCAGTGTGAAAAGTCCATTGTGAGTCATTTCCCTACATCAGGGCCAGAATGTAGTAATGGAAATGGGACATTTCACTTTTAGTAGAAAATAAAAGCAAAGACTAGGAGGGCTTGCTAGTAATATCTGCAGAGAGAATGACCTGGCAACATTAGCACGTGGCTGAGGGGGATTCTACTCTGTCAGTGGAGACACCTTAAAGTTGGCAGCCTTCTACACTGTTGTGTGTGTGGTGTGGGCTTTTTTTCTGGGCAGAGAGTCCACAACATTGTCAACTCTCTGTGGCATCCACAAGCAAAATAATGGAAGAACCAGCTCATCTAAATTCAGCTTTACATAAATGATTTTAAAAAAGATATAGTTTGAAAGATATAGTTGAAGATAATTTTTGAGGATGTAATTGTGTATGGTTTTATGTTAACCACTTCAGATAAAGAGACCTGTATGGGCAGTATTGCCTAATGGTTAAGAGCAGTAGATTTTGGAAGTCAGTAATTAGGTTTGAATCGTTATCACTGTCCTATCCATTTCTAACAACTTCTGAGGCTCAACTTCCTCTTCTGTAAAATGTGGACAGGAATATATTCCTTACTACGTTGTTATGGAGATTATATGAGGAAATTTGAATTATCTGTGCAAAGAAAATATAAATTATCTAAATAGAGCAGACAGTCTGACACTTGGGTTCATAGGTACTCAGTAAATGATTATAGTCGGAGCCCCATAGCCTTGATTTTAAAACTTAAAACAGCTAAGCGAATTCAGCCGATATCCAGGGCACATAGAAAACATAACAAAAAGACTAAATTTGTCTAAGTTAAGGAAAGTGAGTTTTCAGCAAAATTGAGGCAGGAAGTATGAGAGAAGGCAGCCGGTTGTTGTGTTGGAAGCGGCTCTCCAGGTTACTGTGGGAGGCTCAGTGGAGGGTGAGGATTCAGGACTGATCGATGGAGCAGTTGCAGGAAGTATGTGATGCTGCTCTGAAGTTAGCTCAGATGCAAGAGTGGGTCACACACCCTTCCAGATTCAGAGGCTCCAGTGTTTAATTATGTAAATAACTTCTCAAGGGGATATTCCGGCTGCTTGCACAGCCATGCTTCATTTATTATAGTTGGGAACATACATGAGTCCTCATATCGAAAAATATGTTAGTTTATAATATTAGTTTAGGATAAAGGAGATGGAAAGGAAGGGCTGGATAGGTAAAAATGCTCCAGAGGTTCCATTGCTCTCACGACATTGTGAGATGGGCAGGCACCATCCTTCACCTCAAGCAGGAGAGAGACCTCTTCAGGGTCAGGCTTCCTCAGCCTGCTTTAAAAGAAGGTGTTAGTGCAAAAGAAGGAAGTGCCTTCACAATATAATTAAAAATTTCCAAACAGCAATTGAAACGGGAAAATACTTTTAATGATAATTAGCAATCTTCAAAACTTGAAGATAGAAGGTAACATTTTAAATTAGCTATTTCCTTTCTGTAACAATTTATATTAAATTTCCTAGCATGGAGCTTGGCACATAGTAGGCTTCACGTGTTTTTTCCTCCCCTGCCCTTTGATTTCTTTCCTGTTCAGTGAAAACTTCTGAGTTCTGTAGGGACCCCAGTCACAATACCACAGTGGTGTTTTCTAATGAGTGACAGGACACATTTACATGATAAAATATCTTTTTTTAAATTTACAAATATATCGTGCATAAGATTTATGTGCCTCTTCAGAGTCAAACATTCTCTGTTCTCCCAGGACATGAAAGCTGAAGCCTTTTAACAACCAGAAACAGTGCATTTTCTTTTCTCTGCAGTAAAAGTCATAGAAAAGTTTATGGCCTTGTCCTCGGCTTTTATGAATGGGAGGCGAAAACACCCACTTCCCTTTCCCAGAGGCTGTTTCAGAGAATAATCTCTTTCCTCGTTCTACTTATATTCTAAGTCCTTGCACAAAGCTATGAATTTATAATTGCTGATTTGACTGAATGTATAATCTCAATCTTAAAGAATTTCAAGTTCTTTTGGCAACCATAGGAAGTTTCCATGTTCCAAAAAGGAATGTTCAGTTTACTTTCTTCTTTGATTAGATGGGATGGTGGTTTTAACCCTATCAGAAGAGGTAAGTTTTGATCGAAAGAAAAATCTAGATAGTATGATGGGATGGTGAGGGAAAACCAAATCCTGATGAATGTTTGGCAAGCAGCAACTTAAAATGGAACTCCTGTCCTTAGTACTATCAGGACGCCCATACTCAGGATTTGTTTACCTTATTCAGACTTAAAGTGATAAACCCCAAATCTCCTATCGTATTGTATTACTTACAGTGGCCAACATCATCTCTTTTCATCCAGATAACCTGTAATTTTGTGTTAGAGCAGAACTTTGGGCTAAATTTTTATTTCTGTAGTCATTAATTTTACATGAACTATGGTAATTTTCTAGTGTCATGTCTTGTTTTTTAAATAGCATATTTTGGTAGCACAATATTGTCCCCAATATTTCCTTAGGGGACAACTTCTAGGCTTATAGCAAATTGGAAAAAGATACTGGATAAAGCTCTAGAAGTCTTAATAAGGCATTTGAGAACCCCCAAATGCCAGGGCGGGTTTGGGGCCCTCAGGATCTCCCTGTGTTTCTCCCTCTAGAAGTCTAACATGGAGCTAGAATTAACCTGGATTTTGGAGAGCTTCAGGAGTCCGTGGAAGGGTAGATGAATTTTTGAGAGCTCTAAGCACAGTTTAAAACTTCACAGGAGGGGGTGGCAAGCTGTGGTCTCTATGATCAGATTGCCTGGGTTCCAGTTCTAGATCTGCCACTTGCTGGTTGTACAACCCTGGGAAAGTTATTTGACCTCTCTGTGCCTTAGTTTTCTCATTTATAAAATGAGAAGGTAATAATAGTAGAGTTGTTTGGAGGATTAAATAAATAATTTTTTAAAAGCCAAATAGGGCCTAGCACGTAGTAAATGTGTATATTTAAAAAAGAAAATATCAAAGAAGAGGAAGATCAATATGGCCCAGAGCAGGGGTTGTTAAATTATGGCCCATAGGACAAATCTGGCCTGCCACCTGTTTTTTTGTAAATAAAGTTTTATTGGAACACCACTTTGTCTATTCATTTATGTATTGTCTATGGCTGTTTTCATGATACAACAGCAGAGTTTAGTAGTTGCAGCAGAGACCTAATGGCTTGCAAAACCTAGAATATTTACTATTTGGCCCTTTACAGAGAAAGTTTGCGGGCTCTGAACTATCGTCTTCATTCTTTTACATTGGTATCTTTCCTTTATTCAATAGTAAATGCTTTTGCCACAGATCCAGCGAAAGTGCTTCCAGCTACTCTTTCCCTCTCCAAAGGCGTGAGAGTCTGTAGGTCATGAAACTCCCACGAAGCAGCACATTGTACCAAGCCGACAGGCCGCCCATGTCACAGAATGAATTGTGACTGGATCTTTTGTGGTGGTACTGTGGACCATTGAGACTAATATGAAAATTACCTTCTGAGTATTTATGTGAGATAATTTAATTTTAGAGCTCATAAACAAGATCAGAGTTATGTGGTTTAACAAAAGGTCTCCTTATGTGTACGTACTCTTGCCAAAAACATGATGAAATCCTGAAACTTAAGTACAAACTTAATGTGCACTTTTAGATTTACATGTGGCAAACAGAATTGACTAGTATATCTGTTCATAAATATTCGTGCTGCTATTAGAAGGCACTTGGGAAGCCTGGATGGTTCTATTAAATATGAAAATGATTTCCTCCCTCACTGTGGGGTCCCCTCGCAATAAATACGCCCATACCAAAGTCCCGCAGGCAATTTTTCCTTTTAAAATTTGATGTTCCACAGCAAGCATACTCATCTTTTCCCAGCATCTTGCCTATTCATTTGAACCTGCCCTTGTTTACACTGCCGGCTCATCGTGGTGGGAATTCCTATTTGAGGCTGCCTTGGTGCCATGTCTTCTAGATGTTCCAGAAGCCCAGCAGTATAAAAAAAAAAGATGTCTGCACTGCTTCTGGCTTCAAAATTACAGTAGATTTGATTTATTTACCACCCTTTTTAAGGTAAAATTAAAAACAACATTTAAAATTAAAAACAACCTTTTTTCTTTCAACCCAACTTGAAAACACCAGGCTAAGTCATGCCTACACGTCAACTGGAAAACAATTGGTAGAGGAAAATGTCTTTAAATTAATTCAAAGTTATTCAGAGATACACAACCACTCAGTGATGCACTGATGGTTAGAGGCTGATTTTATTACTATCACTGATGGATAGCAAATGCCATCAGTGATCAATTTCATTCAGCAAGTACCTATTTAGAAGAGACTCTGTCCAAAGCATGTGTGGCTATCCTTCTGTAATTGGACTGGATATATGCGAACTGATGTTTTAATAAACTGACTAAAGTTTCAAAGAAAGACATTTTAGCAATTTTGATTCCCTAAAATAATATATATAATGTAAGCATTTAATCACTATAAATATAATGGCATGTATGAAAAAAGAATGGCAGTCATTTCATTATAAAAAATGCATACTGTATAAAACCTCACTGATAATTAAAAGAAGACCAAAATAAGAAACCATTTTTTTATTTACGCATTGGCAAAGATGAACAAAGTTTGATAATGTGCCATGTGTTGGGTGTGAGGGGAAATGGCTCTTTTTGTACACTATTGGTGTAAGTTTAAACTTGACAAACCTTTTTCGAGGGCAGTTTGGCAATACATATGAAAATGTATTCCTTTGACTCAGGAATTCTACTGCCAAGAGTTTATTCTACAGCTGTACTCACTCATGTACAAAGACATGAGTACACTGATGTTCACTGCAGCATTGTTATAATAGCAAAAAGCTGGAAACAATAAAATCTATAATGCATCTCTTGTGGACTGAACTGTGTCCCCCCAAAGTTCACATGTTGAACCCTAAGCCCGAGTACCTTAGAATGTGACTATATTTGGAGATATAAGAGGTGATTAAGTTTAAATGAGGTCATAAGGGTGACCTTAATCCAATATGACTGGTGTCCTTATAAGAAGAGAAAGAGACCCCAGGGGGCGTGGACACAGAGGAAAGGCCATGTGAGGACACAGTGAGAAGGTGGCCTCCTGCAAGCCAAGGACAGAGGCCTCGGCAGAATCTCACCCTGCTCACACCTTGATCCTGGGCTTCTAGCCTTTACGACTGTGAGAAAATAAATTTCTGTTGTTTCAGCCACCCAGTCTGTAGTACTTTGTCATGGCAGCCCTAGCAAACCCATACAGCATCTATCTAATGAAGTACTATGCAGCCTCAGCATAAGGTATGGTATCCTCCCATTTATTGGATTAAAACATTTTTTTTAAGATATACTTTGGTTGCTGGCGTACCCATAAACATTCTGTGGTCGCGTTTGGGGAGAGATCTGGTAGTGGGACCCGGGAGCAGGTGAGGAGACTTTCATTTTTCATTATATACCATTTTGTATTGTTTGACTGCTTTTACAAGAATTGATAGGTTTTATAATAATAAAGCATCTAGTTAAAATAAATAAAAGCAAAATGACATTCTGCCTAGACTATAAATATTTCTGGACAGGCACAGGATGGAATACGGCCCACCACCAGTGTATCTACTTATAGAATAGTATTTGTTTTATTGGTGCTTTTTCCCTTTTAAGTTCAGCATTGAGGGATTTATCCTAAGGAAATGACCAGAGATGGGTAAAATGATAGATTTTCAAAGGTGTTCATTGCAGCTTTGTTTATGAGAATGAAATATTGGGGATTTAAACAACAGGGTGTGCGATAAGACTCAGAATTAAGGTTCAATATTATGTGGCACCTTGACATCTGAAACTGGGTGCAGGGAGCCTGAATGGTCTACCTGCAAGTTCCCCTCCATATTCTGCTCTGTCAGATAAGAGACCATAGCCCAAACTGCCTCCTTATCAAGGGTCCAGGCACAGTGCTGCTTGTCCCTGAGAAAACATCTTCATATTTTTTCTCCAAGGTCTTTTCTAGCTGTAATACTGTGAGTCTGTAAGATTATTTTCTAGGAGGATTGCATTCCAGGCTGCAGTGTTGGAATCACATTACAGTCCCTTGAGCATAGTGACACAGAGACACAGGGACCAGGGCCACTTTCAGGACTGCTTGTGAATGTAAACACACACGTACATGTGTATGCACACACACATATGCACAGACACACAGAGACGTACGTGCAGGCTCCTCTCTACTCTCTCTTTGTCCAGCAGAATATAATAACCTGCACCCTAATGTGTCTAGTCAAACCTTGGCTCTTGGGTCTCATGAAATCCCAGGACCATCATTATGATGTTATCAGAGCATTCCAAAGTATTGGTGGGGACATGGTACTCTACATACAGGGACTTCAGAAATAAAGGTAGTCTTTTTTTTCTCCACTATTTTTGCCTTTCAGTATTTTAAAGAACTTGAACGGAAATATTCGTAGCAGTCTTTATCTTACCACCTAGATTCTCATAAAAGAAAGACTTAAGTCCTAGACACTTGAGACCTAGAAAAACAAGCATGCGGTTTTTTAAGAGATCAAATTTCAGTGGAAATAATTAATTTCACAAGTTTTTATTAATATTTAAACTGATAATTCCATACCATAATTTAAAATGTAATACGATAGAGAAGGGAATAAATTAGTAAAGGGAAGCCATAAGAAAACTAACAGAGATGGATTCCAGGAAGCCTTACAGAGTTCAGAACTATTCAAAGGTAACACTGGTGTCCAGTTACCTTTATCCTAGAGAGTGAAAACCTGAGCCTCTCAAATAATTTAGGAGGTAGTTGAACACAGTGGTTGAAAGAGTGATTTTTGGAGTCAGACTGGAATAGTTTAAGGTTCCAGTAGGAATCAAATGATACATTCAAATTAGGTTAATTTATGGGGGATTTAATACAGGGACTATTTACAAGGATAGAGAGAAATTACATCAGATAGTGAGTACCTTGGAACTAGTAACAATGTAGCTGTTACTGCTCCTGGTGTGAAGGGATAAAGTGGTGGGGGCTTCATCCAGGGTTCCGGGAACGCTGAGGCAGAGAGTCATGTACTGTCATGAGAAGAGCAGTGATCTTCAGTTGAGGGACACAGAAGCTTGAAGTGACTCCACAGGGAGGGAGCCCAGGGAATAAGCACCCCAGCCTTAGTCTCCTTCCTCCCTCTGACCTCCCCTCGGTTCCCATCAGCTGAGACGACTGCAATCTGGAAGGCAAGGAAGCCCGTTGATGCAGTTAACACCTGGTTATACAACTGGCACAATTTATAACATTGGTGCAGAGATTAGGGTGGAAAGTGGATCTGGAGGGTCAAATGAAGAGGTCCAGCACGCAGACCCATGTGAATGTGAGTCACAGCCTTGCTATTTCTCAGCCATGTAACTTTGGGCAAGTTATTCAGTCGTCATAAGCTTATTTCCCCATATTTAAAATGGGGTTAATAATACTATCCCAGAGGTGTTGCAAGAATTAAATGAACTAATTTATAGAAAGCCCTTGGTATGATGCTTCACTTGTAGAAATGAGCGATAAATGCTAGCTATTTCATTGTCATCATCATCATCTCCTACTCCGATTATGTTTTTAATTCATGCCTGTCCTGGGCTTGATCTTACAAGGATCTACTGACTAAGACAAGGATCCCTTAGGGGCTGTTTTGATCCCCTGCAAAGGGGAAGCAACATTGTCCTGTCACTTGGCCCAACATTGTCCCAGGGAGTGAGATCTTGGAACCCCCAATTTGATTCCTGTCAGAGGTCTGACAATCATAACGATCCTATCACAAAATGATCTCTCTCATCTTTTTAAAAAATTTTTTTATTTTACACGGCTACATTATGTTGTCAGAGAATAAAAATGTTAATGTCTACTGTCTGGTCACAGCTCTGGAAAGTTCATGAGACGCGCAACGCCACCACAGTTGGGAAAAGGGCAATAGCTTTCATATATTAACTGCCAGGATCCTTGGAATAGTTTCTGAAAAACTGTGTGTGAGCTTTTTCTGGAGCCTAACCATGGGCAATTCATTTTATTTTTGTTTAGAAGTGTGTTGTCTTAAAAATGTCTTTGGAAAAAGTATGTGCACATCTCATAATGAAACATGAAGTGAGTAGAACGTAAACTTTGGTCCAATGGGAAAGCATTACCTTTTGACAGCGTATACAGCTTCATTCATCATAGAAGGATGATGTGTGAGAGAATTTCATAGAGTACTATGTCTTCATAATTATGATTTCTGGTATTGTGGTTATTTTTATAACAACTATATATCCAAACCTCAATCTTGGAACATGGGAGATGAGCCAGGGAACACACTATGTGGGGTTTTAAAGTCAGGTCTCTGGGTCTGTTGGCTCTGCCTCCATCTGAGCTGTCCCCTATTCAGAGGTTTGCAAGTAAAGTTCTTGTTATATGACCCCAAACTTCTACGGCAACGATGTCCCATGATCTCTCCGTACTCCCTCATATCATCCAAAGGTCACCATAACATGCTGCACTGAGGACACTGGGGTCAATATGTGTCCACTACTTCCCTGCTTTGGGGAGGGCAACTGAGGGGAAGACTTTTCATTTTGTTTTTTAATTTCAGAGAATCCTAGTTATCCCATTGCCTTTATTAGAACTGCTTAAGGGATACACCGCCCACTTTCCACAGTTAATGTCAGAATGATGTAAGGAAGAAAATAAAGGTTAAAAATGAACATGTGTGTTGATATTGCAGATTTCTTTTTCTAAGATTCAAAAACCTTTTTGTAATGTATAGTAATTTTGTATAATATCAGATCTTTTAAAAGTTAAAATTTTTTTTTATTGTGGTAACAGTGGTTTATAACATTATATACATTTCTGGTGTACATCATTATATTTCGATTTCTGTGTAGATTACATCATATTCATCACCCAAAGACTAATTACAGTCCATCACCATACACATGTGCCCACTCACCCCTTTTGCCCTACTCCCGCCCCCCTTCCCCTCTGGTAACCACCAATCCAATCTGTTTCTATGTGATTGTTTCTCGTTGTTTTTATCTTTTATTTATGAGTAAGATCATACAGTATTTGACTTTCTCCCTCTGACTTATTTCACTCAGCATAATACCCTCAAGGTCTATCCATGTTCTCACAAATGGCCAGATTTCATCATTTCTTATGGCTGAGTAGTATTCCATTGTGTATATATACCACCTCTTCTTTATCCGTTTGTCCCTTGATGGGCACCCAGGTTGCTTCCAAGTTTTGGCTATTGTGAATATGCTGCAACGAGCTTAGGGTTGCATGTATTATAATATCAGGTTTTAAGTAAAATCCATGTCAGTCCCCTTACCTCACTCCTCAAACACACACACACATACACTCATACACACTCACACACACACATTATGTGCCAAAGAAGAAATCAGCCATTGTGCTTAGAAATGGTGATGGTTTGGTTAACTAAACACCCAAGTACACTCCAGATCTCAGCCAGTGTCAAAGCACAAATGTTGTGGAAAACCAACTCCAGAAGAGCATGGGAGATATTTCCTAACTTCACCAAAGATATTTTTTGTAATGGAAATCTATCATGATGACTCAAACAGTCTCCAAGTTGTGAATTGATTTTGTTCCAAAAGTTCACTTGTAAGCAGTTGTCATCGCTCAGAACTCATTTTTCCATATAAGCAATGTTGTGATGTTAGTTCCATTTCCAGGCTGGTTCCCAAAAGCTTATTTAACACCTGTGCGATTGAACAATGCTGCTCTAGACTCACAGATTATTCGTACCTGAAGGATCTTCAGAGATCAAGTTCAGTAAAAACGTTAAATCATACAAAGGATCGGAGAAGTTAAGTAACTTGTTTAGGGCTATCCAGCAAAGCCAGAATTGGATCCACATCTCCTGACTTTGAGGCGATGCCTTTTCTATTCTACTATAATTTATAAAACTGGACCACTGTTTACCATCTAAAAAGCTTACTTCTGAATAAGTGTGTATCACTATAGCACTTAGAAAATGCTTTCCTAGATATTAGGCTCACAAACTCTTCCCAACAATCTTATGGAGATGGTAGAGCAGATCCTGTCCCCATTGTAAGGGTACAGATGTGGAAGCCACAAGAAGTTAAATAAACTGTCCACAGCTACACAATTAGTAAGTGGAGGACTTGGGATTCAAACCCAGCTCTTCCGAGTCTGAGGCCAGTGTTGGCTCCTCCACTGACCTTGTAGCAGGAATGCAGCCCTTAGGGCTTAGGGTAAGCTAGGGTGTCTCATGCAGGGACTGGTGGGCTGAGGCGGTCAGGACGGAGGCTGGGTCAGCCCTGGAGATGGGTGGGGCCTGCGGAGGGAGACTGCAGTGCCCACGGGGCTGCAGAGATGAGGCAGGGGGATGGGGAGGGGAGACCAAGGACTCTGCTGATAGATAGTACAGTTTAGGGTAGTTCCCAGCGCCATGGCGGGAGCTGGGCATTTGGTGTCCACAGTGTGGGAGGTTGAAATGATGGCAGAGTGGGTGAGTTGTGCTTGCTGTTGATGGGTTCAGGTCATTTGTCCTGAGGAACTGCCTACATGTAAAGGTGCCCTTTCCTTTAAAGATCTTCTGGCATATGGTTGCTGTTTTAATTATAATGTGTGGATTAGGCCATAGCGCCTTGATATGAGTAGGCACTGGTTAAAGATTTAACCTTTAAATCCTTATTGAATTAACCTAACTGAAATTAACCTAAAACTTCACTGTAAACTGATGAAATGGCTACAAAATACCTTTTTTTAAAAAAATGAATCTCCATTTGAAGAACAAGTGCTTAACTGGGCAATATAAGCTAGTGCTTTTAATGTCCCTCTACAGCTTTATGGATTTTAACTTCTGCCTTTTTAGAAAGAAATGTTTACCTACAAAAAGGAACCTACTTTATCTGGAGGACAAATTGATTACAGCTGTGGCTTTTTTTAAAAACGTTGTTTGCAAATTGTGATTGTGATTTTTTTAAAGTCCCTGAGAGGAAAAAAAAGCATTCAGAAGAGTGCACCTTTCTTTGACGAGTGTCACTGCTCCTTGACTGCCCACCGTCGCGCTGGTTAAAGGTGCCAGCAGGCGTGGGTGTGGGTGTGGGGGTATGTTCGTGAAGATTCCTCCTGCTTGTTTGGTGGTAAAGATGGAGTCGAATTCCAGTCTATGGCTTGGTGGACCAAGACGGGAAGAAATAAAATCTGCAACAGCAGCCTGCGGTCTGGAGGCTCGCTGCAGAACTGAAAATGGTTCCAGAACATCATGTTTCAGTGCCACGTGCCACGTTTCTAAGTATTATGTCATGTTGGAATTTAATTTGCATTCCTCAGTGCTTAATTTTCATCATGAGGGGTCTGTTTGCTCCTGATGCTTTCAATTTATTACCCTGCTATTGCAAAATATATCACTCAAAGTTTCTGAGCCTGTTAATGTCAGGAAAGGGAGGGAAAAACCCTCATGGCAAGACATGGAACTAATTTATGAAATCATTGGAAGGCTGCATCTGCCTTCTCCTTATGTCATTCATTTTACCCCACTATTTCTTCATGCCTCTCTTTTCTCTAATTTTTAATTTTTTCTTGTCCTATACTCCTTTTACTGTTTATGACTCTTATCTTTCTCATCTCCAGGTTTCACTTCATCTTCTGCCTCTTTTCCTGCCTCCTCCTTTCTTTGTGCAATCGTTTCTCTCCCACTCCTCTTCTGATTCTTTGAGTCTCAGGATTTTCTCCCATTGCTCTTCCAGAACTCTCTCGCGGTTACCTCATACCCACCTACTCTGTTTAGTTTACTTATTTTTCTTTCTTCGTCCATAATATTTCCTGGGTTTAATGCTCCTTATTTATTTATTTATTTTTTGGTGAGGAAGATTGTTGCTGAGATAACACCTGTGCCAGTCTTCCTCTATTTTGTATGTGGGATGCTGTGAGCTAACGTCTGTGCCAATCTTCCTCTGCTTTGTATGTGGGAGACCACCATAGCATGGCTTGATGAGCAGTGTGTAGGTCCACGCCTGGGATCTGAACCTGTGAACCCCAGGCCCCTGAAGAGGAGCGCACGAACTTAACTACTATGACACTGGGCTGGCTCCAATCCTCCTTATTTCTAATTATGTCTTGGACTGTAAGAAAGAGAGTCTGGTTCTATCCTAAGATGCTTTTTGGCAAGAGGGGATAATTTTCACAATCTCCTGGTCTAGGGTTATTGAACCATGTCAAAGACATTTGAAAAAAGTTAGTATATAAATTCAAAATATTTGCCACATTTGTATTATTATTCCCGCTAATAATAACTCTATTTAATGATGAGTTACACCTACCTTGCAGGTCTTTCCACTTGGTTATACTAGTTCAAGCAAATGTAATAGCTTCCATTTTGGAGAGGCAGTGCAAAAACTGTGGGAAAAAACATGGACTTGTGAGACAAACAGATGTGAATTTGAATGTGGGCTCTGCCCTTAATTAGCACTGTAATATGGGCAAATTATTGCCACCAGTTATTGATTTATTTTTTTATTATGAAATATCTCAAGTTCACAAAGAAGTGTATACAATAACATCTGTTTATCCACCATTTAACTTTGTCAGGTCTTATCATTTTTCCATATCAATTTCAGATCTCTTTTTTTGGGTTAAGAAATACAGTGTTACAGCAATTACTTAATTGCTCTGATTTGGAGTTTCTTCTACTCTGAAATGGGTCTAATCCTATTTGTATCCCAGAGTCATGAGAATTAAACAGCATGACATATCTAAAGTGTCTGCCAAATGGTAAGTGCTAGAAAACATTAGCATTCTTATGTAGACAGTCATGAATAAATCACGTTAGTGGCCTTTTAAAAACCCCATATGAATTTGTAAAAAAGATAACAATATAATTTTGCTGACTATAGATAGTCCCTAACCTTGATTTTATTATTATAAAAATAAAGGTGATGGGCTGGCCCTGTGGCATAGTGGTTAAGTTTGGTGTGCTCCGCTTCAGAGGCCCAGGTTCACAGGTTCAGATGCTGGGCGCGGACCTACACCACTCATCAGACATGCTGTGGCAGCAACCCACATATAAAGTGGAGGAAGATTGGCACAGATATTAGCTCAGGGCTAATCTTCCTCAGCAAAAAAAAAAAAAAAAAAAAAGTGATTTTTCTCTACCGCTGACTTAGAAAAATAACCCCAAATTTAGTATTTCCTGGAACTAAGTTTTTTAAATGTTAAATTTTCACAAGCATTTGAATTTTGAAGCACCATGACATGGTCCAGGATCTTCATTAAATAGTTCTTCATTAAATACATTTCGAAAAGAATATTTTATAGTCACTTGGCTGCTTTGTAAAAAGTGAACAAGTTCCTTTTCTTGGCACATGAGGGTTGAAATGCTTGCTAAGTGAGTTTTCCAGATGTTGGGATGGGAAGTGTTTCCTGCGGTAGCTGCTTCTGCCACAGCAGCAGCTGCCCTGACATAAGCTGTTGTCCAGGCAAATGAGGAAAGTGTGTCCCTGGTTGGGAAAGGGTGGCACATCCAGGAGGCGTGATTGCCAGGGAAGCAAGGAGGATCACTGCCTAGAAAATGCCAAGGCCATCTGGACGGAGTAAGCAGCAAAGCTTGTCATTTGTTAGTATTTATTGAGTGTCTACTGAATGCCAGTGCTATTCCATGCACGTGGGATGCAGGAGTAAACCAACAGTCAAAAATCCTTCTGTCATGGGGCTTACATTTGTGGGGGGGTGTTGAAGATGAAGAGATAATCAATAAAAGAAGTAAATTTATAGCATGTTAGAGGCAGTAAGTGCTATGGAGGGGAAAAAAAAAGAGGGGAAGAGGTTCCGACGTGCTGCGTGGGCTCATGGTTTACAATGGCTGTGGGTATTTTAATTTGCCTGCTCATTTATTTATTCAACAACATTTGTTTGTTTGTTTGCTGGGAAAGATTCTCCCTGAGCTAACATCTGTTGCCATTGCCAATCTTCCTCTCTCTCTTTTTTTCCCTCCCCAAAGCCCCAGTACCTAGTTGTATATTCTAGTTGTAAGTCCTTCTGGTTCTTCTATGTGAGCTGCCACCGCAGCATGGCTGCTGACAGATGAGTGGTGTGGTTCTGCACCCGGGAACTGAACCCGGGCTGCCGAAGTGCAGCGTGCCAAACTTTAACCACTAGGCCATCAGGGCTGGCTCCAGCAAACATTTGTTGAACAACCATGTTATCTGGGCAGTGTAGTAAGACATGGTCCAGGATCTGAAGTTACTTAGGGTCTAGTAGGGCAGCATGACTCTGGCAGGGTCTGATCGAGGTGTCCATGGGAAGATGGGAGAGGGGCATTTCAACTCTCTAGGGTCAGGGAAGGGTTTCTTAGAAGAGGACACAGTGTTGAGTGAGAATAAAGAGTTGGAATTGACAGGGCCTGACGGAAAGTTAGGGATGACTGAGGCGAGGCGTCTAGGACGAGGCCTGGTTCCTGCACGGCCAGTTGGGCGGTGGCAGTTCTGCTGCGCAGAGTACGGAATGGAGGAGGAGCACAGTGGTTTGGGCATGGTGATGAGCTCTGTTTGATGCCTGTGGGAATCTGGGGCAGTGGGATAGATGAGCTCACAGCAGAGAGGTCTGGCCTAGAGAAGCTGCATGGTGCAATGGCATTCCTGGGCGTGTGGTCCGGAATGCATCATGCTCACAGGCGGCTCCCTTCTGTGAGCAGAATGACTGAGAAGCAGAAGGCAGAAAGGGCTCTCACAGACTGCCTGGTGCTCTGTTTTACGTGGGACAGCCACAGATCTGTCTGTCCCTGCCACTTATTCCCTTCCTGTGGGCCCACTACACCCCAGGCTTTAGGGTTAATCTTTGGGTGGGATTAAGGAGCCCTTCTTTAAGAGCTCAGGCAGATCAGCCTTGCTGGCCATCATACTCAGAACTCCAGCACTGACCATCTGCCTAGGTCCCAGACCACCACACAATTTAATAACCGGGCCTTCATTTTCCTGGGTTCTAAATCCTGTCCTGATACCCTGCTCTAAACTGTTACTCCCTTAGGACTGGTTCCCTGCTCTGCCCTGATAGCTCAGTACTACATATTCATGCGCACTTGCTGAGGACCAGGCACCCAGGCACCATGCCACGTGCTAGATTCAAAAATGAATTAAACATGTTCCCTGCCCTTATGGAGCATATTAGTTTAGTAGGAGAGCTGGTCATATAAGCATGCAATGATGGTTCTCTGTGATTTGATGCAATAATAGCAGAATGTTTACTGTCCAGAGGAAGTACAGTTCTGCCCAGGAACAGGGGTACCAAAACCCAATCCTGGCCGCAAAGCCACCTGCTACCTGCTGTAAGATTTCCCTGTTGGTGGCTGCTGGCCTGCCCCCCATTACTCTCCACTCTGCTTTCATGGGACTGACCCATCAGTGGCTTTAAGGATTCTTTTTGGAGTCTAGATACTGTGTTTTGCCTGATGCCTCCACTGCCTTTCTTTGCTAAATACTCCAGCTGTGAAGCCTGCCTCCCTCTCCTCTCTGTCCTCTGCTATCCCACTTTGACCTTATCTACTATAGATTCCTAGTTCCTGTTTTTAACATGGAAAATTAGCACCCATATAAGAATCTCAAATCTGTATCAGAATTTGAATCCAGTTTCCTGGAGTCCCAATGCAGTGCTCCTTCCAGTAAAGCTCCTGGCTCCTGTATATGAAAGGAATGGTGTGGAATCAGCATTTTCGATAAGCACAGTATGGTGGTTTTAAAACATATTCTGCAAATTCTTTGATATTCTTCCCATCAAAAGGTGGAGTCTAATTCCCCCTGTTTGAATGTGGGCTGCCCTTTGACATTTGATTTTAGAGAATAGAATGTGACCGAATGACACTGTGTGACTTAAAAGGCTAGGTTAGAAGAGGTGATGCAGCTTCTGGCTGGCTCGCTCTGGGGATGTTAGCATGTGGGACCCAGCCACCATGTTGTGAGGAAGTCCAAGCCACAAGGAGAGGCTCGGCGTTGCAGCTGTAGCCCAGCTAAGGTCCCAGCCGACAGCCAACTTCATCCACCAGGCTTGTGAGTCATGAGCCTTCAGCTGCTGGCAGCTCAGCCTTTGCACCATGCAGAATGGCTCTGAGTGAGGCAGAGATGAGCTGTTCCTGCTGAGTTCTGCCCAAACCGAATTTAAGACACTAACTTTTGGAGTAGTTTTCCACGTAGCAATAGATTGTCAGAACACATAAGAAACGAAATTACTGATTGTGTTAAAAGCTGTTTGTAAGATATTTGAAACCTTGATTTTGCCTAAGGAAGGCACAGCTGTTCCTTCTTGCACTGGAATTGGTTGACTGTCTCTGAATCAGGCCCAGTGACAACATTCTTTTGAGGAACTAAATCCTTCTCAGCTTTTGTACAGGACTACTTGCTTATTTGCAACTAGTTATGCCTCTCTGTAAAGGTGATATAATGTCAGTAAATTTGAGCAGAAGGAGGTCAATCTCTAGTTTCTTATGTATTATTATTATTTTTTTAAAAAACTGTTTTATTAAGGTATAATTGACATACAATAAAATGCATGTGTTTAGAGTATGTGCCGATAGTATTGATACAGTTTGACCTATGTACACACTGGTGAAACCATCACCACAATCAAGATAACGCACATATCCATCACCCACAAAAGTTTCCTTGTGCCCCTTTGTAATCTCTCCCTCCTGACCCCCCACCACGTCCCCCCATCCCACCCAAGGGAACCACATTGATCTGCTTTCTGTCACTATAGATTAGTTTCCATTTTCTAGGGTTTCATATAAATGCAATCACACAGTAGGTATTCTTTTTTTTCATTCAGCATAGTTATTTTAAGATTCATCCTTGTTGAAGTAATCCATCATTACTTCATTCCTTTTTATTGCTCAAGAATATTCCAGTGAATGGATATATCATAGTTTATCAATTTGTTCTTTATGGATCGTGCTTTTGGTGTCGTATCTAAAAAATCTTTGCCTAACCCAAGGTCATAAAGATTTTCATCTATGCTTTGTTCTAAAAGTTTTATAATTTTAGATTTTATATTTAGGTCTATAATACATTTTAAATTAATCTTTGTATATGGTATGAAGTATCGATCTAAGTTCCCTTTCTTTTTGCATATTCTTGCACCATTTGTTGAAAAGATTATCTTTTCTCCACTGAATTCTCTTTGCTTTCTCGTTGAAAATGAATTGTCCAGATATGTGTGGGTCTATTTACAACTCTTTAGTCAGTTCTATTGATGCATTTGTCTAGCTTCACGACAATGCGACACTTCTTGATTACTGTAGCTTTATAACACATCTTGAAGCCAGGTAGTGTTAGTCCTTTAACTTTGTTCTTCTTTAAAAATTTTTTTTTTCTTTTGTTATTGTAGGTCCTTTGCAGTGCCATCTGAATTTTAGAACCAGCTTGTCCTCCCCTATGAAAAACCAGCTGGGATTTTGATAGGAATTACACTGAATCTATAGATCAATTTGGGGGTGGACTGCTATCTTCACAATATTGAGTCTTTTGACCCGTAAACAATGTGTAGATCTCCATTTATTTAAGTGTTCTTTAAATTCTTTTAGCAATATCTTAGAGTTTCAGTGTATGTCTTGTACATCTTTTGTCAGGTTTATCATATTTTTTGATGCTATTGAAAATATTTTATTTCAATTTCCAATTATTCATCACTAGTATATAGGTATACAGAAATATAATTGATTTTGTATGTTGGTTGTATCCTGCAGTCTTATTAAATTCCTTTATTAGTTCTAGTAGCTTTTAAAAATATTCTTTAGGATTTTCTACATGGACAATTATGTCAAATGCAAATGAGGACAGTTTTACTTTTTGCTTTCTAAGTCAGCTGCTTTTTGTTCCTTTTCTTGCCTTATTGAACTGGCCAGAATCTTCTGTAGGATATCGAATAGAAACGGTGAGAGCAGAAATCCTTGTCTTGTTCTTGATTTTAGGAGGAAGGCATTCGGTCTTTTTCCATTAAGTATGAGGTTAGCCATAGACTTTTTGTAGATTGCCTTTATTAGGATGAGAACGTTCTTTTACTTTTAGTTTGCTGAGAGTTTTTTTTTAATCAGAAATTAATGCTAGATTTTGTTAAATGGTTTTTCTTTGTCTATTGAGATGATCGTACGGTTTTTCTTTTTTAGTTTACTAATACGGTGAATTAAATTGATTTTTAAATTTTTTTTTCGGATGTACATCACAGTCTGAATTCTGTGTAGATTACATCATGTTCACCACCCGAAAACTAATTATAGTCCATCCCCTCACATGTGAGCCTAATCACCCCTTTTGCCCTCCCCCCGCTTCCCCTATGGTAAGCACCAATCCAATCCCTAATGCTATGTGTTTTTTTTTGTCGTTGTTTTTATCTTCCACTTATGATTGAGATCATATGGTATCTGACTTTCTCCCTCTGACTTATTTCACTCAGCATAATACCCTCAAGGTCCATCCATGTTGTCATAAATGGCCGGATTTTGTCATTTTTTATGGCTGAGTAGCAGTCTATTGTGTATAAATATCACATCTTCTTTATCCATTCGTCCCTTGATGGGCACCCAGGTTGCTTCCAAGTCTTGGCTATTGTGTATAATGCTGCAATGAACATAGGGGTGCAAGTATCTTTATGCCTTTGCGTTTTCAAGTTCTTTGGATAAATACCCAGCAGTGGGATAGCTGGATCATATGGTAGATCTATTCTTAATTTTCTGAGGATACTCCGTACTGCTTTCTATAGTGGCTGCACCAGTTTGCACTCCCACCAGCAGTGAACAAGGGTTCCCTTCTCTCCACATCCTCTCCAACATTTGTTGTTTCCTGTCTTGTTAATTATAGCCATTCTGACCGGAGTGAGGTGATCCTTCATTGTAGTTTTGATTTGCATTTCCCTGATAGCTAATTATGTCGAGTACCTTTTCATATGCCTGTTGGCCATCTGTATATCTTCTTTGGAGAAATCTCTGTTCATATCTTTTGCCCATTTTCTAATTGGATTGTTTGATTTTTAAAATATTAAACCAACCTAGCATTCTGGGATAGTCCCCACTTGATCGTGATGTCTTACCCTTTTACTATATTGTTGGATTTGATTTGCTGAAATTTTTAAAAAGAAATTTTGGCATTTCTATTCATGAGGGATATTCATTCTGTATTTTTCTCTTCTTCTATTGTCTTCATCTGGTTTTTGTATCTGGATAATGGTGGCCTTATATATTGAGTTAGAAAGTATTCCTTGTCCTCAATTTTATGAAAGAGTTTGCATAGAATTGCATATTATTTCTCCCTTAAATGTTTGATAGAATTCATCAGTGAAGCCCCCCCCCGCCCCCCACAATGGTTTTGAAACTACCAATCCAATTTCTTTAGTAGTTATAGGGCTATTCAGGTTATCTTTTTTTGAGTGAAATTTCATAGTTTGTGTTTTTCAAGCAGTGTATCTATTTCATCTAAGTTGTTGAATTTATTGGCACAAAGTTGTTCATAGGATTCTCTTATTATCCTGTAAATATATGTAGACTCGGTAGTGATGTCCCCTCTCTCATTCCTGATATTGGTAATTTGATTCTTCTGTCTTTTTTCCCCTGGTCAGCCTGACCAGAGATTTATCAGTTTTGTTGATCTTCTCAAAGAACCAGGTTTTGGTTTCACTGATTTTTCTTTATTATTGTTCCACTTTCTATTTCATTAATTTCAGCTCTGATCTTTATTATTTCCTTTTTTGAGTTTACTTTGGGGTTAATTTGCTCTTTCTGTTTTAGTTTCTTTCTCCTTTCCTTTCCTTTTTTTTTTTTTTTTTAGTAAGGAAGATTCACCCTGAGCTAACATCTGTGCCAATCTTCCTCTATTTTTCAGTATGTGGGCCACCAGCACAGCATGGCTGCTAACAGAGTGGTATAGACCCATGCCCAGGAACTGAACCTGGGCCACCAAAGTGGAGCACACTGAGCTTAACCACTAGGCCACCAGGGATGGCTCATCTGTTTTAGTTTCTTAAGGTAGAAGCTGACATCATTGGTTTTAGAACTTTCTCCCTTTCTGTTATAGGTAGTTAGAGCTATCCATTTCCCTCTTAGTATTGATTTAGGGGCATCCCACGACTGAGTTCTCCTTCTGTCACCCCTCCCTGCACCATGGCCTGGAATTTCTCTCAAGTCATAGGGCTCACCTCACTCGTTTCCTGTTTCTCGGGGGTTACTCTTCTCCATTGTCTGATACGCAGTATCTTGAAAACCATTGTTTCATACATTTGGTCTGCTTTTTGTTTTTGTTTTTGGCCTTTTCAGGCAGAAGGGTAAATCCAATCCTTGTTACTCCATGATGCTTGGAAGTGAAAGTTCTTATGTATTCTTAAATATATATATATTGATTTACAGGCATCATTGTGAATTTGGAGTTCACTATTCAGTTTATTTATCCTGAAATTTCTCTTCTCTTTCCCCCTTCAGCCATGAGAGCTGGTGTTCCTTTCACTGAGAGGTAGTATAGTGTAGTAGTTAAGAGCTCAGATTTTATTTCTCTTCATAGGGCTTATCAACCTTCCAATGCACTACATAATTTGGTTATTTATTTTATCTACCTTCTGTTCCTCCCCCTCCCCACAAGCACTGTGATGAAAAGGATTTTTCTCTGGTTTCTGCTGAGATTCAGATCCTGTCTCTGCCACTTTTACTAGCTAGACAGTATACTTAACCTCTCTCTGTCTCAGATTCATCATTTGTAAGTGGGAATAATAATGCCCATCTCGACATGTTGTTGTGAGGGTTAAATGTGCCATGTAAAGCACTTAGAACAGTGACTGTACATAGTAAATCATTATTCTTAGAGATTTTGCTGCATTTTCCTCACTAGAGACTGGGCATGGTAACAAGAGATGATAAAGCCAAGCTCAGCTCGCTCAGATCAGCCACAAGCCAGTAGCACTTAAAACAGTTTGGATGGGGGTGTACATTGAAATGATCCACTTAAATACAACTCTTAGATTATATGCAGCCATAATAGCTATACTTTTCTGACTTAAAAAAAAAAGTTGAGCATTGACTGTTAAATTGATAAAGGGCTCTAATGACCTAGAGGAAATATGTAATAAAATTATATTCTTTATGAGTCTCAGTTTCTCATCAGAAAAGTGGGATATCTGAAATCCTTGTAGCCAGGTGGTTTTAGAATTCAGATATTTTTGGATTGTAGAAAGAAAAAGGTGCATATATTCTATTTTACATAGTATGTTAAACATTCCAGTAGAGCCTGAGACAGTGCCCCTGAACCAGACACATTAACCCATCTTGCAGCAAAATGTATGAATGTTAACACTAAGTGGATAAATAAAGACTATAAAAAACCCAGTGTGGTTCAGATTAGGTTTTGCCACCAAAAGAATTTGCTGTGTACTTAAAAAACATTTGGGTTTTCAGAGCTTTTTGTATTTGCAGATTGTGGGTAAGGATTGTGGACCCTTATCATTAGGTTTTGGAGAGGATTAAATATATAAAGCCCTTGACATATAATAGGAACGCAAGAGATTATTATTACGATTGTTATTAATTGCATCAGTGTTATTATTAGTGTCACGTTGCAGTAGTATAGTAGTAGTAATTATTGTGAAGCTATAAAAGTTATTAAAGGCCTGTTAGAAATGTTGCTTAGTTTCCCTGATCACTCAGGCCTGGTTGAAACTATGGGGGCTGTTTTAGGGAGGGTTTAGATAGAAATAAAGGGACTGCGAGGCCCACCTTTGAGGTCTTTCATGTGTTCACTGAGGGTTGAGATGGAGAGGTAAGTGTACATGGTGGCGGTGGAGGGAGCCCTAGGTAGCATTGGTTCCCTGAATATTGGGAACTGCGTTTGCCCTCCTCCTGCTCATTGTCCTCCTCCTACCCCTTCCCTTTCCTCTTCTTCTCCTTCTTTGGTAGAAGCCAACAAAAGTCATTTAATTCTATGAGACGTTAAGAGTACATTATTACCTGCACTGTGGGAAGTGAGACTCATACTGTTTCTTCATAATAATGCTAACGTAGCCTTTGAGCTTCTTCTGGTCCTCCATGGGTTCAGCAGCACCTCTTTATGCTCTTCTTTCCTGCGTTTAGGTAGTGAACAACTAACTGACTTGGGGTTTTTAAAGGTTGGGGTAGGTTCTTAAGGAAGCCAGTAGACCTGGGATTGTTCCAGGAGTGATCCTGCCTTAATTGAAGAGTGAGACGGTTTACGAAGTCTTTCCTCTGACGCCAAGTGCCTCTGAAATATCATAGACTGGAGTATTTTGAATCCCGGCTCCCCATTTGTAAGTGTGGACAAATCATTTAGCCTCTCTGAGTCTCAGTCTCATGAGATATAAAAATAAAAGTAACAATACATTTCTTAGAGATATGTGAGTTAAATGTCAAAAAACATGCAGACGCCTAGTACATTCCCCAATACATAGCATGTGCCCCATAAAGAATAGCTACATTATCAGTATATCTTCTTAGCTTTTATCTCATAAGAACATTCTAATAGAATGAACATTTGGAGATTCTCTATTCTTTAAAAGTGACAATGAATTGTAACAAATGTATTACTCTGATGGGGGTGTTGATAATGGGGGAGGCTGTGCATGCGTCAGGGGAAGGAGTCTATGGGAAATCTCTGTACTTTCTGCTCAATTTTTCTGTGAACCCTAACCCTAACCCTAACCCCAGTTTTAGAACTACTTAAAAAAATAGTCAATCAAAAAGAAATGATGATAATGTAGTACCTGCAATGGCAGCTGTAGAGATATGCAGCATCGTACAGTAAGATAGATATTTCTCAAGTAATTCAGAACATGATGCTGTTGTGGGAAGAACCTGCGATTTAGTAACAGAATACCTGGCTTCCAGCCTGGGTTTTACGGGCTGTATGATCTTGAAGTCACTTGATTGGATTTTAGTTTTATTGTCAGTAAAATGAGGATTCTGATGTAGACTTTGTCTGCCTCCTAGGGCCGATGTGAAGATCAAATACGAGAATGGACATGGGAGCATTCTGCAACACTGTAATGTGTCATAGAAATGATATTATTTTGTAAACATTCTTTTCTTGCCCTTTTGGCAAAGGGACCTCAGGTTCTGATCCAAGGGAGAAGAGTTAATCACGGGGTAATAGCCTGAATTCAAAAGGAACCTCCTCCTCCTTTCCTGCCATGCCGACGTTTCAGTTAGAGGCAGGGGAACACTGTCACTGACAGCAGTGGGGCGAATACGGCAGGGATGAGCCTCTGGAAATGACATAAAATGAATGAAACCCAGAAATTCCTTGTTTTGGCCTTTCTCATTTGATACTTTGCTCATTCCTGGCAATATACACTTCTCTCCTCCTGCTGGGGTGTCCACTTCTGTAAATTTCTTCATTTCCATTTACGTAAATCAAATGCAGAGTGTAATTATTCAGAAAACACAGAATGCTTGCTGCTCTGTGCACTGACGATGTGAACGTGGCTTTTGCAGCCCCGGATCATCTTTCTTCTTCCTGTTACAGTGTCGTCAAGTTGTTTTACTTTATTCCTTCATGCTATCTCAAGTGCTCTCCTTTGCTGTAATAGGCCCTTGAAAGTTAGCTTAGAGTTTCAGTGACACTGGCTTAATTACTAAAGGGACCTGGAAAAGGCAGCCTGGTGTAGTGGCAGGAGCCCATGGCTCCTCAGGCCTGGCTTTGAGTCCCAGCTCTGTCACTTGATAGCTTTGTGACATGAAAAGTGAAATCACCTTTTTGAACCTCACCTTCCTCATATGGAAAATGAGGATAATATGCCTCTGCCTTTTAGGATGGTTTATGGTGGTTATACATAGCTTAGGGCAGTGCTCACTACAGGGAAGTTATGTTTTATTATTGGGAGGAAAGGCTGTGGAATTTGAATGCAGTTCCACAGCCCACTAGCTATGGGCTAGGGGGCAAGTCCCTTAACCATATTGAGCGCTGTCCTCTCAGGTGTGACATGGGGACTACAGCAATACCTGTCTACGAGGGTTATTCTGAAAATTAAAGATAATACAAGTAAAGTTCTGGAAGGTAGTGGGAACCAGCTCTCTGTAATGCTGCTTGTTCAGTGGCTGAATTTGCAGCCAGGTGTGGATCTGGGCTTCAGCTCTAATTCGGCCCTTTGAACTTCATTTCTCCTTAGTCAAGTGGAGGATAATATCTTCCTTGCACAGTTTTGGTTACAATTAGAGATAACGTATAGAAAACATCTGGCACTTTAGTAAAACTGCTCAATAGGATTATTATTATGGTAATCTGCAGTATTAGTAAATCATTTGTGTGTGTGATTTGCTAATCGTGATTCTTCATTTCCTGGAAAATATCCAATAACTAACAGGAATGTTTAAACTTTAATTATTCTCTTTCTAGGACTGTGAACATTTGCAGCAATGGAAAAAATGAGTTTTTGACATTTAGCTCAAGGAAGAAATGAGGCTGGGCAGTTAGCCCATCCGAAGTCACAGTAGGGGCAAACAATTGAGAGTCCTCCAGGCTCACAGGTGAGAGTGGGCTGAGTTCTCGCTCTGGCACCTAGGAAAGCTGTACTAACCTGAGTCTCTCAGCCTGCAGGGGAACTGAGCTGAGTTTATCCCTGAAGTATAAACTTTAACACAATGACTCTTGCTTTTTCTCTTTTAGAATATGGTTTGGAGCCTGTTGCCAAAGCTGAAAAGGTTAATAGTATGTTGAGCCAGAAAGCAAGGCACTGTAGACGGTTAGTCCAGGTAATTCACATCATTTTTCTAAAATCTGAGCCATTGAGATTGAATTTAGCCATGTAATTGGAATGATTTTCCAAATTGTTTCTCCTCCTGTGTAGATCCATTTCAAACATATAATTGCCAGTCAATAGTGCGGGATGTTTTCTGCCTTTCAGCTTTGTGGGCCAGCTTGCCTGTAGAAATGAAAAGGGCACTGGGTGATCCTCGCCTCTGCTCACGAGAGAGAATCTTTTTGATACTAGAGTAAAAAGAATTTGCTAATTTCCAATTAAATATTTTATCAGTGAAATGATTGCAAAGTAAAAATTACAAAGTCACTTTGGAATCAAGATAATCACTTAAAAAAACCTCAGTTTCAGGTCATATGTTTCATCCTGAATAATCTGAAAATGTGATTATCTCACCAGGTCTCAGCTCAATCTACTGCATGCAAGTAATGGTGTATTAATTCCCTAGGGTTGCCATAACAATGGAGCACAGAGTGGGTGGGTTAAAACAACAGACATTTATTGTCTCAGAGTTCTGGAGGCCAGAAGCCTGCAGTCAAAGTGTCAGCAGGCTCGTGCTCCCTCTGAAGGTACTGGGGAAGGATTTGTTCCAGGCCTCTTCTAGCTTCCGGCAGCCTCAGGCATTCCTTGGCTCATAGATCCATCATTCCAATCCTCTGTCCTCACACGGTGTTTTCTTTGTGTGTCTTCGCAACATCTTCTGTCTCTCTGTGTCTGTTTCTGCGTCAAAATTTCCCTTTATAAGGACATCATTCACGTTGGATTAGGGCTACCATAATGACCTTGTTTTAGCTTGATTACTCCTAGAAAGACACTGTTTCCAAAAATGGTTACGTTCTGAGGTACTAGGGGTTGGGACTTCAACATATCATTCTTGGGGGACACAACTAAACTCATAACAATGGGTTTGGGTTTCTCATCAAAGAAAGCTCATAAACTTTTCAGAATTTACTCTATGACCAAGGAACTCTCTGATAATCTTTCTCTTTATCAGATGCTTCTCTTAAAGGCGTGAAACGTTCACAAATTCCAGTACCTATAGTTCTTCCAAGACTGAGAACGTCCTTGATGTTTATACTTATTTTGTTTGTTTATAATCTATATAGAGAAGTAACTGAACGTTTATGCTGTGTCCATTGTTTAAATGATAATGTAATATTTTTAAGGCATCAAAATCATTAATTAAAAACCAAAATTTATTGTAAGATAAAGAACTGAGAGTTTAATTTTATGCATGCAAGACTTAAGATTTATAGAGTCAGCAAAACAAAGACACTAATGCAAATTTTTTTGTTGACTAAGTACATAAAAATCCATGGTCAACAGAGCAGAACTAATGTAGAAAAGACTTTAAAGGAGGAGGTTTTCTATTGCTAGGGAGGTTGGAGACAGTCAGTCTAAAAAGAGAAACGACATTAAAACTTCAGAGTAGAACGGGCAAGTTGGTGGAGTGGCGGACTTTAGTCAATAAATATTTACTATTGACTGTGTGCCTACACTCTGGGCCCTTGGAATATTTCAATGAACAAAACAGAACTCACTGTCCTCATGAAGTTTAAATTCTTGGTGTTTTTGTGTGTCTATGTATGTGGTGGGAGGAGACAGAAAATAAACAAATAAGTAAATGACATAGTATAGTTGAAGGTGATAAGTACTTTAGAGAGAAAAGAATGTATGGGGAGGGGAAAAGAAGATGGGAATACCGGAGGGAGGGTGGTTGCAATTTTAAACAGGCGTCCAGAACAGGCCTCACTGAGAAGCCAACCGTTGAGCAAAGATTTGAGGAAGGTGAGGGAACCATGTGGCTATCTGAGGGAAGGGCATTCTAGAAAGAGAGAAGCACCAGTGCAAAGGACCTCAGGGAGTAACGTGCCTGAGATGTTTCAGGAACAACCAGGTGGCCATTATGATTGGAGCAGGTTGAGCAATGGGGAGAAGTAGGAACTGAGTCCATTGTGAGGACTTTTGTTTTTATCTGAGTGAAACAACTAGTCATTGTAAAGCTGAAGCAGAGGAATGACATGATATGACTGATATTTAAAGCAGATCTCCTTGGCTCTCTAGAAGGCAAGGATAGAAGCAGAGAGACCATTTAAGAGGTCACTGGGGTAACCCAGATAAGAAATAATGGAGCCTGAATCAGGGTAGTAGCTATGAGATGAGAGAATGGACTGGATTCTGGATATACTGTTTTCTTGTAGCAAATAGAATTTTCTGACGGATTGAATGTGGTTGAGCAACTGGAAAGATGGATTTGTCATTGGCTGAGAACAGGAAGCCTTGAAGGGATAGCATGTTTCTGGGAGGGGGTAAGGAGAAATCAGGAGTTCAATTTGGGACATGTAAGTTTGAGATGTCCGTTAGACATCCAAATGGAGATATTAAGTAGGCAGTCGTGTTTATAAATCTGGAGTTCAGCAGAGAGGTTTGAGCTGAAAATATAAATTTGGGAGTCACTGGCATATATAGATTAGATGAGATCCCCAAGGGTGTGAATGATGATAGAAAAGAGAACCAAGGCCTGAGCCCTGGGACCTTCTAACATTAAGGGGAGAAATCAGAAAAAGAGACTGAGAAGGAGTAACCAGTGAGGTAGAAGGAATAGCAATAGGATTTGTTTGGCTGTAGCGGAGGGTTAATAATCTATTGATATAGGATAAGGGATAAGTTAGTAAAAGATCTTGAAGACCAAGCCTAGAATCTAGATTTCGTAAATGTTGAAACTGAGGTATAAATTGATGTAAGACTTGTCTAAAATGACTTCATGGTAAATCTCTCCTTCTAATCCCAGTTCCTTAATTCAGTCAGAATCTTTGTGGTTGAAAAAAAAATGTGCAAAGTTGTAGAGATAGGCACCTCACTCTATCATAGAATTTGATGTGAGAGGCTGTTTCATTCTGAGTTGTTCAGAATAACAAACTCTTCATCTGTGTGTCTGTGTCTGTATGTATTTCTGATCACTAGCCTTTTAGAGAAGCTTCCACAGAGCCACCAAAGCTAGCAGGTCAGCATTACTTTCTTAAAACTTAGTTTTACTCACAAGCTTGATAAAGGAGAGGTTGCAGGCTCAAAATTCAGATGTGAGGATAGAGTTTCCTAAATCCTGGTTCTGGCCTTATACTCTTTAGTTTTGCTGAGATAATGTCTTGCTTGTTGACCTTTGACTTGGCATCTTGGGTTTTGTTTCTGCTGTATGTGTTGTGAAATTAAAGACCAGGAGATTCCAAAGGAGACTGAAATAATATCTTTGGAAATTCATGTGCGATGTAAGAATATACTAGAAAGGAAGATGTGGAAATTCAACAACATCCCACAAGAGAGATGAAGAGTCAGAGGTGGTGGTTTGGCACCTCCTATGACACACAGATCCCAGGTATGTCATCCCTAACTTCAAAAAAAAGTCTTGAGCATCGTGCAGAATTTTCACTGATTTTTGTTTGTGGCTGTTGGGTATTTGCTGACTAAATTGATGCTTCAAAGAAATAAGTAACTGTTGGCATTTAATAGCCTTTGAAAGTTGCTTTAAGATATTCTTTGGTCCCATTTTCTTTGTTGCTTTTTTTGATCTAAACTCTCAAACTCTTTCAGAACTGCAGCAGGAAATTCAGATTTAACCTCAAGAGTCAATGTTTTGTCTTGTGTCTCCTCTAATATAATACAGATGTTAGGATGGCTATATTTTACTTGAACACTTATTGAATTTCTGCCTTACTCCTTTCTCTTTTTAATGGGAAACAGTCTAACTCTAGTCCTCATTAAATTCAGAGAATCCAAGTTGTAATCTTGAGAATGTATGTGGAGGGAAGATATATTTAGGCAATTTACTTAGATTACAAACCCTTAAACTGTTTCACTATTTGAGGAAAAAGCCTCCCATCCAAGAAAAAGACACCGAAAAACAAACAAAAAATATTAAAGATTTAAAAAGTATTAGTTTAAGAACTGAAAAAGTGGTCCTCCGAAATGCTCTTTTTAAAACTAGAATGACCTGGGCAGTCTGTAATATGGGTGAGATGTCACTTTTTAACACTCTACATTTTAAGTTTACAATGCCTATATTTTCTATCTAGAAAGCTAGTTCTCCTAAATTGCACTATTTCAGAGAATTGCACAAACCATCTGAATATTTCCAGGACTGCCCAGTTTCCGCTCCATGCTGCATATACCCTGTCTAGGTCAGTTGGTCAGAGAAGCACACAGTGTGTCCAATGACTCTGTGAAACCAACTATGAAACCTGGCTCTTTTGGCCAAAGTTGTGCATTTACCTATCAATACTGAACCAACAAACTGAATTTTTTTTTTAGGTCGGTGGCAAATTTATTTAAGAGAAAAAAATTACTGCATGATGTGGATGTGTAATGTGAGCTTATTCGTATGGTTTAGGTACTGTTTCTTCGCTGGCCCAGTGACCTGCTCTGCTTCAAGTAGTCTAAACATATGTGTCACAGTTATGTTTTTATCCTCTTTTCATTTTCTCAATTACAGACTTTCTTGTTGACTTGTGTTGCAGAGGAAAATAAACATGCATCCATGTCTTCAGACCAATCGCTGATTTGTTTACTCTGACAGTTACAGCTAATCATGAAACAGTCAGAACTGTCCAAAGATGGAATGGTGGCCCCTCCTGGGATGTAGTGAACTCTCAGTCAGTGTAGCCAGGTGACAGGCATGACACTAGCATGCAGCCAGGAGACTGCATGGTGGGGATCTTATAAAGAGCCTGATGCACTGAATGAGCAGTTGGTCTAGAGGACTTCCACGGCCCCTTCTTACTCCTAGATGCTTTGATCAGTGCATTTGACTCAGTGCTTTCAGGACTGACAGTGTCTGGAGAGCTTGGTGATTAAATGAGCATTTTGGTGTCATCTTCACATCTGGTCCATTGTGTGCCAGTGAACCTGCTAATAATTACACGTGAACACTTGGCCATGGTATGCAGAATCAGCATTCTGTGGGAGGAACATTTAAAATCATTTATTGTTTTGGCATTGACATTTTCTTTGAAATTTAAATTTTCTCTCATGTGCTTATTAGGAATGCTGGGCATCTGGTTTAAAAATGGCCAAACAACTTGTGAGAGCTGATTCTTCTAAAATAACCTATATATAAGACTATAATAACACCACCAGATATTATGTTAGTGATACTACTACTGCTGCAGGCAGCAATTTAGTGTATCTGGGCAAGAACTATGTTATTTTCTAATAAGACAGTAAAATATTCCTATTGTTATCACTATGGTACATTTTATCATTGTGGAATTAAAACAAATCTTCATTTATAAATGCCTGTTACTGCCTCTCCATCCTGCCATGTGTTTTTTGCTTTTGCGCAGACTTTGCATAGCATTTGCATGTAAGTGTAAACCTAAAAAGGTAAACCAGAAGGCACTAGAAGAAAGAGTAAGGAGCTGTTGGTTCAGATCAGCCTGGGTTCAAAACTCAGCTGTGAAACTCACTAGCCGTGTCACATAGTTTCCAAATTCTTAGATTCCTTGGGAGAAAACCCTGGACTTCGTGAAATTCTGCTCGACACAGGTCCTGTGTGCAGAGAGAGACATCTTTCATAAAAAGGACCACTGTTTCCAGCTGGGGGTTGGGGCATTAGTGGGAACAAGGGGCAGTGAACTAGATGAAAGACAGTGTCAGAACTTCTCATGTCCTTTTCTCATCTATATTATTGGCTTGTACCTTGTTCAGTGGTTGGGAGGAGATGAAAGGTGGAAGGGAAAGAGCAGCGAGTCACTGAAACCAGGGTTTGTCCAACAACAAGGATCTTGATGTTCTTAAAAGACAGTATTTAGCTCCAATATTTCTGCGTGGCAAAGATGAAAGCATATTAGATTTCTGAGAGTTAGTGTGATGACTATTCTAATAGGTATTTTTATGTTTTTCTTTATAGGGCATATCTGAAGAAAACCCTGAAGAAAGATAGTTTTTATGAAGCTTGGCTCCCCTTGGTGTCCCCTGCCTTCTTGTTTTTACTCCATACTCTGTGGGTGGCCTTACACCATGTGACATATTGGCCGGGCAGCCCAGATTGTCTATCGTCACATCTGGTGTTGCCTTCTTCAGTGTGACTGTCAGGATCTCAAGGCCTCACTCGTGTTGTTTCCCTGGCGAAGGATGTTCCAAAGTGGAGGTGTGAGTCCTTGAACCAAGCTTGCCTTGACAAGTCCAGCCAGTATATACATCGCACATTTAATAACCTTCTATCTTTTGAACAGAGAGCTTCAGGTGGTTAGGTGCTGGGGATGGCAAAAGTGATTTCAGGATGCCCTTCCCAGCTTTGATGATCCTCTGTAAAGACCTGGAGTTTATATGGGTTGGTATATAGAAGATTTTCAAAACTAAAGTTCCTGGATGCAAAGAACTTGAATTTAAATCAGGATGCTGGAGAAGAGGTAGGAAATTTTGGTCCTTTACAACTGGTTTGAAGCTTTACAGTCTGGCAGCTGAAGACGTACTGATTCCACATTCCCCGTTTTCTGCTTTTACTATTTGGCCTGCAATATAATGCATTTAATGCATATCTACTCTTGAATTGTGGTGTGGTCCTTTAAATGTTAGAAGTTAACAGTGAAGGGGACAGGGATGTCTTAGTGGGAATAAGTCATTAAATGGTCTTGGTTTCCAGTTTCATCTCATTAAATGGTGGTCTGCTCATTTTAATTGGTCATACAAAGGAGCTATGGAAGTGGAGGAATACTTTCATGTCCTCATATCAGAGCCAAATGAGCAAAACATTAAAGAATAGTAGTTGAAATGGTTTCTAAATCAGAAAAAGTCACATTTCTCTTTAATTTTCTCATTCTGGTTCCTATTTATATTTTCTGTGGAGGCCGAGTTGTGGTTGTCATAGCAATTCCTTTTTCTACATGAAACTCTAATATTTGGATTGTTATTATTTGTACTTCATAGCAAGTCAAGATCTTTTTAAATCTAAATATTTCCTTTTAAATAATGTCTGACCAGAATAGATCTTTTAACCTTTACCTCATTACCTTAATGTTTTCTGATCTCTGAATTATTGCATTTCTTAGGATTCTATGTTGATGGACCAGGAAATAGTCTCATGAACAGGGTGCTTTGAAAAAGGTGAGTCTGTCAGTCCTGGTACCCATCACTCTTCCCTTTGCCTTTAGCATCTTCAGTGGCTCTGAGGCCATTGGGTATTTCCATCATGGCTGTACACAGGTGGTCCTGGCTTAAACAGCAAAAGTCTTTGCTAGATTTTGTTCCTTTTTCCTTCTTCTATCCTTTTTATTTCCTTCCTTCTGCTTTTAGATTTTTCCATGCAGTTTTTTTTCTTAAAGATTTTATTTTTTTTCCCTTTTTCTCCCCAAAGCCCCCCAGTACACAGTTGTATATTCTTTGTTGTGGGTCCTTCTAGTTGTGGCATGTGGGACGCCGCCTCAGCGTGGCTTGACGAGCAGTGCTACGTCCGCGCCCAGGATTTGAACCAAGGAAACACTGGGCCGCCTGCAGCGGAGCGTGCGAACTTCACCACTCGGCCATGGGGCCAGCCCCTCCATGCAGTTTTCATGTATTGTTTTGATCCTACATAAACTGAAGCTGACAATGACTCGATTCTTGTCAAATCCATTAGCTTCTTAGAATGTATCACTTGTGTATTTTCTGGGCTTTGATTTTGTTGACCAGCCAATCCTCCTTGAAGGTGTCCCCTCTGGTTTTCTTCTTTCTCTTTTTTGTCTTTCCTTCCATCTTCTCACTCATCCATTGGCTATGTCATGCCAGGATACCATTCAGGGCCCTGCATTGTTCTGGTGTCTAAGTGGGCCTTTCCCAACATCTCCTAGGCTCTTTCTTAACTCCTACTCCAAAATATAGCCCCTCACCCCAGGTTCTGCCTTGAACAGCTCCATGTTCCACATTCACTTCCTTGGTGGGCTTCTTCACTCTCGGGATGCTACCTGTCATTAGAAAGGGCTACCCTTGAATCTGTATCACTCGTGCTGACCGCTGACCTCCACTGCAGTTCTCTGTCTCCAAATAAAGATGGAGACAATGCACGACATCTCCACTTTCAGGACTTGCCATCTAACATTGGGTTCGTACCTTCTCCCCCAGTTCCAACCTGGCTATTCTCAACTACCAGAGGTACTACTCTTCTGCCAGTTGCCTAGCCTAAAATCCTTTGAATCTTGACACTTACTTCTTTTTCATTCCCATATCCAGTTTCACAGGAATGCTCGCTGCTAATTATTTCACAATATTTTTTTTTTTTTAAAAGATTGGCAACTGAGCTAACATCTGTTGCTATTCCTTTTTTTTTTTTTCCCAATCTTCTTCTCTCCAAAGCCCCCTAGTACATAGTTGTATGTTCTAGTTGTAGGTCCTTCTGGTTGTGCTATGTGGGACGCCACCTCAGCATGGCCTGATGAGTGGTGCCGGGTCCACACCCAGGATCCGAACCGGCAAAACCCTGGGTCACTGAAGCAGAGCATGAACTTAACCACTCAGCCACGGGGCTGGCCCCTCACAATACTTTTGTGACCCCAGCCCTCTATGTTTACTGTGACCCTCTAATTTTACAGGTGAGGCAATGGGGCTTCGAGTGCTTCTTTGCCCTCTTTATCAGTTACCACATGGAAAAGCTAGCACCTGATTTGATTGCAAATTCCTGGTTAAGAATCACAGGCCTAGAGCAGTGGTTCTCACATTTGATGGTCTCAGACTCCATTTAGACTCAAAAAATATTGAAAACTACAAAGCACTTTTGTTTATATGGGTTATAGTTATTGATATTTACCATATTAGAAATGAAAACTGAGAAATTAAAAATGTTCTTTTAAAAAAGCAACAATAAACTCATTACAGATGAACATAGAAACTAACTTTTTTCAAAACAAAAATTTAGTGAGAGAAGTGATATTATTTTACATTTGTGTAAATTTTGTTTTTTTTAAAAGATTTTTATTTTTTTAAATTTTTTTCCTTTTCCTCCCCAAAGCCCCCCAGTACATAGTTGTATATTCTTCGTTGTGGGTCCTTCTAGTTGTGGCATGTGGGACGCTGCCTCAGCGTGGCTTGATGAGCAGTGCCATGTCCACACCCAGGATTCGAACCAACGAAACACTGGGCCGCCTGCAGCGAAGTGCGCGAACTTAACCACTTGGCCACGGGGCCAGCCCTTGTGTAGATTTTTTAAAGGTCTGGCTTAATAGAAGATAGTTGGACTGTTGAATCTGTTTCTGTCTCCTGCAATATCATACATCATGTAATCTTGGATAAGATTCACTGTACATTGATGCAAGAATGAGAGTGAAAAAGGCACATAATGTCCTAGTATCATTCTGAAAATGATTTTGATTTCAAGGACTCCCTGATAGGTCTTGGGGCTCTCCAAGGGCCCCAGCATCACATTTAGAGAATTACTGGTCTAGAGAGTTGCTAAGTCTTTTTCTAACTCACTATTTTATTGTTCTTCTTCATCACCTCTCAATTTTGGTTTTGAGGTTTATATAAGAAGAGTTCAAAATCAAGCACAATCACGTAGTCAGATCTAATATTTATCGCTGGAACTCAATCTCCAACACTTGAATATACATCATATGATAAAGCAGTATCTTTTAAAATCATGATATTAAACTTCCGTGCTCATGAGAATCAAGCCACACTCCATTGTTTTATCCAATCCTGTGTTCTTATCTCTCTTGTTCTTCTGACCACCTGGATTGTAATTTTCTTTAATATAAAATTAAATTTTTGTTATTTGTTTTAATGGTGAGCAAAATGGATATATAGGAGATAACTCTAAGCTCTGTCACTGCACCTTTCCCCTTCTTTTTTGGTAAACATACACTGAGTTTTGCTCAAAATGGCTAGATGCTGGCAATATTAAATTTGTAGACAAAATGGTCCCATCCCTGACATCATACCCTAGAATGAACACAAGCTTTAAATAGCACTAATCACAATATAATGTGTTAAGAGAGAAAGAAGATCTACCTCCTTCAAGAGAAACCTGTGGTAACACAGGGCAAGCTACTTCTCTCTTCTAAGACACCACTAGGTGACCAATGATCTCCAGTCCGCTTTCTGTCAAGAGCCCATTTAGAAGATGTAGATCCAAAGATTTCCAGTGCTTAGTGTTGAGTAGAAAGCTTATCATCTACCAGTTAACTGTGGAAGTTTTTATTCTTCTGGGGACTGAACAGAAGCCAGAAGAGTGAATGTAGAGTGGTGGGTGGATTGTGGGGAGAGCAGGCAGGAATTCAGAGCTAGAAATGAAAATGGTGGTGGTGGCATCCACAAAGGAGCAGTAGTGTGGGTACTGTCTCTGGATGGCTGCCTCTCTCTCTGGAGAGCAGAGAGAGTATTTCCTTTTCATACTAAACTTGAGTTCAGGCACGGATTGAGAGAAATAATATCACCACCACCAGCACTACTACTACTAATGGAAGCAGCCAACAACATACTAGGTGCTAACAACATAACAACAACCTACCTAGTGCCAGGCATTTGTGCATGCATACATACATGTGTACAGCTCTTTGCATGTATTATTAAATCTTCCTAATAACCCTATGTAGGGGCAGTTTCATTCATCAATAAGTGTACTGTGCACCTTCTATGTGTCAGTCAGCATGCTAGATGATAGGGCTAGCATGTTGCACCAGACAGACATAGTCTAAATGGTTATGGTGCATGGAGTTTAGTAGTGAAAATGTTAGAAATTAGTCAAATAATTACACTAATAAATATACATAGTTATACACTGTGCTGGAGTTCATGGATATAACTATTATTTATTGAGCACCTACGATGTGTTAGGCTGTGGGCATACAAGAGGGCTATTGTTATTATCTCTATGCTTCAGATAAGCAAACTGAGCAAGTTGCAGGAAATAGCCTAATAACTTGCCAGAATTCAAAGATGGGCCCTTATCCACTGTGACTGTGGATGAGTCACTGAGTACATGTGAAGTGTCAGAGAATGCACCGTCTGCTGGGTCACTGTCTTTGCTGTCTTCCTTAAAGGTGGCCAAAGCAGAATGTGCCGTTGAGTCTCACCCAGCAATTGGTGCTATTATCCTGATGAATGTGGCAATGGCTAGTTTCCCCCCTGGATATTCAGAAGTTGGCAATACAAAGAAAGGTAGATAGTGTGATTTCTATGTTGGAAGTGAAGGGCATGTCCAGTAAAATATGTTTTAAATGATCCCTGAGCCATTTTTTAAAATCACAACCAATGAAGAAATCTACCCAAAGGAAGCATTGCCCATAAACTTCTCTTTGCAAATAGCCCAGTTTTTCTAGTCCTCAGTATAAGAAAGGCAGTTTCAGGAGAAGGAAGTTTGGGGGAGAGAGCAGAGCAGGAAGAAAGAGGAAATTTTTGTAGATAATGGTGACTTTTAATGTGCTTTCTTTAGCCAACATTGCCTCCCTGGTTACTTCCACATGTGCTGGCTTGTTATTTCAACAGTGCAGGGTGATCAATTGCTAATGAGTGACACCGCATCAGAGCCCGTTTGCTGGCTATGCTTCTCCTGTCTCCCTGGTCCTCTTTGCAGTTACAGGGCTTCTGGAAAGGCTAGAGGAATGGACACGTCCTGTTCACTGTGTTGAAAATTGTGTCATGTCCACTGCAGTAGGTATGTAAATATATAATCTTTTCAGGAGTGAAAAAAAGTGCCAGAAATGAGGTGGAGGTAGGTGAGGCCATGTCCTTATTGTTGAGAGGGGGTTAGATGAAAGTTGAATGTTACATGTAATGAGTGACTTGCTTGTGGCTTCCACCTGCCCAACTGCCCTGGGAGGGATAACCTGAGTGGCAGCAGGTTGAGGAGATGTGCCCATTGGCTGGAAAACTTCGGGAACTTTGGTACAAGTCTGTAGAAGACAGTGAAGGAACAAAATGGAGATCTTATTTAACTAATTCATGTTGAAAATTCACTTTGAACCTGTCTGTGTTTACTCTTCCTTATTTCATTTGCTTAGCAAGTGACTTCTGATCAAATAACTGAGAAAAAACAAATTAAATGAAATCAAACTACCCATGAAAGTGATATTTCAATTCAAACAACGTATTTTGAGCATCAACTATGTGTTGGGAAGCAGCCTCTAAAAGCCTAGTTTTACTTAACGTTTGACTTTCCTTCGCACTCTTCACGGCTTCTTAGGTAGCTCAGGGACCTAGCCCTCTGGGGCGATGTGTTTTGATTGTTATTTGTTGGGAATCAGAATTTTTAAGAACAGAAGGGATCTCAAAGATCATGTAGTCTAATTCTCTCATTTTACATTTTCATTTTATGAAGCTCAACAAAGTGAAGGGATGTGTCAAATTATTTTACAGCTGTTACAGGAGAAATGTGACTGAAATCATATTCTCTCTGCATGATGATGTCTGCACAAAGTAACGATAAGATTGTCCTTCACTATCATCTGCATTGCTCTAGTTGTCTGTTGCCATGTAACAAGCCATCCTACACGTAGAGACTTAGACTAGTTTAGTATTATTTCCATGGTTCCGTGGGTTAGCTGGACACTTCTTGCTTGGGGTCTCTCCTGTGGTTGCTGTCAGACGTACGGATGCTGGGAGGCATCTGAAGGCTCAAGGGGACTGGACGTCCAGGTTGCTTTCTTCATCCACATAGCTGCCAGGTGATGCTGGTTGTGGGCTGGGAGCTAAGATGGGCCTGGGATTGGATTGTCTTGAAGGTCCCTTCTGTTCTTTAAACTTGGGCAAGTCCTCACCTCATGAAAATGTCTTAGGTTGCAAGGAAGAATTCATTCAAGTTATCTCTGTCTTATTTTAAGATTACTCATATATGTGACCTCAATAAAACTGATCACCTAGATTTCCGAAAAAAACTGGTGGGTGTTTCTGGATTCAAGGAAGCAGTAGATATTTGTGGATCTTAGCTAAGGTGTTCCTTAGTTCTTTCCTGAGTGTCTGCTCTCTTCTCCTTTTACTCCTTCCATCTTCCTTCTATTTCAGAGCAACTGCTTATGTATAACATCAGCTTGGCATGATCTTTCCTCATGCCTCCTTTTACTCTGCATCCTTTTAAAATCCAGCTCCCACTGCTAAGGTCCTCAATCCTTAGCATAAATGAGAGGGGAGTATCTGACTGGCCTAGCTCAGAGAGTCAGGCCATGTGGTCACTGGCAACCCTAGACCATCAACTCTGGACCATCAGCTGTGGCTGGGAGTGGGTAGGATTATGTGGTATAACATTCCTGCCAAGGGCTTCCTTCTGCAGGGGCAGTGGGAGCAGTGGGCATTACTGCAATGTCTAGTACCAGGGTACTATTATTGTTATAGTATCTATATTATCTCCTTCACAGGACTATCAAAACCAAAATTAGTAATAATAGCTACCATTTATTAACTATCTACTATGTGCAAGGTATTTTATACACATTATATCATTTATTCTTCAAAACAACTTTGTGAGGTAGGTTGAATCTGCATATTCAGATGAGGAAGTGGAGGCTAAGAAATGATGTGCAATTTGTTGACAATCACACAGCTAGAAGTGGGGTGGTTGGGATTTGACTCCAAGTCGGAGTATTTTCAAAGCCTGTTCTCTTTGTCCTCTATGTGGTTATTTTTGAAACCATTTTGCAACCTGTAAAGGGTTTTATATAGTGAGATTGCTATTAAAACATGATGCCTTTTTTCCCTACAGACTTATTTTTGGACTTAGGAAACATACCATGTGTCTGTGGACTACCTCCAGGATAATTTTGACCGTTATAGGAGTATGTAACAGCCCATAGTTTCATATTTGTAATCTACACTGAAAATTGCCCTCTCAGTAAATTGCCAAGGATAATTGAATAAACAAAAACTCACAAGTCAGACCCTTATAATGCTTCTGGGGAAAACTGTGACCCTGCCCATGGGTCTCCTCCCATCTCCACAAGGGGTGGGGTGGCCTCCTCTTCTGGCATGTGTCCTGGCCAGGCTCCTCAGCCTTCAGTGTAAAGAGCAACCCCACATCCAAAAATTACCTCTGAAATCACATTTGCTGACCGTTAGGAAGGGAACTGGGTCTTAATCAGCAGCATCCAGTGTCTGGCCTCTAGTACTGTCAGGGAGTAGAAAGTCACGCTCTCTGCCCTTCAGTGTTTACCTAAACTGTGCCACAAGGAGTGGTACCTATGGTGGCCCTCCCACCGCTCCTCTGGGTACTCGACATTTTCTCCCGGGATGAAGCCCGAAACTCCGGAAGCTCTTTCCACACACAGTTTTGGTCCCTGGTAGATCGGTTTTTACTGAACTGTGTCTTGGCATTACGTCATCAGAGACAGTGCTGAAGACTAACGGGGACAGGCCTGTTAGACTGTTGCTGTATTTGCTGTGAGATGCTGTTAAGGTCAGGCTCCCCTCATCAGTTAATTTCTTCCCAAGAGGAGCCATGGAGAAATTTCTTTCCGGCCTAAGTATCTGTCCTCCTAAGTGACTGATTTGTTTTCAGCTAATGGACACTTTAAATTGAGTAATGATTACTTCCCTCTCTGTGTTGGCAACTAGGAAGCTCAGAGGTCACTTTTTCCCCTTGGCCCTAGTAAAGTCTAGAAGACCTCAGGGCACCTGTGAGCCTACTGACCCTACTTCTGGATTCATCTTTTCCCTCCTTCCTTCCTTTCCCTTTGCTCTGATTTCCTTACTTAAAGGTACTATTCTGCTTTAAAAAACATGTAAACTGCTTCAGTTTACTTTTTTGGGACTAAGGCAGGTATGGATTCAGAAGGCCTCTTTCTCTAGAGTTCCATCAGAGTAACTGAGGGACAGTGACATGATATTTTAGGAGTAAAAAGTCACGATTGACCGTTGTGTTTTGCCCATGGTTGGTGCTCAGCTTTTGAAAACAATTAAATTGGAGGAGAAAAACAAAAACGCTCTCCCCTCTTCCCTGCCCTTTTTAGCTTAACAATTTCTTTCGGCTCTTTCTGAGGCAGTATTAGCAGGTTTCTTGGATATATGTTTTAAATTTAAAGAGAGGCTCCGTTTGGTCATTTTTCCCTCTATTTCTTCTTGGAGAGACAGTTGAGTCAACACTTGAAGATACACATCTTTTCACTAAAGAAACGTTTCCAGGAATAAACACCCTTTCTGTGAAGCAGCAGCCAGTTCCTTCTCTGGTTTACCGAGCACAGTTTCTCCAGAGGAGCAACATTAATGGGCCAAATGACCAAAGACCTTCCATGGTCAAGATACTTGGAGCCGTGGGCTTGTCTCGTGCTAAAGCGGCAGCCCTGGTGGAATCCTCTTGCTGGCCCTCTGCCTCATGCTTGCCTCCACCGGCCTTCGGTTTCCCTGAGGGCCTGGGTTCTCACTGGATTCTCCTATGAAGCAAGCACACAGCCCCTGCCTCAAGCTAATCTGTCCTTGTTGGGCCACATCTGGGTTGATGACAAGGTCAAGTCCCCGTGCTATTTTCGAAATAGGAACAAGTGACTTGATGGATACAGGATTATTTTAAAAATATCTTAGAAGGCAAGAGGGCTCACCTCTCACACCATTGTCTCCTTTTCCAGTCTTCCCCACCCCTTCCTGTAGAAGGAAAATTACAGCACAGGACTCCCAGTGAAGTGGAAGAAGTAAGGGAGTTAGGAGGGAGCTGGAAGTCCTTGTAGGCACAGCTTTGACAGGTACAGTTGTTCAGGAGCCCTCCATCTAGGCTTTCAAAAGCCTACAATAAGTTTAGCCCCAAAGCACAGCCCTGTTGGGTTTGGGGCGCTTCTACACATAAATTCACCCCCCTTTTTTTTCCTTTGTGGAATGCAGCATAGTCACTTAAGAAAATGGGAGAGGCATTTCACAGCAACCTGGAAACCAGTTTGGGTAACAACATCACAGTGAAGTACACTAGATCATGACGAGCATTCTCATCAGTTAGGATGCTAAGGGGTTAAATGAGGTCATTTCACAGTATGTTGAGTGTGTAACTGCAAAAAAACCCCATTTTTAAGCTGTACGTAAACTGTCTGAGAGTTTTCAAATCAAATGTTTGAGGCCTCTTTTAAATACTCAGTGGCTCACAAAATCATGTGTTCTAACTAGGGATTACCTACACGGTAAAATCTTTGCTTAGTAAAAACGGTGGTGATACAACCACGTCTATCAATTTCCAACATTATGTTTTTAGAAGAGAAAAATTATTACATTTGAGGCCTTTTACATCTACTGTAGGTATGACAGATATAACCATTCACTCTGTGCCTATTAAATCTTTAGTTTAAAAGGAATATCTTTTTCATCTCTAAGTAAATGGTGTCAGAATTTAAAAAAAGAAGGAAAACTAGACAACCTTGGATGTTGTGGTGATGAGGTCTTAGCTATGGACTGGTCAGCATCTTGTGCTATTAATTTCAAAACCATTCTCTCCAGAAAAATTGAAAATGTTCTGGGGTAAAATTCACTTTTCCCTTCTCTGCCCCTTTTTCTAGTTCAGGTGACTGGACAGTGTCTGTATCTACAGGACAGAAAGGCCCCTGAACCTATCTGTCAGACAGCTTCGCCTGTAAGAGACTAACATTTAACTGATTTTCTGTGGTCTTTCTTTGAGAAAAGTTTCAAACTGGTAAAAAATTGTTCCACTGGTAGGAGGTCGCATTTCATCCATATAATAAATATGTCAGATTGGAAGAGAGTGTTCTAGTAGTAAGCTGTGAATTTGGATCAGAATAAAATTCTGAATACATTTATGGGAACTTTTCATTACTTCTCTAATTTCTAAAGGTTCATTTCAGCTGTCAGATTTGACCACTTTAGTGAATAAGATAAACATATCTTTTTTTCTTTTTTTGAGGAAGATTAGCCCTGAGCTAACTCCTGCCAATCCTCCTTTTTTTGCTGAGGAAGACTGGCCCTGAGCTAACATCCATGCCCATCCTCCTCTACTTTACATGTGGGACTCCTACCACAGCATGGCTTGCCAAGCGGTGCCATGTCTGCACCTGGGAGAACCGGTGAACCCCGGGCCACCGAAGCAGAACATGCGAACTTAACCGCTGCACCACTGGGCTGGCCCCATAAAAAATTTTTTTAAGTTGTATTATACAAATAACCTTAAGACCTGAAGAAATACCACAGTGTAAAAATATGAGGGATGTTTGCTACAAAGCAGGAAGTGTGTACTTAACTTTTTTATTATCTGAAAAAGAATACATTTCAGTACTAGGCTCATTTCTACTGAATATCATAACATTATACATTAACATGTTATTACCCTTTAACAACATTTAATTTACACCAAGTCTTGATAAAATAGTTACAAAATACCACAAGAAACCTGTTTAAGAAATTAAAACTTGGCAAGCTAAAAGGTTCAACTTTTTTTTTTCCAATGGAAAGAGAGAAAAAGACATTTGACCAATTAACTTCAGCTGGGCCTTTCATTTTTGTTATACTCCTAAACCCAACAGAGAAAGCAGCCAGACCTTAGCAAATGCACCTTCTGTGTAAGCCCTGCCTACACAAGATGTGGGGTCCGGGTCAGACTTTGGGCGGTGGGTGGGGGGCCTGCCCTTGGGCAGTTTTATGATCTGAAGTCCTGGTGCTCTCTGAGGGTCCTGCAGGGCTCAGTGTATTTTAAGCTTTGCCTTCCTTTAGGCCATAAAGCCAGAACTCTTCCAATGAACGGAGAATGTGTCTTCTGAGTTCCCAGTTCAGCAAGACACGAGTTGTTAGACATCCAGGGAGATGCTCTGCTCTCACACTTGTGCTGTTTGGCAACCGTGTTAGTGCTGAGAAGTTGGGTCAGTGAATGCTCACTAATGATAGCAGCCAATACGATCATAGTAGCTGTGTTCTGGCAGTTGGGAGGAAGAAGAAGGGTCAGAAATGAAGTTGTGTGTGTGTTTCATTTTAGAGAACTGGCATTTTATAAATTAAATTTAGTGGAATTACATTAACTGACCCCCCGGACTCATAAGACTACACAATATCAGTAGGAACACATTAAATTTTTAGAGATAATCTCAGATTTAATAAAATGGAGCAAACATGTTATTTCATCACTTTCGAACCAGGAGTGATGTGATTAGTAGAGTCCACCCGTGTGCTTTTAAGAAAGATGAATCACATGTCTTCTTGACTATTTGTGCACAAAGAGCTAAGTGTAAGATCTGGTGATTGACAACCCAGGGTTGGTGAATTAAATGGAAACACACGTGTGCTCTGAGCATGAGAGATTTCACAACCCAGGTAATGGCTCAAGGACTTCTATCCAAACATACCGTGTGGAGAAAGTAGTGTAGATGGAGAAAGGTGTCAGTATCTTTGTCTTCTGTATTTTCCCACTTCTCTGCTCTTAAAAGTGCCTAAAGGCAAGTGAATGGAAACTAGCTGCCACAGGATAGTATAGAAACAAAACTGGCCTCTAGGTGGTGCCTGAAAGCAGTTTAGGAAAGACTGGCATCCTTCAGGGTGAAGCTCAGTAACCTGCGGGCGCCTGGGCGAAGCCTGCCAACGACTGTCGTCACCTGTTCTACGGTGTCCACAGGAGACTCCCTGGACTGGTTTTAAGACATTTCTTTTTTTCACCTTTTCTTGTGCCTCTAAGTTTTGTATTCCATTTATATCTTATGTCTATAAATCCTCATTGCTTAAGGTCAGCAAACCGGAGTGGGGAAATACTCTTAATCACAGAGCTTCTGCCAATCATAGGTCGTTCTGCCACAAAGCTTCACTTCGAAACATCTGCCCGCTTCCTCCCCAGTTTTCTGCTGGCCCAGCCCTGTCTCATCCAGATGGAGCAGGCTGGACCTGCAGGAACTGGGTTTTTTGTTTCCTGCAAGTGAAATGTTGCCCAAAGCAATATTTTATCTTTATTTTTGGTGAAGTTTTTTCAAAAGGTATCACAGCTGCTACATTTGATATCAAATACCATTCTGTAATTCCTGTTAAAACGTGTCATCAATAAAAACAAAGACCCTCCCCCCCATGCAAATCATCCTAAAATGTGGGTAGATGTGTGAATCCACACAAATAGCCTATTCGTATATACATGCTCACTCCAAAGGAAACCTTTAGCATAAAAATTTAAGAATCTATAAGATCGAGGCCAATTTTAACATATACTTTTTTTTTTATTAAATATGTAAAAAGATAAACGCAAGTCAAGTTATTCACATATTCAGAGACAAAAAACTATTCTACCATGCGACAATAGGTGGGTAATGTAAAATGAATGTGATACATCTGAATAAGACTTTTTCATCTATTAATGTCATTACTTATCTCTATTTATAATTAACAATACATATGTTTACATTCCTTTCAGTTTACATTTAATATATAACAAAAGCTTTATGGTGTACTATTTAGTAAAAGTAATCTGAATGCATATTAAACCTTAATGGAATAATGGAAATACTCACCAGGGAAGGGAAGAGTTCTTGGTTCCCTTCTGGAGTTTACTTCTCTCAGGTCAACAGGGTGTTTGCCTGTGTCTTTTCTTTTTCTGCTTTTCTGCTTAGAAAGAAGACGGGCTCTCTCTCTGCCCCCTGCTTCAATCACTTCCTATCTGACATGAGCAGTGGAAGTGCTATAACCAGCCACGGTGGGGGGGACCAAGAATGCAGTCCAGCTTCTGAGAGGGGGAGCAGAGCACACCCCAAAGGATACTTCTCGGCCCAGCAGGGTGATGCGTGACAAGGGGTCATGGAGGAAAGCATGTCCCGGATGCCAAGATGAGAGAAGGATGGGGTGCTGCCATCGGGAAGAAAGCAGCCCTGGGAAACCGGAGATGGTCTGCACAGAAGCTGGGGTGCAGCCGAAGAGGACTGAGGAACTCAGCTGTTCAAGATTCCCCAAAGCATCAGCGATGTCACAATGTGACGCAGCACAATGGAAGATATTTCAGATGGGGACAGCAAGAGGAATTTGTAGCTCTTCTCCAAATAAATGGTCTGTCCCAAGACTTCAGGAAGGAGGAATAAGTATGACGACTGGGGAAAGTTCTCTTTGCAGGCTAAGGTATCTGGCCAGTGTGTTTACAGCTGAGAAGGTTAGCGATTTTGGGAGGAATGGAGTAGCTGAGTGTCACTAGTGACACTTAAGCAAGTCAAAAGTATCCAGTGGTTTCTGGAGAAGACCCTGCTCTCCATGCATGTGCACCCACATGATGGGAGTTTGGGTCATGATCCACCTGGCACTGGGTATTACTGAGATGTCCAGAGTAGGCAAAGAATGGCCTAGGAACCACTGAAATATGATCTGCATAGAATTATTTACTGTGCCTCTTTACAAGAGCTATCTTTTAAAAAAGGAAACTCAGTGGGTGCAACAGGCTTGGGGTGGGGGTGACAATTGGTTAAGCATGATGCTGCATATAGCACAACCACTACCTGTAACCAGGTGTGGGAGGATGTCACTGCCGAGAGCCAGGCTTTTCAGCCTGAGAGAAATGAGCTGCCGCTGTAGTGCAGAGCAAGCAGGAGAGAGAAGAAAGGGAAACCAAACACCACAGAACATCTGTCCAATTCTGCACAGTGTGCTGTAATAACCTCAAAAATACAAGCAAACTTTTTCACATATAACTCAATAAATACCACTTTGCCGCAAAAGATTTATTTTGAGAAGACTTCTTTTGGTGGAAAGCTTCAATGCCAGACTTTAGAATTAGCAATTCATCAATTAATAAAGAAATTTCAAAGCTTTATGATACATAATTCAGAAATTTATTTTAAGCGTTTAAGAGGAAAGTGGGGTGGGCACACTTGTTTCTTGTTTTCGTTGCACCTGCTAAGTCCAATAACAAGTGAAAGTAAATCTAAAGTTAGAAACCAAGTGAAATGAATGATCCAGGAAGGGATACCATCTGTCAAAGGAAAAAAAAAAGAAGGCAAAGATTTGGAAAGATACTAGGAAAATGTGCAAATATTAGTTAAAAAAATAAGGAATGCTTTTAATTCATTAATGTTTCCTGTATTTCTGAATTGCCATGGTTTAGCAAAGGTCAATGACAAGGAGGGCCCTTGTATTACAGACGGGAAATTTCTTATTCCAGAAGGTACTGGGAATCATGGATTTTTCTGTGCTGTCATTCCAGTGTCAACACCAGACTTCAGAACCATGATTCTCCCTTGGAATTATGCTCCTATTAATAAGGTCTGCAGTCCCAGGCTTCCAGCAAGTGTGCAGCAGGGTGCACAGAACCCTGAAACTCGGGGCTGCACACTCTGAAGTCATTCTTTAGTAGGAGTCCCCTAGTGTGGCGAACAGGATTTGGGCTGAAACCCACACAAGGAGGGAGGGACTGAGGCAGGTGGACCTGTACCTAGGCAGACCTCCTCTGGACTGCAGACAACTGATGACAGCTTCTTGGGGAGTGGCTGCCCACCAAAGAGGACCCTGAGAAAGAAAACAGCATGAGAACCGGGGTGGGGGAGAGCAGGGGCAAGTGGTGAGAGGGCCAAATGGAGACGGTGTTTTCCTTGAGTGAACAACATTCTGTGTGGTTGTCTAACATGCTGATGTGCGAACACTGCCGGGCCCTGAAGTCCTAGTTTTGAATCCATTTTTTTTTTTCCCTTTAATGTTGTGAGTAGAGGGAGAAACTGACTCTGTTTTCCCCCATGAAACAAGTCACTGTCATTATGGCTTTCATATCAAGTATCTCTTTCCCTTTGTTCCAATTTATCACTTGACCAAATTTACGTTCAGAGGTTAGACTTGCAAACATCGAAGCACCACAAATGTGTGTGACATCTAGTGACACTGGGTTGAGAAATGCCAATATAAATACCATATATCAAATTACCATTGTTTCACACCAGGATAAAAAGGGGGTGTTGGTGGTGGTGGTGGTGGGGTGGGGAGAGTTGCTCTGGAAAGAAATGAAAAGAGCAGAACCAATCTCAAGCAGCCAAGTGGTGAAGTTGAAGGTATGTGACCCCATGATCTCTTGGGTAGGCCGCCGAACGGCCGGCTGCTAATGCGTCTTGGCAAAGGAAATGGGAACCGAGCGCAGTGGCTGGTGTATGTAACAGCGCGTTGATGTTAACGGCAGATTGGGAACAACTGGTTTCTGTTGAGCTTGAGGCCACACATGTTCCAATTCTCCAGAAGAAAAGTTCCCATGCAAAATGGAAGTGTCGAGAGCTGCCACCACGGTTCAGTACTCTTCCTGCTGCTGGGGCTGCTGCTCATGGACCTGTTCCTCTGCTTCCGGCTCTTCAGGGTGGCCCTCCTGCGGGGCAGGGGGAGAAGTTTCAGCTGAAACAGTTTACTGTGCCTGAGGCCACGCAGCGTCCCAGCCCCATTATCACTATGCAGGCAGTGAAGAGCATGGAGTAGGCACAGCTCGCCATGCCAGTGCCTCCTTGCTCCTAGGAGCCAATGCACACACAGCAATGCCTTCGCTTCCCTGTTCCATCAAATGATGGATCATTCTAGAAGCACAGTCATCAGGCTTTACACACCAAACTTTCCTTCTAACCGTTTTGGAAGGAAATCTTCAGAGAACAGATTACATATTTTCCTACCCTCTGTAAAAGAGTAAACCAAACACAATGACTCAAGAGCATCATGTTAGCCTCGGGTGAACCTGTTGTGACACAGCACAGAGCCCGAGGTCCCTGTGGTGTGTCAGATGGTTACACCCATGATGCAGAGGTTCTGATCCGTTCCCTGTCCTGCTGTCATTCTTCTCACCCGGTGCCATGTCTGCTTGAAGTAGACCCTTTGTTATAACCCGTTACTCATATGATGCAGAGAAGCAACATGTTGGAGTGGGGTGGTAAGGAAAGGATAATAATCACGGTTAGTGGGCTGCCCCGGGCAAGGACGCCTCTTCCTCAGGGGAGCTCAGGAGCTTTAGCTCAAGGACTTTGGGACATCTATTTTGGGTGTGTGAGGCCTTTTTTGCTAACTTTCCGTTTACTGACTGGGACCCAGGGGGTTGAGGTGTTCCTCTACTTGGCTCATTCACTTTCCTGAGCCAGTGAAGCACGTCATGAACCATCACGAACACCAACTCCAGGGAACATCAGCCATGGTCACCCTTAGCTGCAAATTCTTTACTTTTGTGACCTCACAAAGAATAATTAGCTCTTGATTACCCAAGCAGAGGGAGTGCGCCTCATCAGTGGGGCCGACTGCTCCCCAGCTCCCTCAGGAACGGGCACTGTTTCTGCGAGACAGTTGGGAGCACACACTGGGACCTATGTATGTGCTTGTCCTCTCGTACTTTGCACACTCACTCCCTTCTTGCCCTGAGCCATCCTCTTCCTATCTGGCCCATATTCCCTTTAGCTGAGGACACGCCTGTCAAGATCCAACTCTAATATGGTAGGATCATCTCCCCGGATCCCTGAGCTGGAGTGATTTCTTTCCCTTCTCCTACAGCACTTGGTCTTCTCCTTGGCTATAAAACTCTGACTTGTAATCTCGTTTGTCTTGACTCTTGTGGCCTCACCCACTGGATCCTGAGGCTACTGAAGTCAGGGATCAGGCCTCATCCATCCGTATCATACTTCACTTACTGTGAATTCAATGCATGCTGTGTCGAGAGGAAGAAATCACAGAGGATGCAAGAATGGATGACCAAGACTACAGCCAAGGTCACATGCTACTTATCTTCTGGAAGGCAGTATAATGTCAAGGTTATAAGCATGGACTCTGGAGTTCATATATTTATGAATGGCTTCACTATTTACAAGCTGGGTGACTTTGGGCATATAACTTAACTGTGCTGTGCCTCAGTTTTCTCATCTGTAAAATGGAGGATATAACGAGTATCCATTTAACAGAGGTTTCAATAAGTTTCACTGATCAATGAATCAATGGAGTCACTGAATTCAAGAGAGGACTCAATGAGTTAAAATAGGTAAAGTGCTTAGAATAGTGTTTGGCAAGTGTGAGCTGTAATTATTACTTCTTGGTGGGAGGACTCTTTGGAATATACTTGAAGTGAAAATAATTTTTAAGAAAGTAGTCTTTTCTGTGACGACAGTAGAAAGTGACAGTAGAAATCAGAAAAGTAGAAAGTTACTGAAGACTTGGGTTCAAATGTAGCACTGTCCCTTACTGGCTGGGCGCCAAAAGACAGAGTATTTAATTATTGTTAGCTCTCCCCAGGCGCATGCCCACACCCCATTCTCACCCCCCAGCACTGCTCGACCTCTGCGATGTGAAGGCCCAAGAGCCTACTCTCTGCCCACATCATGCTGTCCTGTGGGCCCCTCACTCCTTAATTCCTTTACTGCGGGTGTTCTTCGACCTCAGGACCCTGACGCCCTTCACTCCAGCTCTGCCAGCTCATCCCAAGGCCCCTGGACCGTCACTGCAGCATCCTCAGCGAACCGCTATGCCCACTGCTTGGCACACATGAGGGTGGTCCTCTCATGGGGAGGAGGAGAGCACGTCTTGCTGGGATAGTGCAAGAAGGAAGAGTCACTGGCCTCCCTTACTAAGTGAGCTCCTCTTGTCTAGGGGCGAAGGAGGAAACTAATGCTCTAGGAATGGCGGACTGGGAACTGCCATGTGTCTGTTCTGCCACATGTTTCTCCCTGAACCCTCTCTCACTCACTGCCTTTGCGCCGGAATGAATCACTCTTCTAAGCTTTACATCCTTGATCTCGTACTGCAGCTGTGAGTGTGAGCGTGAGTGAGTGTGTGTGTGTTCTCACTGGCTGGCTACACAGCTACCTCTCCAGCCAGGCTCTGAGCCCCATGAGGGTTAGGGATGTTGATTTATTCATCATCCTAACTCTTTCACAGCAGTGTGGTGCCTTCCGTTATCACACTGCTCAGACTGCAGCTGGTCTGAATTGTGCTTTTCTTACATAACTGTTTTTGTGCATGTCAGGCAGCTTGATGGGAAGACCTCAGAAATGGGTATCTGTTTGACGTTTTACAGACAATCTTGTGTGCTCATGTCCCACTTGGGAATTAACTGGGATAATGGAGTCAACCCAGGACTGAAAATCAAAAGACTTAGGTTCCAGTGACTGTGGGCCTGTGACAAGCTGCAGGACCAGAGACCCACTCAATTAGGCCCCGCCTCAGGCCTCCTCTTCCTACCTGTTGAGCAAGCGGGTGGGTGTGGGGCCCCTGTCTACAGTTCTGTGGTCTCCAGCTGGCCGAGGGCAGCTCCCTCATTCACAGGGCACCACCATGATGTCACGCATCTGCAGGAACTGTGGACCCCAGGCCACTGTTACTGGGTAGTATCGGTGTAAAGAGCAAACTTCCCAGGTTACCAGTGGATTGCTAATGCTTGAGGTGCGAATCAAGGCAGTCTGAAAGTCTGGGAACCTATCTGTGATTCTGAGGCAGTGAAGTTACACAGCACGACTGAGAGCTCCCAGCCACAGAACACTGTGCAGGCTCACAGAAAAAACCATGGTCCTTTTCTTATGCGCCATACAAGAATGAAGAACTTAAACGCACACGTAAGGAGAAGGCCAGGCAAAAACTATGCCCAATATGTGACTATGCACTTGAGCGCCACCTACTTACTTAATTCTAATATTTGTGTATCAATCCATCACCTCTTTCTAAATGTTTAGCTGAGAGTGATTGCATTACAGTTCCTTATTCTTATGATAATCATTAGAAAGACAAGCAAGTTGGAAGTCAGTCTTGAAGAAGGCTCTTGGCTGCTGGGGGAGGAAAATGGGGGCATAGGAGGGAGGAGGGGTCTTCTTGATGAAAACCTACTTCCTGGATGGCTTCCTACTTCCTAGATGGACGAGGTCTCATCTACTCAGTTGGCTCACCTGCCACCACCCACACCAGCCGCATCCGGCTGTTCTTTCCTCTCTGCTTTGTTCGTGCTGTTTCCTCTGCCTGAAAAAATACTCTCCCAGTTTTAGCTCTATAACTGTTGACATTCCTAGTCATCCTTCAACATCCAACACAAATGTCATCTTCTCTGTGAAGTCTCTGCTTGTCCCTCTCCAGGCTGTCTTTATTTGCTCCCCACACAAGTTTATTTATGTCTCTATTATCACATTTATCATAATCTGACATATCCTGTTAGTGGTCTCCCTGTCTGTCTCTCTCACTGGGACTGTGAGCTCTTCTGAGGCAGGGGCTATGCTTTCTTTCTGTATACCCAGTGCTTCATCCAATGACAGGAACACAGGCTGTATCTAAAAGGTGTTGGTTGAGGGGGGAAAGTATCTTTAGGTCATTTAACAATGGCTTCCATGACAGTATCTCAGGAAACAAGTGCCTGTCAATATGCAGGTGCACCTCAGCTGACAGATCCACAAGGCAGCAGCTAACCAACAAGTCAGTCTAGATACCTGTGGCCCCAAGTTCAGTACTAAGGGAAAAGATAACAGAATGATAAAGGCACTGGACAGCTGGCTGGCAATCTGCTCTGGAAACTTCCATTAGGTTTCTACAACTGCAAATTGAACTGCCTCTGTTTATTTGCATACTCAAAACTCCCATCTGGATTTCTATATCTCCCAAACATGTTATTCTAGGATTGTTTGACCATAAGAATCAAAGACCAGCCATCACCAAATAAAGACTTAGGGAGGAGGCCTCTCCAGCAAATACCTCCATGTGAAATGTTAATGCAGGGTTCATCTATGTTTAACAGAAGAGCAAGCACTCAATCCAGCTTTTGATTCTTTAGCACCCCTCTTGTCTCCAGGAGAGAGACAACCAGAAATCTCCGCCTCTCAGATGTGCACACACAGTCATACCAATGGCATCACAAAGTACTGGCCTTTCTTCCTAGTGTGCACATCATACCTGCATGTCTACCCAGCACCAAAGCGTGTGAGTGGCCTGAAAACAAGACTCAGTGTCAGAGTCAAGCATGGTGGGGCAAAAGGAGGCTTCCGAGAGTTTGGGGGGTGGGTGCAGCAGCAGAGCAACCTCTGAGCCCATTTTTTCCAAAGCGATGCCTTTCCTGGGCAAGGGGAGAAACTTTTTTTAAGGTTCATGCCCTCAATGACAGAAGCTGGATAAGCTTCTGGGACTCTGCCATAGAAACAAGAGTCCTTATGCTCAGGGAGAAAGGCAAACACTTGAAGGCTTTAAGGTGTCTAGGATGATTCCTTGAACCTCTAGGGGGAGAAGCAGAAACGAGTAGGCCAGCAGCTCCCGAGCCTCTCTGTGTCCTCCTCTGTAAGAAGTGTCGTGTGTGTGCACACAAGCACACAGGCAGTGTATGGAAAACAACCAGCAGGGTCCAGGCACATGGCAGATAGTCCTCCCCTTCTTTCTATATAGACACCAAGGTTTTAAAAGATGGGTCTTGTCACGTTCTAAACAAGGAGACTTGGCATATTCCAGATCAAACAGCTTATTCTCTATAGAAAACTCAGTATAACCTGATGTGTTTCTTTTGGAGTTGTCCAGACACAGGGTTGCATTAGAAGTTATCAAGGAACAAGAAAAATTAAGGTAGCAACTGTGTTGGAAGATTTTGCTCCGGTAACCCACACATGTAGTTTGTCTTACGTCTATTTTCTTTTCCAGATTCCAATTGCCTGGTTACTGTCTCTAAGTCTCTTCTTGGATTTTGGATACTCCTTAGCATACAGTAAATGGTGATGGTGATGCCGCTGTCGCTGTCTGTCTGTCTCTCTCTCGCCTCCTCACTTGTGGTTAGGGTGAGAAATGTAGACAGAGCATGAATGTAATACCTAGCACATGCTAAATGCTCAATAAATGTTAGCTATTACTACTACCATGTTCCCCATTTAACAGGCAGTTCAGGCTTGGAGAAGGGAGAGCATGAACTCAGCCCTCGAGAGTTCAAATGCAAATCATGTTGCTTACGCACTCAGAACTTGGGAATGTAATTTCACCTCTCTACTGCCTTAGTTCCACTCATCTGTAAAATGGGATGACAACACATATTTACCTGATAGGATTCTCAAGAGAATTAAAAGATCCGACAAATGTAAAGCTCTTGGCTCTTCCCCCTCAACTCTCATCGCAAAGAAAGGGAGCTGCTAAAACCTTACTCAGTCTTAATGACTGATAATGCTCTGAAGTATTACTTCTGCTTGGGGTGTCTGGATTAATTGCCCATACACTGCAAGAATGGCGTTCTGAATCCAGACTTCAGCAAGTTGGTGTTGGGGCGTGTGGGGGGGTGTGACGTGAATGGGAGAAGAGAAGCTGAGTGCAGTCATCTCTGCAGACCCCTCTGAAATCACACCCAGGAGGCAAGAGCTCTTGCCTAAGGCTGGCCCTGCCTGCCACTAGCCCGGAATTCAGTGGTCCATGTCAATCGTCAGTTTGGAGTTTGCCTGACGGTGTTCCTACACGAGGACTCCCTCTTGGGACAAGATCTGGCTCGAGGTTAGATTCTGAAGGCTTTCCTCCCACTGGAAGCACAGGGCTGGGAAGAGTCCATCCTGCACGCGGCCTCGCTCCCGTAGGTGGGCACTGCCATGGACAGACAGCAGCACCATTCACTCGGGCTCCCAGCGCTGCTCAACCCCAGACCTCATGGGACTTAGCCTCAAACAAGCTTGTGAAGAGAATGACCGTAATTCATCTAGTGTTTGACAGACTACAAGGCACTCTCTACAAACAGAACGTTATATAAATGCCACTCTGGGTGGTGCAGACACACTACAAATCAAGCTTTGGTTTCCTCCATCAGATCCGAAAAGAATGAGGACCATATTTTGTGAAGCCATCACTATCTCTGGGACCTGGTCAGGCTGATTCCCAGGGCTTCAAGATCTACAGTCTGAGCTAACCAAGAAAGAAGTTTAAAAAAAAATAACTTGGGGGAAATGAAAAAAGTGGTGGAGAGTCCCTAAAACCCAGACAGTTTCTTACAGTTTAGGAAAATTTCATAGCTAGGATTTTAATCTTACACGGAGTAAACATTTGCCTATTATTCAGCTGGAATAAGACATAAAGTAAACTTGCTGGTGGCTTGTTACAGTCTATGAAATTACTCACACACATGTAACCCAACCATGGAGCGCTCAGAACATCCACAGGCCTCCCGGTCAAAAAGACCCTAATACTTTCACAAGCTTCAACCTGGCCTGAGGAGCAGCTCGAAACCCCAGCCTGTCCGCTCTTGCCTTCCACAGTGCAGCCCTGTGGAAGGGAAGGCTCTGTCAGGCTCCCACTCTTGCTGCCAGGTACTGGGCCCTTTCCCTCCCTGTATGGGCAGACTTGGGGTGACCCTCCTTGGTCTCTGCCATTCATCCTGCCCTTTCCTGTCCTTGCTGCTTGAGAGTCTTGTGCCTCCGCTGCGTCTCACATCTGTTTTCCACCTATGGACGCAGACACATTCTGGGTCTCCCTTTGGCGTATTCGCTGGTGAGCAGCAACCCGGGAGGGCTGGTCCTCCCCACGGAGGAGGCCTTCTAGAATTATTTTTCAACAAGGGGTTGTCCCATAGTGCTGCTCTGTAGTGGTAATAAGTAACCAAGACGACCAGCTATGAAATAAAAACAGTTGCAGGGCTTATGGTGACAGGAAAAGCATCTAGATTAATTTCTCCTTTAACCACACTCTGATCTGTCATGAAGAAAGAAGAATCCTTACATTCCTACTGCTCATTTGCTTGGAGAGCTGAAAACCACTTGAGATTTGGCTGCATAAGCCTATTTTTCTCAATCAAAGTCCCCTTACTCCCCTCCCATCCACCCATCTCTTCCCAGATTAGTTTATGAAGGCATGTCCCTTGAGCTCGGGTCAATGGATCACGATGATAATGTTTATTCCTCTGGGAAGATCAAATGCACTGGCTGAGCTGTAATTCTCACTGAGGTCCCAGGGTGCTAGCTGAAGGCACGTTGCTCATGCACCTTGACCACAAGTGTCACTTTAGAGCACAGGGGTCAACAGCTCCCCTCACACTTACATGTTCTTCCGAAGCATAGAGGACTTCCATTAGTCGCTGCACGAGGTCATCGTTTTCCTGCCCATGTTCTTGGCAGAGGAGCTCAATTTCTCTCAACTTTCCGAAGTAGAAATCCCTTTCCTTTTCCACGCCTTCAAGGGCAAGTTTTAATGAATGTACCTGGAAGGGAGTGGGGTGGAGAAGACAACCCCCAAAATAAAGTGTAAGAAATGTGACCAACTGTGCCTGCGTATAAAGACCCGAAACATGAAAGGACAGACATGCAAAAATAACCGATGTGCAAGCCTAAGGGAGAAACAAGGAGCTGTTATTAGGAGCCTGAGTCTGGGCCAAACCGTCCAACTTCCACAGCACACTCGTCATTCCCTCTGTCAACTGAGTGTTTATTCACCAGAGTCTGAGGGATCGCTCTGCTTGATACAGTTCCATCCAGGCTCCAAATAAGCTTTCCTCTCCTGCTACATGGGCTAGAGCACACCTTTTTCCTAACTTGTTCATCCTCTGCAGGGAGATGAGATGAGAGAATGGGAGGAGGGAGGAGAGGAAAAGGAGGGAGGTTGTCTCTGTGGTTACTTAAGATGTATTGTGAGGGCCTGCCCTCCTCTCTTTGCATCACTTGCATTAAGAGCTGCCCTTAGTTTTGGACCCCTTCATAAATGTTCCTGAGCCAAACTCGACAAATGCTCTCTACGGAGAAATTGGGTCTTGGCTACACAAGGAAAAGTGGGCGAGACTAAAAGCCTGGCTGAGTGCATCTGTCTTAATTTCTCTAGTTCTGACTTTAGGAACATGACAGGAAAGGTGGGAAGATATGGAAGCTCCATTCCTCCAGTGAAATGGCCCAAACTCCCTTTCGTCTCCCATGATGCTGGTTCAAGGACGTTCTGGGGCTGTGCACCTCTCACAGTGATTACAGAGACAGTGCTGGTGAAGGGACGGAGACACGGTTGAGGCAGAGCCCGACAAAGCTGTCATATGGGCTGAGGAAACACTGAAGGGCGTGTAGATAGATCTGGTCTCCAATTCTAGGCTGCCACACTCCTACAGGCACAGCAGCTATACACAGGCACAAACCATCACCCTGTCCTGCCCTGAGAATCCCTTGTTTTTTTTTTTTTTTTTAACTCTTTGTGCATTTATATTCACGCAGAGAATATTCATTAGGAGGTGAATTATGTCCTTCATGGCTATCCCCAGGTGAAATCTTTCAGTATATTAAAAATCATCCTTAAGAGAATTCCCAAAAGTTACATTTCAAATGGAAAGTTTTTTTCTCTCTTTCTAATAACTCTGGGCTTTTGTACATGCTGTTTATCTGTCTGGAATGATTGATTCATTCAAACATATACTGAGCACATGCAGTGTCTAGCCCCTTCCTGCACACCTGCCAAATTCCTATCGATCCCATAAGACTCAGGGACACGGTCCCTCAGAGTTACCTCAGTGATGCCCTCACGTAGCCACTTACAAAGCAGCGGAGCATTAGTCTGCTAACTTTCAACTCCCATTTCTGATAATACTATGGCTTGGACATTTGTAAAAACTGGAGGCAACCAGCAGCCTGAACTCCAGGAAAAAGAAAACTCCCTTTCTTCTAGAAATGCTTTCTTGCTTTAAAACAAACCAGCCCCCTCCACGGGCTTGGCCACAGAATCCCTCTGAAGCCTGTGTTGGTGCCAGCAGACGGATTTGTGGCAGTTTAGGTGTCTGTGTCTGCCAGCTCCCCCTGTAGGAGGCAAAAAGGGTCTCTGGACACATTCTACCCATGAGAACTAGGTTTGTCTGCCTCTTGAGAGTACTTCGGTCTGCGCAATGAGCAAACAGCTGAGGCTTCTGTAGAAATACCCAGGCCAGGTTGGCCTTTGGTAGTATTCCAGATGCATTAGGTAACAGATGTGCGGCTATAAACATTCCCTAGTAAAAACCAACAGGAGCTAAATTATATGATGAAAGACCAACTGGCAAATGAAATTCCATTTCCACAGTCCCACGCACAAAGCCCGAGCCCGCCCGGCTCCTTCACATATCACAGAGGAAGCCTAAGTGGTGGAGGGGATGCTGGGGATGGCCCCTTGAGAAAAGTCCAGAGGAAGGGACGAGAGGGGGAAGCTCTCTTCTCCCAATTCTCCACACCCTCTCAGTGTCCACACACTGCAGGTCCTCTCAGTCCTGCAGCCCGAGCCACAGTCGGCCTGGGCTAACCAATGCCCACCCTCCGGCCCCCAGGGTTCCCTGAGCACAGCAGTGACTCCGCCCCACTACCTATTTGCTAACCCACTCTCCAGGATCTGTCCCTAATGATTTCAGTCATGTCGTTTTTTCCCCTCTGTCTTTTGATTCATTTCTATCATTGGAACTGTCTAGCACAGTGGTACTTTTATAGTATGTCATGGGAGACTGCCTGAATAAAGGCAGGAGGCCAAGTAAATGAGAATTCTTAAAGTTTATGGCACTTGTCACTTTCCCCATTACTGCTGTAATTCACCCTTCAGCCTAGGCATTTTCACTCAGCGCCTCCTTGTCCTAGTGTCCTCAGTTCCAACACAGAGATGCCTCTGTGGCTACCCACCAGCTTCAGGGGGCCACTCTGTAGGCTTGAAGACAGAAACTAGAGGGAGCCATAACAGATAACCACAGAAAAGGATCTGGAGGAAGTGCTCAGTAAATGTCCGTTGAACGAAGGCTCACAATTTGGGGTGTGTAGGACCTTCCCTCTGAGGGAAGGGGGTGGGGAAGCACACACTCCTTGTTGATGTGAATGCATCGGGGGTAGGTGGGGAGTGAAGCCCTTTGGAAGTAATGAAGGAATTACACCAAGCAGAAGGAAGACGATTGGAAGGTTCCTCTCTATTTTCTCACCCTGTCCTCTCTGGGGTGGCATTTTGGACAGCAGGACAAGGTCTGGGTCCCTTGGGGACATGGGGCTCTTTGACTGGAGAGTTAATGGGAACCTAGAGCCAGCCCCCAAGGTGAGGAAGTGGGGCTGGCTGACTAAGGCTGTAGGGGAGAGGGGCAGGAAGGACCTTGAAGTTTCCATGTGGTTACATTTTGGGTTGGAGGGTGGAGAACCTGGGTGTGGTAGAGAGGATGACAGGGAGGAGAGAAATCACGAAGACACATGAGATAATAGAAACATCACAAGAATTTGGGTTTCTAAGGAGAAAAGAGTTATAAATCTAAAGTAGAGACCTACGCCTGATTCTCTTCAGGTCCACTCCATTAGCTCGGAGCCTCAGGCACGAGGCCCAGGGCTCATTAAGGCTGTCCTAACCGCCTTTTCTCTGAGAAGAATTCATTACTGGAAATTCTATATGGGCTCAAACTGCGAATCAGCAGGTAATTAGAACATTCCACAGTTTCTAAATCAAAGTCCTACCCACTGGATGACTTCAGGTTTCACCTTTTTCATTAAAATGATCAGAAGTGTAAAAAAAATACCCTAGTTAAGCAAATGGCTGCTTTGAAACTAGGTTCTTGATTGCAAATATACAATTATCTCAAAAACTATTTCCAGACTCTTGCTGGCTCATCAAGCATCAGATTAATCACTGGGATTGGCCCAGTGAGTGGCTGGGAACAGCCTGAGGACCTTGAATCAAGGCGCCTCTCTCAGTGGTGGGAGTAGCCAGGATCAAAAGCCTCTCTCGACTCAGGGCGAGGGTAGGTGGCGTCCGCAGTGGGCTCTACACTATCAACTGTTTTATTACTGTTAAACTATGTATGATCTTAGGCGAAATTAGCCACTGTTAGTTAGAAAGCATACCTAAACTTTTACATTGAAAATGTCAGACAGTAGAGCTAGAATGACTGTAATCTTGAGGAATATTAGACAGAAGGGAAAGTTCTTCTACTTAAAACACAACTGTGGCCTTTCTGATCCCTCCAATATTGGGTTCAGTGCTCCTGTGGCACCAAACTTCTGCTGTTGTGGGAAGTGCTGGGTTTTCTGCTTTGGCTTGTGTAACAGCCGAGCGTTTGCAATTGCTGTCCCTAAGTTCTGTGAGGGGAGGGACGGTATCTCTCTCGCTGCCATTACATTATTAGCATCAAGCACAGGGTCTGTCATATAGAACAGGCTTAACAAATAGCTGCTGAAGGAAGAGGGGGAGGAAGGGAATCAGGCAGCCTAAGCCTAAGGCTGTTAACACTATCTAGACTGGCCAGAAGTGGGCAGATAAGCCACTGTCTAGCCTGGAGCTCATGACAGGCACTGAGGTGTGAGGGAGGCATCGGCTGGCCTGCAAGCTTGCATTTACCTGGGACTGAGTCATTTGTCCTTCTGTCTTAGTGTATAGCTTTGAGATTTGTGACTAACATCTTTTATTCATAATGGGACACTGATTTCATCTGCCCAAACACTTCCTTTTATTCTAACTTGCTTGAAACCACTGAGTCTGCCTCACCTTTCCTCTCTTATCGCAGGCCTAAAAGGGGCTGCTCCCTCCCCCCTTACGCCTGTCACTGCTCCCAGAGACAGGGCCAGGGATGATGAGTTACCTGTTCATTAAGCTGTATGACCTGTGTTTCTAAATCTTTATCAGATTTGGATGCTGAGCTGCTGGACGAAGCCCTTTTGGCTGATGAGGGACGAGAAGGTGTGGATCCTGGTTTAGATGCTGGACTTGATTTAGCCGCACCTGAAAGTAACCAGAATAAATTATAAACATTGGCAACATTAAAAATGCTTTTTAGATACATAGCAAACGTATGATATAAAAGGAGTTTACCAAACAGTATAAGAGATGAAAGCACAAGGCGAACTTGGGAAACTGTGCAAAGATGAGCTCAAGGATTAATGTCAAAGGCCAGCTTGAAGGGGCTCCCAACCAGTCACACTTGGGACAGTTTGCATATCAAAAGAATAATAGCTGTAATGTATTGCAATGCACTGAACAAGTAAGAAACTAGTCCATACTGATGGAGAAGGCAAGGAGGGAAGATATAAAGATCTTCTTTATAGAACACCGAAAGCTAGTAAATAGAAGAAATGCTAGAATTAGAAAAATCACAATTTTGTAACATCCATAACTGATTCAGCCAAGGCTCATCGATTGACTCTAAAACATTAAGTGAGAAGTTTTGGGGGAACAAGACATTCAGACATGTCAAGGTATTGCCCTATAAACTACTTATTAGACAGGGAAAAAGATATGGCTTTACAATGGGGAGGTCTGGGGATCAGCACCTTAACCAAGCGATTCAAGAGCATCACAAGTAATACGAAAAAAAAAAGACCACTGATTTCAGGTAAGACCCCACCTACCTGGAGCTCAGCTCATGACAGGCTCTCACTATCTAGAACATGACACAAACCTAGGGAATGGCCTCAGCAGCCCAAACAGGAGCCACAAAGTAAATGCAGTGAAGTTTATGCACTTCATGGATTAAGAAATTCAGAGGCATGACTGGGGGCCCACCCATTTGGTTTTACTCTGAACAGAGTTCCAGCAGGTGGCAGCTCCCCGTCTGGCGTAGGCAGTCCTCCCATGGACCCAATTCTCCACCACCATCCCTCATGCTCTGCTCCTCTAGAAGGCTCTTGGAGGGCAAGAGACATGTCTTATTCAGCTTTGTAACCCCGGTGATGGGCCCAATGCTTGGTAAAGGAACACATGTTTAAATAAATACAGGAATAAGTCAATAAAATTTGGTTAAATGTTTTCCAATTGTACAGTTTTGTTCCTGCTTTACAATTTATTAGTGCCAACAGATTAGAAAGAGGCAGGGGTTATAAAGGCAAGTGTGCTGACAGCAGTTACAAGTTTCAACCAATCTCCTAATTACAAAGGAGCAAACAGGACAACTCAGGGGCCTGGAATCATTAGTTACAGATGCAAAGTCACACACACCCTCAAGAAACACTGACAGCATCATGCCCTTGAAAATACATCCCTCTCTGTTATAAACGAAAAAAAATTTTTCTTCCAAAAATATGGCGAAATACCTGATATACGTTAAAAGGAGAATGAATAAATTGAGTATTTTGAAGGGTAAATCTTCAGTGACCTGGAAACCTCACTTATGCAGAAGAACTTCCCCAGGATTCTAGACGCTGCTTTGCTTTGTGATTCTCATACATCTGCAAGCATCCTTTATCTTGGAAGGCCACATAAAACGCTCCTGGAACACTACTTCCGTGTCCCATTGGCCAGGCTCTCTAGCTGTAGGCCAGGCCAACAGGGTAAAGAAAATAACGTGGAGAACAGCAGGGGAGCCAGGGCGAGCACATGCTGACTTGGCAAGGAGCCTTCTCTGAGGGCAGCCACTGGTCAGCCTGACTGGGGAAGCAGCTTTTGAAAAATCAAGTTACTTCAGATCTTTTTATAAGCAACACGTCATATTTTAATATATACATGTTTACTAAGTGCCTACCATGAGCCACATACTGGAGGTACCTGCTCTCCAGAAGGTCCCAGGCATGACCACGCTGAACGTCCTCAAGAACAAAGCAGTGTTCTAGACTACAGGACCATAGAGTGTGATTCTGGCTCTGCCTGAAACACTCCTTCCCCCGCTCCAGGTGACTAAGTCTACCACCCTTCATGTCTCAGCTTAGGTGTTGCTGCTCTGAGAGGCCACAGCACCTGGAACCCTTTGTGCACAGTGCCTAGCAACTGTCACGATATAGTTACTCATCTAATGTCTCCTTCTCCACAAGGTAGGAGCTGCATCTATTTTGTTTACGCTCTATGTTCCTACAGCCAATCACAGTGCCTGACCTAGAGGAGACACTCAATAAAGTTTCTATAATTTATTAAACAACTCCTAGGAGAGGCATCTATCCATGGTAACGACACGAGAGAAAGCTCGAGGAGCTGATGCCAACATCAAAGTCACTGACAGGAGGAGCCAGCAAAACACAAAGGAAATGAAACAAAAATCAACAGCCTCCCAGAAAGAGATCTCTTACTTGGTTCCCTTTCAAGATCCTCGTCCATTATTACTTAGATCCTTATCTATGGAATCAGGACGATAGCTCAAGTGGGTAAATTCAGTCAGTAAATGGTTAACTCTGAGTAGGGGGGAGCAAGGTGGTTTGTGCCAGGCTGTCCAAGCCTCTGCCACGTTCACTGCCTCTTCTGAAGCCAACAGCCCTGAAGAAGGGGGCTTCCCTGGAGAGCACGTGACCCACTGCCCACCCAGGCAGTCCTCCCTAAGCAAGTCAGCATCTGCGATGCGGCCGGTTGTAATAACTGAGCTGGCTTCATCAGATACACGCATGTTCTTATACTCTCCGCCTTGTCCAGTCTCATGTAAATTTTTAAAGGAAAACATGGAAGGAAGAGAAGCTGACTGCTTGTAAAACAGGACTACCACGAATTATATCTTCAGGATATCATCAAATGCAGCTTGAGAAAAACCTGAGATGTTTGGCATGATGTAACAGTAGAAGGGGTCATGGGAAGCCAAAGCCCCGTGCAAGGCCAAGTTGTCAGGGAAGAGAGACGATGAATAAGCAGAGGAAGCTGGCTGGGAGAGAAACACGGGGCCAGGGGGGGACGCTGGGGGGCTCACAGCCCAGAGGCCAGAGCTGCCGCAGTTACCGACAGCAGTTACGGCTCTCCCAGTTCCAGCCACATGTAGCCTCACAGGGAAACCCTGTTTTTTCTTGAAGAAACACATCCTTTGCTATCGACAGAGCCCAACTTAAAAATGCCTGTGGAGGGGGCTTGCCCTGTGGCCGAGTGGTTAAGTTCGTGCGCTCCGCGTCGGTGGCCCAGGGTTTCACTGGTTCGGATCCTGGGCGCGGACATGGCACCGTTCATTAGGCCATGCTGAGGCGGCTTCACACATGCCACAACTAGAAGGACACAACTAAAATATACAACTATGTACTGGGGGGATTTTGGGAGAAAAAGCAGGGGGAGAAAAAAAAAAATTGGCAACAGTCGTTAGCTCAGGTGCCAATCTTTAAAAAAAAAAAAAAAAAAAAAAAGCCTGTGGGGGTCTGACGTGCCAAAGTGTGGTTCAGAGTCAAGGCCTTAAAACAATGTCTGTGTTTCATGGATCCTGTCAAGGTCAGTTGGGGGCAGAGTCCTGGGTCTTTCACCCCGGCACATGCATGTGGCTTGTGGGTCTCCTCGAGATGAGAAAGATGAAGGAAAAGAACATCAGACTTGGCGTCCCCTGCTGCCGGGCAGGGCAGGGATGGTGGAGAGAGGGGGTTTGGTCCACGCTCCCCGACCTATACTGCTAAACGAGGGGTGAAAGAATAGGTTCTGCCCACGCCCTCCCCAACCCCCGACAGTCACTAACTACGTGCAGTGCAGCCTGGAGAAAGGAATGGAAAACAAATTTGAAAAATTTAAAAAGAGAGCCATTAAGTAATTAGTATTTGAAATTTAAAATAAGAGGGGTTTTGAAATTCTAATTTACGTTGTTTGAAAAGAAAATGTTAACGAGAGATCAGCACCCCTTACTTGTACATTTATACCTTCTAATGAATAAACTTGAGGAAATTAAAGAACAGGAAGGACGTGGGGAAGACCTTAGTTATCTTCAGAGGTTTCGAGTTTAAAAAACCACACAACTAAGGGTTAAACTAAAAAGCCCATTTTCAAAAGAATGTAAAGTGAGCTCTTTAAATCATCGCAAGCTGTAATTTGATACGGAAGTAATTTCCCCTCACAGCTATCATACCATTAACACACACTAAGAAATACTAAATACAAAAATTTATAAAAATGAAAAGGAAACCATCTGCTCATCATCTTTAATGATTTCATGGTTTATTTTTTAGAATAATAACAGTAGACACTATTTTAAAGCATATCACCCTCATTAGACAGTTAAGAACCAACTCTTTGCTTATTTGCTTTAAAAGTCTTCTGTCTTCTTTCAGACAACCATTCTCTAAAGTGTGCCCAGCTTCTGGGGGCTCCAGATATTCTCTTCCCACTTACCTGGGCCACTATAATAAGGATGTTATCAGAAAATTGTAGTTATCAATGTCAGTAAATTTAACATTGATAGAACACCTCTGTGTAAGCTGCCATGTGTATTCCAGTTTTGTGAAGTGACCCCATAACATCCTTGATAGCACCCAATCCTGGTTTGACATACTGGGGTCCTCAAGGGCTGCCTTCCTGCTTCCTAGAATGTCCCCTGGTCCACCAACGATTTCACTTCTGTGTCTTCCCAGGCCTCTTTGCTCAGTGATGCTTATGGTGAAAAACATTTACATAATGGCTTTTAAAGAGAGTGCAGTTACTCTGGCTATAATACAGATATAGATTTTTCTCTTGCAGCTATCAAACATTTCAATTTTTTTTTTCAAGGTGCATTTGATGATGTCCTGAAAACATAATTAGTGGTAGCCCTCTTTCACAAGGATCATTTTTCCCTTAAGCTTTTCTCTCTCTCCCTAATTTTCCCTTTCAAAATAAAAAGGAGTTTCAGAAGCAGAGGAACACAGACATAAATTCTGTACAAGTCCCTGTAATTCCCTGACTTTACCCATTCGATATGGACATGATTTACAATGCTAGTCTTTGAGCAGTTGTGTCTTAATTAATGCCTTTAGGATTTGGGGTATAAATATGATTCTAAGACATTTTAACCATAGTTGTAAAAAACAAAGAGTGGCCTGATTCATTGCCTTGGTGAAGCCAGTGCATCGCTGCGTCTAATGTCAATAATTAGTAGCTTGCTTAATGTTTATGGAAAATGCTACAACGTTTTGGGCATAGGAGGCCCAATGAATTCAGAATGACGAAGCAAATAAAAGCATTGTACTTGACTTATCCTTCATGGCCAGGGCTCTGATGGAATTTAGAAATTCTTCTCACATAATCTACCGTATTCCATCTGCCAAAATCATAAACAGAGGAGCTAAAAATATGACATTAATACTGTTGACAAGAACCACAGAGACATTTAAAAACATGTGCACTCACACACATACACACTCAGGAAGCAAGCAACCACTCTCCTGGTCATCCCCAACTTCTTCCGTACTGTGAGGGAACACTCCCTTCACCCCTGGGTCTTTCTCACTCAAAAACCCCACAGAGGCGGGGTGTGGGCAAAATGGGTGAAGGGAGTCAAAACGTACAAACTTCCAGTTATAAAATAAGTCAGTCCTGGGGATGTAATACACAGCATGGTGACGACAGTTAATAATACTGTATCGTACATTTGAAAGTTGCTAAGAGAGTAGATTTTAAAAGTTCTCATCACAAGAAAAAAAAATCGTAACTATATGTGGTGATGGATGTTAACCAGCCTTTTCTGTGATCAGTTTGCAATATATTTAAATACGATATATTCAAATATTATGTTGTACACCTGAAATATAATATGTCAATTATAGCTCAAAAGCAAAACCAAACTCCACAGAACAACTGAAACACAGCAGAAGATAACATGGCATCTACATTGACTACAGATAGACTGACATCACTTCCTTATTCCCTATACCTTGGCAAATAGATTTTATTTTTAACTGAGATAATGAGCTCGGTTAAAATAAACAGGTAAATAAGGCCACTGCTAGGGGAAAGAGGATGGGGCTGGACAGATGGGAAGAGAGACTGCCCACAGTAAGAGGGTTTTCTACGTGACTACACTGACCCCACATCAATATGACTGTCAGCTCCCACATAATTCTGATCACGGTAAATTCAAGATCTAGTCCTTTCCTCCAAAAGTGGCTCCATACCTTCACTTTGTAGAGTCTGTAATCTGCGCTGAGGGCAAAAGCACCTCGGTGGCCAGAGGTCAGTCCAAATGGAACTTTAACAGGGTTCCAGGATGCCCTGATTCATGAGATCATTAAGAGGTTGGTTCTTTTATTCTGAAATTAGTAGTTCATAGCCTTTGTGGTTTCTGTCCTACTAGTGCAGCCAGTGGCCAAGTTTGGCTCTCCTACTTCAGTGTCAGCTCATAAACATGGGCAGCTCCATATGGCCGATCAGGCACCATATAAATCTTGTGGGAATGAAGACATGGTATAGAGTTGGGTATCCTCCATCTTGCCCCTAGGGAGACAGTGGTTAAGCGTGGAGGCCCTGCAGCCAGGCGGCCTTCATAGGAATCCTGGCTCTGTTACTTGCCGGGAGGCGTGACTTTTGCTGCCACCTGGACTTCTTTATGTTTAAGATAGGAATAGCAGTGCCCGTTCCCAGAGCTGGGAAGAGTGCATGAGTTAACACATGGAAAGTTCTTACACAAAAGCCTGGCACAGAGCATGTGCTCAATAAATGTTAGCTTACATTATTATTACTCAGCAAATGAGACCTGACTCAACTAATGAAGAAAAAGTACACAGGTTTCCCATTTCTAGACAAAATAAAAAGTAAACTGCTGAAATAAGAAAATGAGACTCATTTTATTTAAAGAAAATCTTTACAAAAATTTATTAGCCCATATCCACCAGTGAGCTCCAAGGCATAGGTTCCCCCATTCCATACTCTCTCTATCTTGAAAATCAGCGAGCTGAAACTCAAGTCTCTGCTCCTTCTCAATTACCCTGATCCATTCATCCATGCAGCAAATATTTATTGAACCCCTACTGTGTACCTGGCAAGCTATAGGCACTTGGGATAAAACAATGAATGAAACACAAAAGATGCCTGTCCTTGTGGAATTTACATTCTAACAGGGGGAATTAGAGAATAAATAATGTAATAAATCAATAAGAGACGAAATAAACTAGAAAGCAAATGCTATGGAAACGAGAAAGGAAGGGAAGAGCAGGGGCAGGGAGTGTGGGTAGGAGCTGGTGAGTGACCGTTCTAAACAGGACCTTCAGGGGACAGCCTGAGCGTCTAAACAGGACCTTCAGGGGACAGCCTGAGCGTCTAAACAGGACCTTCAGGGGACAGCCTGAGCGTCTAAACAGGACCTTCAGGGGACAGCCTGAGCGTCTAAACAGGACCTTCAGGGGACAGCCTGAGCGTCTACACAGGACCTTCAGGGGACAGCCTGAGCGTCTAAACAGGACCTTCAGGGGACAGCCTGAGCGTCTACACAGGACCTTCAGGGGACAGCCTGAGCGTCTAAACAGGACCTTCAGGGGACAGCCTGAGCGTCTAAACAGGACCTTCAGGGGACAGCCTGAGCGTCTAAACAGGACCTTCAGGGGACAGCCTGAGCGTCTAAACAGGACCTTCAGGGGACAGCCTGAGCGTCTAAACAGGACCTTCAGGGGACAGCCTGAGCGTCTAAACAGGACCTTCAGGGGACAGCCTGAGCGTCTACACAGGACCTTCAGGGGACAGCCTGAGCGTCTAAACAGGACCTTCAGGGGACAGCCTGAGCGTCTACACAGGACCTTCAGGGGACAGCCTGAGCGTCTAAACAGGACCTTCAGGGGACAGCCTGAGCGTCTGCACAGGACCTTCAGGGGACAGCCTGAGCGTCTGCACAGGACCTTCAGGGGACAGCCTGAGCGTCCGCCGCGAAGACCACAGTCTCAACTCCTCACTCAGACCCACAGGACTTCCACAGGCCACACTCAGCCCGAGTCCACTCAGAAGGACAGGGATCAGGAACTCTGAGTCCTCTCGGTGGGAGTCCTGCAGCACAGACGCAAGGAGGAGAGATCCACACCAGGTATATGTGTGTGGGGCCCAGCTCAAAAGTCCCATTCCCCACAGAAGCCAACATCTCTTGTGACAACTCCATAGTCCATAGTCACAACTCTGTAGTCACAGCTTCCAGGATCCCCGCAAGTGGCATGCCAGTTGCAGGAATAACCCTTATTTCTTCAGGGCCTCGTTGAAAAAGTCAGATTTGAGCAAAGACCTGAGAGAGGTGAGCTGGCCCTTGGGACAGCAAGAAGGAGAGCATTCCAGAAAAAGGGAAGGCCTAATGCCAGTGCACGGGCCCTGCCTCGCCTGTTCAGGAGCCAGGCCAGATACTGAAGCCGAGGGAGCATGGGGCACTGCAGGAGGAGAAGGTCTCAGAGGTGCTGGAGGGGACAGGTCATGCAGGACCTCAAAGGCTACTGTGAGGAGGTCGGCTTTCATTCTGAGGGAAAAGGGAAGCTACTGCAGAGTCTTGAGCAGAAGAGTGACATGAGCTGACTTCGGTTTTAGAAGGCTCACTGCCTGCTGTGTGGACAACACACTGCAGGGGGTGAGGACAGAGGCCGAAGGGCCAGTTAGGGGCTACTGCAGGAATTCTCCTGGCTATGAAGAGTGAGTGCTCCAGACAAGTCATGTTTTTGGTAAAGTATTTACAATGCTATAGTTCAGAAAAAGCTATTATATACCCTCTAGAACAGACATCAAATGTTCAGCCATTTTATACAACTTTGAATTTTGAAAGATTAACTACAAAGAAAAGATATTCTGTGATCAGTAGCATCTGCTATTGATTCCAAGGGGAGGGCTGAAGGAAAAGCAGGCAGTGACAAGAATTATGAGTCAGTCTGTGTCCCTCCCAGTCCACTGCTCAAGGGTCATTACAGAGTATGATAACTGGCTCTGCCCCGGGAGAGCATGCCAGTGAGCTACGCTGAAAGTCAGAGGCCTAGGGAGGGTGGGGTTGCCCCTGCACGGAGAGCTAGAGCCTGAGGCTCCCCTGCCCTGACCAGTGGTCACAAAGGCTGCCCTGTGATGGGCAAGAGGGCCTGACTCCACTGAGCATGCCCAGCCAGTATGAGCATTCACGAACCAAGTTACTTCTGCCCTGGTTACTGTCCCTGCTGGAGATGATGTGCTTATTTTTAGCCATCATGTGATTCTCCAGTATTTTCCAGGCTCTGCTTGAGTCACTCTGGTTTCAGAGAATTTTTCATAGGGGGAAAAATGCAGGAAAGAACTCTTCATCTTGAAATGGCTCAAATATTAAAAATTCTAACTTTTAAATAGTTATTGGAACATGGTGTATATTTTTTTCGATAAACTGACTTTTCACACCTCTCACATTTTGGTAGGAAATTAAGCATGCTCTGAAACACATTAGGTGCCAACCAATCACCCCCTTAGTTCAAGTTCTTGTTTTCAAATTGTCTCAGAGAAATTTCTATGAAGAAATGGTCAGGATCCCTCACCCCGATGAAAAGAATACACACCAGAGTCCCAACAATAATTTAAGGGAGCACCCCCTTGCCTGTTTGCTGCAGCAATAAGGAAAGCTAGTGGTTGAAAGAACCCAACGAACTGAGCCAGACACGGAGAATAAAGACACACAGGTGTTACCACGACAGCGACATCATGGTCTCCCCGCGCTCCTGGTATACAGCAGTCATTTACACAAAAACCTTACAAACCAACACGGCCATTTTAGGGGAGCACACTACTTAATCACTTGACAATGTTCGGTCAGAGTGCTACTGACTCCACAGGCAAGAACAGTGTTTTAGGTTGTTCTTCTGATGGTGGCAAGTCTGTTGTGCGCCATCACTACTATCTTACCCACAACTCCCTTGCAAAGAGAGACGTGGTCTGAAGCCAGAGAGCAGGTGGAGCTCAGGGAGGTGAGAACCAGAGTGGAGGCCCACTTGAATCATCCGCTGTCCCCTACGTCACCTGGCTCCTGCTCCAGGTTCTCTGCTTCCACCAGCCACCACCAAGCCAGAAACTTGTGCAGCAGGTCTCCTCGGCTTCCCCTTTCCTTTATTTCTCATGTCCAATCATCATCAAGTTTTGTTGATCATACCTCCTTAAAGTCTCTAACCCATGGCCATGACTGTGTTTAGGCCGCCTTCCTCTCCTACATGGTTTGCTGCCACAGCTTAGCTAGTCTTCTGGACTGTAACTGTGCCCTCTCCGCGTGTTGTCCATATCAGAGTAAACTTGTACTTAAAACCTTTCAATGACTCCCAACAGTCCCCATTATATTATAAAGCGTAAACCTTTGTGACTGACAGATCCTAAAGTGACCCCTCACCTGCCCCCAATGATCTTCACCTCCTGGTGTTCCCACCTGCTGGTGTTCCCACCTTTGTCTAGTTCCCCACCCTGGAGTGTGGATGGGACCTCTGACTTGCTTCTAACCAACAGAATATGGCAAGGGTAATGGGATGCCACTCCCATGATTATGGTACTCTATATATGACTGTGTTTTGCTGGCAGACACACCAGAGAGACTTCCTCTACTGGCCTTGAAGTAAGCTGCCATATAGTAAGCACCCATGTTGGAAAAACCCACATGGCAAGAAACTGTAGGTGGCCTCTGGGAACTGAGAGAAGCTTCCAGCAAGAAACAGAAGCCTCAGTCCTGCAGCCTCAAGGAAACTGCCAACAACCCAAGGAAGCTTTCCCCAGTTGAGCCTCTGATGAGACCACAGCCACAGCAGATACCAAGATTGCAGCCTGGTGAGATTCTAAAGCACAGAACATGGCTAAGCTGTGCCCGGGCTTCAGAATCTGTGAGACAATACATGCGTGCTGTTTTAAGGTACTAAATTTGTAGTGGTTCTTTTGCGGCAAAAGAACCTGAATACGATCTCTTAACTCATTATACAAGGGCCCCGCTCACCTCTGCAGCCTCACATCTCAAAAACCGCACAGAACCCACACTTTGCTGAATAGAGCCATTCTCTTTTGATTTCAACATTCTGTTCTTCCAGCTTGCAATGTTCTTTTCCATGCGCTTCACTGGGCTAACTTCTACTCATTCATTAAGCTTTTGTGGAACCTCACTCTTTCCAAGAAACCATTCTAGAATACACAAAACCAGCTCAGGTGACCTTCCTACACACCCTGATAGCACTTACCTCACTTTACTGTTACTGTCTGTTTGTCATCAGGCTTCCCCACTAGGCTGTAACTTCCTTGAATCACTGTAGGGTCCAGAACCTCTTATAGAGCCTTAACAAATATTTGTTAAGAGACTGAATGAGAATTCAAGTCAAGCTTTCACACAAAGGACAAGGAATCCAAGAAATAGAAACTGTTGTTTAAGAAATGTTTTCTGAGCGACTGTAGTGTGCCATGCTATCTTCTAAGCTACAGTGCGAGGTGATGAGATTATTGGAGAAAATTTCAAAAACAGCAGTGTTGGCTTAAATACTGCCTTTTCCTTGATCTCAATGGACACGGCAGTCATTTAAATTAAATCATTTCAACAAATACTAAATGAGAAACTTCACTCTATCAGGCAGTGGGGAAACAATGATTGGACAAGACAGACCTGATTGATAGTTTAGTTAACCCAATTCCAAGGGAGTCAAGAAAACTCTTCAACTCACAACTGTTTTCTGTTCCCACCCAACCTATCAAGTGACACAGAAAGGCACCAAAAGTAAAGAAACATAGGTTCATCGGTGCTCTGTGATATTCTGCTTATGGAAACTGAGACTAAACACCAAATCGTCACCCTTTGAGGCCTGTCAAGGTTTATTGTCAGACTTAGAACCAAAATGCCAAGTTATGATACCTATGGAGAGAAAAGAGATGATCTATCAGAGTAATTGGGGGGGGGGGGTTAGTTGCAGAACTGATTAATATTTCAGCATATTTAGGGAGGAGCTGTATAAGAATGACCCAATGCTGGCTATGAAAGGACCCCATGCTGTTTAAAAAAGGGCTCGGATGGTTTGCTTCCCAGGTGCAGGCAGGACAACAATGGAGGCCATAGCCCTCTTCTGTCAAGTCCTGTGTGAGGAAAGAGCGTGGCAGGCTGAAACAGACGCCAGTTTTGTCTGAGGGGCTTACTGTTCACTCTGAAATCACCCAGGCCACATACTCAGAGAATTATTTGAACTGAAGGGTTAAAAAACCAGAGATTAGTAATCCTACAAATCTAGGGCTCAGTATTCTGGGCTTTATACACGTTTCTACTTTAGGGCTGATAAGAGGCCTGGAACAACCGGCTTAATGTTTCCTGCATTTACGAATGTAGATAAAATATAACAACGCTCACCAAGAGCCTGTTGCAGGGATGAATGGGAATGTTTTTGAACTTATAAGAATTATTTTTAAAATAAATGTCATCCAAATCGAAGAGCATGTATTCTGTTTCCAGCCTTTCAACACTGTAGACTTGTCTATTTCTTCCATACACCATGCAATTTGAGTTTGGTCTGTGAAAACGTACTGTGGTTCAGTACAGTGTGAGGAGGAGACAGGAACATAAAACAAGATCATATCCATGTCATCTGAGAGAGGCAGTATAACATAATGGTTAAAGAGTGTGGGCTCCGGAATCACACAATCAGGCTTCAAATCTTTGGTCCCCTACTTCTAGTGTGTGACCCTGGCAAATTACTGAACCTCTCTGTGCCTCAGTTTTCTCAACTCTAAAACGGGCATATGATACTATCTACCATTTAGGACTGCTGTGAAGCTAAATTGAGCTAATACATATTTAGTGCTTATAACAATAGTTGCCACTTAGTATGTACTCAAATATTTGCTAACCCCCTTATATTTGATGACTCCTTCTACATTTTAAATGTTTTCCTTTTCCCTAACTTTCATGAAAAAAATTATATTCACATTAGATTTACATTTTAAGAGTTATACAATAATAGTAACAACATTTTATAGGTTTTGAACTTCAAGCTTTTAGAAATTCGAGTTTTAAAGAAAACTATGACATCCTCTGATTCCAAAAAGCCAAAATAATTAAAAATTGCAAATTGAATTAGTAAATCCTCTGTCAAAAATGTTGTCTCACTAAGCAAACAAACCGGGATGGAAATGAAAAATGCATGGTTCTTCCTAGGAAGAAGCCCTTGGCCTCTTCCACAGACACTGCCAGAAGATTCCTATCTGAAGCTCCTGAATTCTTCAAGACTTTTCGTTCCTCTCTGTGGAATATTCCAGACTCTCAGATGTTCAATATCCTGGCAAGGCAGAGCACTGCTCATATTTTATGCTGTGGTTTTATCATTATTGGTAGGGAAACGCAGTTTTAATTACTCTGTGAGAGGAGAAGCATCCCGATGCCTAGCAGTATACCTTAGATATCTTACATATGGAAGATGTGTAGCTGGAGGGACAAAACCACCACCTCTAGGGAGTAGGGGATATCCTCTAAGAATTTAATAAATTGGGCCATTTTAAGTGTTCTTTTCATTTTCTCCAGATCTAAATGTAGCCAAGTGAGCATTAACTAGTATGCAGCTTGGCAATAGTATGGTTTCTTAATACAAACAGGTCAAGGGGGTGTAATGCTGACATATGAGGGACTGAGTGAAAGATAAAAACACTGTTCATATAAGAAGTGCTAACATCTATTTGAAAACAAGTATTGTTAATTATGGAGCTGGTAAAAATGCATCTCTTCCTTGTTTTGAGTTGATACTGTGTCATCTCTGAAAATTAAGATTTGATCCTTGAAGAAGTAAGTAGGTACGTGGATAGGAGAGCATGTGGTTAGGTGAGTGGGGACTGTGGGGTAGCAGCATCAAGCAGGTACACCCTGGGAAACTGTAAGAATAAATAGGCATGACTCATCTTGATGGGAAGACCATAAAGGGACAAGAAGGGTGCCTGTGCCTACCCTACAGGGCTCTGGGAAGTCAAATGCCGTCACGGGCTGTTCTAGTCTAAAGTGCGGACATGGAGAAAATGCATTTTACAGAGTAAATGATGACTCTAGGGTGAGACAAATATTTGTGGTTAAAGGGTGGAGTTTCTCAAAAAGTAAATGAAGACTTGCGTCTTGGTGGTGATAAGGAAAAGGAAATCCTGCATGAGGGTACAGGCCTGAGGCGAATGTTAGGACCTTTTGAGTGAGATTTATCTTGAGAACTTTTTACCTGGACTCTAATTGAGTTAAGTGGCTATTAAATAAAAAACATGAACACTTCTTGGAGCAATATAACAAAATCCAGAGTCTCCGCAACATAACATCACAATGTTTAGGATACAATCCAAAGTTACTCAACATATAAAGAGCTTGGAAAATGACATATTCTCAAAAGAAAAGACAATCAACAGATGCCAACTGTGAGAAGATCAGAGTGGTGGAGTTAGCAGACAGAAACTTCAAAGCAGCTATCATAACCACGCTCAGTAAAGAAAGCCCATAATGAATGAAAAGGTAGGCAAGCTCAAGAGAAAAAGAAGATAAACCTTAAAACTGAAAAATACAATAACTGAAATAAAAAAATATGCTCAATAGTGGAATGGAAATAACAGAGGAAAAAGAGGGTAAACTTGAAGATATATCAATAGAAAAAATCTAAAGAAGAGAAAACAAAGACAGGAAAAAAGAGAAACAGAGCCTCAGCAATTTATGAGATGATTTCAAAAGCTCTAACATATGGATAAATGGAGTCCCAGAAGGACAGGATAGAGAAGATGAAGTGGAAGAAATATTTAAAGAACTAATGGCTGAAAACTTCCCTAATACGGTAAAAGACATAAGCTTACAGATTTAAGAAGTTTAATGAACTCCAAAACAAGATAAATTCAAGGAGAACCACAATGAGGCACATCACAGTCACACTACTGCAAACCAACGATACAGAGAGAATCTTCACTGCACGCAGAGAAAAACAATACAGTGCAGACAGGAGAGGAATGATCAGAATGAACATGCACTTCTTATCTCTGGAGGCCACAGAGAGTGGAACAACATCTTTAAAGTGCTTAATGAAAGAAAGTATCTGCCTGAATTCTTTATCTAGTGAAATACTCTTTAAGAATTAAGGTGAAATAAAGACATTGACAGAAAAAGGAAAACTAAAAGAATTTGTTGCCATTGGACTTGCTCTACAAGAAATGCTAAAGAAAGTTCTTCAGTCTGAAGAGAAATCAAAACAGTAGGGAACTCAGAGGTTCAGGAATGAATGAAGAACATTGGACATAGTAAATATATGCAAAATAAACTATTTCTCTCAACTTCTTTAAAATACATGTCTGTTTAAAGCAGCAGTGCCTAATAGAAATGTAATGTGAACCATGTAACTTAAAATTTTCTAGTAGCCACATCAAAAAGTAACAAAAGACATTAATTTTAACATATGCAAAACATATACAGTATATACAAATTAAAACTTCCACATGTATTCAGCATAAAACTTATTAATTAGGTCTAGTTTTATATTATTTTTTTCACACCAAGTCTTCTAAATCCAGCATGCACTTTATATATACACACACCATGTTCCAATGCACGATAAGCATATTTCAAGTGCTCAGAAGCCACCAGATTTGACAGTGTTGGTTTAAAGAAAAAGTTATAACACGGTCTTGTGGGGTTTATAATGTATGTAGGTGTAATGACAAATATAACATAAGATAGTGCGGGGAGGAGTTGCAAGGGTTCCCCATTTTACCTGAAGTGGTTCAATATTAATTTTAGTACACTGTGAAAAGAATATATGTGGCCATCCTTAGAGCAACCACCAAAAATACTAATGCAAAGAGGTACGGTTAAAAACACAATAACTAAATTAAGATGGAATGCTCAAAAATATTTTAAAATCCAGAAGACAACAGGAAAGAAGAAAGAGAAACAAAAAACAGGACCAGTGGAAAACAAATAATAATATGGTAGATTTAAATCCAAATCAATAATTAACATTAAGTGTTAATGGACTGGACCCTCCACTGTCCAGAGATTATCAGAATGCATAAAAACACAAGATACAAGTATATGCTGTGTAGAAGAGACACACTTTAAACATAAAGACCAAGATAAGTGGAAATTTAACCTATCATGGAGAAAGATATACCATGCAAAGAATAAGCCTAAGAAAGCTGGAATGGCTATATTAATATCAGATAAAATAGATTTCAGGACAAAGAGAATTATCAAAGATAAAGAGGAACAGTGTATAAAATAAAAGTCAATTCATCAGGATGACTTAACAATCATAAACATGTATGCACCTAACAACAGAGCCCTAAATACAGGAAACAAAAATTGAGAGCATTAAACAGGGAAAAACAGACAATTCCACAACCAACGCTAACACCCTCTTTGCAGAAATTGTTACAACTAGACAACAAAAAACAGTAAAAACAAAGAGGATCCGAATAACACTATCTACTACTTTGATCTAATTGGTATTTCTAAAACACTGTACAACCAACAACCGCAGAACACATATGCTTTTCAAGTCCATGTGGTACGCTGACCAAGAGAGACCACATTCTGGGCTACAAAATCAAGATCAGAACACAAATAAAGACCGCTATAAACTGCTACATTTCACTGCCTCTCCTAAAAAACAAAACAAACTTTTTGGGAAAGTAAAACCAACTTTTCTTTCCCCAAATAAGGTGACAGGCAATGCTTACCTAGATTACAGGTGCTCAACAAATGTGAAAACACTGCTAAACAAATGAATCAATAAACATGGTCATCTTGTTAAGGCTGTATGAAGAGACATAGAGAACCCCATTCAATACAGTTTTTGAAAAGCACTAAGGATTTATTTAAATCTACATTTAGGGATTTAATTATGATTGTTAAAATACTTTATTCTATTATACTTCTTAGGTTGCTTCCTTTTTGAAACCATTTTTTTGTATTTTTATTAATCTGATTTGAAGGCTGGAACACTGAAGTCTATAAGGAAAAGAAAAAACTCAGTCTCAATTTCCATAGCAACTCTAAATGCATCACACTATATTTGTATACGGGAGTTTGATTTAAATACGTTAATATATGTGAATTTGCAATGTGTCTAAGCTGTGGTTGCTATAGAAACTGCAACTTTGAATTTCTTTTTAAGTTAAGCGTTCACACACAAAATCTGATCCCCTGGACAGCTATCCTGAGTTGCAGATATGGCTCATAGCCATAAATTTACAAACATCACGACTCATGGTCGTATATGCACTTAGATAACTATCATAACGAAAATGCCTATTTTAATACACGCTCCTTGTTGGTAGATAAAAAGCTGTTCAAGATGTAATTTCTGGAATGTAGATAGAATAAGACTTGCCAGACAGCCTCCACCCTAGGTGACAGCCTCTGCTTATGACGAAGCTTGTTCCAGTCCAGGTAAGTCACCCAACAACACACAGGCACCAAAGTGTTCTATGCCTTCTCTGAATCCACAAAAGAACATCTTGTGTCTGTACTGATTATGGCAGAAAAATCTAGCACATACTTACAAAAAGAGAATGCATCAAGTATGTAGAATGCATCAATTTTATACACAAGCAAACAATCTGGGATATATAAGCGGTCTGTGTGATGTAAAAACAATTTTTTTCTTGCCAATGTAGACAGTCCTTTCTTAATTATCAACATGTGGATAATCCAGGCCATGACCACTCTTTCCACTCTAATATGGTCCCTTTGCCACACAAGATGCTCTGGAGTTTCCATTTACTGCTTTTAAAGGTATTATAGTCAGGACATGCAGGTAACATTTTTTTTGAGATATAAGTGACATAACATGTTAATTTCAAGTGTACAACATAATGATTTTATATTTGCATATATTGTGAAATAATCACCACAATAAGTCTAGTTAACATCCATCACCATACAGTTACAATTTTGTTGTTGTCGTTATTGTGATGAGAACTTTTAATATCTACTCTCTTTGTTAATTTTAATATTAGCCTAAGGAAATATTTGGGGAGACAAAATCCACTGCAAAATGAATCAAGTATTCCAAAGCTAAAAATGAAAAAATAATTGAAGGCTGTCTCCTGTTTTTGATTATACCGGGCATCGCTTGTTTCCATGAATGCAGATAATTAAGAAATGACCAAGGCTCAGAGGTGGGAGCAGAAATTACTGCTGAATGTCCCTCACCTGGCATCACACTGAGATAACGTGATACAGATAACATGAATTTCCCAGACAACTGACCTTCACCTCATCAAGCACTTTGTCAAGTTTTAGATGGACAAAAATAAGACTTGTACATGAAAAGGGTGGCCTTTCATGGTTGCAGACCATAGGCAGGGAGACCAATTTAGAGGCTGTAAAAATAGTTCATGGGGGAGATGATTACGAATAGACAATAAACAGAATCTTAACAATTAGAAGGGGGTCTGGCCGGCGGCGCAGTGATTAAGTTTGTGCGCTCTGCTTTGGTGGCCCGGGGTTTGCCAGTTTGGATCCTGGGCATGGACCTACGCACTGTTCATCAAGCCATACTGTGGCGACATCCCACATAGAACTAGAAGGACTTACAACTAGAACATGCAACTATGTATTGGGGCTTTGGGGAGAAAAAACAGAGGAAGATTGGCAACAGACGTTAGCTCAGGGCCAATCTTCCTCACCAAAAAGCATACCTTAAAAAAAAAAAAAGTGCTACCTGCTTATTCTAGGAATTGCTGCAATTAAAAAAAGGAGAGAGAGAATTAGAAGGGAACTCTAGTTTATCTGTTAGTGCATGTTGGTGTCATACAGACCCTGAGGGCTACTGAGAGCCATGGAGCTATTTGATCCCAGGCCCCTGGGCTGTTCAGTAAGGTTTTGTTAAATTTTTGGCTCTTCTTTTGCTGATGCTTGTACTTTCTATTGATATCAGTGTACTCCTTGCCCTAATAAGTTACGTGCTGAGAAGCCATATCCCCATATTTATTATAATTATGTCCAAATTAAGACAGAGCAAATAGACTCAGGATAAGTATCCTAGGAACTCTCTCGTGTGTAAAGTGCAAGAATTTTATAGCACAGATTTTACAACACCTACTCTAACTCTTAGAATACATTTTGGCTTACATTTTCTTGGCCGTATTCCCAAGAGCTGGATACACAACCTCGAGAAAAATGAGGTCTTACTGTATTTATAGGAGACTTTCTCCTATTATAGCGTTAAAACAATGTTCTACCTGTAATGTATACCTTGCTATATTTTTTTCCACAGGATAGTTTTAATACCCCACAATGTCCAATAGTCAGAACATATTTTATTAAAGAGAATGGCTGGTTTGACTTCTGAAAATATCCTTTCTCCCTGATTAAGACCAATGAGGTATAAACATGGTCAAGGTATCAGGAACACAAGTCTCAGGAATTACTGCCTTCTGGAACATTAAAAACCAAATTTATTATCCGTTGACTTTAATGTGTTTCCTGAGCTTTGTCACTCAAGAGGTTAAGCTCTGGAAAATACATATTTCTCTTTCAGGTTCATGGACATTCTTTCTATCAAAATGGCACGAGTTTCTCTGTGGCTTTCATGAAAGACAGATGAGGGAATTCCTACAAAACAAGGCCAAGCCAGTACAATGACAGTTCTGTTTGGGGGAGCAGGAGTGTTCGTGCCAATTTAAGGACTCGTTGACTGGGGAAGAAAAATATTCTGAGGCCTGTCCAATTTCACTACTAAAAACTTGAAAAAGTGGCAGCTGAGTTTCAAGATGAATCTGTATATCAACAGCTATAGAAAAAGACCTTAAGATGAGAACTCCCAGCCACCCTTGGTTTTCTCACCTTGTCATCTTCCCACTCCATCTGCCTGCCAAATCCCCAACCCTGGAGAAAACACACCACCTCTCTTCTCCACCAGAGCTCCTAGACTGATGAAGTTTCTGACAAAGGATGAAGGCCAATTTGAACCGCTATGAATTTTTCGCTTCCCAAACGCCTTTGCTTAATTTTTACCCAACTGCCCCCATCACTTCTGTTCCGAAAAAGTTAATATTCCCTTTCGTCTCTAACCCTCCATCATTGCCCTTGACCTTCATTTCTCCCTCCAGCTTCAGAGTTGTGCTCTACCAATTTCCCTCTTTCTTTCCTGTTTTCAATGAGTCCTTCTCCATGGACCTTTCTCTCATCTTAACAGATCTTCATTGTGCCTTATCCTAAAAACAAACAAACAAAAATGGATCAAGGACAATACCATTCTCCTTCCAGTCTTACTTCCTGAAGCTACCATCATCTTCCTCCTTTCCCCCACCATACTAATCAAGTGTTTTTATTTTCCTGACACATTTATTAAAGGTGGAATCTGCTCTTACGGCGTCCACTTCTACACTTGCCATGTCCTTGTCAAGTCACTGCAATCTAGGTGTATGCACTCAGCATTTTAAAGGACCAATTATCTAAAGGATTATTAATCACTTCCTAGGTGTCAGATTTCTTTGGCCTATTTTCAGGCTTCAACCTATCTGATCACTCCACAATTAATATTCAGCACTGTGGGTGATCCCTCTACCTAGAAATTTCCTACTGTTTGTTCTCTGATGCTGAGCTTTCCTGGTTTTCCCCCTGATGTTCATCTTTTTCTCAGCTTCCTCTTGCCCTTTAAATGTATGTATTCCCAAAGACCTGTGTTTAGTTTAATTTATTCTACATAGGCTCTTTTATTCTATGGCTTCAAAGATGGATTTTTATACTGTCTTAATTTCCTTCCCCAATTCCTCAACCCATTCCTGGTCCCATCATTCCAGTGAATGACCCCCAAGTTGAGAGATTCAGTGGACTCCTTTAGTCGTTTTACTTGACTCCTCAGCAGATTTAGACATTGTTGACCATTCTGCTCCCTTCCTTCTGCTTCCCTGATACATCGCTCCCTTGGTCCCTTTGATCTTTCTGGCATCTTTCCTGCTTCCTATGCGAGCCCTTCCTTTTCTACCTGAACATTAAATGTTAGAGTTCCTCAAGGCACTCTCTCCTCACTCAGTACTCACTTCAGCTCAATTACATGGATATATGGAAGACTCACAAATGTTTACCTCTAGCCTACACTTCTCTGAGCTCCAGACACACACATGCATGCATGTGTGTGCATGAACACACAGAACTTCCTATTTCGGTCTCCTCTTAGATGTCACAAAGGAATCTCAAACTTATTATGTTCAAGACAAACTTAGGATGTTTTCCTAAATCTAGCTGTCTTTCCGCACTCCGTGAACAATATTACCATTCATCTAGTTGTATGATGCAAACCAAGACGTCATGCTTGACATCTCCGTCTCTTTTACCTAATGTCCACCCATTACCAATATACAATCTATTTTATCTCTCAAATATCTCCTATATCTGTCTATCTCCATGACCACTATTTTAATCCAGATGAACAAGAATCCATCTAATGTACTAGTGAGTGTGTCTATGTGTTCTTGTGTGTGTGTGTGTGTGTGCAGATTTAATATGCATATCCCTATTTTGTAGAAATAGGTTTTGTAGAAATAGTTTTGAGAAAACTAATGCTAGGTGGGGTTAAAGAACTGCCCCAAAAGGGGGTGATTAGGCACATGTGTGGTGATGGATGGTAATTAGTCTTTCTGTGGTGAGCATGATGTAATCTACACGGAAATCAAAACATAATAATGTACACCTGAAATTTATATAATGTTATAAACCAGTGTTACCTAAAAAAAAAACTGCCCCAAGTGGCAGATGTGGTAATTTAAAACCAAGTCTGACTCCAAAGTTAGCAGCCATAGGAAAGGAAAATAAATTACAATGTTATGCTAATTATATGAACATAAAAGAAACAAGAGAATGGCCTTTTTATTTTTCTTAATGAGAGGATAACACTCTTTGTGACAGGAATTATGGAATCATATCATCCATGCCAGTGCAGGGAAGACAGTAAAATTTCAAAGACATCCTATTCTACCCATCCACCGACCCCCAACTCTATTTTGGAAGCTTTCCCATATATCCCTCACTTCGATTCACCTGTTGTTAACATTTTGCTTTCTCTCTTTCTCCTCTCTCCTCCTCTACCTCTCACTCTCCACACACACGTGCGTGCACGCGCACACACACACACACACACTTTTTTTCCTTGGAATCATCTGAGAATTAACTGCAGATATCATGATATGATAATCCTAACATCTTTAGTATATTTAAAAAATATTTTAAAAAATAATGACAGCTGTCCAATGGTCTCAAGTCTACCTAGAAGATAACCATGAAACAAATAAGAAAAAAAACAAAAGGCTTCTGTACAGGGAGGAAAATTGATTATAAAGCCATTACTATCTATTGAATATTGTTATAACCATTTCTAATCCATTTGGATTGGGGGTTGGGCATAAATAAGGAATTTTTATTATTTACAAAATTAAGTTTACGGATTTAACAAGTTTGAACACTGATTTTCACATACGGGATGGGAACAAATGACTTCTGAGGATTTCAATCTTTAACTGTCCAGTACCACAACTGGTGTTTATAATAATGACCCTAATTTTACAAGAACACATTCTGCCTGGTAAAGTCTGTTTTTTATGGCAAGGAAGTTTATATTCCAGAAAAGTTTTTACCCACAAAAGTTTAAAAAATTTTAAAGTTCATTTATCCTCAGTGACTTCACTTTTGGACAAAGCTGGATAGATGAGGTCTTGCTGAATATTATCACATAAAAATTGGCACTGCCCATACAGGAGACAGGATGCATATTTCATGAATTTCCTTTGAAGGATTATAGATGATGATTCATATTTAAAAGCATAACATCAGTTCATATTCTGGTCTGTACTGCCAGCATAAAGCAGTAAAAATATGTCAGTCAAAATCTAAACAGACTACTTGAAATTTCTCAGAAAAACTGGAAGGAAAATGAAATCTATCCCTGGGGTATTATTTTAACATCCAGCTTCCATGATAGCCAGTGAATAGCTGTGCTTTTTTAATAGTTTAAATCATGATCATTAGGCTTATTACATCTAGGTCACTGCTGGGAAGACAAATGCGGCCAGACAACAATGAAAATCATACCCAGGTGTTAACATATCGACTGCTGGGAAGAAGCAATCAAACGCAGCAAAGCACAGGAGGGTCTGAGCCGTTTTCTAAAAGGAAAGTGACCCTGTGACTTCACTGTGACAATACCTGCTGTGGGGGAGTTTGCATGGTGAGACTTTTTTGGCAGGTTGAAGATCTGTTCGCCAGGGTCGGGAGGAGGAATTGCATCTTGCCCTTGTCGCGCTTCAACGGGATCATACTCCTTCCCATCGTAGTTAGCATCATAGAATTTCTTAAACCACTGAATAAAATCCAGGTTGTCCTGGAAACGCCCTTTCACCAGCTTCTCCACTGGAATTACCTGCAAAATAAAATCACCATGCGAGTCACAAACCTCAGGGATGTTTTATTTAATACAACTAAAATGCTGCCTAAATATAACTATTTCTCTCTCCCAGTTTCTTAGCCAGCTGTAGTCTAGAATGCATATAATTTTTCATCACATTAAAGAAAAATTAAATGAAAATGTTGCACTTGGTTCTCTCGGAATACTTAAGTCTTGCGAATAAACCAGACAAAACAAAGAATACCCTCAACTATCATACTGACCCTCCTTAAAGTATGTTTATTTCCAAAGTATTACCTCCAGAAAACATGGGCCTGGGATACTGTGCTGTTTCAAGATTGATGGATTTTCCTTTTTTCTTTGTAATACTTGGTCCAGTTGTGTTGGAACAAACTCTTATAAGGATTATAGCTACTAGAGAGTGTGAATGAGAAAGATTCAAATCAATGCAAACATATTCCAATCTAACGGTTCATATGAAACAAAATGAGCTTTTATGGGGCTTGTTTATAATATATAGAGACTAACATGAGAACAACTAACCACAATACAGGCCCGGTAATTCATGGGCTACACGGGAGCCCAGCTAATGTGCCCTGGGAGTGCAGAGGAAAAGGAGTGGAGTCTGATTAGCGGAGTCACAGAAGGCATTCTGTAGGAGGAGGTGCACAGCGCCCACATCAACTTCTGAGATGAGTCTCAGCTTTTTATGAGGTAATCTTTCCTACCGGCAACCCAAAGAGCCAATCAGTATTCCCTTTAGAGGTTTTACAGGAACCTTCAGAATTACGACAGAAAAAAACATGGTCTGATTGCTTAGCTTTAATTCAGTGGGCAGCCATTTTTGAAGGCAATGGAAAGGTACCTAGGTATCCAAACTGCACCATTACCAGATTCTCACTTCCTCATCTTTGGGTTGGAATACTAGTTGGATGTGAGCCATGAGAGTTACAAAGCTAGGGAGTGAGTCAGATCGTGTGTACGTGACAGTGTGTGAGCATGGGGCATCACTGTGTAATGACAGGAACGGATGCTGTATATATGAAATTTTCAGCAAGGCTCTGCCACCTTAGGAGCTATATACCATTGATATCTGAAAACAGATTCATCAGGACCACTTAAATGTGGAAAGACCTCAAATACCAATGACAACTTTGAAAGGAAAAGAAGCAACTGAAGCATTTTAGTCCATCCATTAAACTAAATCATTAGCAATAAATTTTTCAAAAATGTTTTTTATGCAGTTACAAATTGAAAATAAATCAAATAAAGAACAAAAGACAGAGAAGGAAATTTTTGGAGGAGACAGTGTTTTTCATGAAGACTCTTCCAGTAATGGAGACTTCTGGGTGCTGATATCTCACTCCTCCCAAACTTCAGTAAAGTCCGCCCACATGGAAAAATTCCTTCCACACGTGCACTCAATTAACTTCTCATTGTACTATTTAAATAGTTTCATATCTTGTGGTTTATAAGTTGTGTATGCTGATATTGTTTTAGAAACTGCCTTCCTAGTGCATAAGGCTCTTTAACACACTACTACACTTTGCTTTCTGCCAAATGTGAAAATTTATAAACAATTTTAGATGATGGTGCTACATTAGCTGCTCAAAGAAGGCGCTTACTTCTGTTGGCTTAATTTTGCATTCCCTAGCAAAATGAAAGTTCCGGGGGCCTAAGTTCAAAGTCTGAGATGACAACCAAAACCGTGCACAGAAGCCTTCTATATGCTGTTAGGCTAGGACAAACACGAACAGGACCACTGTCTTTATCCAAGGACTTTTGAGTAGAGACATAGCTTAATAAGCTAAGGAGGCCCACAAAGATCATCAAGGCCAATCTCCCTCCATTACAAGAATTTTATCTTCAACATTCTTAACGATGGCTCATCCATTCTCTGTGCGTACACTTCCAGAGATATGGAGGCCCCTAAATTGTTAAATGGCAAATTCCATCAATAAAGCGATGAATGGGTGCTTCTTTTCTTTTCAATCTAGAAGCATTTACAGAGAATTAAATGAAAAAGACACGTGATGATGCTAATAAGTAAGGAGAACCCATAGCAGTGGTTTTGAAGACATACCGAAGGAGCTAATTGGAAATTAACCACAGCAAAGGACAAAGAATTCAAAAGGTTAAATATTTTGAAATAAAAATTCAGAGAGGGACCAGCCTGGAGGCGCAGTGGTTAAGTTCGCACGTTCCGCTTCGGGGAGCCAGGGTTCGCGGGTTTGGATCCCGGGTGCGGACATGGCACCACTTGGCAAGCCATGGTAGGCGTCCCACATATAAAATAGAGGAAGATGGGCATGGATGTTAGCTCAGGGCCAGTCTTCCTCAGGAAGAAGAGGAGCATTGGCAGCAGATGTTAGCTCAGGGCTAATCTTCCTCAAAAAAAAAAATTTTATAAAAAAAAAAATTCTAAGAAGCAGCCAAGATTTTCTTAATATTTTGATTAAAATGCGTTGATTTAGGAAGATACTAATTGCATTAAATTTAAAAATATATACTGGTTAGCAAACTTTTCTCTTTTCCTTTAACTTCTCTCTTTTATAACCCACTATTTTATTTTTTATTTCCATAGACTATTTATTGCTACCATCTATGCAAAGACAAGTTTTCCAATTCTCCCCTGCTGGTTTTTCTCTTTTCCCTTATTCAAAATTCATTTCTTTCCAAGCCTCTTCCCTCTAAGAGATATATCCTAAATAAATAATAGAAATTGAGCATGTATTTGAATAGCAGGAAACATGCCCAAGACTGAGTGGACTCTCCCAACAGTCCTTCACCGGGAGGAAAAAGGACTCAGTCTAAATCCATTTATATCACTCTAGGACAAAATTATAAAATTGAAAGGGGAAAAAAGGACAATTTATGGACACTAAGAATCTGAGCGCATACACTATGCTGGACACTTCCACATGCATTCCCTCACTTTAACTTCCTAACCACAGGGAAGAGGGTTTTAGTCCCATTTTATAGGTAGGTAAATTCAGACTCAAAGAATTTAAATAACTTGTGCCAGTCACGGCGCTGGGATTAAACCTGTGCTGCTTCCACTGTAACATGCTGTTTCTCCAAAGGAACAAAATACACAAAGAACCACAGTGGCATCTGGCAAATATAAAAATTTCTCCTCTGCAATGCTAAGACATGACAACAACATTTTAACATTTGTAATTCCTGTTAGAGTTTTCAGGCTAATAGCTACAAGTTTAGAAAAGTCTCATACAAACATGGGAAGTGAGGGTTGATGCTTTATGCCATGCAGACTACAACCTACTGTTGCGATATCAAGATACATCCCACTGAAACGTTTCTGGATTTTTGCATTTCTGTGCCAAAACAACAATAATTTTTAAGGAAAGACAAATGCATTTTATGGAGGTACAAGTTAGTCTCCTACCTTATCAACATTCATTCGCTTAAACGATGCTTGCAGAAGTTTAAAATTGTGAATATACTCATGCTCCAACTTTGCTTGAAATTTTACTTTCTTCAAACTAATGCAGCCTGGAAAGAGCATGTCCATGAACTGGCAATAGGCCGCTCCTGGAAAGAGACAAGAAAAGTATTGGTGTGAGTCTGACCGTCCCCAATTGTGACTGAGGATAGCTAGGAAGGAAGGCGCCATCTCTCAGAGCCCTCCTGGCTGGGTGTGCTCCTCTCCTCACTGCACTTACACCTCCTCGTCCACCTGTGCTGGGTGCCAGAGGGAAGGGTCCTGCCTCGATGCAGCTCCCACCACTTCCCCATTCCCGACCACTGTGGCACTGATGCTGCATTTACCGAGCAGCACCAGGTTCCGCAGACAATGAACAGGACTTTATACTTTAACGCCAAGGAAATCAGGGTGCGAATAATTCTTCTTAGCTTCTAGCAGAAAAAAAGGAACGTATTTTTTTCTTCCATCTAGCAGCTACCTGCTCCAAGCCATCAAAACATACAAATTTAAGAGAAAAACAGCAGAAAATTTAAACATGAGAAAACTACAAATGTTCTCATGAAATGAGAACTTTTAGCTCAAAAAAATACCCAGACGCCCCAGCTGTTTCATATCCATCTTGCAAAATGACTCAGGTGAAACTGCATAAGTAAGTCACCTAATAACAAAAACAGTTGTATACCAATTTAATTCCAGTCCAGAGCAATGGGGTTCCGATATTAACATGAAGGATGAAGACATGGAGACTCTGAAACTTACAGAAGTTCAGAGTCATGCTGTTTATGACTGAGAAATAAAATAACAGAAATGTTCAGTGAGTCCCCTGAAATTTCCCCAGAGGAAATGGTCATAAAAAAAGTCTTTGATTTTTTTTTTTATGAAGAACTCTTAGACCTTGACAATTTCAACCAGAAAATCCCAGCAAGCTCATGTTTACTGATTCATATCCTCTCAACAGTAAAGGCTAAAGGCACTTAGGAAAAAAAATGTCAAAACCAGAATGATTATTTTTCTTTTACGAGGAGGAAAAGCAATTGAGTGGCAAAAATGGGGAAAAGCAGCCATTTTTGTATTCCCTTTCCTTCTTTCATTCTCCAGATCTCTTGGTCTGTTTCTACAAAGTGCCAGTAATACCCCTTCATGACAGGCCCATGAAGGGCTCCCTCATTCTGTGGTACCAAGGTTTTTTTGAGCAGCCTTTCATTCCATTCAGGTGACTCACCTTTACATAGGAGGAACCCACTTGGTCTCTTACGTTAAACAGATGTCAAGCATCTTTTACTGAGATAGGAATCCAAGATAAGAGAGAACAAGATATCAGGGATGTAAGGGCTGCTAGAACAGGCAATGGTGGGACAACTCATTATTTATAGAGAAGAGCATGAAGTGATGAAATATAGGCCATAAGAAATACCACCTCCAGAGTCTGCATCTGTGATGCTTCCCCTTAGATGCTAATACTCTGATATGACCTATTACATTCCTAATCAAAGCAGATGAGTTCTCTCAAAAACAAGGTCAAATTCAAACAAAAAGCATTAGGGGTGTAAGAGAAACATCATGATCTTGGGGGGCATTCTTAGAGTCATCATCTAATTCTTCAGTTCTTCCCTGTGAAGTGCCACCAGAGGGAGCAAATTCCAATAGCCACTTCAACGTTATTTTTACAGAGATGGGGATGTCTAAATATAACTGCCTCATTACCTAATTTTTTTTTTTTTTTGGTGAGGAAGATTGGTCCTGACCTAACATCTGTTGCCAATCTTCCTCTCTTTTGCCTGAGGAAGACTGTCCCTGAGCTAACATCTGTGCAATCTTCCTCTATTTTCTATGTGGGATTCTGCCACAGCAAGGCTTGAAGAATGGTGTATAGGTCTGCACCCGGGATCTGAACCTGAGAATCCTGGGCTACTGAAGTGAAGTGCATGAACTTAACCACTATGTCAGCAGGCCAGCTCCATTACCTACTTTTTAAAGAGTTATTTTTACTTTTGTAGTGTTTAGTGTAAAATTTACCTATGGAAACCCAGATACAGTCATGAGCGATATAATGACGTTTCAGTCAACGACAGACTGCAAATACGACAGTAGTCTCATAAATTTAGTACTATATAGCCTAGGTGTGTAGTAGGCCATACCATCCAGGTTTGTGTAAGTGCACTCTACGATGTTCTCACAATGATGAAATCACCTAATGATGCATTTTTCAGAACGTATCGCCATTGTTAAATGACATATGACTGTATATATTCTTAAAAAGCAACCAACGAAATCCCTCACTTCTCAAATTTAAAAAGCTTTTGAAAAAAAAATCTTCAAAAATGAGGGAAGGATGGAAAGAAGGCAGGAAGGTTCATCTCTAGTCTCATGACACAGAAAAAAAACACTGTTCATGTTCTGGTATATACTATTCTAATTTTTTTTTTCAACAGACCATGATTCCCTTTGTGGGTCATTAAAATATTCTCTACTGACATTTTTCATTGGCTTTCTGATTTTTATATCATGCTTAGCAACTTCCCCAAACCAGGACTATATAAGTATTCATGTATATTTTCTTCAAGTACTTTTATGGTCTCAAGTTTTACATTTACATTCTGAATCCATGTGGAATTTATTTTGGTCTAGGATATAAAGGATGGTTCTAATTTCAGTTATTCCGAATGTTAGTGGCAATCTGTCAGTTTTGGCTCCCTAGCATTTGGACACCTTCCCATCTGAGTTGCTGCTACAGTGCCTGCCTCCCACCAGCATACTGAAGGTGGGCAACATCCCTTTCCCCACTCTCACCAGTAAAGATGCAGGCCCATGATCTAGGCTCTGCATTTGGATGCTCCTGCCTGGGTCGCTATCTAATTCCAGAATATTTTCATTACTCCAAAAGGAAACTCTACACCCATTAGCAGCCGCTCTATTCTCTCCTTCCTCCAGGCCCTGGTAACCAAGAGTCTATTTTCTGTCTTTATGGATTTGCCTATTCTGGACGTTTCATATAAATGGAATCATAAAATATGTACCCTTTGTGTCTGGTTTCTTTCACTTAGCACAATCTTTTCAAGGTTCATCCATGTTATGGCAATGTATAAGAACTTTATATTTCTTTTTATGGCTGATTAATATTCCATTGTATGAATATACCACATTTTATGGGTCCACTCATCAGCTGACGAACGTTTGGGTTGTTCTCACTTTCAGGCTATTATGAGGAATGCTGCTATGAACATTCATGTACAAGATTTTTTGTGGACATAAGTTTTCAATTATCCTGGAATATTATTTAGGAGTGGTATATGGTACCTCTATGGTTAACATTTTGGGGATCTGCCAAACTGTTTTCCAAAGCAGGTGTATTATTTCACATTCCCATCAATAATGTATGAGGGCTCCAATTCTTTCACATATTCAACAATACTGTCTATGTTTTTTACTCTAATCGTCCTAGGGGGTATCAAGTGGTATCTCATTGTGGTTTTGATTTGATTTTCCTAAAGACTGACGATGTTGAACATCTTTTTCACATGCTTTTTGGCCATTTGTACATCTTCTTTGGAGAAATGTTTATGAAAATCCTTTGCCCATTTTTAAATTGGGTTCTCTTTTTACTGGTGAGTTGTAAGAGTTCTTTCTACACTCTAGATACAAGTTTCCTATCAGATATCTGATTTGCAAATATTTTCTCCTGTTCTACGGACTATCTTTTTTACTTTCTCGATGGTATCCTTTGTTGAAGCACAAAAGTTTTAAATTTTGAAGTACAATTTATTTTTTCTTTTGTTACTTGTGCTTTTGTCATATGCCTAATCCAAGGTTACAATGATTTACACCTACATTTTCTTCTAAAAGCTGTATAGTTTTAATTCTTATATTTAAGTCAACGATCCATTTTGAATTAATTCTTGTATATGGTGTGAAGTTTGGGTTGAACATCATTATTTTGCAAGTGGCTATTCGACGGTCCTAGCAGCATTTTCTGAAAAGACTGTTTCTTCCCCCACTTAATCGTCTTGACATTCTTGTTGAAAAGTCAATTATTGGGGCCACCCCAGTGGCAAAGTGGTTAAGTTCGTGCGCTACACTTTTGTGGCTCGGGGTTCACAGGTTTGGATCCCGGACGCGGACCTACATACCACTCATCAAGCCATGCTGTGGCAGGATCCCACATAAAATACAGGAAGATTGGCAACCCATGTTAGCTCAGGGCCAATCTTCCTCACAAAAAATAAACAAACAGAAAAAATCAATTAGTATAAATGCACGGGTTTATTTCTGGACTCTCAATTCTATTACATCTATGTCTATCCTTACGCAATAACACAGTCTTGATTATCATAGCTTTGTAGTCAGTTTTGAAATCACAATCCTTTAACTTTGTTCTTCCTTTTCAAGACTGCTTCAGCTACTCCGGGTCCCCTGCATTTCCATATTATTTTTAGGATAAGTTCGTCAATTTCTGTAAAAAGGCTGCTGGGATTCTGACAGGGATTGAATTGAGTCCAGAGATTAATTTGGGGAGTGTTGCCATCTTAACAATATATTAAGTCTTCTAATCGATGAACATGGGATGTCTTTCCACTTAATTTCTTTCAATGATGTTTTAAAGCTTACAGTATTTAAGTCTCACACTTCTTTTGTTGAATTTATTACTATTTTATTCTCTAATGCTATTCTAAGTGGAACTGTATTCTTAATTTTATTTTCAGATTGTTCATTGTGAATGTATAGAAATATAATTCATTTTTGAGTATTGATCTTGTATCCTGCAATCCTGCTTAACTCATTTATTAGTTATAATAGCTTTGGTTTCTTAGGATTTTCCACATATAAGATCATGACATCTGCAAATAGAGATAGTTTAACTTCTTCCTTTCCAAAGTGAACGCCTATTTCTTTTCTTTTTTTTTTTGAGGACGATAAGCCCAGAGCTAACTACTACCAATCCCTTTCTTTTTGCCCAGGAAGACTGGTCCTGAGCTAACATCCATGCCCATCTGCCTCTACTTTATACATGGGATGCCTACCACAGCATGGCTTTTGCCAAGTGGTGCCATGTCTGCACCCGGGATCCGAACTGGCGAACCCTGGGCTGGCGAACCCTGGGCTGCCGAGAAGTGGAATGTACAAACTTAACCGCTGTGCCACCAGGCCAGCCCCGCTTATTTCTTTTTCTTGCCCAGTTGACCCTAGTTATAACCTCTACCACAATATTGAAAACAAGTGATAAGAGTGAACATTCTTGTCTTGTTCCCAGTCTTAGGGCAAAAGCATCTAGTTTTTCACTACTAAGTATGATGTCAGCTGTGGGTTTTCCATAGACCGCATCATCAGACTGAGGAAGTTCCCTGTTTTTTATCATGAAACGATGTTGAATTTTATCAAATACTTTTCCTGCATCTACTGAGACTATCAAGTGGCTTTTGTCTTTTATTCTATTAATATGGTGTATTACATTGGTTGCTTTAATCTCATTTGATCACGGTGTATAATCCTTTGTATATGTTGCTGGATTCATTCTGCCAGTATTTCGTTGAGGAATGTTGTGTCCATATTCGCAAGAGATATTGGTCTGTAGTTCTCTTGCGATAGCTTTGTTTGGTTTGGGGAGCAGGGTAATACTGGCCTCACAGAATAAGATGGAAAGTGTTCCCTCTTCTTTTATTTTTTGGAAGAGTTTGTGAAGGATTTCTGCTAATTTTTCTTTAAACACTTGGTAGAATTCACCAAAGTCATCTGGGCTTGGGTTTTTCTTTGTGGGAATTTTTTTACATTATTAATTCAATCTCTTGTGATATAGGTCTACTCAGAATTTCTATTTTTTCTTAAGTTTCAGTAGTTTATGCCTCTCTACGTGCTTATCCATTTCATCTAGATTATTAAAAATTATTGATTTTTAAACATTTATTTTATAATTCATAAGTTCTAATAAATTTTCAGTTGATTCTCTTTGGTTTCCTAGCGAGAAATAACGCATGATACACTTGTTGCGCTATATGTGCGTGCACACACACACACACACACATATATATACATACGCATGCACACACACACTTTTTTTCCTTTAATCAGAATATCTCATGTTCTTCCTCTACGTCTGTTATTGGCCGCTGACCTCTAATACTAAGGAAATACTCCTCTAAGTGTTACCAAAAGTTGTTATCAGGAAGGGATACTGAGTTTTATCAACTACCTTTTCAGCAACCATGGAGAAAATATGTTTTTCTCCTTTGATTTATTAATATGATCAATTAATCATATTCAGTGATTTACTAATGCTGAATCACCTTAGCATTCCTGGATTAAGTCCTACTTGGTGATGTTTACTATGTTTTCATTACGGTGGTGGTTTAGATTCCCAAATACTTTATGATTTTTGCACCTGTACTTGTGAGATTTCCTGCAACTTTTTTGTGTGCTTTTGTCCTATTTCTTATCACGGTTATTTGAAGTTTAAAAAATAAATTGGGAAACTTTTCTTATTTTTTGAGGGTCTAAAACTTGAGCACTAAGGTATTAAAAAAAAAAAAAGATTTGGTTAGAATCCTAACTGCACAATTTACTACCTGTACACTCTGGGCTTTTCACCCCTTCCCTATGCATTTCAGAACCATATGAGCATCAAACAAGTTGAACAATTTTTTCAGTAAGCAACGTAGAAAGGGTAGATCACATTAGCGTTTCTAGTAAATGGTATATTATATGATCATCTAGGTATATCTTATGTCATATTTTCTAGAGTCAAGGAGCCTCTGAGAATTTTTAAGAAACATCTATCGACTTTGGGAATTATGCTGAAGATTTGTTGCTATTGCCTTTGGGTATGCCCATTTGGGCATTTTCAACTTCTGATTCCCCAAATCTCTAGTGCCCAAGAGACATGAAAAGGATGCCTTGAAATGAATTGTTGCTACTAAGATCATCACGGAGAGTTCTTGTTGGGGCAGGAAACTACACCAAAGTATAACCTGAAAAAGGCTGCTGCATTCTGATTCCTATCAAAGGCCGACCCTGCACTTGTAGTCTGGATCACATCCCCTCTCACCTCCCCAGTGATGTCACTCCTGCAAATGTCCTCACTCTCTCTTGCAATGCCGATTTCTCTCTGAATGGATTATTCTTACAGCATGCAAATATGCGCTAGTACTACTTGACTTTGACAAAATAAAATTTAAAAAACCTTCCTTGATTCCACATCATTCCTTTAGTTACTGTACCATTTATCTTCTCCTAGTCATAGCAAAACTTGACAAAATTATCCCTGTTTCCATTTTCATCTACCATTCAAACCAATTCAACTGTCCTCCAATCTTACCATGTTCTGGTCAAGATCAACAACAGCTTCTCTGTTACCAAATCTAAGTCATTTTTCTTTCTGCATCCAACTCAAACTCTGAGTAAGTATTTGGCCCTGCTGCCCACTCCCTCTTTCTTGAAATTCTATAATTTCTTCCTTAATTGGACAAAATGGGCACCAACTAACTAAAAAATTCAGGAATCAGTACTATTGTCCTGGAAGTCTCAGCCAGTCACAAATCAGAATGTTTCTCATGGACAGGTGTACAGATTTTTGGGTCATTTCATTAACCTTACAATAATGTGGCCTACATTTTACACAGATCATACTTTTATCAAATTATGCCAAGGTTACTATTATTCACATCATGTACCACCCGTTGCTAAGGATACTAGAGTGGTTTTCTATGAAACCACTACAAAATTCAAACTCTTTCCCTGACCTACAATGACCTGTGACCAGGCCTCTGCCCACCTCCCCCTTGCCTAATGTCCCTTCAGGAGGCTCCTTTCACACTGGCTTCATTGCTTCCAGGACACCTCAGGTCTGTTCCTGTCTTACCACCTTTATACAGGCTGTTTCCTCTGGAACTCCATATTCTTTCTGCCATTCAGATCAAGGCTTAGATGTCACCTCCTCAGCGAGGCCCTCCTTACCAGGCCATCTGAAGTGACCCTCCAGTCACTCTTAATCACCTAATCCTGTTTTATGTCTGGTATTTTGTTGTTAACTCACATGTTGGTTTGTGGTTTACCCTCCCTCACTGGAATGTAGGTTTCAAGTGAGCTTGTACCTTATCTGTCTTAGTCTCCTCTGTATCCAAGCCTTTAATACAGTAACTGGCATAGTGTGGGCTTCAATAAATATCTGGTTAATGAGTCTACAGGTTGTAAGATTTGAACCCCAACAAAAGCTGGTAAACAGTAAAATTCTAATGTTACCAAAGTCCCAAATAAGAGATATTACAGGAAGAGTTGCTATATATATTTTTAAGAATTGATGGGGTATAAATAAATTTTAAGAACACCAAAAAAACCACCTAAACTAAGAACCACTCTGGAGACCGAGTCTGCAGAAAAGTGAAAGATATGCTTCAAAAAGCTAAATATAAGAGAACACACTTAGGTAAAACCAACCAAATCATATGATGATATGCTCACCAAGAGATTAATTTTGATGAGCTATGCCTTGAGCCCATCAGCCCAGGGTGCTACTACAGTGATGAAGGTCAACAAGATTCCAGAAATGATCAGGAAATAAGTAGAAAAAAGGAGAAAATTCTGTCTTTGTACAGTGCCATGTTATGCCTGCACCTACAGCCCTAAGAATAGTTTTAGTTGTTATACATCAGAAGTAACATAATAGAGCTGAAACGTTTGGGGACAGGAATCCAAAATGGACAGGAGGGGAACTGTATAAAGGCAGAACTCAAAAATCAGTCCCAGACTCAAAGGTTTCAGGGGATATGTGATTTAAGTCTATGAAATCATGAAAAGCACGATAAGACAATCTCATTTTTACCAGATCCCAAGACTTCAACAGTAAAATAATATCAGGATACGTGGACATTTTTAAAAGGAAATTTTCAGATAACAGAAAGGAAATAATACATTTATAGACTATAGTATGCCAAGAAATATAAGAAATAAAAATACCCGCGTTTGGATAAAATCTATTACAGACTTCAAATCTATTTTTAACATTCTGACCTCACAGAGGTAAGTATTTTTATCATCATCACTCTATTTTATAGATCAGGGAAAAAGGCTCAGAAAGTCATCCAGCTAATAAGGAACAGAAGTGGAATTTAAACTCTGACCTCAACTTCAGTTTTTTAAAATTTGTCCTCTTCTCTAGGCTGCTTCTAGGAAATTACAAATGAAAATTCAAAGAAAATTTTCTAAACTTTCTTTGAACCTAAGTTATTAATTCTACAAGGAGTCACAAAGGAAACCGCAAGAGAACATATGAACCTTTCAGATTGATGTTAGGAGTGTCCCTTACATCGTTCCTATTCATGGACTCCAGGGCTGGGCACATAGATAATTAATCTGCCCCAATGTCATGATTTCATATTTTAGTATATATACTCGTAAGAATTTCATCTTACATATATATGTAATATACATATATAAAATACAAGCATTTCATATCTCTCCCTCTTACTTCCTCCCTCTCTATATCTATCTATCTATCTATCTATCTAATTGCTGTCAAAATCTCACAGCACTTTTCCAGAAATGTGACAATCTGTGGAGAAGACATCAAGCTATACTGGGTTCTGCCATGAACAGCTCCTTGAATTGCTCATCTGATTTTTCTCATGGGCCAGGGAACTATTATACAGAAATGCCTTTATCATTGCAGGATTTAGTTACAACTTTCCATAATCTTATTTGGTATCAAGAAAGGGTCAGAAGAAAAGAACGACGACCTTAATTTACTGGACATACCTATGCAATTATACCTTTCGTTACAGGTAAATAATTCGTAAAAAAGCTTATTCTCTCAAGCTAGTACCAAAGAGGACCAGGGAGGGGGCGGGGAAGGACAGAGAACTGGACTGTTGGTCCTTGGATCTAAACTTTGATCATCGTAAATGGACTGTGACATGTCATCACACCCTCCTCAGCCAAGAGTATTCCTATCTGCAAAACAGTCAGCTTTGGAGAGATCTCTAAGCTCTAAAATTAGATGATTCTCTCATTCTCAGTCTGTCACCAACTTCTCTTTTAAGGGATACTTGATATTTCTGCTAATTAGAAGATAATAATGCTTCACCTTCCCATGACTAAGACTTTGGCCAGTGCTCTTGCTTCTAGCCATCAGCATCTTTTGTTGCAGTTTCCAGAAGACGCTAGTACACTGCTGCATCTGGAGGGGGCCCTCCCAGGAGCACCCACTCATGCCCCTTCCAGATTTCAGTTCTGCAATCCTATCTTCCACGTACTCATCTTGGAGCTCGTGACATTTATACTCAGCAACACAACTATATTTTCCATCATCTTCAGTAGTTGGATATTAAATGTCTTTCATATTAGAATAGTATTTGTACACAATAATCACAAACTCATTCCAGCTCTATTTTTGCATTCGGCCCTGTCATTCCTTGAACTGATATTACTGCAGAACCACATCTGTAACCAAAGCCCAAACCTCATGTCGGAGGCAGTATTCCCCTTTGGGAAATCGAGGCTTCCTAACAAGGAAAGTGAGGCTGCAAAATACAGGGTTACATATTTCCAGTGCCTCAGCAGAAATCTCTCTACCTACACAAACACAAGGTTTGAAGAGCCTCACAGCAATTGTAAAATAATGATTTGAAAGATTAACATTTTAAAGGAATTTAAAATCCCCAAGTTCAACTGCATTTTTCCAATCCAACAAAAATATGATGAAATTAGTAGCAGCTCTATGTTTTTTGAGGCATCTTTCACATTCCTGGCACGAACGGCAGCCTGACAGCTTCAGTTACCACAGTGTTATTTAACTCTGTTGAAGTGAACTTAGGACACCGTCTGCTTCACCTGCCCCAAGTCACAAACGCAAAAACAAAGGTCTGGAGTTCAGAAATCTGGTTGCTACGGAGCTGGTTCCCTGGAATTCCCACGGTCCTCAACTGAACTTCCTGCTTCTTCCCACTGCTTAGAGTTATGTCAGAAACTTTTTATTCATATTTTAAGTAAGTCCCAAAGACAAGTAGCTTTCAAACTGATTCCATGAAGAGGAAAAGGAGTAATAAGCAGCAGGAAGATTTCAACTCCCGCAGACATAGACAGAGAAAGCTTATGTGAATTGTGCAGAGTGCTGAAAAGCACCCCATCCTTTCCCTTCTCTACATACAGAGTAAGCTGTCAAAGGACATTTTCATCTCCTGTCTTTCACAGAAAAAGAAACAAGCCAGCAATCACTATTCAGGCCGATGGATTTTTAAGAATATAGGCAGATATATTAAAAGGTCTTGTCAAACCCTGTGGTTGGACTTTCATCTGATATTTGCCATTAGGTTTTCACTAATTGACATGATAAAAACCTTTTTAACAATCTTATAATGCTGCAGCAAATTGCATTTGAACATTCTCTGTTCACAATCTGCCTTCAAGAACCAAGAATACTTTTTAAAAAGTAATGTTACCTTTAAATCAGATTTTTAAGAAACTTGCAGAACAATGTTTAAAGTGAGATCTGCTGTAGAGAATCAGATATTAAGATCAACACACTGAGTTGATTTAAAAGTGCTTCTTCATCAAAAATCATGGAAGAATGAAGAATATTTTCCATTACGTTTCAAAAGGAAATTTCAATTTAGTAAAAATCTACATGCCAAATAGTCCTTGATTAAGATTTAGATAATCAATATTTTTATTAAAAAGCAAATTTCAGAGAAATAATTAGAGATATACAATACTCAGTAGACAGCTGATATTTTAAGAGTGCTATTCATGAAAATAATTTTTGTAGACATTAACTATAACTCGAGTTGGAAACTAGAAGGTAAAGAACACTGAAGCATAACTAGACTATTCACAGTAGTTTTATTCAACTAACCCATAATTACCCTGTAACTTCTCATCTTGCCTTTTAATGCTTCAGGGAAAAAAACAAAACTTCAAATCTGCCTAGTGATACAGAAAAAGAGTCAGCCCATTGAAAGACTAAAGAGACAGCAGGTAAGGAAATTGTCTTGTTGGTTTGAGAGTCTTTTCATCTGCTAATTGACAATCCAGGGCCAGGGCTCGGTTTCACTTCTAGTTTCTAACACCAGCGACTTCCTTTAGGGTACTGAGCTCGTCAAATTTTACCAAAACAAGCTGTCTGACATACCCAGCTTCCTACAATATGCTTTGGCTTCTACATGGGAACGAAGAATGAAGGAAGTGGGAGAGGCACTTGGAGCCCAGGCGGGAATGGTGTGCAGGACAAAATGTCACTGGCTTCCAGGGAGCCTGATACTGAAACTGGCAGCGAGATGTCCCAAAAGGCTGGAGTCCGGGAATAGAGCTAGAGTTAGAATTTGGTGTTCCAGATAGGGGAGAAAAGGAGGCATAAAAAGCCTTTATTACAAACGGAAAACAGAAAGGTACACATGAAAGCCGTTTTGAAAGGGTCAGTTTTCTTATTAAAAGTCATTAAAACACAAAGTTCTGGAAAGCTGTAAGATTAGAGGACACAGTTTCTCTCCATGTGTACACATATTTTCACACATTTGTTTGTACCACCTCCTCTACTTTCATGGACAAAAAGCTTTTTAAAACAAGGACTGAAATTACATGATTGACTAGGTAAAAAAGGAAGATTTAAATTAAGAAAAGCTTGAGTAGGAAACAAGAATCTGAAAAGATAGATTTCCTATCTAGTTTTGTGTTTATAGGTCACCACTAAAGAAATGCATTTCTGTAGGTGGCACAGAGGAATGTCACTTTGTTTATCAATGAAAAACCAACAAATCAACAATACTTACTGAGGAATATGATTTTACTCTTAAAGAACCAAGTAACTTAGTTTTGAGAGACCAGAGAAACACACATGGAAAAAAAAATCAACAAAAGTACAAAACAACTATCAGTGCTAAACTATACAGCAGAGACACATAAATACTGAAGGAGTTGGTTCCAAAATTGTGCCCAATAAAAACCCAAGAATGAGTAATCAATATTACTAAACAGATAAAGTCAAGTCAAACTTGCATGGTCATTTCCAGTCCTCAAGGAGCTTAACGTCTAACCTTGAGGTTACAGGTACTCAAGAACCCTAAACCTCTGAAGAGCTCTGAAAAACGAAGAGAGGAACAGCTCACATCTTGTTGGAGGTGACCAGGAAGAACAGGAGGAAGGTGGCATTGCAGATAGCTCTCAAAGGAGGCATTCCAAGCAAAGGTAGGGCATTAGTATATACAGTGAAAGATGAGTTTGGGCAAATGTAAGCTATGGGTAGGAGAGTCATGGCGGTAGATGCTGGAAAGTCGGGTTGCAGCCAGACTGCTCAAGGCTTTAAAAGCCAGGAAAAGTAGCAGCTTAATTTAATGTGGTAAGTAATGGGGGACCAATGCTGATTTCTGGGCACAAGTGTCTTTAGAGAAGAGTGCCTAAACTATGACATTTTTGAGCTCTAATTTTAAGAACATACCTATTTAAGAACATATCTATGCACAACCAGAAGGATCTACAACTATGATATACATCTACGTACTGGGGGGCTTTGGGGAGAAAAAGAAGAGGGGCCGGCCCAGTGGTGCAGCAGTTAAGTGCACATGTTCCGCTTCAGCAGCCCGGGGTTCGCTGGTTCGGATCCCGGGTGCGGACATGGCACCGCTTGGCAAGCCATGCTGTGGCAGGCGCCCTACATATAAAAAAGTAGAGGAAGATGGGCATGCATATTAGCTCAGGGCCAATCTTCCTCAGCAAAAAGTGGAGGATTGGCAGCAGTTAGCTCAGGGCTAAGCTTCCTCAAAAAAAAAAAAAGAAGAAAAGAACATATCTATTTTAAGGGCAAACGAGATTCAGGGTAAGAAACCTAAAGCTTACACACTTTTCCCAGTTTCTCAGGGAATTTCTACTGAATCATTGCCCATGTTGTTCCACCAACAGTTCTAAGTGCCAGGCTACTATGCGAACTCCAGGTATCACAGCTGATGGAGAGGCTGTTAGTACAGTGTAAGATGCAGTGGTATGAACTGACCAGAACAAACCGCAGTCCATTTCTACACAATGGACCTGTCTCTCAGGTTCTTTTTGTGGCTGAGGTCACTGTCCCTGGGACTGGGAGCTCCAAGCTTCTATCTACATCTAAGCCATTTCACCTGCTCTCCAAGGCTTGCAGGTAAGAGCTCCTTACTTATCGATACCTACCCCCAATCCAGCCCACCAGCTCTCACCAATGCCAATAACATCCTCCACCTTCCAGAGGCGAGCACTCCCTTCCCCACAGCTCCCTGAAAAGAGGCCCAGTGGCCAGAGAAAGCCCAGAAGGCGAGGAGTGGTACCAAAGGAAGCCCCCAGCAATTACAGAGGAACCAGCACATAACATTTACGCAGATTGTGATACATAAGAAAATATTTCTCTATAATGAATTTCTTTCTTTACAGTTCACAGGTTAATTCCAGAACACGATGCTTTTCTAGGCACAATTGTAGTATGAGGAGGAACCCAAAGTAGTATGAGGAATGTACAGATATTTACTTCAGGGATTCAATCATATGAGTACAGGAAAAATAAAAGATGAATGGAATTTAATCTTAATTTAAAAAAAAGCAGGAAAGGAGGTTTTTTTTTTTTAAACAGTGGATTTAAACACAATTATGTCTAATTTTAAAGCCGACACACACGTTTTCAGTAAAATTTGGCTCCTTCTTCAGTTTTCTCAAGCCCTTCCCTGAATTGTCATACAAATGTAATCTAGAAGAAATAATAGAGAAGAATGATCCTCCTTATGGAGAATCTTAAGAGAAACTGCAGGAAATCACATTGGCCTGAGTTTCACATTTACATGTTTCTTATTGTTGGAAAATGTGGTCATAAAAGCTTAGGAGTGTTAACGCTTGGGTAAGAACAAACCCTTGGAAGGGAGGGAATACTACAGAGAAGTAACTTGCACTCTGCCAGAATTACGTAATGGTTGCAGGGTGGAAAAATCCCAATCTGCAGAGTGATGGTTATTTTAAGAGTTGCCAAGTAATTCAATTATTCTGTTTTCAGGTATATAATTCTAACATGCCCAAACATTTGACAGTGACTTCGGACACTCCTTTTTTACAGTATCTATAGGACTGGTGAACTGTAAATTTAAAAACACCATTCAGAAAAAAAGCAGGTTAGAAAAAATATTTTCCTTTGCAGAACAGCAGAACTTGAAGATGCTTGGCTCGATCATCTCAGTGATGCGGAACCTGCAGGGCTGCTAATATACCCATGCACAGACTGCTCACTGGTGTCAGAAACTGTCTGATGGTGGCACAGGCTAGACACCTGCTTCTGTCCACGGACCTCATTCCACCTTTGCTTTGTGCTCAGATAAGCTGAGAAAAATGAACTTCAATGCTCTGCACACAAACATCTCAAGGAGAACTTTGGTAGTAAAAGAATGGGTCCTAACTGGGTTTGATCTGTACTGTTTTGTATGTGGCTGTATCCTCAGATGCTGGCCTGTCATCTGACACACTGGAGGCACTCAGTAAATATCTCCTGACTTCAGGAATAGGCAAAGCAACACATTAGAAGATCAAAATGATACCTAAATGGCACTTTTACTCAAAATCTCCATCTTCCTCTTCTTGGCCTGAATTCTATCCATATTAAAAACTTAGTTTGAATACGAATTCAATTAAATTTCGCTTCATAAGTACTTATTGACCATTCACTAAATGTGCATGGCTGTTGGTCCAAAGATCCAAACAAGGCTAAGACAAGAAGCTTTTCTAGAATGAAATCATCTTTCCTTTCTTTGAAAACTACATTTATCACCTGAAATTTATCCAGGTAATTATTACCTGCATTTATTACCTTTGACATTATTGTCCCTGTTCTGCTGCCCTGAATCCTAATATATGTTTCAGAGTCTTATGCAAGCATGTACATGCATAAAACACTGTATCTTCTTTCTGCCTTGATGGAACCTTTTCTGCCTAAAATGTCCTTTTGCCATCTTTCTCACTTGAATAGAAATTTCTCATTCTTTAAAAGTTTAGCCCAAACATCACCTCCTCTATGAAGTGTTTCTGTTCCCAGTGCAGAATTAACTGTTTCACTACAATGCCTATGGAAGCGCAAGAGAAGTTTGAGTTTCATTTTAATTAGCTCTCTCTCTTAGTTGATGGTGAGCAACTCTTCAAGACTGGGGATGGTGTCCAATTTATCTTTCCACTGTGCTAGCACTGTGTCTACCATGACTATAAGCCACCGGCAGCTTGAGAATTTCTATATGGAAAAGGTTTAGGAGCTGCAACCTGACTGGAGTTGGGAAACAGATAATGATAATAAGGAGAGAGAACTGGATGGGAAATTGGTGGCTATTCTTTTTTTGTTTGCTTTTTTTGCTGAGGAAGATTCACCCTGAGCTAACATCCGTGCCAATCTTCCTTTATTTTGTGTGTGGGTCACTGCCACAGCATGGCTGCTGACAAGTGTTATAGGTCCGTGCCCAGGAACCAAACCCAGGTTGCTGACGCAGAGCGTGCTGAACTTAACCACTAGGCCATGGGGCCAGCCCAAGGTGACTACTCTTAAATGTTGCATTATCAAGTTCCTTTGTGTAAGACTAAGAAAACAACTTTTCATATTAAAGAAGGAGTTGGAGACGTACTGACAGAGGCTCTCAGCATAGCTACAGCAATGCAGGTTTTCCAAACTGAATTAAATACAGGAGAACAGTAATACCTTGATGCATAAATCCTTTTGGGTACAAAATTATTCTACAAAATGTTCTTTTGGGCCAGCCCTGGTTGCCTAGTGGTCAAGTTCGGCCCACTCTGCTTGGCAGCCTGGGTTCCGTTCCCAGGCACAGACCTACCCCACTCATCTGTCAGTAGCCACATTATGGTGGCAGCTCACATACAAAAAGAGGAAGATTGGCAGTGGATGTCAGCTTAGGGCAAAGCTTCCTCAGCAAAAAAATTAAAAATAAATAAATTAATCAATAAAAAGTTAAAAAAATACATTATTCTTTTTTCTCAATGGCATAGAAAGGAGGATATGAAGATGTGAAGTCCTCTCAGGTATAAGCTTGTTAAAGCAAGCCTGGGTTCAACGTGAAGAAAGGGCCGTAGTCTTGGGATTCAAATGGTGAATCGTGCACAGATGTGCATGTGTGTATCTCTAAGGAGGCATGATCCTGGTTGTTTCACTGGCCAGGAATTACTCAGAGAGTTGACTAGTTCTTCCAAAACAGGTGGTGAAATCTCACAGCCACCCCATCTTGCTTGGAGGGAAAGAGTTTAGAGCAGGAGAGGGAACAAGGAGACCAGGCAGAGAGAAGGGGAGGCTCTCTTCCTACCCCATTCTTGCTAGGTAGAGCAAGAAGGAATTTTATAGGACCTGGAGCAAACGCCTGTGTGTTTCTATTAGTGTCTCTCCACCTTTGGTAAGCAAAGTTCTTGATGCTGCTGCTACCATTGTCATTAGTAGAAGAATTACCACCTACATCTCATTTCTTCAACTAGAATATAATCTAAAGGGTGGAGATATGGACTTCTTTTCTAACTCCTCTGTTCCTAGAAGAGATGTTCAATGTGCTCCTGATAAATGGATATGAAAAAAATCAGGAACACGCACACACACAGTGAACCCTCCACCACATCCCCAGCTGCCAAACAGACACAGCAAAGAGAGCACAAGGCTGTGATCCAGGGAGACCCCAGGTCTAGTGTCAGCTGTGAATGCTTGGCTTCTCTAAGCTTCTATGCTCTCACACAAAACGAGGAATAAAAAGTTCCTATTCTTCTTCTGCACAAGGTTGTTATAAGAATTAAAATAAATAATATAAAAGCACGATGAAAATGTTAAAGAGAGATATATAAAAGTTGAGGCATTATGACATCCTTAAGCCCCTAAGTATAAAACTATGTATTATTGTGCCTGGTTAAAATAATCAGAGCTATAAAAATGAATAGGATTGAACTGGATTGTTTCAGATATGAAATGTGAATCTCCAAAATACATGTTTTAGATTCAAAGGGCAAAGAACCAAAGAACAAAATGAGGCCCTTGGCCTCCCACTAGCAAAGAAAGGGTATGAATACATTCCTAAGAGCCTCCAGTTTATCTGTTGAAAAGCATTTCAGGGTTTCTTCAGTCCTTAAATCTTTCCTCAGATAAACATATCAGGTGCTTAAATAATCAGAAACTCATTTATAAAAGGAAATTACTTTCTCCCCAATTTTATACTCTTTCGGTTAGTCTTTAGATGATTTAAACTGAAAAGGCAAAAAGGGAAAGAAAAAACAGCAATGTGAATAGAAAACAATGTTTTATAGGGAACATACATATCCATCAAGTAAAGTAACTGACGTCTTTAGAAAAATCAAAATAACTTATGTGGGAAGATACATTTTTTTCTTAAGATAAGTTGTTTTTATAGAACTTGGTGAATGACTTCAAAATAAATATATCATGTTTTAAAAGTAAGCATCTTATCATGAAACAGAAACAAAATCAGAGGAGAAAGGGTTCTAAAGGTTTCAGAAATTAGAATTATGAATCATAAATGAGCCTTAAAACCCACCATGTCCTTGGGCTCCAGCTCTACGTTTCTCATACTCTTCACCAAGATTCCTGGGGGCGTGGAATCAGGGCTCCAGGTAGGAAAGCTGCTAGAGTCGATGCCTCACTCACTGATGTAAACCTATACTCTCATCAGTATCACCCCCATCACCTAGACTCCACCCTACACTTCTTTTGATGACCTTCCTAGGGTACCACAGTTCTCATCTCTAGACTCACAACCATGGACCCATTAATAGTTTCTGAGCAGGTGAAACTCAGCAGAGTCTTACTCTAGTAGATTAGAAGAAAAAGAACCTGAACCCAAGGGGAAATTGCATGACAAAGGGTTTGAGCATTAGTGATATACTTACTATGAACCCTGAAGACTGCACTCATCTATGACACCTGAGAGTTTTCCCAGATTAAGGGAAAATAATATGAGACGAAAGTCTAGGATTTAACTAAGGGTAGTGCTTTGTACAAATTCCTACAGTTATGTTTTTATGATCTTACTAAGAATTCTCAAAGACAATCATTAGTTTAAGTTTCTAATAATATGTCATCAATTTCCTTTGTTTCTGTGAAGGGACTATACTAAGTTCATTGTGATTACAGGTTCCTTGATTTTTTGTTAAGTATATATACTGCCAGGCTTCAATAAAATAATTACATTCCATGTGATCTATTTTCCCTCGCCTGTTTTATTTCCCCTAGTTTATAGTACGGAGTCCAGCAGGAATGGAGAAGAACAGAAAGGACACATCTGTAGGTCTGTCCCTGTGCAAAATACTAATGGAGTCTCATGGCACCCATCTAGTTAGAGACCTGTGCAGCTATCACTGAGGTTTAACTTTAGAGAATTTAAAATATTTGCTGTATTTCTCCTAAAGAAATGAGCAATTCTATGGTTTCCTGAGAATATCCCATGTGTATGCATAAATTGAGTAGAAACAATTTTCAAATACTCATAAGATGAGATCATCAGGAAAAACTCTTTACATTTCTCTCAGAGAAGACAACATGCTTCATGTATTTAAGGGCTGTACCTAATAAAACACACATTATTCTACGTAGTGGTCACCCCACCATCTGACTCAAGAGGGAGGATTTCTGAGGTGTTTCCCAAACTATGGCTATTCTAAGTAATCCAGGCAGCACCCAGCCAATCCCAAAGAATCTGAATGCAGGTCTTTCTCCACAGACTCCCTGTGTCTCCACCTCCCTCCCTCCTTTGCATGCTCAAAGTCCTTCCAAAGAGCACTTACCACAATGTAGTCGCTAGCCTTTTTTATTTCTTCCTTTGCTGAGGAAGATTTGCCCTGAGCTAACATCTCTGCCAATCTTCCTCTATTTTTCAGAACGTGGGCTGCCAGCACAGCATGGCTGCTAACAGAGTAGTGTAGGTCCATGCCTGGGAATCAAACCTGGGCTGTGGAAACAGAGCATGCTGAACTTAACCACTAGGCCACTGGGGCTGGCCTGGTCTCTCGCCTTTTATAGGACAACATCCTGCTGTATTGAGCTCTCAAAGAACAATGTTTGTGTCTTATTTATCTGGGTCCCCAGGTCTAGCCCAAAGAAGAGCTCAAAACGTGTGTTAAATAAAGTCAAATTGATTGTCAGAACTGATTACAGTAATGAGATAAATGAACATGTGGCTGATTGCTTTCAAAGATGTATCATCCATATACGTAAAAAAATATTATAGGGACAGTTTGATAAATGAAGGTGAAGGAATACAAATTTTTTTCCTATGGTATTTAGCATTATAAAAATGCAGTGAACAAAAAAATCCCAATAAAAACAAAATCATCAATTTATGTTTATTTTCTGTAACAAGTATCAAGATACATGTAAACAAACAAACTTAGAAGGAAAAAATTACTGTATTCTATATTCTGCTCAAAAAATACACTCAACTGGCACACTGGTTGAGACTGGAGGATACTGCCCACTGGAGCAAGTGAACCAGAGGCTGGACGGCCCCCCTCCATTATCCAACTCACTTTTTGCCACTTTGATCTCCATTTAGTTGCTATGCTGAGCCCAAGTAAACTGATTTTAAAATTAGCTTAAGCCAAATAAAATTAGAGAGAAAAACAGCAAAAAACAAAAAACACCCCTCTCTACATAATACATTACAAATATGAATAATATTCCATTATAATACAATTACATCTCTAACAACAGAAATGCAATCCAAGATGACTTGACTTTCTTACGGCAAATAACAATCTATGATTTTATAAAGCTAAGTAAGCTCTTGAGCTTACAGACACTGATGAAATATCCTTACTTGGTTTCTGTTGGAAAGAGCCAACAGGAGACAGTCTACTAAATTTAGACTCTGAGCTGATTTCGTCACTAACCTGTCCTCCTGACAGAGGTCTCTGCGGACAGATGAGAGAAGGCACAGGGGATACCACACTGGGCTGAGATCAACCTATTTAACAGGCCCAGATAGCAGCCAAAAATGGTCACAAAGAATGCTCCGCTGGGCTCAGAGCCTGCACTACAGGTCCTGGGCATGGCCGGCAGCCACACCTTTGTGAATCTTAGAGCGTTATTGTAGAGCCGAGCTCCTTCCAGAGAGCCCCAAGGACCCAGAGTCGTAAACGTGACTAACTACAATGTGATTAGCCAGATTCAGAAGCTTTCCTGGAAGAAGAAAATACCAGAAACTTGATCCAAGACAAAGCTTGAAACAATTTGGAGAAGCACAAATTGAAATTAAATCAAATCCTGATCATTTTTCTGTCTTATTTTTTTAACTAGTCAAGAAAATATGTAAATTTTCCATCTAAAAAATGGTTTAATTTGAATTACATTTTATTAAAATACTAAAATGCTCAGGAAAATAAGGGAGCTGTTAACCGGCACAGTGACAAGTATGGGCAGCGCCCATCTGACATGCGGATTGTATCTCAGCATCTGTAAGAAGTCTGTCGTTTGCTGGTCCTGTGGGGTGAGGGGAGGAGGAAGGGGAGGCTGCACAGAGAGAAAGGGCCGTCTGCACTCGTCTGTGGAGGTACGGGAGAGTCACGAGTCAGGTGCTGGCAGGGACCCAGCAGTGGAGCCAATCGTTTTGCTGCTTAGATCCCAGCCTAGCAGAGAGGACTGGGAGACAGAAAACGGGCGTCACAAATAAATTTCAAAGGAGATTTGGTAGGTCAGGGCAGAGGATGGGGGTGAGGAGGAAAAGGAAAAGATATGTTTCTTCCACTCCCATCACGCTCCCCTCTCCATTTCATTTTGCTTTTCCTCTCCATATGTCCACTCTTTTCTATCATCTCCAATATGCTATTGCAAGTTGCTAAAGCTGTTTTCAGGGATTTTTAGCACCATGCTGCCCATCCTCCCTCTTGAATACCTTATAAAATATCTAGTAAACTGCTTTGAGCTGGTACTAGAGTAAAAACACATCTCCCCACCCAGCAAAAAGCCCTATAAATTTTACAAAGCAATTAAATTAAAACATAAAATATTTTTAAGCTGAACCAATCTGGTATTCATTTGGTTCAATTCAACATTCCTCCATGGAAAATCCACAAATATTATTCATTTTCAAAACAGATTTAGGTGAGCAGTATACTGTCGAATTATTGTAGGTAGTATTCACATCCAGTGACAGCCTGCTTTCTACTCATATAGCCCGATTTTTCACTTCAAACTTAACGGTCGCTTTTAACAAGAAATGACTGCAAACTAAATATGCATATTATTACAATGACCTAGATTTAATGTTCAAAGAAAATTTTCATAGGGTCACATCCTTTGGATAAAATAACAGGAGATACGAGTGAATCATTTTCATTGTCTTGCATCTTACTGCAATGTATTTCCAAGTGTTATAGCTTCTCACATCCTCTCTCCTTTAAAGAGGTTTTAAAAATGCTTATATGGAAACAAATGAGATGTCACATAAAGGCAGAAAATTCTGAAGAAAAAGGAACACAAATGTGAAGCAGTAAGTCAGCTCCTCAGAACTAAAGAAAAGCTGATGTTAGTTGTAATATTAGCTGGAGGGAGATCTCTCAGCTGGAAATTAAAAAAAAAAAAAAAAAGGAAATAATGTAAATGGAGGAAAAACAGAGGGAGACTGCCAGGATTGCAGCATATGCCTTTTAGGAAAAAGAGTAAGAAATAATTTTATTGAACAAGGAAAAAAAATCAGTTTAAATATGTGAAGGTATTTTGTGTATGTTTTTCCACAGCATACTACTAAAAGTAAATCACACACAGTAAACTAAAGAAATGAAAATAAAAGCTGAAGAAGAAAATGTCATCCAAGAAATCTGACAACTCATAAGTATGATGAGGACAAATCACTTAGGGTCACAGGTATTTGGTTTTGTTCTTATCCTAACAGTACCGTTCTAGCTGCTTTAAGAGTCTTCTAGAACCAGGAAGGGTATAAATAAATAAATTCATAAATAAATAAATAGAAAGATAGAATCTTCCTGCTAAGTGCCACTGCTGACGACAAGAGAAGAGTTACAGACTACATTATGAAGAGGAGACTGTGCCAGACAGGTTTTGGATATTTTAACTTCACTGTTAGTGGTTTGGAGCGTCTCTAAAAATGCACTGCAAGCTCTTGGCTGGAGCACAAAAGTACTTGAGGTGCTTGTGAAAATGCAGATTTTAGGCTTCACACCCAGAGATACTCATTTAGCAGGTCAAGCATCCTAAGAATCTGCCTTTTTAAGCAGCTCCCCAGGAGATTATAAATGCAGATGGTCCACAGTCTTCGCTTTGAGGAAACTACAGCCTAACATAAACAACCTGTCTCTCTGCTAGGGAGATTACCATGTTTTTTGAGCAAAACAACGTGTTTCAGAGCCTTTAAATCTACTTTATTCTTCTGAACCATCAACCTTGTAAGCTTAGGTAGCCAGTGAGTTATCCTAAGGGAAATTATCTGTTAAGTAGTGATCAAAATTGTTTCTATAGGTGTCATCGAGCCACTCGACAGCAATGTAGCTATAAATGGTTGTAAATGAACACCAATGCTTTAAGACAACTGTAGAGAATCCTTCACAAATGCTCCTTAAAACTTCGTTGCATTTGCCTTATGAGAAATTTGAAAGATGTGCAAAGAAATGATATATATTACTCAAACATTTAGTACTAATGTATCTAAAAATTCTAATCTGCTTCTCATTTCATTTGTTAGCAAAAACTCCCCAAGGAAGCTTCTCATGGGCTCCTTTAGCACTTAAGATCCGTGACTAGGAATTTTCTCTATGACTCTTTCTCATATCTCCTTCCTTTCCGTGTCTCTTTTTTTCTTGATAACAAACCCCATTCCCTTTATCCACATGTACATACAACCACTTTGTGGGTAAGAAATGCATTTTTGTCTTTGTCCCTCAGCAGTTGCAAATTGATTTTCATTCATCCCAAAGTGAGCATTTCTGAGGGAAGAGTATGTGTGAGGCACCGTGGAGAAATGGACCCACAAACAAATACCATATAAAGCGATATGTGCCATCAACAAAGGGATTGCTAACAAAAGAAAACTCTTTGGGTTTTTTTCCCCAGCAAATTAAAAATAAAATATTAGAGAGCTCCAGAATGCACAAAAGAACAGCACCATAAAATTTGATTGAGTGGAGATTTGAAGTTAAGATGCAACAGAGGTTGTTTCTGACAGAAACTGTCAGAGCCATTTCAATAGGCCAACAATATATACCTGGTTCTAAGTCAGCTTTTCTCTAGCTTGTACTGCAGGGCAAAGAACTGGTTAGTTAGCATCCATTACTGACCTCACAAATCACAGGACTGATGTTTGAGGTCTGGGCAGAGAAAGGGTGGGTGAAGCAATGTCTAGATTCTGGCCAACTTCTCTTGATCATGGGAGAAGAATGATCATGGAGAAGAGGTACCAATAGTATTGCAAGTTTGTCCTCTAGTCTATTCTGTTCAGATCTAGGCCCAGAGAAGGGAGGGTACATTCACTGGTGGGCACTGGACTCAGGCATATCTGAGAGTCAACACTGGGAGCTTTCCAAATTCTGACTGCACCGCATGAGATCTTTGTACACATGACCCACTGGAAAAGACAGCAGAACGTCTTTCTGCTGCACCACCACCACTGTACCAGCAAAAAGTGATGACTTCTTTGTATATGTTATGTCTCACATTTCAGCAACATTTTCTATTTTCTAATACCATTTTCATGTCAGAGCCAGAGGCAGAGAAGAAATCTCTTACCTATCAGTTCACAAGAAGAAAATATTTTGTTTCCAAAGGAAGACTATTTATTTGATAAATAGTCTAACCTAAGAATGAATTACTTTACTAGTGGCATGTTTTTATAACATGCCCCTAACTTTATCGTTGAAGCCAAATCTTTTATTTTCTAAGTCAGTTTAACTCAATATGCATTCCCTGCAGACCTCAGGAATTTGACAAAGAATAAAACACAGTCCTGTCCTCATGGACTCTTGGCGCCTTCAGGGGAGTAAGAGTTGGACCTTCTAACGTAGCGTGGCAAGCACTATTCTGGAAGGGTGGGCACAGTGTTTCTGGGACCCTGTGGAGGCTAGGAGATCTGGGGAACCCTTCCAAGGGTGGGACAACTGAGTCAGACTTTAAAGTGTGAAGAGATTGTACCACAAATAAAAAGAAGGGGAAAGACATTCTCAGTAAAGGGAGCATTAAAAAAGACTATGGGGTGCAAAAGGGAAGAAGAATTTAGGGAACAAAGCATTTTGTGGGACTGAGGCACAGGGGAGAGAGATGTGGACGATGAAATTGAGGGGACGGGTTGCAGCCAAAACAGAAAGAGCCTTATCAGCCATGTTATAGAGTGAATTTTACCCTGTAGGAAGGACAACATGGAGCCCTGAAGTTTTTAAAGAAGGGTGTAGCAAGACCCAATCTGTGTGTTAGGAAGAGAAGTGTGCTGGCTGGCAGGGGATGACAGAGAAGAGGCTGGAAGACCAGTTAAGGCATTACAGACCTCATATGAGACCATTCATAATATGCATCGGGATGGCTCTATGCTCTTAGATGCTCATAACCATTTTCCCCCATACATTCTTTAGTTATTGCTAAGTTTTCCACCTTTAATTATATATAGATACCATATATATTTTTTCCTACCCAAAATATATCATCTGTGGTTCATAAAACCACGTTCCACATGACAGACAATAAATATTTAGGTAAATACTTAAAAGATAATCTCTTACCTGAACAAAGCTGTTCCACTTTTGTGTAGTTTAAAGATACTATGTCATTAACCCATGCAATGATGTCATGTCTGCTCATAGTCTCTTGGGTTATCGAGGTAGAATACACATTGACTGCCATTCCCCAACTAGAAAAAAACCGAAAAGACAAGGTAATTTACCCACAAGGAAAATATTAACTCAGAAACATAAAAGACTCCCATTCAAGGTCGGGATCCCTGGAAGACCTCCAAGGGATGTAACAGTCCTGCTTTGGCTAAGCCCTTTCTCTATATTCTATATATTTGTTCTAATATGATTAAATTTCATGTATTGTTCACGCAGTACCATGTTACATTTCCCTCAACTGGACTCAGATATTTTTCAAGTTCTGAGATTCCTAATTTCTCACATACTTTAGAGTCTCACTTTCGTCCTTCAATCTATATGTAGAATTAAAAAGTGATCAGGTCTATAACAGCGTACACTAGAGTAATCTTTTAGCTTTATACATCATTTCATAGTACTTTCATTACAACTACTTGCAAACAGTGCCTCCTCTGGTCTGCTCATCTTTGGAGAAGTCAATGGCAGCTCCACTGTACCCAGGTGCTCAGGCTAAAAACGCTATCACCATGCTTGCCTCCTCTGTTTCCCTCCCCACCACATCCAACCTACCAGCAAATCCTACTGGCTCTACCTTCAAAGCCTTTTCAGGGGCTGCTACTCTGATCCAAACTTCGTCAGCGCTCACCTGGCGTTTTGCAAGTCTCTTCACTGGTCTCCCAGCTTGCACCCTCACCCCCACCACCTACTCTCAACACAGCAGCCAGAGTGATCCTATTGGCATAAATCAGATCCTTTTTGTCCTTGGCTCAAAACCCTCCAATAGCTGCTCATGTCAGAGTGCAATCCAAAGTTTTCTCCAACTCTGGAAGGTCTTATATATTCTGCTCCTTGACAGCTTCTCCCACTCCCCTCCCCCTCCCCCTGCTCCGTCACAACCAGCCTCCTGGCTGTTTCTCGAATTCTTCAAGTTCACTTCTGCTTCAAGCCCTTTGCATTGCTGTTGCTTCAGCCAGGACTGTTTCCCAGGCAGTTTTGAGGCTCCCTCCCTCATTTCCTTCAGGCTCTACTCAAAGCCACCTCATCAAGGAGGCCCCCTCATCATTGTCTCCTTATTCTTTTTCTCATCATAGACATAGAATATAACCTCCGTGGGGGCAGGTATTTCATCCATTTTATTCTCTGAATATCCCTGGTGCCTACTACAGTTCCAGATACAGACTAGGCTTTCAATAAAAATGCTGAATGCAGGAATGTGGGTTTTTTTTTTTCATATAAGATAAACAAGGCAGTAGGTAAGCTAGGGACATTTTAAAATCAGCTTTAGAGGAAATTCACCTTAGAAACAGGTTACATCTCCATTTCATTGGGGGAAAAAACCCTCACCTGACATTCTCTATCCCTAAAAGCTTTGGACAAAGCCTTGAAAAAAGTATAAAGAAGTACTTGGACAGATAATTGGTAAGACAGGTACTGCCTCACTGCATGAGCCCTCCCTTTATCTGTGAAAATGGGAAAGATGACATTTTTATTTTTTAATTGTTAATATACTCCTCCTGAGCATTTCATGACAGCTACTACTTCCCCACCTTTGTGTTGGGAGTGGCATTTATGGGCCACCAGTAACAGAAAAGATTTGTTTAAAATATTTTGATCTCTATACTATAGTTCAGTGTAATTGGTTTCCATTTTTAATTAGTGAACTTTAGTTTTTAAAGCAGTTTTAGGTTCATAGCAATGTTGAGTGGAAAGTACAGAGTTTTCCCATACCCCTGTCCTTACACACATACAACCTCCCCCACTATCAACATCCCACACATGTTGGTACATTCGTTATAATCAATGAACCCAAATTCATCCATTATCATCACTGAAAGTCCACAGTTTACTTTAGGGTTCACTCTTGGTGTTGTAGATTCTATGAAAGTTTCTTTGTATATGAAAAAGGAGAGAGAACAGAATAACAAATCAGTCCTGTTTACTTCTTGGTTTCAATGATTATCAATAGTTGGCCAATCTTGTTTCATTTATACTCCCGTTAACATTCCCTGCCCCAAATCCACCCTCTGTTCCCCAAGCCAAATTATTTTGAAGTAAATGCCAAGCATTGTATCATTTCACCTGTCAGTATTTCAGTATGTGCCTCTATAAGACAAGGACATTTAAAAAACAAAAACAAAACCCAAACCGCAACAGAATTATCACACTTAAACATAATTTCTGAATATCACCAAACATGCGTTAAAATGTCTTACCATTTTGTCTCAGTTTGTTTAAATCTGGATTCAAATAAGGTTCATACATTGTGATTCTCTGATATGTACTTTAAGTTTCTTCTCCATTTTTAGTGTTTCCCTTGCAATTTTTTTATTTTCTTATTTTTTATTGTTGTTGACGGAATTATGTTGTTTGTCTCACAAAGTTTCCCCAATCTGGATTTTGCTCACTGCATCCCATTAGTGTGGTTTAACACATTCCTCTGTCCCTGGTATTCCTATAAACTGGTAATTCGAACTAGAGGCTTGATCTGATTCAAGCTCTAATTGGGGGAGGGGGGCAAGCCTACCTCATGCAGTGTGTGAACTTCCGTTGGGGGCACATAATGTCTGACTCCTTTGGGATATTGTTAGCCATTGATGGTATTTGCCTAGAGCCAACAATTCTTTAGAGACTTCAAAATGATATTCTATTATTCATTCTTGATTTATTAGCTGGAATAATTCTACAAAGAGAAATTTCCCCTCTGGGCTACCAATCATATAATAAAGGCAGGATGGATGCCTGATTCTTTCTCTTTACTCACCAGTTTTCAAAATAATGAGGTAGTTCTCTAATATTCTCCAAACATGACCAATGACATCTCTGTTTTTGAAATATAATTATAAACTCATGGATTTAAATATATTTGACATGTTTCAATTTACCACAGTTTATATCTTTATTGACATAAGCTTGAAAGAGCTTATTCAAGCTGGTTTATGAGTTCTTTTGACCGGGACCTTGTAGTCCTTGATAATTTCCTTGCTTTCTGGCATGATAAAATGTTTCATGTTCAACTTGTACATTTCCTGCCTTAGACCTAAACCAGTCATTTCTGCAATGGTTCCTTATTCCTTTAGTCTCAAATGGTATTTAGAGATAAATAGGTAATATCTTTAAGCATGACTATATAGGACAGAAAAATCTCGTTTTACACAAAAATCCATATATTCATGAAATTGTTGTGTTTGTAGTTCTTATTAACTCTAAAGCAATAAAAGTCTGCTATTTAAAGTGCCAAATATTTTATTTATTTATAAATAAATATAAAAATAAATACCCATACATCCCCAGAAGCACCTTCATCTCTAAATTCTCTCCCCCTAAAGATCTGAAAAGAAACTCATGGAACTGACATGTCAGATATGACTACAGTTACTACTTTTCTACAACGTTATTAAATGCTTTTGATTTTTGGGGGGTTAGTAACTTCCACTGTTTTCTTTAGTCTATTATTTATTAAATAAAACCATTTGCTTTTAATACCTAATCAGTTCTGTATCAACTATGTAAATTACATAAACCTTTAGTAAAGCTAACTCAAAATTTAAAATATTTTGGACTGTTTCATGTAATTTTCACATACTGGCATAACTTTTGGCAGTTCATGTACTTTTCTAATGCTCTCTTCCTCAGGCAATACTGAAAAGCTTTTGCTCTACCAAGCAATGTATTGATGGAAGATGAGGCAATGAGGCCCAGAATTGTGCTAGATGGCATCAAGACAACTTGGGATGAAATTTCTGCTCCAGATGATTTAAAAACAAAACTAAACACAATGCAGGAAGGAGACAATCAGATCAGTGTTTTAGAAAGATAATCCATACACAAGTAAGTGAGTAAAGATGGCCTGTGGTCGCAGAACAGAAAGAAATGTATAACAAAAGGACACGTAGAAGAGTTATGACAGCTTTTAAAAAATCCATAAGAACAAGGAAGCAAGTAATTTGCTGCAAGTTCTGCCACTGAATCACACTGTCTGGGTCTTTATTGATAATGTGCAGGTAAGGACAACAGTCCTTCCATATCTAAACAGACATTCTGCTCACAAAGGCAAGTAAAGCACTGTCTGCCTTCAAGGAGCTCATTAGGATGACCCGGTAAACAATGAAATAGCACCTGATTTTTGTTTTAGAAAAACTCCAGTTAATTAGTTACTGGACCCACCACTCTAACCTCTACCACATCTCCTCTCTAACCAACACAGCTGTAGCCCCCAGAAACCCTGAAGTAAGAGCAACAACGTGTTAAGGGACCTGAGGGAAAATTAGGATAGGGAAGAGACCAAAAGTCAGCAAGAATCAATGAAGATTAGGAAGATTTTCCTACATTTTCTAAAATAAAACAATGACAACACATTAAACGAATTTCCATTCCTACTTCAAATTAAAGCTATGGGATCACTACAGTTAATTTCTATTTCCCACTCATGCTGATCAGAATATTCTTATAATCTATCTTCCTCCAAATTTCACCAAGAAACTTCTAAATTCATTTCAATTTGTGATTGTCTCTTGCTCCCTCTATTAGTTTCCCATCCAAATCCGGGATGCCTTCTGCTTTTAGTGGGGGTGTCCTCTGGGTCCAGATTCCTTCTCCGCAGAAGGCGAAGTGCTCTTCCTAGCCTCGAGTGAGTCAGGTGGCAGCCAACGAAGAAAGACAATTCTATTGCTGCTCTGCCAGCCACGCTTTTCTCTTCCTAATTCCTTCAGCTCCCACTTTTCCTATAGGTACAACTTCAATATCTTCAAGCCTAAATCATCCAGGTGACTAAACAGTTCAGAGGAGAAAATTTATATTTTTCCAAATGTTAAACTCAGGGCTGATGAGAGAGTATGGTATAGTCTTAGCTCTTCTGCGGCCACACTCTAAAATCCTAAGATTTCATTCTAATTTCTTGGGGTCAATCTATATGACGATATAAAGATAAAGTACCTGCCCCTGCTCATTCTTCAGAAATGCTGGGTGGATAACACAAGGAATTCTTCTACCATTTTAGAGTTAAAGTGATTCCATGCTCTGATTTTGATCCTTGAAAGACTCCTGCGAGGGAAGCAGGGCAGGAATCACATTCTTCCCTGACAAATGTGGATTCCTAGTCCTTTTGAAGGAAGGAATTAAAACAACTCAAAATTTTTAATTTTTTAATTTACTGAATAGTTTCCAAAGACTCAGTTAAGAAAAATAAACGACTAAGAAAGAGAAACTAAAATCAAATGCTACAGAAGAAAGAGCCAGTGCATCGCGCAGGGTTTATCTCCTGTGTGGATCTTCGGCATGCCTTTAACAGGCAAACAACAGTTTATTCTTAGATGACCTGCCATCTGGTCTCTGAGACATAAGCATTTCTCTCTGTGCCATCCTTGCAAACACAGAATCAAAGCACCTCTCCTCTAACTTGTGGCTTTCCGTCAGAATTTTAACCAGATCGCTACGTGTTTAAAACCTGGTGAGTACAACAACACTGAAAGTAGCAGATAAGGGACAATTCCTTAGCGCTTCTGTCTCTGGGTCCCCATATTTTGATATGGCATTAAAATTTTCATCTAAGATGAATTTGCATCCATTGCTCCTACTTGAAAATAAACCAATAATCACCATATATCTATACACTGTTTCCATGAATGTTTGAATGTCTTTCTAGGAAGCTGGCATTATATATTTTTTGCAAAAAGGTGAAAGGAAAACACATAGAAAAAACAAAAATCCCTTCCTACCTCCAAGAAGCCAAGCCACGATTCTGGCTTGTCCATGGATAGTGACCACTGACACACGTGACTTCAGGAAAAGGACAGCCTCAGGCTGAAGGCCAGTGTGTTGGTTTTGCCCCATTTTATGCTGTATTCAACCTTTGGTGGTGGTGAGGGGTGAGGTACGGCAAGTCCATACTCTGCAGCAGCTATTCAGCCACACGAATTAGAAAATACATTTCTGCTTACTGAATCAAAAGGAATTTTCTGTGACTAAGGGAGACCTGAGTTGCCTACTGAGCAAAGGCTGGATAAAGACTTGGCAAGCCCCAAGCTGTGGAAACCAAAATATGAATTCTACCACCTTACCAGTCATGGGCCCCCAAATCAATTACGAAATATTCTAAAATTTTGTCCAAGAACAAATTTAGCAAGGTTTGTGAATTATTCCAGAGAAGAGTCTCTTCAAAATTTGGCAAGTATATAAAGTGTCATAGCTAGCATTGTGTGGCCTTTAACTGAAATTATTTCTTATGCAATTCATTTCATCTCTCTGCCCCACCCTAACCATTACAAATAGATCACAGCCATACTTGTGTTCCTGTCGGAGGGGAAAAGGGCCTATTTTCCCTCATTTCCTCCCTCCATACTTTGATCACTTCTTTCGGAGAAAAATGCAGTGTTTTTTCCAGCAAGCTCACAATAGGCCAGGTGTCCGAAGATCCTGGCTCTGGTGTTATAAGGAGAGGGGTTTGAGAAATTAATTTTGGAAATGAGGCATGTGGAACCTATTTTGATTTTGATTTTTTTTCACAGCTAACATCTGAGTGTGCCAGGCTTCCCAAGTTTAGACATGACCATCTGCAGAAGAACAACCCTCCGTAACTGGTTGACTACTGTCTGCTGCTCTGTTAGGAGGCCCCATTTGGCTTAGATTTACCCCAAACCCATTCTGAAGCTGAACCTTTAAACGCCCTTCCTGACTTAAGTTACCTTCTTTATATCACTCCCTAAAGGAATCCATATACAACTGGAAACTTCACGTTCGACACAAAATGTTCTGAAAATTCAGTCCACCCCAAGCTAATATACTCCGTTCACATATTTTGCACCAACCGACAACTATACTCATATTTGTGACTGTCTTTCTTCTCTCTTGTAACTATCTCTATTTTCTACATGTTCCCCCATCATGAGAGAAGCAACCCACCTCTACTAGTCTAAGACAAATGCACGCAATCCACCCTTTACACAGTTTCACATAAACGAAAAAGAACAGACTGGAAAAGAGGTACAAAAAATAATGGTATGTTTCCTTCACGTGAGAAACCTATTTCTTTGAGCTCGGGCACAGAAGGATTCTGAAGCCCTTATAACAATCTATAACCCAAGTGGTTTCCTAAGTAATATTTAAAGATATCAATGCTTCATAGGAAGCCATGCCCCGCTGCCCAGGTGTTAGGGTTCCTTTCCAAGAGTCTCAGAAGTTGTCGTTTGCACCACTTCTCCATATACGCCAAGGTGGGAGCAGCACCCGGGAGCCAGAAGAGCACCTTTCTTTACCAATCATTGGACTTACACTGGCTCCAGGTCAAGGCCTCAACTCTAACTCCCATCTCCTAGGGTGTTCTTTGGTTCAAGATTTTAGGATTGTCAAGGTTGGCCTGCTCCTACATACCAGGTAAAGGGAGATGCGTTATTTCAAACACACTCATAAACATGGCTTTTTACTCAAAGAGTTTTTATCATCATTCTAACAGAAATAACCATTTTGCAAACACTAAGTACCCACAATAATATTATGATGAGTTTAAAAAGAAATTTAGCCAATCACTGATATAATGAACACTTCCTTCTCTTACAAGTGGCATTTTTCTAAAATAACCTGTACATATTTTGAAAAGAAAAGTGTACATTTATTCCCACAGATTAACTATTGAGCCAGAGAAAGAAACCCCAAGAGTTGTTCTCCGAGACCACTTCCGCATTAGAATCTATGTTGTCAACCTGAGGGGGGAGGAGAGCTTCAGTCCCACAGCACACATTCACCTAACTGTGCACGTTTTCCTCTCAAAAGCCTTGTAACAACACAAACAGATTCTGCCCGAGTGCCTCCTTCCTGGCTCCCTAACAAAAGGCTGATGTGAACTCTCCCGTGGCTGTCCCTAATAATGAACTGGGCATCAGCAGGGAGTGACGCGTAAATGTGTCCCCTGAACCAGAAACTTCCCCCCTTTTCAGCTATGCATAATTCATTCTCTAGATTCAGGACCACAAGGGGTAGGATTTAAACATTTCACCAAGGACAGAATACCTCCAGATAATTCTCAATTCATCACTTTCTCTTTCTTTGTGACCTGAAACGTGGGGGCAGGGAGATGGTATTTGTTTGAGGAGGGAGACCACGATGGAGAGATGCGGGAGTCAGAGAGGGTATCTTTGCAAGACAAACCTTGACAAGATGAAATCTCCCTGGAGAGACATTATAGAAACTGGACTGAGTTTCATTTACAATTGGGTATTAAAGCTTCCACTTAACTTGTGGAATAATTGATGCATGGATTCTAGGGCTGGGATGGGAATTTAAGAGGTCATTTATTGTCTTCAGGTAATAATAACACACTTAAGCCACCGTGGACAGATGTGCATCTGTTTTATTTTTACAGAGCTCTATGACTTGGTTATAGGATCAGACAGACAATGCAAGACTAACTCCTCCAGGCACAGACCCTCCCCGGAGAGCTGCCATGAGCCAGCAGAAGGGCCTCCTAGGGCAGCAGAGGTCTGAGTACTGACTTCAGACAAGGACGGTGGAGAAACATCAGGACCTGCCCACAATTACAAAATACATATATTTTACTAAACACAGATATTGAAATATACTCTTTTTTCTCAAAATTAGGCTATTCACAATTCAGAAGTGGTCAAGAAAACCAGTGTAAAGAATTTTAAGGCTAAGCTGCTTGGAGAAACATTGGATGAGGCATGAGTTTTATCGAGGGCAGAGTTGCCTGCTCTTTACTCCAAGCTTTTCTAGGCAGCCTACCACTGCAATTATTAACATGCCCTTCATTATCATCCACTGCTTGATGATAATGCCTTCAATGTGGGCACAAAGTTCCACTTCATCTGACAATCAGAAGTTCTAACTCCAGGTAATAACAGCCCCATGCCAGAGAGAAGGAACAGGAAACAAGACTCTTTTCTCAGGGTGCCCATCTCTTTCTAACATTAATTGTTGCTTCTTAAAACCAAGAGATCAAGCTCTTTCTTGCCATACCACCAAGTATTCCAGGCACTATTTTTACAAAACAGAATATAATTAAAACACAGATTTCTCCAAGTGCCTGCAAAAGGAGATTTCACAACTAGCCTTGAAAATCTAGCTTCATTCTAATTGCCTCGTCATTGTCTGTGTTAACCCCGTCAGATACTACTTGGTAGGTGGCTCCTTAGCTTCACTACCCACAATACTGTAAGGAAACGGAACAGAAATGCAACTTTCAAAACAGCATACATAGGTTTTGGGTTTTTTTCAACTCAGAATTAACAAGTCAGTAACTATGGCCCTGAAATGACTTGGAAACTTGGCTCTCATCCAAGGAATGAAGAAATTTTGGAATTCTAAAAAAGTTCTTTGTGGCATTCATAATGTTCACTGATATGAATGAAACTCAGCTACAGAAAATGAAAGAGTAAAAGGCTAAGGTCTCACTCACAATCACACACACACACACACACACACACACACACACGGCATACGTTTCTTCATATGGTCAGAAATGCAGCTGATTATATTTGCCTAAATGTCCATCTGTTTCAATCAGTGGGTGGCTTGGTCCATGCTCTGAAAATAATTTGAATGACCCAGAGCTCATTCCCATGCCACAGGGCTTGGCTGGTCTCCTCGGGGTACCAACTTTGCCAGTGCTCCCCACACAACTTGGCTCCCAGTACATCCACTCCTTCTTGACCATATGCCTTCTGTTTACTTTCCCAGCCCTACTTGGCCCTGTTCCCTCTCACCCTGACCTTAGCTCTCTCCCATGATCCCAAGTCACTTCCAGTCAGGCACTAAGCCTCCCCCTCCCAGCATGACCCCAGGTCAACTTTTCAGGGCATAGATGCTGCTGCCACCATGACGAGTGGTCACGCTCAGTTGGTTAATCCACCCTGCATAAAATTGGGTGCATAAGATATAGCAGTAGAGTGTGTGGCAACTGAATGAACATGCCACCACTAGGTAAAGTTGTGTGGTGGGCAAATTTGGTTGGGAGTGCCCCCCGCGCCCTGGCCCCTCCTGGTTCTGAGCCATTTCTCACTCTTGGTGGTGCTGGGTTCCTCCTCAGACACTTAGCATCTTCAGCTGTCTGCCTTTTCTGAACCTTCTCATATTGAAAAATGAGGGATGACAGCTTCAAGCTTAATCCTCAGGGATAAGCGTGGCTCATGGCTTTATGCAAAGGAGAGGTCACTCCCAGCACTTGGCACCACTGGCCACATCTCAGGCTTCGGGTTCAGCTCAAATGTCAACTCCTCAGCAAGCCTTCCCTGACCACCCTCTGAAGTGGCCTCCTCCAGTTACTCCCACATCACTCTCTTCTTTCCTTTATGATACTGACACAACCTATAATTATCTTGTTTGTTCATTGTCTGTCCACCACCTCCTGCCTCTAGAATGTAAGCTCTACAAAGGTGGTTACTTTATAGAATATATTTAGTTTACTGCCGTATCTCCTGTATCTAGAGCAGTGCCTGGCACACAGTGGGTACACAATAAGTAAATGCCAAGTGACTGCATGTGTGGGAGAGGTGTGTAGGGAGGGGAAATTCACAGGGTGCCCGAAATCACATCATGTACAGCAACTGCCAATATGTGCCTCTAGTGCTGTGTGAGACGGTTAGGAGGGGATAAATTAGGGTTGAGTGGATTAAAAGACTTCATCTTCTATGTCTAAAAAAAGAAGTGAGTAGAGAAATGTGCCATTCTTCATGTCTCCAACACTGATATGAACAGCTCATTAGCTGTAGTGCAGCTTCACGACAGTACTGGTCTAGGAGTCAGGGGCACTGGCGTCTAGTTCCAGAGCTACCATCAACCAGTTGGGTAAACTTGGGCACATGTGCCTCACCTCTTTGGATCTCCTTTTCTTCACAGCAGTAAGCAGTGAACACCCATTTTCTCATTTAGTCTTCACAATAACGACAGGTGACAACTACTCTTTTACGCCATTATGTAGGAAAAGATAAAGAACCCTGGAGAGCTTAGTGACTTGCCCAGTCACAATGATTACGTAGAAGAGCTTGGATCTAGGACTGATTCTAGGATTCTTGCTCTCAATCAAGTCCTCTTCTGCTCTCGGTCTTTATTGTGTCATGAGGGTAAGTGGGAAGAAAAAAGAACCCCAAATGAGGACACAATTGTGGTCTTCAATAAAACCATCTTTCCTTTTTTAGTTCTACCAAGGCTATTTTACATTTTCACTTTACCAAGATGATTTTTTAACATAAGATTTCCTGAAGATGAGCCTGAAATGTAGAGATTTGGTGATGAGTTACTAGTTTACTGCTGGGGACGATTTCTGGCTCAAAAACCTGCCAGCTGTAACATGTAAGCCATGCTAAGATTTTAGGAATCACCGCATTTTACATGTCTAGTTATTACATATTTTGGACTCAGGTCTCTCAATTTGCTTTTTGTGGTAGTTCAGTCAAATGGACAGAGACCATGTCCATTACTGCTTATAATTTTTTTCAACACTAAAGACTTCCGATTAGTATCTTGACAATGTGTTTAAAAAATCTATTTCTTTAAAAAAATAATAAATCTCTTGGTATCTCATTCTTAGAGATTGGTGCCTACCCAAAGGTCTGCATCTACATCATGGTAAAATGCATTTTTAAACTCATGAGAACATTTTGAAATGGAAATGGAAAATGAAGTATCAATAAATATAAGCCTAAAAGGATGACGGAAGAGCAGACCAGTGTTAAAATATATTCTAGTAAATCTGACTCCAAAATGGGTAACGTACATCCATATCTCCCCAGCCCTGTTCGTGCCATCAACACTTCTTAACTCTTTCCATAGCAGACTCTGACACAGAGCCAAAATGGCCAATTTCAAACTGGGAAACAGTGTAACATTAAAATTCTTAAATATTACCTTTAGTTGACAAGGTACTGATCAGCTTCTACACCAACCCCACTCCCCAACGCCAGAGAACATCCTGTGAATCACATACAAGATGGCTGCACATTACGAGAACAGGAAATGAAAATTTCAGTCATTTGAGCTGACATTAGTAATGTTCAGCCAAACTACTGTAGCAGGGGGAAATGCTATCAAAACCAGGAGAACTATTTCATTACCAGTTCCCTAGGCCGTCATCCCCAAAACTTCCTTTCCCCAGTGAAATGATTCGTTTTGGCCAAAGAATGGATTTTCCCCATCTTCCTACAATCCCATCCCAGAGTCAGAGTTCACCCTTCTTACCTCTTCCCCAGTTTTCTGCTACTCTTCTTTGAGCAACCAGATACCAATCCTATCTTCCTTGTAGATTGGAGTAGAAGAATTTTTGTTTTATTGAACCAATAAACTCATCTACCATTTTTTTTTACTAGAATGAAGACGGGACCAATGGCATCAGAAGTACCCAATAGCCCCCAACAAAAACCAGTTTACACACAAACACACTTAATTTGCAGTACCTCCCCATTCTCCTATCTATTGCCTTGTCACAGGCCAAAAGTTAAAACACTTCTAGCATTAGTGTAATAACACTATAATTCTCAAAGGGAAGTATAGAAACCGAGCAGCAGAGTAAAAAGTAGGTAAGAACTGTGCCATGTTCACACTGAATCAGGTACAGAAATAACAGAGGGGCAGATACCTGGTGAGACCCTTGGGTTTGGGAAAGAGTGGATGCATGGAAGTTTCTTGAATTGAAGTCTCCCTTTTTGATTCTGCAGTTCTACGGTATCAGGACTTATAGGGGCAAAGGACAAAATTTAATATACTGCTATAGTTTAACAAATGTGAGGGATTGTGGCCTCTACTGAATTCAGAACGTTCTGTTAAAGTTGGGGCACTTAAAGACAGAAAAATAATTGATTAATGAGAATTCAGAGATAGTTAAGGGAAAAGAAATTATTTATGAGAAGACACTATAAACTATTTGACTAAATAACTAGAGATGTTACTACAGACCAAAAAGTCTAAAGGATAAGAAGAGTGAGTGGATGAAGTTAATTCTAGATTGGATACGTGTGTTAAAAATTATCCAGTATTTGAGCCAACGTGAATGGATGAAATTTGGTAAAGTGTCTCTTCATCCTGCTCCTGTGCCTTAGGATTAATTGGACTTAGAGACTTTAAAACATTTTAAAAATTAGACTTGAATTCAGCAATTGAGTATAATGATAATTTTTGCGGGGGGCGCTTCCCAGATTTAAACCAAAGACCTGATATTACATTGATTGACCCAATGGCTCAAAGACCTAGTTTACATTATTTCAGTTTTAGGTATTGTAATAATAAGCATAATAAACAATACCATAAAAACGGATTCATTATATATATTTATATGTGTGTATATGGTACAAAGGATCAATTCTTATTTGAAATTAAGGTTAAAATATCTCATCATACTTTGATGAGGCAAAGAAAAACTCAAGGTAGGATGCTAGTAAAAAAAAGCACTATTTTTTTTTTGAGGAAGATTAGTCCTGAGCTAACATCTGCTGCCAATCGTCCTCTTTTTTTGCTGAGGAAGACTGGCCCTGAGCTAAAATCTGGGTCCATCTTCCTCTACTTCATATGTGGGATGCCTACCACAGCATGGCTTGCCAAGTGGTGCCATGTCTGTACCTGGGATCTGAACCGGCAAACCGTGGGCCACTGAAGTGGAATGAACAAAGCACTAGTTTTTAAAAGTAGATGTCAGGGCTATTTATTTTTTTAAATATTCTTATATTAAAAAATCAGTATATTTTCACCATAGAAAAAGTAGAAAAATAAAAAATAAATTTAAAGACCTGTTTTACGTGTGTATCAATTTCATACACACACACATATATAAAAATGGGTTTATGCACACACACATACAATGGGTTGAATAGTGTCCTCCCAGAATTCACATGTACCTGAAATCTCAGAATGTGATCTTATTAGGAAATAGGGTTTTTGCAGACGTAAGTAGTTAAGATGAGGTCATACTTGATTAGGGCCCTAAATCCAAGGCCTAGCGTCTTTATAAGAAGGTCATGTGGATACAGAGACACAGATGCATGGGGAAATAAGGTCATGCCATAATAGAGGCAGAGATTTGGAGTGTTGTAGCTACAAGACAAGGAACACACTGGGCCACCAGAACGACAAAGAGGCCAAGAATGATTCCCTTCTAGGGCTTCCAAGGGAGCAGAGCCCTGCCAACACCTTCATTTCAGACTTCTAACCTCGACAACTGGGAGAGAATAGATTTCAAGCCACCTAGTTTGTGGTAATTTCTTATGGCACAGCTACGAAACTGACGATACATATATACACTTTTGTACTAATCTGTTTGTTTCAGTTAACATATTGAGAACAATTTTCATATCTTCTTCATGTGTAATACTTATACTGATTTTCACCGTATAAGTATACCACAATATACCTGATGCCAGAATTGTATGTTAACACGTTTAATTCCAAGAACTTCTAGTTTGGTTGTCCCCCTCTTTTTCAGTTAATTATTATTTCAAGACAACAGATCCAGTGGTCATTTAAATGCTAACAATGACCAAATCATTGTTGCCTCACAAAAAAGACACGGACATTTTTCCACGTCCTATAATTCTTCAGGTGATTTTTTGGGGAGAGATTTAGTTGTTTGCTAGTTAGAGTCCTTAAAGCCAAGAGACATTATCAGTTCTGCCCTCCCTTATTAACAGGAAGGGAAGCAAGCAATCATCTTATTTGAAAAAAAAAAAAAGTCATGTCCTTGGCCATCGTAAACTAGGGGAATCACAGGATGTCCTGTCTAATGGTATTTGGCTTCCTTTCACGGAACAACTTCAATTAAAGCAAAAAGAACACTCAACTCTCAACTGATACTTGAACGGCTGTGAACTGCTCAGTCTCAACCAAACACAGAAAATAATCATCTACAACCTAGATAGTAAGAGATTACTGCCATATGGAAGCAGTAACTCGTCTGAAATTTGGCCTGAGGGTTTTGCAATAAAATGAATAAATGACAGATAAAATAATTTGTACTCAAAAATCTACTAGCAGACTGAGGGCATTTGTGAAATCATAAGTGACTTTACATTTTATATCATCTTTGGATTTTGAAACATGTGTGGTTAAGAAATTTGGTTTTTAGCTGGAAAGATTCTGGAAGCCAAGCAGCCCCAACCTCTCAAAAATAACAAGGTCTCTCAGTAGACCCTTTCAGGTAAACCTAAGACCTTACTGAGCTTTGCTTCCCAGTTTCTAAATTTTACTTGAGGCAATTTCTCCTTAGGGGTTTAGAGAAGTCAGGAGCCAAATGGACACCACCACCACTGCCAGATTAGATAGAATGGGAATGGAGCGAGGAAATGGAGCCAGGAAGGGTTGGGGGATGTTTGCCTCAGAATTTAAAATAAAGAGGGGAGGGCAGCCAATACTTTAACCATCCTGGGTAAAATTTTGAAAGTATGAAAATGGTTCCGTGCCATCTTTAAAGAAGAAAACATTTCTACACATATTTTACTCTTAAATTGAATAGCGGAAAACTTGATCTAGCACTAAGGGGACACTCAATACGAAGAAAAGAATACCTACATCACTATAAGGCTCTTCTCTACAGAGTTAAAAAGAAGCATCTCACATCTATCAAGACACCAAAGAAAACCTAGTTCCTAAACTTCATTCTTTCATGTGAAACTTTCAAAGTGGACTTAGTGTTTTTTCCTGAGCTAAAATAATGATCCTGTTATTACTCTGCAGTCTATTTTAATAGAATCATTTAATATATACTTAGTGAGAGCTGGACCTAATTGCTAGAAAAGGCACCACGGACAAAGCCCAGGTAGAAACAACTATTCTTTTTCTTGAGGGGTTTATATCAGGTTAAGAACACAAGACCCATACCCATTAAAATCTAAGGCAAGACTCTACAGTATCCAGCATATATTTTTCACAATCCTCCAACAAGATAAACCACCTAATTTTTAAAAATGGGCAAAAGATTTGAACAGACACTTCACGAAAGAAGATACACAAATGACCAATAAGCACATGAAGAGATACCTGACATCATTATTCATCAGGAAAATATAAATTAAAATCTCACTGAGATACCTCTGCACATCTGTAACGATGGCTGACATTTAAAAGTCTAACGATACCAAGTGTTGCCAAGGATGGGAAAGGAACGTAAAATAATACAACCACTTTGGATAATTATTTGCAGTTTCTTAAAGTAAGACAAACACAAACTATATGACCCAAATCATTCCACTCCTAGGTATTTATTCCCAAGGAATGAAAACACATTCCCACAAAGACTTGTACATGAACATTCATAGAAGTTTGACTCATATTTGCTAAGAACTGGAAACAACCCAAAAGTTCATCAACTGGTAAAGGATAAACAAAATATGGTATAGCCATACCCGGAATACTACTCAGCAACAAAGAGTAACGAACTGCTGATAAACCCAGCCTGGATGAATCTCGAAATCATTATGCTGAGTAAAAGAAGCCAGACACGAACGAGTATAATCTGTTTGATTCCATTTATATAAAATGTCATCTAATCTACGCTGACAGAAAGCAGAGCAGTGGTTGCCTGGGGCTGTAGACAGAGGAGACAGCAAATCCAGAGGGTACCAGGAATCTTCTGGGAGTGATGGCCAAGACTCCTTGAATCAAAAACTTAAATGGATGCAGTTTACTGTACATAAGTTAATTCTTATTAAAGTTGATAAGGGAGGAAAAGATGACAGTATAATCTGATTGAATTTTTCCCAGATTCAATTTGGAATTTTCAGACACATCTGCTATGTGCCAGGTGTTGTACCAGGTACTGAGGACGTGAAGATCATAGATTATGATAAAGACAGTGTAAAGGAGTAGATTGCAACGACAAGCAACAATACCAGCTAACATCTTTAAAGGCATTTACTTCGCACCAGTCACTGCGTGGTACACTTTATATTCCATATTTCATTTAAATCCCCATTAAGAACTTTGTGAGGTTGATGCTATTATTATTGCATTTGCACATGAGGAAAATGAGGCTTAGAGAGGCTAAAACCTTTGCCTTAGATCACAGAGTTAGAAAGGGGTGGTGCTGGGAGAGAAAAGAAGTCTCACACCAGAGCCGAGCTTCGCCCGCTATCCGACACTGCTTCTTCAAGGAGCAGTGTGTGACTTTGAGAACCCCAACGGGTCTTACTATGCGGTAGGAACGGAGGCGCAGGAGGGTCCAGGCCATATTCTCAGTCCAGACCAAGTTCTGAACTAGAGTTGAGGTAGCAGTGACACACACGACACACAGGCTGGAAATAATGTTCAGTGTTATTCATGCTGACATCTTAAAGCCTGCGTTATGACAATGCTATCTGCCTGTCAGAAATCCAGGCCGAGAAAAACTGGCTTCCCAAACCCGAAACCTGCTTTTCAATTTACTGTGCACTGCTACCCTACTAAGGGGTTGTGGAAAGACTTACAAGTCCCCGTTCCCTCTAGTAGCCAGCCCCTGCCTAGGTGGCTGATGGCTCTCATCCTTCTCCTTCCTCCTGAAGAAGAAATATTGGAGGAGGAGATTTACTCTGTCCCCAGAAACAGAAAGAGAGGGAGCAAGGGGGGAGGCACTGGTGCAACCACCCCAAGAAGCCCTCAGCCTGCACTGGGCTTCCCCCTCCATACTGCACCCACCAATCATCCCCTCTTCCGCTTCCTCCTTTTCTAGCAGACACTCAGCTCACAGGCTCCAGAAGCTTTCTATTGCACGTTTACTGACGGTAAGCAGGTCCCTATAGCTGGGATAATGTATTCAAAGCTCTCCTCTTCTTTGTTTATTCTTAATTGGTCAGTCTCCATGGGGATTCACTCAGCCTTCACCCAGACCGGTGGGTGCGGGGGCTGGAGCAGGGGGTATGGGGAAGGCAGATGGCTTGCTTCCCGGCCGGCATCACACCAGAGCAGGGGTCACATTAAGGCCAGATATTGCTCAATAACTTCTATGAGATGGGGGGTTAGACCAAGAGTTTGGGGGAGGCCAGAGGACTGCAGCAGAGTGGCTAAAAAAAGGGCAATAGTCTGTAATCTCACAGTTTTAGGACCCCGCACAGTACCTGACGCACAGCATGTGCTCAATAAATAAGAAAAAATTCAAAGAGGATATGGAAAAAGGATCCTCACAGAGGATTATTTTGCAGTTAGTGCAAGATTCATGGAGCATACTAAGCAGGCTGGACACAGCACAAAAAACAAGACAGGCGGCAGCTCCAATGGACTCTGGAGAAAATGAAACAAAATATGGACTATGGATTGCTATGTGCGAAACCTCAGAGGGCAGACGCTGCAGGAGCACATTTCATTTGTGATCTGTGAGGTTTTAATGTAAGTATGATACTTGCATCAGGCAAATCTTTAACATCCATGTGCCTTCAATAAATCCATGAATATCTTGAGATGCTTCCCAACATATTTCAGCAAGTAAAACTCATCGTTAAAATTAATACTCATTTAATTTTTAAAATCCATGCTATTAAGGTGGTAAGTGAAACACCGCTGATTGATTAGGTAATGCATTTACACAGTTCCAGTTTTTTAAAAAACATAAAAAGGTACACAGAGACTTTGCTGTCCAGTTCCCACCACTATTAATTTGTATCCTTTCAGCTTTTCCACACACATTAAGTAAATATGAATATATATTCTCATTTTCCTCACTCTTTTACCTAAGTTAGTATACTGTACTGTTTTTAATGTAGTGATGGTTAAATACAAATATCATACAAATTTGGAGATCAAAAGCAATAACCCTTTTATTTTTCCTAAAGCTTCTTGTACAGGAGAAGTAACCTGCCCACCACACAGGTCACTCAACAAGGCTCAAACTTGTGCCTCAAGGCTGTATTAAACCTTACACACAGAGGTCACCGTAGGGGACACACACACTCAAACACAGTTGTTACTTACACACTTCATTTCTGAAATTTTGGAAAATTATAGGAGTGATCGTTTTGTCCTTGCCAGTATCAGGACAAAAATCACACAATTACTTTATTGGGGTCAGATGTGGGTACCTGGCCACTTCAGACTCCTCCCACCAAGCAGTGCCACCTGCCTGCTGTCCCTCATCATACTAGAGGCTTTTCAAGGAGGGGCTTATTAATTAATACGAAGATTATTAATCTTTGTATTCCAAGGGCCCAGCATGGAGTTTGGCATATAGAAGAAACTCAGTAAGTCTGCTGAAAAATTCTTAAGAGACTGCCAGAATTTTGGCATAAATTTGTGTGTGCGTGTGTGTGAGGAAGACTGTCGCTGAGCTAACATCTGTGCTGATCATCCTCTATTTTATGTGGGATGCCACCATAGTGTGACTTGATGAGCAGCGCTAGGTCCACATTCAGGATCCGAACCTGTGAACCTCAGGCCGCTGAAGCGGAGCACGCAAACTTAACCACTAGGTCACTGCACCAGCCCCATGGCTTAAATTTTAATGTAACAATAATTGTGTAATTACTTAAAGAGTAGGAATTTTTAAAAAATTATCTTATTAGCAACCTCAATCTGAAAACACGTTTTGGCATTCCAAAATGACAAAAAGGAAGCAGACCGGGGTTGGGGAGAGGAGTCCGCTTTAGTAGCTTCTCTTTTTCCTAATCGCGAGCACCAAATGCAAACCTTGCAGGGACTCAGGGAGGGCTGTCAAATGAAGGGACACTACTGTTTATAATCAAAGTAAGACTATGAACACAAGAACGCCTCCCTGAGATGTCAATGCCGCCGGCATTTTTGACAAATTACCTCTCAGGGCTTTGCCAGGGTAGGCTGATGCTAAATAAAGAACAAAGAATTAATGTCTTTAAAACAAAACTTAAAAACAAACACTGCTTCTGGAAAAACAAAACAGGATCACAGAAATTTAAGGTGCACCTCACACAAAAGGGACTGCCATTTTAGGATTATGTAACAACAAACGCTGGTCATAAACTTCAGGACCAATTCTGTACCCAAGATCACAAGCTTCCACCAAGAGACTCCACCAACACACACTATAAACGCTTAACATGTACTCTTCCCTCTCGAATCTCTTGCCCCATTCCCCCTCATTCCAAGTCATGGCCAAAATCAAATTCTTTTGGCACATTTTACCTGCCCGAACCAAACGAGGCCTAGAAATAACAGGAAGACTGAACTCTAGCTATATTTTCTTTACTAGATAAACTACACGAAAGGACACCATCGCTAAAAGCAGCCATCAGCTTGGCTCTCCTATGTATATATCAGCACCTTCTGCCCCTTTCAAAAAAATGAAATAATGCGTTAAGCAAGAAAGTTTGTCCTGGTTCAAGTATGAAAATCCCAATTAGCCTGGGGAGATTTGACACTGAAAGTGCACAAGTATTTTTTTAAAGTAACCTACTAAGAAATTACTTCTTGGTGGCCTATAAAGCTCTTGTTTAATCTTTACCTCACTAGTGATTTACTTTCATTAAGATTAAACAATCACCTTTGGGGATGCATTTAGCAAAAACATATTTAGGAGAAATTTCCTTGATTAATGCTATAAGGTGAAAGTCATATAATTTTAGTTTCTGCCTATATGAACTTTCCATTTTGAAAGAATTCTCTCAACATAATATAAATACCAAGGGCCAAAAACACCAAGATAAACAATCAGAATTTTAAAATGAGCTAAAAAACAAAGTTCGTCTGATACCAATGGGATGTATGTAGAGCGTTATAAAAGAGCTGCTGGAATAGTGCTTAAGATATTAGTTGAATATGACATATCCAGTTTAGCATTACAGGGGCTGATAGCTGAAAGACAGCCTAAAGTCAGGAAGAATGAAACTATTCTAGCATATATATTCTAACATATTTCATTGTAGGGGGGAAAGATGCATTTCACAGGAGAGGAAAAAATCAATTTTTCCTTTAAAATAAAATTGACAAAATTCAAAAGTAAACAAAATCCACACAATGTTGGTTAAACTCTCAGTCCACTCCATAGCCTGCCATCAAGGTGATCACCTTCCAGCTACAGGAGGAACTTGTACTGGAGCCATATGGAGGGTTCTGAGCAGTTCCATCGGAGTCATGTCTGTATGTTTTACGGCATTAAACGATTCAGGAGGATCCTTAACAATGAAGTACCAGACACACTGCATCTGAGTTTGGAAGGATCAGAAAAGTGTAAGTGCTATACACTAGCCACCCCTTGAAGTTAGACTGCTAACTATGATGTGGGCATCTGACCTAAGTACCAGTCCTATTATGGGATGAAGCTGTGTTGATTGCTTCCACCCAGGGAAAGATGCCTTGAGCCAGGGAACATCTGTCTACCTTGTCTGGAGCCCTACATCAGGGCTGAAGACTTCTCTCTCTCATGGCGAATTATTCTCTAGTACTTCTGGATCCTGCAGGCTGGGGCACTGGAGGACTCCGTTTTCCGTTCGACTCTCATTTCAAAACAGGAGATCAATGCCAACATGCACTCTGTTTTCATTATGCTGTTTTTCAATGTACTGAGCTTTCAATGGCTTTCCATTGTCAAGTTCTGACCACCCTGCCTGCCTTTCAATGCTCCTGCCTTATTTTCCACCATGCACAACATGCACCTTGCCAGCCAATGAAAATTCTGATTCTAAAGCCTACACTCTTCTCACCAAAATGTTTGGTCTCCTACACTGTCTTTTAGCTTCCTACAGCATACTGGCCTTGAGGGTATCTTTTTCTACTTTAAGTCACTGTAGGCCCAGGAAATGCAAACCAATTTGGATATCAGATCAAGCCAAATATTCACAACAAGGTAAATCTGTTACAAAAGAGCGGCTCACACCTCTAACTTTGCTAGAACTCAAGGTCCTTGAAGGGACATCTAGCAGGCAGCCTGGCCAGATTTATACTCTCAAGTATTTGTCAAATTAATTCTCCAAACCAAATGGAATATTTAGATTAGTCCCAGTATCTCCCCCTCCAATAATCTAACGGATTATTTACTGCAGCTTCAAGAGGTCCCTGTAAATACAGAAAAGATACCGCATATGGAAATCAACCTCCTAAATTCAGAGGACCATCTCAAACCACTGTTGTGCTGAGACAATGCCCTGTGAACAGACAAGACCAGTGACAACCACTGCTGAGCAGGGGTGAGCCTCTCACCAAGGGCACCCGGAACCATCCCTTTAACGGAAGCTCTGACAAAGGACTCTGAAAAGAAGTTCAAAATTGAGCATCTAATAATCAAAGCATCAAGTGATCCCTCAATTTTTAGAAGTACTAAGAAAAATATTAAGGGCAAAAATCACTATTTTCAAAAACCTATGATAGTGGCAAACCCCGATGACACTAATACACACACAATGCAGACACATAAAGCTAGACTTTTGCTGTCTGCAGCCACTGTTTTGGGGAATACGATCTGAAATCTACATTCAGCTTTAAGTGAGCCATGTTACAATAACTTCTATTAAATGGAACACACTTTCACAACTCTATCTTTTATACACACACACGATATATTTTGTTTTCCCTAACAAGAGCTCATTTTTCAAAATTGGCAAAGTTGGATGTCAGAGTCAATGTTTTAGGCTTAAGTTTTCGTTTTGCCTTTCTCTGCAGTCCATTTCCTGGGGCCAAGTAATTTTTTTAAAGTATTCGGAAACATATGCTACTGTAGTTGCATGTTCAAACACTCATGTGGAAATAGTCCTCTGGACTTATACATTCATTCTTAAAAGCCTAGAGTATGCAAACAAAGATGGGGTGGGCAGAGGGCCAGTTAATAAATCTCATTTCCCACTAGCATCTGCAAGAAACAGAGCTATAGGGAGTAGCCTCTCCAGGGAGACCAGAGCACGACTCGTTCGCTCTGTGAATTAAACAGTGTCACCTCACACGGCCCACACTACATTTATTTTTAAGCAGCTCTTAAAATATATGGATTTCTAGTGCTCATAAATGCAACGAGGAAGCTAGGACTGAGAAGGCAATCACACAGTAGTGGACGTGAGGCGTGGAAACACATCCACAGGGCTCTGCAGAGCCATTATTTTGCACTTGCTCTTTTCAGCTGAAATTACTAATGGAGGGGTAATTTCCTAAAGGAAACTTGCTCTTCTAATCACAGTGCACGTTGGTTTCAATAATGATTTACCTCTCATTCTAGTCCATGCTGTGAAAATGGGTTCTGTTTACACCAAGAGATACCTGGGTTAGGATATCTGAGTCATGAACCATATCTGACCCTTATTTATAAACAATCTGGTGCAAATGTTGTGACAATAATCTCTCCTGCTGGGAAGAGTGACTGCCTGCCCACTGTCAGTGCTAGAGAGCCCTGTCTTGTTCTCCAGGTGTCGTCTCCTGCACTCACCTGTGCTACCAGCCAGGTGACGGTGTTCTTGTCCTCGAGCTCTTTAAAGAGTCTCTTTTCAGCAATAACACCATTCTTATATTTACAAAGCTCTTTTAAGAAATTCTTTGTTTTGAACGTCTGAAGATAATGTCACAAAAACTCTAAGAATGCAATGGGATATCCTTATATATAATAAGCAAATGTAGAAAATAAAGCCAAAGATGAAGGACCTGCTGGGGGCCTACCTAGAAGTCAGTAAAGGAAGCAGGAAGAGAGTTCCCTCTGATGGTTCCAGCGCGCTGGCCTTAGCAAGGCCCTCCGTGGGACCCTACAGAACTCTCAGGCACACCTCGTTGTTCAGGGCTATATAGAACCTACAGCCAAAGTAAAATTTTTATTTGGTTAAATCTCTACTCTGACTTTCAATGCCTTCCAAGTTTCCTCAGCAATTAAATGACAATATTATTCCAGCCTCAGGATGCCAAAATAATTATGGAACACTTCCTGGACAGAAAAACGTGTCACATTTTTCCTTCCCCTATGCCCCTCCAAAAAAATCAATGGTAGTTATACGACATTGGTCATCCACTCTGAAAGAAAAGCAGACCAAGGGAAACATCGAGTGCGCCCGTCTGCCTGTGCACCCTTTGTATAATACAATACAAATGCAATTCGGGAGGCTTCCTTCTTCATTTAACCTATGACATCTGTCACTACAAAGTCCAGTAATCCTATTATATAAAATACAAATGCAATGATGCTCTTAGGGTCTTAAGAATTTGTCCAGTCAGATCTTCATTCAAATTCAGTTTTGTTTTTTACATATTCTCAGGTACCATTTTAGGGACTCAGAAAGCAAAATGAAAATAATCCAGGAAATGGAAATAACTTGAATTAAAAAGGTAAATAAACTTTTATTTTAAAGCAGTAACTTATTACCAAAAGGTAGCATTCAACCTTTCTGCCAAGTGATTTTCCATTGCTATTTCAAGTTAGTTCATATGAGTAATAAAACCCAACAAGGCAACTTCCTTTGGCCCATAGTAAAATTTGAACTCTTTCTTAAAAGAACTGCTACCTACCTGGCAGGGAATAAATCATTTAGGAAATGAGGGCTTCACACTTATACCTATAAGAACAGTTTAAATAAGCGAGGTTTAAAAACAACTCAGGATTTTTGTTTTGATAATTCTACCTTAGGCTTTGGAATGTTCACAGAGAAAGGGGGAGGAGTAAGGGAGAGAAGGGGCCCAACTTTCCAATCACAGGGGTCTCTAAAAAGAGAGTCGCAGAAGTTGTGGGCCAATTTCAGTTTATATTAAGAGAATAAGAAGCACTTGGAATCACAAGGATGCCATGTCAACATATTAGCTGGAACCATAAGGCATGAGATTTTGGTGACCTCATGGGCACAGCCAAAATTAACTCCAAGTATTTATATTACTGCCAGAGATGACAGGGCAAAGGTTGCTTACAATTTTTTTTTTGAGTCAGTAAATAGCGTGTTTTTTTGATCAGAGAGAGGAAGTGGGGTACTTTTGGTCCTATTTTATAATATGCAACATTTTTACACACAGAATATTCTACCCATAACACCATCTAAATGTTTAGATGAAGTCCTAAAAAAGAAAAAAAGTGATTTCCTGTTGCTCTCTAGCTGAGAGGATGCACTTTAGAGGTATGTGCGGTCTGCCTCAAAGCAAAAGCATTGTTGGTGGTTATCAAGGTAATATTTAAAAATAACTACCCCAGTACAAAAGAACTTCAGAGGAAATATGAGTGAAGCTATCAGTCTCCCTTCAAGTCTGGCCCTGAGCTTCATTAATAGACTCTAGCTGCATTCTCCATTACATTGTTATCCTTATCAAACAATGCAAACAATTTTAATGAGCTTATCTCCGAGAACATATTGCCAGATATGCTAATGTAAAAATGATGCCAACCGTACAGGCCAACTCATTAATCAAAAGGTTCACAATACAATGACCAAGATCAATCCCATCCTCAAAGAGACCTCAGCAAAATACCAAGAATTACCTTCTTACTGTAAATAAGGGAGGGCGGGCTCCCCCACCCATGCGGAGGCCACAAACTCCTAAGAAAATGCAAAACGACGCCCAGTTTTTTTTCAGGTCCCTTGCAGTCCAGTCTCTTTCTAATAATCCTTGGGTTCCATGGAGAAAATTTTGGTGAATGTCTGACACCATGACCTCTGCTGTCAATCCTTGCACCAATCAGCGAGCAGAATTCTTACAAAGCTCCATCAATCTGGCGGTTTAACATCACAGACTGCAGCTTAATCTAGAGGATTCCATCTTTCCTGCACACACACCAGGGCAAGCGCAAACATTTTTCTCGCCATCCTCCTGTTCCCTGCCTTTAGGCACAACCTACCTAATGGTTCCTTTAAAATCTAAAAGGGAAGGAGGAAAGGAAGTGCTACAGCCTGTCTCCCTTTGGAGAGGGGGAAAAATCGCCTGCATCTTTATAAATGTGGAAGGAAAGAGATGGAGGGAGACCCTTGGCAGGCAGCAAACCTATTCACAAAACGCTTTCCATCTGCAGTGGTGAAGCCTCAATGCATACCCAACGTGACACATGGAAATAGCAAATAATCACAAACGCACGTCTGCACCGCTCCGGGGGCAGTGTCTGCTCCATTATATAACGGGCGGATTTCCGCGCGCCCCCGCCGCGGTCCCCCGCCCGCCGCCGCTCCCGGTGCCAGCCCCATTACCTGTAGGAACGCTCCCCGCGCACTGTGTGCTTCCGGAAAGGAATGATGGTCCCGTTATCCTGGATGATGTCGTTGTTGTTCTCGCCATTTGGGGACAGGGTTTGGGTCGGACCAGGCATTGGCGCACTCCCGAGGAAGGGAACAAACCACTGGGGGCTGGCTGGGGAGGAAGGTGGCTGCGTCTCGTCTTCCCGCTCGCCCGCTCCTCGCGCAGACCGCGCCTGCCGCCTGCTCGCTCGCTCGCTCGCTTCTCCCCGCTCCGGCTCCCGCCCCGCCCTCCTGCGTCCCGCCCTCCCGGCTGCTGACGTCAAAGCGCCGGCAGCAGCACCCGGGTCACGTGGCCGGCCCGTCACCATAGCAACCCGCTAACTCATCACCTCGCCTCAATCCGCACAGGGCCGCGGCATGACCACGCCAGCAGCTCCAGGCAGGCACCCGGGCAGGCCTACATCTGGCATGTAAAACCCCAGGCCACCCCCAGCCCCCCTCGCAGCCTCGCCTGGTCTGAAAACCAGCTCTTCCTCTAACCATTTCCTTTCCGACCCGTGCTCCAACTGCAGCTGTGTACACAAAAGAACGATTCAGGCAGAGGGGTGTGAGAGACCCTTTAACTCCTTCAATACCAAGTTCTTAGGCCATTAAAATTAAACTCGGTCCGGTTTCTGAAAAATATAAAAAGTCCTGGTGGCCTGCTCCCAGAAAATGTATTAGGCGAAAGGGTTACAGTTTCCAGCTTTCTTCCCCAGTCTCCAAACAGCACCAACCTCGTCCCCAAAAGGAGCCCCAAACCTGAAAACCTAAGAGGAAGCTGTATTTCCTTCCAATCAATGTAGCCTTTACTTTAATACTGTCAAGATTAAAGATTGCAAATTAAGAGATTTATTGCACAAAAGAATCCCCAAAGAGGGTTTTTTAAAAAGATAACCACCATTTTAGAACATCATGGTTCCCCAGGACCTCCCAATTCAAATTCTTATATCCTGATACAGATAATTGACTCTTTGCCATTTATTTTATTTTCGTTTGAAATAAACAAGCAAACACCCAATTTAGTATTTGGAAGCTCTCAACGTTCTATTTGTTCTATATCATGGCAATGCAGTTGTCAAATACATTGGCTATGAGACAGGTACTGTTATTATTATCCCTGTTTTAAAGATGAGTAAACTAGCAAGATTAAGTAACTTGCTCAGGATCACACAGCATGAAGTGGTGAACTGGAACTTCAAAATGACAATGTGATTGCACAGTGATCTATATTTAATGTAAGCCTAATAAATATTATAGATCAAGGTAAGAATCAAGTATTTTATGTATGCTCTCAACATGACCACTGTGAAAAGACAGCTGTTAACAGAATTGCTAGTACTGGGCAAGGTCTATGGATTAGATTATAAACTCTGAACAGACCCCAGATGTGTCCAGTGCTTTCCTCCAGAGAGAAGAGAGTTTGAAGGATTCTCTGCTTATTAAAAGTAGTCTCTGACCTTTTGTGGGGTGGTGGGAAGAAAAGAAGAATTGGGGCATAAAAGACACAGCATAAATATATGTAGCACAAAGTATGAGGCTATGGCCCACCCCTACACATCACTGTGTGGTTTATCAGCTGTATCATTTTGTGATACAGATATTAAAAACAAGTAAAAACTTTGTCATTCCTGACAATTTGCCAGCATATCTCCCTAGTAAGAAGTTATTTCTGGCATCAAGCTTCTAGAATTAGAATCAAATGGTTTACAACCCAGATGGTAATGATAATCTCAAACGACGGGGCTTTTTTCTTTTTTTCCTATTTTATACTGTCCTTTTGGGCTATAATTTTATTTTCTGTTTCTCCAGTGAATTCACAGTGTACAAATTGATTCCGTCATCTATATCTTAGCTTACATGAGGCTTTTTCTCATACAATAAGGATCCAGCTCTGACCTAAGACTGACAAGGTACACAGATAAATATATCTGAGACACACCACGCCTCCCATTGCACAATGAGCTAAAAGGGTTTGAGAGTGTAGTCATTGCTACAAAGATCCATGTTTCCTCTTTCTATTTCTGTTACTGGACCCACGGTCGTCAGTTTCCTTACTGATTCGTTCTGTTTCACGAAAGCTTCCGCTTTCTTTGGGGACAGTCTGAAGTTGAAAGCCACAGTCTACAAATCAAATATTTAATGTTTTCAGAGTACACCCTCTCATTTTGGATTCTTCATCTTACTTTTCCGTGATCCCATGTTTAAGTCATATCTTAGACATAATTGCTGTTATCGTGGGGACTAAATTTGTCAGAATTTGAATGTGTAGCTCATTGGCTATACCAACTAATTTTGTGGAGAAAATATTCCTACTGTTTTGAGCCTGCTCATAAAGGAGAGGACGATGGCCAAGAATTTGGGTTGATGGGCTAAAAGGGGCGGGGTAGTGAGCCAGGTGAGGGAGGTATCTAAGGGCCCTTGTAAATCTACCTCTACGGACCGCTCTGAACCACATTACTATAAAGGGACCCAGAGAGCTCCAGAGACCTGTGATTACCCTCCGAGATGCTGGGGTAACAGGGGTAATAATTTGAAAATATTAAACAGATGTGTTTTCATTCCTCTCGCCATAAATCAGGTTACCCGGCAGCCATTCTCCAGTTTAGCCCTAGAGAGAAGGGGCGGGCAAATTCCACTTGGGGAAGGCGGATGCTAGGATATAGAGAAAGTGCAGAAAAGGCAGGAAGAGGGAGGGGGGAGTCTACCCTTTCCAAACCCAACTGGGTGTAGAAAGAAGGGGATGAACGTAGGAAAAGGCAGGATCTCCCATCTCCAGGTCCCCAAAGGGAGACGTTAGAGAGGCTTTGTCTTTGTTCTCAGAAGGGGCTTTCTTTTGTCTCATTTCCCATTTGAGACTCTGGGAAAAGACCGCCTTAAAGATTGTCTCCCTGACACCTCCCTCCCCAAACAAGATGCAGCCCGATGGCAGTGAAGACTAAAATCGGTGGCCTGGTATGGTTAGGCAGAGAGGCTGGGGAGAAGGCTGGACATCTAAAGACCGAATATTCACCCAAGAGATGTTATTCAAAGTCTAAACTGGAAGAGGCTGTAATACTGTGAACTGGCAAGTTGAAAACCCTTTGTTCTCCCCACCCCTCAGCAGGGTGAGGAGAATCACATAGCTCATTTAGAAAAAAAAACTAAGCTAAAATGTTCTAGTACCTCCGACTGTGGATTAAGGTTTTGTCTTATGTATGCAGGTATATCTAAAATAAAGTATAGGCATCGCCAGCTGCCCCATGGAGAAGTATCATGATTAAAATTGGGGCTCTGGAGTCAGGCAGACCTGGGTCGTCAGCTAGGTTTCACCACCTGCTGGCTGTGTGACTCTAGCAAGTGGCTTTGCATCTCTAAGATTTAGTGTCCTCATCTGTGAAGTAGGTGTAATAATACAGATTTCATAGTGTTGCTGTGAAGATTAAATTATATAATATACTTAAAGCAGTTAACAGTTACTCAGGGTCTGACAGATAGCAAATGCTCTCTAGTGGTGGATGTTATTCTTAAGCAACATGTTAGGTGTATCCTAAAATGTTTATTCATTCTCTGGACACTTATAACTGGACTTCTTGTGTACTGGCAGCTGATAAACAAGAAGAAACGTCCCAGGCTCTGTCCTCAAGGAACTCATAGGGTTGTGGGTGAGCAAGATAAAAAATACCAGCAATTTTGGTACAACATAATGCTGTAATAATGGTACCACATAGGGTGATATGGGACCATAGAAGATGAGCACCTAATTCACATGAAAATTAGGAAGTAGGTCTGAAAAGTTTCCCCAAGGAGCTATTACCTAAGCCTTGGATGAGTAATAATTATGCCCTTTTTTCTTCATTTCCTATGTGCTACACAGAATATAAGATCTCTTAGGGCAGAGGCTTCACCTGTTTGTACGCTGCTATATCTGCAGTTCCTAGAATAGGACCTGGCAGGTAGTAGACACTAGATGAATATGTAATAAATTCATTTACTCAACAAATACCTGATCTGATTTTCACAACAACCCTAATGACAAAATTGAAGCTCAAAGAAGAAAAGCAACTTGTCTATGACTGGCTTTTGGGTTTTCTTGGCTCAAAAGTTCACATGCTCATCTATTAGGCTGTCTTGTCATTTAAAAGGGGAATGGTAGTAGAGAGACAAGATAAAGGGCTTTTCAAGCAGATACACTTAGGTTCAGAGGTAGGAAAGACTGTGATGCCTCTGGGAGACAGCAAGTTGTTTAGTATGGACTGAGAACAGAGTACACAATGGCAGGAGATAGGGCAAGGACCAGGGGCAGAAAGGCACTATGGCCAAGCTAAAGAGGTCGACCTTAATTCTGAAGGTGTTTTGGAACCAGGAAGTGCTTTAGGGAGGGAAATTAATGGTGAAATTTGCAGATCAAGAAGGTCTGATGCTGGCAGTAGTACAGAGGATATACCGGAGAAGATTCAAATGAATCAGTGATGAAAGCCTAAACTAAGACAGAAGCCAAGGGGTTGTAAAAGAAAGCACAGATTGGAGATATTCAGAGGGTGTAACCGTTAGGATTTGCTGACTAACGGGATGTGAGCACGGATGCTGATGGGGGTTAAGTATCAGTAGTAAAGGAGAAAGAGACATTTCAAATGAATCCCAAGTTTATGGCTTGGGTGACCAAGTGGATAATGGTATCATTTATCAAGCTAGGAAATACAGAATGAATTGCTCTTCTGGAAGAAATGTTCTCAATGTGTTTTGGATATAGAGGAGTTACCTATAGGACATCCTAGTGGTGACAATGAGTGGTCCCTGGGCTTCACACATAGTGGGTGTTCATTAAGTATTTGTTGAATAAAGGAATATGTGGTCTTTGAACGTATGTTTGACTCAGAGACATATAAGATTTGGAGGAAAATATTTCCAGGTGATAACTGAAGCTGTGGGTGTTGATGTTCTCACTCAGGGAGAAAGAGAAGGCCTGGGATGGAACTTTTGAAAAGCTGAATGATAAAAGAGAAGACTGCAAAAAGAGACTGTGAAAGATTTTTCCTGATGGGGCAAATCACCAGAGGGAGTGCTCTCACCAGGCCCAGGGGAGAAACAGGTATCAGAGAGGAGGGAGAGGTCTCTAGGACCAAACGTCACGGAAAGTTTGAATCAGATAAGGGCAGAGGAGTGTTTACCAGGTTTGATAAGATGCTCTCCAAGATATTTTTTAAGAGGTTGGATTTCAGATTAGCCCCATCGATGATTACTGGAGAAAATAAAGAAATCTTCAATAAGTAGAGAAAGCTGCAATTCTTTGCAAAATCACTAATATTCTGACTTAACAAAGATATTGAAGGAAAGAGGAGATATTAAATCGAGGGTCATATATATCGTATCAGCAACCAACCAGAATCAACAAGTATTTGCAGTAAAAAGCTCCCAGCAATATTGGAGGGGGGCAATATGTTAATGAGCACCTGCTAGGCACCACATGAACTGATCCTACCTCTGAGCCCCATTCTAGTGGGGTCAAGACCTATCCCCGCCAAAGAAAAAAAAAGTTCAAATATTTAAAATGCATGTTTGGAAAGCAGGATTTCTAAGGCGGACCCAGAGGACACAGAGCCATGAGAGCAAAAAGCAAAAAAGGAAACAAGCAGCAGTCCCAGCACGCTGTTCAATCAAGGAAGACGGAACTGGGCTCCAACCCAGATCTTAATTTTCAGAGTTCCTAGGTTATAGCACAATCCCGTTTCTCTTGAGACTTAGGCCAGCAAGCACTGATAATTGCTTATTGGCAGAAGTCATTGTCTCTCTCCTTCTCCAATACATGAGGTTCATCTAGAATAGGGATTTTGCATTGCCTTGGGTTTGAGACATGCAAAATACAATAGCAGAGAAGATATGAAATCATTAGCCAGGAATGGAGGTTGATCCTGATTTCATCCCACAAGCACCTACTCATCACAAATGCCTTTTCCATGTTAGAGTGTGTTCACTGAAGCTGATAATCGCTGCTGTCAAAGGCATTCACAGCTGTCACAGCACCTTCAGTGGAGGCTTCCTTAGATTGTTATCACCTCTGAATGCAGACAGAAGATTCCACTTAGCAGTCACCATTGCTGCCCTGGGACAAGTAATTTCTCCTGTGTGTATGTCCTAGGATATTTTCAAGTGGGGAATGGCAGGGACATGTTATCAATCAATGGATTAAAATATGCTCCACACTCAAAATGATAGCAGTGAATAAATATGCCATTGGCCAGCCAGCCAGTGGCGCTGGCCCTGTAATCACATTGGTGGCATAGAAATGTATTTGAGAATGATCCTTGCTCACACTCTAACCTGGAGTCATAGAAGATTTTATTAGTTCTTCCTTAGATCTGATGAGAATTTTATGATATGTGTATGCCTCCTGGCTTTTAGTAATATCATTTTATTTAAGAAAAATTGGTGCATGTTTTCCCCCAGATGAGGACAGCCCTTTTCAAAGCCAGCCTAAACAGGTGTTCTCCTCCAGGACTGACTTCTGAGATTCGTTGTCTTTGCAGATTATTTATCGACCACATTTATAGTTATGCTGGTATGTTCACAAGGCAGAATTTTGTAAGCCTCCTGCCTATTTGCAAGTAAAATAGCAAGGTTTCCTTAATGTCAAAGCACTGAACACACAATTGCCGAAGATAAGATTTCTCTGTGTGTTGGAATGTTCTAATTTTCTTTTTCTTGAATTTCCTCAAGGTTGGACTTAATTTTGTGGAATAACTCATAAAACATGATGGGAATGCAATTTAAAAACACTTGCAATGCATTGTGATTTCTGTAATCATTCAATCAAATCTGTGCAATGTGAGGTTTCAGTCTATTCAATAAAAATTTGCTTTTGAATTATACCATCTGGTTAAATTTAAGAGCTTTAAATATGTTTTCTATAAAAATACAATGTGATAAATGTTATAATTGAAGAATGTATTAAGTATCACAGGAATACAGGGACTAAAGTAATCATGCCTGGGGAAAATAGGAAAAGCTTCCCCAAGGCTTGTATTAGGGCCAATCATGCGTTCAACAAAAATCTGAGCACCTACTATGTGCTAGGAACAATTCTAGGCATTGGGGATGCAGAAATTAACAAACGACAAAATTCCCAGCCTTCATGGAACTTACACTAGAGTATATGAGCGGGCGTGTTGTGGAGTACGAGAGTTGGATATGAGATCAGATAGATCGCTGAGGGACCAGCATGGACAGGACTTTGAATGGCCATGGTAAAGACTTGGGCGTGGAACCACGGTTAGAAACCATTAATTTGTAGTAGTGTCTGTTGGTACAGACGTGAAATTTTCTTTAACAATGACATTAATAGCTATAGCAACATCTAACGTCTGAGTACTTTTTATGGGCCAAGTGCTACGCTTTAATTGAATAGGTATTTTAATCCTCACAGAAACTTATGAGGAAGGGGTGATTTTTAAATCCTGTTTGTCAGAGGGGTTAACGAGTTAAATCACTTAGCCTGATCACTAGCCAGGAAGTGGCAAAGCTGGGCATGAACACACATGCCAGGTGTCAAAAGCCGTCATTCTTACTCACTAACTCAGCCTGCCTTCCACTAGGCTCTGATAAAACCTGGGCACGAGAATACAGAATTTAGGGTTGGGGAGTAGCAGGGATGAGATGGCAGAAGGACACAGAGGCAAGAGAACATAGATTCTGGAAGGCAATTTACCTAGGCAGCAAGGAGGTAAAGCCAGGAGGAGGCTGGAGGCAGAGAGAATGAGTTAGGGCTGGAGACTACACAGGACAGCAGGATCCCTGGTGGTGAGGGACTGGAGGAAGAGGACCACGGGAGTTGTAAATTACAGTCAAGGAAAAGGGAGGGGGGGGAGGGAGGAAGAGATACCAGGGCTTGGGGTTAGCAGTATATGTGATTGAGAGAGGAAAATAATTTTCTTATCTTTATTTATAGTGATTAACTTTTTTTCTGAGTAAACCTTAACTAGCAATGTCCATTTCTTTGCTATCTTCTGGAGGAGAGAGGAGACCGCAGGCATTTTTTTGGTATGTGTTTTCAAAGTTAAAATCTGCTTTCGTTTTCACTATGCCAAGACTGTGATAGTTCAACCATCCAGCTATAGACTTGCCTATTTGAACGCTCTCACTGAAATGTGTCCATGCCCAAGTTTATGAAATTCCTTTATTTCCTTCCCCTATTTCCACGTTTAAGTAAAACACAACTTGTTGAGCTGACTGGGTAGGACAACTGAAAAGGGACAAAAGGCATCTTGGGCTCAATTGGGTGACAAGGGAGATGAAGAAACTCTAGGTATCATGAACAAATAAATAATTTCCCAGAAGACTCAGAAGGTTTCAAGAAACAGTTTCCTCAGGGCTCCTAAAAGTCAACTAACCCATTGGGATTTATTTCTGATTTTGATATTAAAAAGTCCAAAGTGAGAAGAGACTCTTTAATATAAATACAAAGCCAAGGGCATGGTTGGGGGAACAGTAGTCATAACAGGTACCAGTGGCCTCCAGAGTTTCAGATCCACTTAGTACCCAGGCCACCAATGGCAACCAGAGACATGAGGAGGGAGGGGCTTTCTGATCCTGGGGCTTGTGTGGAGTCTGGCGAGCATGGCTACAGAGCTACGGCTCACACATGGCTCCTCTTCAGCATGTCAAGGGAACATGAGGCCAGCAGCTGGGAAGCAGTGTGAGTAATGGATGAGAAATCCCAATTTCTGACCTCATCCAAATAACATTTTTAAAAAGAAAATTAAAGAAGCTTACTTCATTAAAAAAGAAAAAAAGAATGCAACTGGAAATCATGAAGTAAGACTAAGTTTCCGTCAGCAATGTTTTAATTAGAGCTTATATTTTATTTACCCGAGAGCTTATAATGCCAAGTATCTTTAGGTCCTCAATTCACATTCACTGAACACCTACAGAACATGAAACATGAGGGGTCCATCTACAGAGTACAGCACACAAAAACAAAGGGTCACCTTCAAGTAGCTTCAATTTAATTTCTGTATGAAAGAATCAGACCCCTAGGAAATTCAAAGGGATCTTAGTCTTAACATCATAGGGAGCCACAATGAGTTAATAGTTAGCTGATAGAGCTAGAATCAATCCTTGGGATTAACTCCCCTACACAGCCTGCCTTTCATATCCTTCCCCAAGCCCCCATTTCCATACTCTTCAGGGAGGATCTTATCAGCCTTCAAGGATGCAATGGGATCATTACAAATGGGAAGTAATGGCATGCAGTGCAAAGAGCATGTCTAGTGAATTATTATTTTTGCCTTCCCCTCCTTCTTCTGGGAACTATTCCTTCAAACCTTGTAATTCTAGTAGAACTTGCCAATTATAATATTCCATCCTCCTGGTCCTAAGGATTGGTTCAGAGTTAGGCAAGTGACCCAAGCCAGGCCATTTAGAATATTTTTCTAGGATTTTTAAAAATTAGAGCTGCAATGTGTGTGAGTGCGCACGTGCGCGTGCATGTGTGTGTGTGTTTGGAAGCAGAGGGAGGTGGTATCCTCCTTATTGATGGTAGCACTTTAGAATTAAGAAAATATAGTATAAATTGTTAGGCAAGAAAAAGAAATAAAAGGCATCTAAATCTGAAGGGAAGAAGTTAAACTGTAACTATTAGCAGATGACATATTATATATAGAAAACCCCAAAAACTCCACCAAAAAACTGTTGGCACTAATAAATGAATTCAGTAAAGTTACAGGATACAAAAGCAATACACAAAAATTTGTTGTGTTTCTACACTAATAACTATCAGAAAGAGAAATTAAGAAAGTAATCCCATTTACAATTGCATCAAAAAGAATAAAATACCTAGGAATAAATTTAACCAAGGAAGTGAAAGGTCTGTACACTGAAAATTATAAGACATTGATGAAGGAAATTGGAGAAGACACAAATAAATGGAAAGATATTCCATGTACATGGATTGGAAGAATTAATATTGTTAAAATCTCCATATCACCCAAAGCTATTACCTATAGATGAAATGCAATCCCTATCAAAATTCCAATGGCATTTTTCATAGAAAACAAACAATCCTAAAATTTGTGTGGAACCATGAAAGACCCTGAATAGCCCAAGCAATCTTGAGAAAGAAGAACAAAACTGGAGGCATAATGCTTCCTGATTTCAAAGTACTTTATAAAGCTATAGTAATCAAAACAATATGGTATTGGCATAAAAACAGACACACAGATCAATGGAACAGAGTAGAGAGCCCAGAAATAAACCCACACATATATGGTCAATTAGTTTTTGACAAGGGAGCCAAGAATATACGATAGGGAAAGGACAGTCTTCAATAAATGGTGTTGGGAAAACAGGACAGCCACATGCAAAAGAATGAAACTGGACCACTATCTTACACCATACATGAAAATTAACTCAAAATGGATCAAAGACTTGAACATAAGACCTGAAACCATAAAACTCCTAGAAGGGAAAATAGGTGGTAACCTCCTTGACATCAGTCTTGGTGATGATTTTTTGGATTTGACACCAAAAGCAAAGGAAACAAAAGCAAAAACAAAGTGGGACTGCAAACTAAAGGGCTTCTGCACGGCAAAGGAAACAATCAATCAGGTTCCTGCTTTGTCCTCTGGGGCCATAATTTTTGACACTCTTCCTTTCTGGAGGGTGGATCTATTTCTCCTCCTCTTGAATCTGGGCAGGCTCTGTGGCAGCTCTGAGCAATAGATTTTGGTAAAAATTATGCCAACAAGCGCCTAACCTAGACCTTACAGTGACTGGCAGCTTCTGCCTCAGTCTCTTGGAAGCCAGCTGCCCTGTAAGAAGTTCAACTACCCTGGGACCACCATGCTGTGGGAAGTACGAGCCATGTAAAGAGGGCCCAGAACGGGAGACATGGGGAGGAGAGAGGGTGAAAGAGGGAGGAGGTGAACTTACAGAGTTCCAAGTCTCCAAATACGTGACTGGTGAAGCATTCTGCAGCCCCGCCCACCAGAGCTGAGGGTGAGCCGCTGTGTGGATCAGAGAAGAATTGCCTAGCCAAGACATTCCTGAATTCCTGATCCACAAAACCATGAGCCATATAGCAAAATGGTTATTTTAACTTGATGAGTTTTGGGGTAGCCTGTTATGCAGTAATAGATAACAACGACACCCCATTGGTTATCTATTGCTGCATAATGAATCACCCCAAAGCTTAGTGGGTTAAAACAACAGCGATCATTTTATTCTCTCTCATTATTCTGGAGGCTGGCTGGGCTCAGCCAGGTGGTTGTTCCTTATGATCTCACACAGTTGTAATTAGAAGATGGCTAACTACTGAAGTCATCTTCATGGCACAGCTTTGTCAGTCTCACAGCTGGTGGTTGAGGCTGCCTTTTGGTTGGGACCTCAGCTGGGGCTCTGGTGATAGAACACCTACACACACTCTCCACGTGGACTGGGCTCTTGCACAGCAGCTGGATCCCAAAGCACTGTCATCCCTAAAGAGCAGGCAGAAGGGCATGGCAGTTTTAAAATCTAGTCTTAGTTATAAAGCATAACTTCTGTCATACTTTGCTGGTCAAGGCAACCAAAAAATCCACTCAGATTCAAGGGGAAGGGATATTGTCTCCACTGATATTCTAAATGGGAGGAATGTCAGTACCACACTGTAAGAGAAACACATGGGATGGAGCTATTGTGGTGGCCATCTTTGGAACATACATTCTGCCACACCCACCCCGCTCTACCTTCTTACTCCCCATTTCTTCAGTGTGGGGTTGTTAAAGCAGGAATCCAAGAGAAGAAAAGAATCAGTGCTCAAGGCTTGAGTTTCAAAATAGTCTTTGAAGCCCATGACAGAATAAATTGAAGAAAATTTTATGAGCTTCAAAAGTCTGATTTTCAAGTATCAAAAGCTTAAGATCCTTGAATGATTCAGAACCTAAAGTTCATGTTATAAGCCACAAGACTAATGACTAATTGGAGACTATTGAGGGTAAGGGCTTGTTGAGCGTCCCTGACAAGACCCCAGGCCCACTTGGTATTTTGTGAGTAACGGGAACCTGTCCATTTTTATACCTGGAAGCCTGAGGGATGGCAAAACCACGCGGAGTTTCCTGAATCACCGTGGCACAGAATAGGAGGGAAAGACGTAGGTGAAGGGTTTAGGGTGACACTGATTTTTCTGCAGAACTGCTAAATATTTCAGGGGAGTGGGAGGAGAACACACCTGACCCCATATGGTAGTGACAGAAACATCAGCAGAAAATAGGCCTCTACTGCTGACCGAGCCAGTTTTCCTGAGGGAGGGTTGCCATGAGAGCAACTCAAAAAAATCAGATCTCCATTCAGGTTTCCAGAAGCACCTTGTAAAAATGTGGTGTGGTGTCTGTAGTCAGCATTGCATTCTCTCACTTACTGAATAAGCAGACCAGAGGCAGAAGCAGAAATTAGGTTGGCACCATTGGTTTGGACAATACACAGTGCATTTAGCGAGAAAGCTTCCCCCTATTTGTTCCCTCCCTTTCCATGTTTCCTGCTTGAACTGAACCCAGATCTAGCACTCAGTTTTGACTCCACAGAATCTTTTTTTTTTTGTTTGTTTTGTTTTGTTTTGTTTTAGCTTTATTTTGTATATATTTTAACTATATATATATTTTTTATTAATGTTATGATAGATTACAAGCTTGTGAGACTTCAGTTGTACATTTTTGTTAGTCATGTTGTGGGTACACCACTTCCCCCTTCGTACCCTCCCCCCACCCCCCCTTTTCCCTGGTAACCACCGATCAGATCTCCTTCTCAATATACTAATTTCCACCTATGAGTGACTCCACAGAATCTTTGTCCTTCCCCGTGTCTCTCTGATTCGGTCACCACACCTGTTCATTTCACAAGGTGACATGTAGGTCCCTCCCTTTCCTCTCCTGCTCCTAACACCCTACTGCAGACATAGTACCCCATGCCTAGACATAGAGATAACTTTCCTCCCTTCTTTTTCAAAAGTCTTCAGCGGTCCCCTATCACTTTCAGGATAAAAATTGCAAGTTTTGCTTTTCGCATTCAAGGCCCTTCACAACCTAAGTACCATTAGAAACATATACCCCACCACCTATAGTAAGGGTGGGATTTAACTTGGTTACCTAGTTCTGCCTCCTGCTATCACCATAAGAAAAGACTTCGTCTATATGTAATAAGCAGAGAGAAGAGCCTGTAAACTTTCCCATTTGGAATCCCTGACAAATGTTCTTGTAGAAATAGATTCTTCCATTCGATGGTTGTATTGGGCTATGTTCAGTGGGACTGCCAGACCTCTAAGCTGCTATCTGAAAATGACTTCAGCTGCTTCATTAGAAAGCTAGGAAGAGGCTATTAGTCAAATGAATTATGAGGCAAATGTAACAATATCTGAGTTGTACTTCTCCTTAGACTCCCTGTCCATCCAGGACGTCCGGGACCAGGAGAGAGAGCCAGGACGTTCAGCCACCACCATTCTCATCTTCACAACTGCTCTGACTAATCAGATTATATCATTAAAGTCAGAATCACTGTTTTCAGCAAATTAAAATATCAGCTTAAAAGTTCCTAGGCAATATCGCTTGGAAGAAGTAAAGAACCAGAGCATTGCTATTTCCTACTGCTGGTTAGAATGTTCAAAGTTTGGCAGAGGGTAAGTTCTGAGGCTGGACGACAAGGCTAAAAAAAGTTTCTCTGGCTGGTCACTTCCATTTGGACACAACTTGCTGAACAGCAGCCTCACATTCTGCACGCAAAACACTCGACTCTGGGTAAAATAAATCATATCATGAGTGGCCTCCTCCCTCATTCACAATACTTGAGAAGAGTTCCTGAAGCTTGGACACAGTGCTGTGGAGGTGAGCCAATAAACTTCACAGCAGTTCTGAGACAGCTGCAAATCCATGCTTATGTCATGCATTGTACAAATACTATATAAAGGATACGACATTCAGATCAAGAGAAGAAAGATGGCTTTGCTAGTGCTAATCAAGATGAGAAGCTTGATTTCACTAAAAAGGCAAGAATAATCCCCTGTTTCCTAATTATGCAATTCTAAAATGTATAGTTAATCTTTATTACTTTTTGTGTGTGTGTGAGGAAGATCGGCCCTGAGCTAACATCTGTTGCCAGTCTTCCTCTTTCTGCTTGAGGAAGACTGTTGCTGAGCTGACATCTGTGCCAGTCTTCTTTTATTTTATGTGGGATGCTGCCACAGTGTTCCTTGACGAGTGGTGCTAGGTCTGTGCCTGGGATCTGAACCTGTAAACCCTGGGCCACTGAAGTGGAAGCATGCGAACTTGACCGCTACACCACCGGGCCGGCCCCTATATTACTTTTCTTATTTTATTTTGTCCACTCCCCCTCCTCCAAGCAAAATAATCATTTACTTCTATCCTTTAAAATTATCGCTCTAGTCATTCAACATGGAGGAAAAAAACCAACATCAAGCCAAACCAAAAAGAATTTGTCAGTCCTCTCTGAGTTTTCCATATTGATTTTACCCCAGGAAAGACAATGTCCTATGCAATGTGAGATGTTGCTGTCCCTAACATTTTCTGCAGTATAAAGGAAAATACTAAATTTACAGAAAAGATCTTTTTCTGATTCCCCTTGAACATCAGGCAAATGTGAGAGCCAAATTTTCTGCATGATTTTACGCATGATTGTAATTCTCTCCAAAATGGGAAATGGAGGTTAAGTGAACTTTTGGATCCTGTCCCATGGATCTTAGAAAGTTTTATTAATCTCAAGATTCTTGTTTCCATTTGCTAAAGAAAAGCAAGTTATATAGCTATTGGTAGAATTGAAATATACAAATATTTATTTGCATAAAATGGTTTGTTCGACTGCAGTCTGAAAAAAATGGCATTTATAGTCAAAAGGCTTTCAGCAAATAATTGCAACGGCTATTCCATGAGTGAGGGATGATGTCAGGGTGCCAATGAAAGGAAGAGGGACCCAGAGAGCTCAGAATTTATGAAGGGGTTTGAAAAGATCTCTATTCTTCCCAAGCTTCAAGTCAGCAGTTTAAAAACCTTTAGTAAATAGGATGAAGACTGGGAAGTTGCTAAAATCCCAGCTCATGGTAGCAGAGAGAATTAGAAGCTCACTGAAAACTCAAATATTCAGAGCCCTAGAACTGTGAGTGCTTCTAATGCAATAAAACCTGGGTGCTTCCCTCAGTTTCCCCCGACACAAATCAAATCATTAAAAGATATGTGACAGAGCTGGGATACATTATTAGCTCAAAGCATCAATTCTTTGCCATTTATATGAAGATTTTGACCAAAAAGTGATGTTGTTTAACCGATTTTTACTGTGGCGTATGGAAGTTTAGTGCAATATCTTTGACATTTATGATTAAATAAAACATATTTAGGTTATCACATTCTTATTATGACAAATATTTGACCATATCACAAATTTTGCCTAATAAAATGACTATATCTTCACTTCTCAACTAGACTGAAGAGATTCTACTAGGTAAGAAACAGCAAGACATTAGTAAATTTAAAAATAAATATATCATCCTAGGTATCATTTTTGTCAGTAGCGTCAGTTTAGATTACCTCAATGAGTCTGAGAATATTACACATCTTTGCTTTATTTCCTCTTTTCTTTTTAGAACGCATGCTGTTCAAATATCTACCCAACTACCAAATTCTATCAATTCTTCTCGAATTGCTTCAGTTTGTGTTTTCACCAAATTCACATCACCTGATATGTAGATGAATGAAAACTTCCAAAAGATTTTATGTCCATGCTCTCCTTTGCTTCCAATCCATTTTATACATGAATAATTTACTACTTGTAATTTGTAAATGTAATATGCACATGTTAAGAATCTGACAACTACAGAATGTGTAATATTAAAAGCAAACATCTCTTAGTACTATCTCTAACCACAGTCCTTTAAAAAAACACAAAAGAACAAAATTTCTGTTTTTAGTTCTTCAGGGGTTACAATTGTATCTCTAAAAATTCAGATATAGTCTATTCTTGATTTATCAACATGGTATCTATTTTTCTACTATGAAAGAAATTCCACATACTTCTATTACTTCTCACCTCCCCTGTCAATTATTGGTAGTATTTTAAATTATTCTAGTGGTTACTTTTACAACTTGAAGTAACATTCTTAAAGTTATATTTCTTAACTCATTCCAAGGCACATTACCTATTGACACCATTATGTTTCTTCTCAAACTTCCCTGCTTTTAATTTGCCGGGTTTTACCATTATGTGTCCTTTATCCTTTATATTTACATTATGTAACTATAACTGTATGATGTTATACATGTATGATATATAAATATTATATGTATATATGTATATGTTATATATGTATAATATGACTGTAGTTAAGTATTCCCTTTCCTACCATAGATTGCTTCTAAACTTGAAATCTAGTAAATGGCATTTACAATTATGTAATTTCTTATTCTCTTCAAAAATCAAGTTGTATTACCTTCCAAAGAGACAGAAATATAAGCTTTTCATTAAATCTTGCAATCAGAAGAATATTCTGACAAAAGCATCAAGGTCAAATGGATTCTCTTTTTTCACATGCTATTAATTGTTCAAAAGTACACCTCATTTTAAGATTAAACTTGAATCTTAACATATATGTTTGACGTATGTGTATCTATATCTCTTACATCTATATAGTTTGTTTTTCCCAGAGCTATCAACTACTTTTTTGACAGAAGAAACATACCATCATGGTATGATTTTAAAAAACTCAGACTTTAGATCTAAATATATGTAATAGAATCTGACTTTTCCCCCCAAGACATTCTTCATGGAACCCACTATCTAATTTGGACCAGTTGCTTTGATATTACTGCTGGCATCCTGATAGTTCTTATAATTGGACTCTTCCACTAGTTCTTTGGTTTTTGGGTTGTCTTTTTTTTCTTTTATATTTTCCTGAAGTATATCTTCAGTTACTTTTTGAGAGGCAAGAGAGAAAGTTTATGCTTTTTCATGTCAGAAAATGTCTATTTGCTCTCATATTTTATTGATGGTTGGGCTGAGTATAGAACCATAGCTCCAAAATCACTTCCCTCAGAACTTAGAAAGCATGGCTCCTGTCTCCCAGCCTCCAGCACTGACTATCAAAGTTTATGCCGTTCAGGTGATCACTCTTCTGTGTGTAATCTCACTGTCTGGCCTTCCACTTGAGAAGCTCTAAGATATGTTACCCTGAAATTTCACCAAAATGGGTTCAGGTTTTTTAATTAATCCTACTCAACATTCAGTGATCTCTTTTAATCTGAGTCTTTATGTTTGTATTTCTTTCTCTCTAATGTCTTTGTCTTTTCCTTTAAAGAATCCTCTTAGTGTCGGAAGTTCGAGATCATTCTTCCCTACCTCTAATATTTTTCTCATATTTTCCATCTTCTCCTCTTTTGCTCTATACTCTGGAATACTCTTTAGCCACATTCAGTAAGTCCTTTTTTGAGTTTTAATTTGATAATTACATTTTTAATTTGTAAGAACGCATGTTTCCTAACTGCTTCTTATCCACAATGACTTATTTTTTGGGAAGGGGCTAGAGGAGTTTAATGGAAGAGCTATTTTTTGTACTATCAAAAGCATAGTGATTGGATTTCTTATTTCCTTTTATTCTCTAAATTGTTTCATGTAGATTATAATTCTCCGAATTATTTCATCTTATATTTTTTTCATTTTTCTTTTGTTCTTTTTTAACTAGAAATATAATCCTATGCCCTTTCCATCTTCTATAAGTTTGTCAATTTCTGGTTCCCATTCATGTTTCCAGAACCGCCATAGATTTGTTCTTCTAAAGTTTGGTTATTATTTGAATTGAAGATCTGGAAAGAAGGGAAGCAAAACTTCTCTGTGTGTTTAGACTACCATCTTAAAACAAAACATTAATTTTTCTGGAGAGTATTTACATCATGTTCAGTATTTCCTATTATCTAAAAATATAAAGTTTAAATAACTTAGTCTGGTAATTGAGGCTCAGCACAGTTAGACCCCAGCTCATCTTTCTCCCTTAATCCCCCATTAGTCACATTAAAGAGTCAGTCATCCCTCTACCCCCTTGAGATGGTCTCTGCTCTGTTCCTTGTACCTCTGACTGGTGCCTGGAATGTCCTTTTCCTCCTTTTCACCTACCTGTACTTTTACAAAGGTAGGCTCAGCTTAAAGTGCATCTCTTCTGAAGCCTCTATGACCATCCTAGGACACCCAAAAATCTGTATTATTTAAAAACACTTATCGAGTCCCATCCAGGTAAAGGATTCTATTCTTCATGCCAGCAATGTCAATTTTTCCAACAAAAATTCTCCTCTACCATTTTCACCTTGAAATCCAAGATAATTTTACCAAAGTAGAATTAAAATTTAATAGCTTCATGTTTTGATATCTTACCATATAGTAAAAATATCAAAGTTTTGATGAGATGCAGCTTTTTAAAAAAAAGTAGTGTGTCTGAGCCAGGCAACTTTTGTTACATATTGTTTTCTTTCTTTCTTTCTTTCTTTCTTTCTTTCTTTCTTTCTTTCTTTCTTTCTCTCTCTCTCTCTTTCTTTCTCTCTCTCTCTCTCTCTCTCTTTCTTTCTTTCTTCTTTTTTGGTGAGGAAGATTGGCCCTAGGCTAACATTTGTTCAATCTTCCTCTATTTTGTATGTCGGATGCCGCCACAGCGTGGCTTGATGAACGATGTGTAGGTCCATGCCTGGATCCGAACCCATGAACCCCAGGCCAAAGCAGAGTGTGCAAACTTAAACACTATACCACTGGGCTGGCCCCATATATTGTTTTCTTGAATAGGAGGCAAGAGTGGTTGGATACTCTCGTTTCAAGGGACCTTTATAGAATTCATTACTCCTGGTTGGAGGCAATATCATTACACAGTGTTCCAGGCACTCAATTCATATTTTTTGACAAAGCAAGAAAAATTTTTCTCTAAGCCCAGCACTGGAAAAGGATGCTAATGGTTCAGTCCAGCTTATAAACCAAAGTAATGTTGTATGAGTGGCATTACTTCACACAGGTCTGAAACACTGCACTCTCCAAGAGCAAAAATAAAGTTAGAGACACAAGAATCCTATGAGAGAAACTCTGCCAAGTAGATATTATACAGCCTAGTCATCGCCTCGAGAAATCACAGCAGAAGAACACATCAGTGTTTTCAAACACCAGGTCCAATAAAGGCTTAACACCGCACCCCAAAGATGGAGTATGATGTATTGGAAAATAAAATATCCTCAGAGCCTAGAATTTAGTCCTCTAGGGAGGCACTCTGAGGCTTCTCTTGACCTTTACTGTTCATTTTCCCTTATGTAGTTTCATATTAACCTGATAACCTTAAGTTTATTCGCATTCCTTTCTTGAAGACTGAAACATGACTAACTTCAGACTAGAGACAAACTTAGTGCATGAATTTTAAGCTGAATGATATTTGAGATAAGGGATGCTGAAAATCTGTGTCATCCATACTACAAGTCACTGGGCAACCTGATGCCATTTTATAGACTATACAGCATTCAAGAAGCATATATTAAGTGTCTAATGTCTGGGGCACATAATTAAGTGCCTAATTAAAATAGAATGCATAATCTATTGCTCTTGAGAATATCATGTTTTGGAAGTCAAAGATTATATATGTGACACTAACAACGAACTAGCAGAAAGACAAATCAAGAATAAAATCCCGTTTACACTTGCCACAAAAAGAGTACCTAGGAATAAATTTAACCAAGGAGGTAAAAAGACTCATACAGGGGCCGGCTCCGTGGCCGAGTGGTTAAGTTTGTGCGCTCTGCTGCAGCAGCCCAGGGTTCAGATCCTGGGCGCAGACATGGCACCTCTTGTCAGGCCACGTTGAGGCGATGTCCCACATCCCACAACTAGAAGGACCTGCAACTAAGATATACAACTATGTACAGGGGGGTTTGGGGAGATAAAGCAGAAAAAAAAAAAGACTCATACACTGAAAGCTCTAAGATATTGTAGAAAGACATTGAAGAAGGCAAAGAAATGGAAAGATATTCTGTGCTCATGGATTGGAATAATTAACCTAGTTAAAGTGTCCATATTACCTAAAGCAATCTACAGATTCAGTGCAATCCCAATCAGAATCCCAATAACATTCTTCGTAGAAATAGAACAAAGAATCCTAAAATTTATACGGAATAACAAAAGACCCCAAATAGCCAAAGCCATCCTGAGAAAAAAGAACAAAGCTGCAAGCATCACAATCTCTGATTTTGAAATATAGTACAAAGCTATAGTAATCAAAACAGTATGGTACTGGCAGAAAAACAGACACACAGATCAATGAAACAGAATTGAGAGCCCAGAAATAAACCCACATATCTATGGACAGCTAATTTTTGACAAAGGAGCCAAAAACTTACAATGGAGAAATGAAAGTATCTTCAATAAACGGTGTTAGGAAAACTAGACAGCCACATGTGAAAAAATGAAAGTAGACCAAAACTAAAAACTAAATTAACAAACCAAAATAAAAATTAACTCAAAATGGATTAAAGATTTGAATGTAAGACCTGAAACCATAAAACTCCTAGAAGAAAATATAGGCAGTACACTCTTTGACACCAGTCTTAGCAGTATCTTTGTCAATATGTCTCCTTAGGCAAGGGAAACAAGAGAAAAGAAACAAATAGGACTACATCAAACTGAAAAGCTTCTGCACAGCAAAGGAAACCATCAACAGTAAAAAAACACAACCTACCAATTGAGAGGAGATACTTGCAAATCATATATCCAATAAGTGGTTAATATCCAAAATATATAAAGAACTCATATAACTCAACAACAACAACAAAAAACAACCCGATCGAAAAACGGACAGAGCATCCGAACAGATATTATTCCAAAGAAGATATACAGATGGCCAACAGGCACATGAAAAGATATTCCTCATCCTTAATTATTAGGGAAATGCAAATCAAAACTACAATGAGGTATATCACCTCACGCCTATCAGAATGGGTATTATTAAAAAGATTAGAAATAATTGTTGGAGAGGATGTGGAGAAAAGGGAACCCTCCTACGCTGCTAGTGGGAATGTAAACTGCTATAGCTACTATGGAAAACACTATGGAGATTCCTCAAAAAATTAAAAATAGAAATACCATATGATCCAGCAATTCCACTTCTGGGAATTTATCCAAAGAAAATGAAAATACTAATTTGAGAAGATTCATACACCCCTCTGTTCACTGCAGCATTATTCACAATGGCCAAGACTTGGAAGCAACCTAAGTTCCCATGATGGATAAATGGATAAAGAAGGTGTGGTACATATATATAATGGAATACTACCCAGCCATAAGAAAGATGAAATCTTACCATTTGTGACAACATGGATGGACTTTGAGGGTATTATGTTAAGTGAAATAAGTCAGACGGAGAAAGACAATTACTGTATAACTTCACTCATGTGGAAGAAAACCAAACACACACATAGATATGGAGAACAGATTGATTGTTACCAGAGGGGAAGAGGGTAGCGAGAGGGCAAAAGAGGTAAAGGAGCACGTGTATGGTGATGGATGACAACCAGGCTTTTGGTGGTGAACATGGTGTAGTCTATATAAAAATCGAAATATAATGATGTACACTTGAAACTTACATAACGTTATAAACCAATGTTATCCCAATAAAAAAAAGATTACTTATGCGAAACATTTCTTAAAAATCCAACGTAATACCCAACAAGGAATTTTACAGTATAATAACTATAATCACAGGGGATGTGGTATAACACTTCCAGTCAGGGGTATTATTTAACCAGTTATGATCTATACGTTTAAAGCCTACCAAAGTTAGCTTTGAAACAGACTTCATACATCAAACAACGGCAGGTTGCAATAATAATGGTATGTCAACTCTATAGACTATTCCACAGACATCGTGACTACAATCACAAATATGCATGGCAGTCTGGGAAACGGCTCATGACAAAGTCAAAAAGCACATACAAAAGTATACACAAGACATGGTTACTATGTAAAATTATATGAATGAGGACTAGAAGGGAAAAGAAAAAGAAAACATCATTTGTTAGGGTAGGATTATAGGTGATTTGCTTTTCATGATTTCTATTATTTTAATAATGGAAATTTTGGAAATTCTATAGAGGTAGAAGAAAATATACATGTAAGAAACGTTTGAGAAGGAGGGCAGGCAGCATTTGAACTCTGGGAGATGTTTGGTTAAATGATTGTAGATGATCCAATACATAAGACTATTACAAGTATATATAAATACCAAGTGGCTTGAGACTTTTGCCCAGATAGTAATTAAGATGCTGGAATATAACTTTGTTTCTTGAGTAATTTTTATCCAAATGATCGACTATACATCTTTTATGACACTAACGGTTACATTTCCATGAAGTGGTAACCTATAATCAACATAACTGAAGTGGTGGGAGCATGGGAAGGGAAGGAAGGAGAGGACAGGAGGAATGTGGGTACACTTTGGAGGTAATCAGGATTCAACACACACACATACACACATGTACAGAATTAAAGTCATTGCCTCTTATTACTCCGCTCTACCTCCAGTCTTACCCCTGAAGGTTTTCCGCTTCTTGGGTAGTTCCAAACATGTGTGTCTGGCTGTGAGTACTGCTTGTGGAAATAACTTTGGATTCACACCCGCTTGGGTTCTAATCTTGTCTCTACCACTTACTAGCTACATGCCTTGAACAAGTTAGTAATCTCTCTGAAACTCAATTTCCTCATTTGTAAACAGCATAGACAAGTTTCACATGGGACATAGAAAGATTAACGAGACAACACATATGAAGTTGCTGGCAGAGTGCTTGAACACAGCAGGCTTCAGATAACTTTTGTTCTCTCCCCACAATTTCCCTGCCTTGTACACGGGATTCTGGTGCTCAGGTATTAGAGAGACTGTTTAGGTAGAAATGAAGGTGGATCCACCTTGGCTGCAGGTTTTTCAGAGCTTGCCCCCTCTTCCATACTTAACCCTCACATGGATCAGAATCCCTTGGCTATAATCAACTTGCTGATGGCAGGATGAGTCCAGACTTGTTTGAACATCAAGGACCAGAGTGAATTTCCTGGGTTGGCTCTATTTGTAAACTGTATTTAAAATGTCAGTTTTATCTAATCTGGCTTCTAGAGCTGACTGTCCAATACAGTGGCCGCGTGTGGCTATTGACGTTGAATTAATTAAAATTAAATAAAATTTTAAATGCATATAAAATGTTCCTCAATCACATAGCCACATTCCAAATACTCAATGGGCACATGTGGCTAGTGACTGCCAAATTAGACAGCACAGATATAGAACACTTAGAACTCTGTGGCTATCAATGGGAATAAGATATGTCATAGGGTTAATACCCATCATCTTTGTTCATTAATTCTCTTCTTTTTAATGACTCTCAGACTGGAAAAAACTCAGATAGGGAAGTGGGGTAGAAGAAACACATTTCTTCATTAGTGGACCTCAATACATAAGCATTCTAGTCACTAGGATTTGAGACATCAATAGCATTCTTTCCACATACCACAGCCCACTTGTAAAGAAAATTGTGATAAGATATGTCAATCTCAGAGTAATTTTAGTGACATTTTTTGCCAGCGAAAATAAATATCACTTAACTGGATCCTGGTAGTCTACACAAAAGGCGGAAAACTATAGGAATATACAATGTACTAAAGGTTTGCTAAGCAGTTGGCAGGTTTATTTCTATATGCAAAGCAATAGTTGCCTCTGGTACCACAAGTACCTATGACAGGCAATACAAGTTTGTGAATGGAGGATGTGACACCAAACTACTAAATAGACTGTTCAAAGTTTCCCTCGGAATCAGTCAAATCAATTACTAATTAAGTCTAGTCTCCAGTAATCTATTCCGTCAACAGAGGAGCCTGGTGAGTTAATTATAATCCCTGTACAATTATCATTATAAACCAAACAATCAGCAACTCTTAACCCAGTCATTTGGCTCCCAGAACTTTAAAAAAGAAAGAATAAAGCATTAGCCCACTTTAAAATAAACATATTATCCTCACGATCAATTTTCATGTTTCCGCAAAAAGGAGCTCGCTAAGTTTTCACCCGCCCAGGTACACGTGCCTCATTTGGACTGCTGAGCCCTGGGAAACAAAGGCGCATTGCCAAGAGGACCAGTACAACCATTAATTCATGGCCTCCAAACCTGAGTGGGTCTCAGTGCTTCCAGATCATCCTTCTGCTTCCCTAGTCAGCGCTGTCATTATTTGTAAACCAGACACATCAAAACTTTTTCAGCTTCTTTATCTCTCTGACCCTTCCACCTTCCCCTCACTCAGCAGATGACCTTGCCTCTGATTTCACAGAGCGTGTTGAAGTCACTACATAAGAATTTAAGTTTCCTGCCCCCAAACCTACACATTTACCTGCAAGGTAGCCTTCTTATTCTTTCTTGCTTGTTGCAGTGAAGAGGTGTATCCTGGTCAGTTGCGTCCTGCCTTCTCAAAGACCTGCTCTGTAATTTTTTATTGGTTCCTTCCCAGCAGCATTTGAACCACTCAAGTCTCTTCCACCTTAAACCAATTATTCTTGGTTTAAGAAGGTCCCACTCAAATATCTTAAGGCTTATCTAAACCTACCCTCTCCACTTCTCCATTTCTCCCTCACTGCTCAACATCTTGCATGCTGGGTCTCATTTTGGCCCTGCCATTGAAATTATCCTCACCATGATCACTAGCTATCACTTTGTTTCTAAAGCACTTTTTAGTCATTATCTTAGTTAACTTCTGTGGAACATTTGGAATTAATCGACCCTTTGTTCATTCTTGAAATGCTATTTTCCCATGGCTTCCATGATAGCATATCCAACTAATTTTTGTCCTATGTTTCTGGTGAAACGTGAAGAACGTGTAGCTCTAGGAGGGGAGGAGAAAGAAAAACATATGCCAGGTTCCCATGATGTATCCAACACTTATGTTACCTCAAATGATTCTCGCAACAAGCTCAAGATATACAAACTCAGTGAGGTCAAGTTATTCACCCAGATCCTAAGGAGGTAAATGGCAGATGTAGGAATTTGTTTCAAGTTTTCCTCTTTCTACCACTCATCTATTCATTACTTTTTAAATGAAATTTTAATTTAAATATCTAAAGTAAAACTTTATTTCTGTAGTCTGAGATGGGTAAAATACATATTATTGCTTCTGTGTGCATGAGGAATACTTAGGCTAATTCTCTTCTTAGTTCTTATTGCCTCAATGGTATAGACAAGGCAGGGAAAAATTACGGCAATGAGCAGAGAGCAAGCAGCCCACGAGAGTCAGAAGCCAGGTTCTGGTCTCACGGCTTTGTCACCAAATGTCTGACGCCTGTCTAGTCACTCAACTCTCCTTAGCCAAGAATATTCATCTGTAAAGTGAGTGAGTTGGAGGGGCCAGCCTGGAGGCATAGTGGTTGAGTTTGTGCGTTCTGCTTTGGCCACCCAGGGTTCACAAGTTCGGATCCCATGCATGGACCTACATGTCACTCATCAAGCCGTGCTGTGGTGGCATCTCACATACAAAATAGAGGAAGACAAGCACAGATGTTAGCTCATGGACAATCTTCCTCAAGCAAAGAGAGAAGGATTGGCAACAGATGTTAACTCAGGGCCAATCTTACTCACCCAAGGGAAAAAAAAATGTGTGTGTTTGATTAGACTATTATCAAGGTTCCTTCCAGCTGTTTAAAAAACAAAACACAAATGAAACCCTATTATTCCTAGTGATTTGCTTCAGTCATTAGTTGGTAAGAGCCAGGATGTAGGTCTTGCTGATCCCAGCCCTAGGCCCTGTGCATTCTCAGTGAACATACTCACTGGGGGAACTAACCGTAAATGTAGGCCAATTTTAATTGGAATGTTGATCAGTACAGGTACAACTAGGATAACCTTCAAATTTCCAGAAGCGAATCTCCCACAGATTCTGACACAATAACTAATGATGAAGACTGTGCCAAAGAGTAGCCATGACAAAGCTCTTCTAAAAGCTCCAGTTTCATCCCTACCCTCGTGCCTAGACAAGCTATCCTACTTATACTTACAATTTTTTTAAAGACTAACTACTCCACTAGATAGTGAGCTCTAACATCTCTGTCTTGTTCACCTTTATATCCCTAGCTTTTAACACAGGACTTGGCACATAGTTGGCAGTCAATAACTGTTTATGGAATGAATGACAAATCTCACCATCTGTGAGTATCCCAATTTCACTTCTCTGGGGGGTTTGGCTCAGATGTCATTTCTGCCCCCACCCCCACTCCTCCCAAACTCCCATCATATTTTAACTCCTATGGTGTGTCTCTTCTTGTGCATTTTATTATGATTATTTATGTGTATCTTAGCTCCCCAATAAGGTCAAACTCCGAAACAGAAGCTATTTTCTGCTCTCCATTGAAACCCTACAATACGGAGTTCATAGTAGGCACTCAAATGTTTGTGCAAGGAGCACATCATTCATCTTTATGTATACCAAACAGTCACACAGTTCTTTACAAATAGGACACATTGAAATATCATTGAATAGAGTAAATGTTATTTCTGATGACATTGTGGTGAGGCTAGTACCCTTGAACTGCAAATGTTCGTAAAGTACTCCAAATCTTTTAGGAAAAAATATGGTAAACTTAGATTCAAAGTCATAAAAATGGTCATATCCTTGAATAATAATCACACTTCTGGGACTTTGTCTTAAGAAGATAAACAAAAACAAAGAAAAAAACAAATTAAATTGAAGCCCACCAATCAAAATAACAACAAAGTCTACCAAAAAAGTTAGCATAGCATTTTTTTAGCAAAAAATTGAAAGATATTATAGCACATTGATACAACATACTATTCTATTCTAATGATAGTTCTGAGGACTCATGAAAGGTGCTTGTGGCTGTTGCTAAGTAAACACAAAGTTCACACGCACTATAACTGCTGTAGAAAAATAGGAATACTTATGGCAGAGCAAATATGCAAAAAAAAAAAAAAGGTTATTTTGGGATGGTGTTTGACAGGCAATTTTTTCCCACAAAGTTTCCTTTAAATTTGTTATATTTCTGCTAAAAAATTTGGTAGAGTCAACATTAACCTTTCCTTAATGTAGCTCTATTTTCCACGGACAGTTATTTAGTGAGGACCAAAGCATAAAATGACATTGTTTACTAAATAGCTTTTGCTCCAGTATTTAAGTTTAGGATTCAGGTGATGCCTGAATAGGGATGCCATTCAGTGTCACGAGGTATAAGTTACAGGCGTGCTGCACATGGTGCAGAAACAGATTTGGATGAAAAAGAAGCAGCTAGACCCAGCAAAGGATTCCAGGATCCCAGATTACCCACTCAAGGAAACTATGAATACTAGTTTCTGAGAGGGCTAAATAAGGAGGCCGCAATCTAGAACGGATATGAAGAGAAGGGAGAGGAATTAAGGATGGCCGTCTTCTTGATTCTCTACCATCTCCTATCCCCGTACCATGTATTATCTCACGAGAATCTGTAAACTATGGCCTGCCAGCCAAATGCCACTGGCTGCCTGTTTTTGTAAATAAAGTTTTTGGAACACAGCCAAACCCATTCATTTACGTATTGTGGATGTAGTCTTTTCATGCTACAGTGAGTTGAACAGTTGTGATTCATAGACTATAAGGCCCACAAAGCAGAAAATATTTACTATGTGGCTCTTTACAGAAAAAGCATTTGTCCTGTAGCCGCAGATTTATAAGCAGGTTTATAGAGAGACACCCAGTTTAGGTAATGGACCAACTTTTTCTATTACTCTTTCTTCAAACATGCCAGCCTAGAAAATAAGACGATCATATAACTTATCATCCAAACTGAGATACTTTCGAGAGTGAAAGGAGGTGCGAATGAGGCTGTACTCCAGGACAACGGAAGCAAACCAGGACCGTTCCAGACACCAGCCATCAGGGCCCCCACGAGAAGGGCTAGAAGGACAAGAGCAGCTCTCAGAGCACACTCGATTGCCTCGTAAGGGGCTGCTTTCCTAAGTACACAGAAAGCTTAGGTGACCCCTCTTTTTGGTTCTTCCTGTTTCAGTTTCCCTCAGACACCTTCCCTTTGTCCCGACCGTGCTCTAGTGCCGGCTCTGGTCCTTCAAGAGTCCAGCTGTTCGGACACCACTCGTGGTACATATCTCCACTTTCACTGAAGCAAAGGGGGGAAAGGTTATTCATCCACTGGAATAAACCTTAATTATTTCACATCAATACAAATAAGAATTTTGTACTTGCAAATTTCGCTTGGTTTAATTTCAAGGCAATTGCTTAAGATTCTACTCTTCTTTGGGAGAAGAGTTTTAGGTTTCTCTTCTCAAAATTTAAAAATGACCATCAACCATAGCATTTATAAGAATAAGACCTCAATATTTATGGTACATTATCCATTGATTTGAGCTTTTAATACTCACCAACATGGTTTGGAGAATTATTTAAGAGTGAAGTTTCTAATTTCATCATTCCAGAATGGAAAAAAAAAATACAACACATAGCCCCAATACACATTTTCCCCACTTCTAGGAAAAATTTTTAATGCTGTGGGGAAAAATAAAAATGAAAGATGTTTACAGCACCTTTGATGAAATTTAGGACGTTACATTTTGTGAGACTATTCTCTGTGTGAACAATAGCAGCTCATAGCTTGGAAACCTCTCTGGATGGCTTTCCAAATATTGCCATCTGGTGGAATTTCAGTTAATTGTTCCTTTGTTCTAGGGAGCTCCTTGAAGTGAAGCTGGAAGGCACTATTAGAGACTCAGAATACCAGTGGGAAAAAACAGGTCAAGTGATTATGTCTCAAGCACAAATCCCAAACTGAAAAAATAGGACTCTCAGGGTCTTCATCTCCTTTTCGAAATTCCTCTCTCTCTCTCTACTGTAGTCAATCGATCAGTTGCCTTGACTTTTTTTTTCCGAGGAAGATTAGCCCTGAGCTAACATCTGCCAATCCTCCTCTTTTTGCTGAGGAAGACTGGTCCTGAGCTAACATCCATGCCCATCTTCCTCTACTTTATATGTGGGATGCCTACCACAGCATGGCTTGCCACGCGGTGCCACGTCCGCACTCAGGATCCAAACCAATGAACCCCGGGCCACCAAAGCAGAACATGCTCACTTAACCTCTGTGCCACTAGGCCAGCCCTAGTTGCCTTGATTTTTAACAAGATCAAATAATCACTTATTCACAATTAGAAATATCATGAGGTCATTTGACTATATCTTGACATTCTCTTCTTCCACTTATCACTAATAATATCTCCAAATTAAACTTTAATTGGCTCAACCATTTTTAGAAGAATTGCTGATAGCAGTTAATTAGCCATTAGTACACATGGGAAATGGAATATAGTTTAAAAAATAATGTTTTAACGAAGGATGTTTACTCAACTATTTGCTTTAATTGTATAATGGAATTTTGAAAATAGATTTGTTACAGAGGCATTTATGAGACTCCAGCTGAATCTGTAAACAGGGAATCATACAACATGATTGATACCGAAACCTTACCTTGCGCATCCAGGCTCTCTCCCTGGCTGTCGAGATGAGCTGTTCCTCTGAGAAATGGGATTCTGAGATAGTAAAAATGAAAAACAGAAAAAAGAGAGAGCATTTAATATGATGAAAACATAGGAGCAGAGAGTTATAATTTAGTTCATTGGGTGTGGCCAGCAATGGAAAAGGAGATTAAAGAAAAGATGCACATAAAATATCCAAATTCAGTTGATTTTACCATAGGAGAGAGATTAAGTCAGCCAAACAATGGGTTTCTCAATCTACATTATTAGATAAATTTTTAGGTTGATTTATTATAGTTTGTGAATATTTAGTATAACATCAGTCCTGTGAAGAGAATTTTTTTACATTTTCCCCCATAGTCTAATGCGATGAGGATCACGTGTTAGCAGATAACCCCAGGAAGCAGTGCCTCGGGTAGGGCATCGAATGCCCACATCAATTAAAGTATTGACTTCCACAAACTTAGATTAATTTGCAGGTTTTATATCCAGTACCAACATAGGCTTATTCTAGTTGCGTTGTCAAAAGATTTTTGTTTAATTTTAACAGGATAAACATTGTGAACAATGCCAGGATCAAACTTCAAAATATATACACCAAGAAGTAATAATTTACTTTATAAGAATTAGCTATTTCTCTTCAAAGCATGCTCTGGCTAAATGATAAGACAGTAAACTGATGAGAGACAAATTCAATTCTAGAGGCTGAGAAATGAGTCTGAGTTCCAGGTTTTGAGGGTTCAATGTTGGGGTTGGGGTTAATGGCAACTGGGGAGACTGCTTGTGGCTCAAGCAGATGCTACTAAAAAGGACCTGAGATGCATGTGTGCGTGAGCCTTAATGGTCTTCCCAACACTCCAAGAAACAAATTAGAAATGACCCCCGGCCACCTTCTACCTAAGCGCTCATCCTGCACACTGCTCCTCTGTGTTTTCTGTATATGGTCATTTCAGAAATGCCTTTGGTGCTTATTTAGTTTAAAATCAATTGTATAAAAATAAAATATTTGTGGCAGATCCAACACGCTGTGATTAATCCCAGACAGAGTTCTGGAGATATTCCTGGGAGAAGAATTTTTTTAAAGGAAGTGGGAGGCCATTTTACACTTTTCCTACAAGAGAAAGAAGAGATGGTGAAAAAAAAAAATGGAAAGAACAAAATGGTAAGTGCTGAGAGAATAAAAGTAAAGGTGATGGCTGAATTTTTAATGTTACACTACTCAATAAGGGAGCTCAAAGGTAATTTGTACAATTTGACTTGTTTAAAAATTATAAAATTTAACATGAATGGTTTCAAAAACTGAACCACATAAGCCGACAATTTTAATTTTTTTCCTTCAGATAGAACAGGTAGAATTTCTTCACATTTAATAGCATTTAATTTTATGAGTATTTCACATTTTCCAGGACTTAAGGATAGTTGATGAAACAAACAAACAAAAATCCATTCCCATCCATATCAGTTTTTTTCCTCTGAATCCTCCAATCTTTTAGAAATTTTACCTGAATCAGAATAAAATTTCCATTTTCCTTCTTTATTTAACTAGGACCCAGTAGTTATGTTACTAGGGGAAGTATTGGCCACCAAGCTAGGAAGCAAGAGCATAAGGTTCCTACTTTATCTATAAACCAGATAATTAGCCCTTAGAAAATTCAGGATTGGCTATAGACAATAGGCTTTTTTTTTGTTCTCTGACAACAGCCCATTGCTAATTTTTCAACAGCTGCAACGGATCCGTTTGGAGAAGAATGACATCATTTGTTGAACACCCCTGCACAAGTCATTTCACATATTTTTTCTAATTTAATCCTCAAAATCACCTTACTACAAATAAAGAAACTGAGGTCCAGAGTAATGGAGCAGTTTGCCCAATATCGTGCAGCTAAAAAGTGACAAATTCTAACTGAGTCTGCTGGGGTCTCGTATCTGCTCTCTCTTTCGCCACACCATGCCACCTTCAAAGCCGGGACTTTGCCATTGATTTGAAACATCTGGAGAGTTTTTGCTCCACTCCTGGGATATGGTAGGTGCTCAAGAAGGCACAGCCTTACCGGGGTGGAGGTCTAGGCTCCCCACCGGTGGGGGTGGCAGGTGAGGCAATGGTTTCCTCTGCGGTGCTTGGCAGGAGTAAAACAGTTATTGTCTATGAGTTTCACACTTTGTTTATTTATTATTATTATTTTTTGGTGAGGAAGATTGACCCTGAGCTAACATCTGTTGCCAATCTTCCTCTCTCTTTTTTCCCCCTTCTCCCCAAAGCCCCAGTACATAGTTATATATCCTAGTTGTAAGTCATTCCAGTTCCTCTATGTGGGATGCCGCCATGGCCTGGCTTGATGAGTGGTGCGTAGGTCTGCACCCAGGGTCGGAACCAGTGAACCCCAGGCCATCGAAGTGGAGTGTGCGAACTTAATCACTTGACCATGGGGCCGGCCCTGAGCTTCACACTTTAGATAAAGATTAATTCAAAATAGATCACTATGTAAATGTAAAATGTAAAACTATGAAACTTTTAGGAAAAAAATGGGGAAAATCTTTGGGATCTAGGGATTGGCAAAGAGTTCTTTGCCTTAACACTAAAAACACAATCCATAAACGGGAGAATTGATAAACTGGACTTCATCAAAATTAAGAACTTTGGCCCGTATTGAAGTGGATGTAAATATAAGGTATAAACTAGGAGAAAATATTTGCAAACTACATATCTGACAAAGAACTAGTATCTAGAATATAAGACTCTCAAAACAATAAAACAAAGATTCAGAAAATGGGCAAAAGACATGAACAGACATTTAAGCGAGTATGATATACAGATAGCAAATAAGCACATGAAATGATGTTCAACATCCTTAATGAGATATCACTATATACTTATCACAATGGCTAAAATAAAAAATAATGACAACATGAGGTGCTGATGAGGATGAGAAGAAGCTAGATGATTCATATATTGCTTATGAGAATGTAAAATGGTTCAGCTACTCTGGGAAACATTTGGCAGTTAAAAAAAAATAAACTAAACATGCAACTATCATACAACCCACCAATTGCACTCCTGGGCATTTTTCCAGAGAAGTTAAAACTTCTGTTTATAGCAGATTTATTCATCATAGCCCCAAACTGGAGACAACCCAGATGTCCTTCAACAGATTAATGGTTAAACAAACTGTGGTTGCCATGGAATACTACACAGCAACAAAAAGGAATCAATTACTGATACATGCAAAAACCGGGATGAATCTCCAGAGAATTCTGCCGACTGAAAAAAGCCAATCCCATAGGCTATATACTGTATGATCCCATTTATCTAAAACTCTTGAAATGAGAAGACCATAGCAAAGGAGCACAGATTAGTGGTTGCCCGGGGTTGAGGAGGGAGTGAGGGTTGTAGGGTGGTTATAAAAGGACACTATGAGTTATTCTTCTGGTAATGGAAATGTTCTGTACCTTGAGCATGTATCAGCATCAATATCCTGGTGGTGACATTGTACTATAGTTGCAAGACATTACCACTGAGGGAGAAAGTAAGTAACAGGCACATGGAATCTCTCTATATTGTTTCCTTTTTATTTTATTTATTATTATTTCTTTTTGAGGAAGATTAGCCCTGAGCTAACATCCGTGCCCATCTTCCTCTACTTTATATGTGGGACACCTACCACAGCATGGCTTGATAAGGGGTGCCATGTCCACACCAGAGATCCCAACCGGTGAACTCCAGGCCGCTGAAGGGGAAGATGCGAACTTAACCGCTGTGCCACCCGCCAGCGGGCTGGCCCTCTATGTTGTTTCTTACGATTACATGTTAATGTACAATTATCTCAAAATCAGAAGTTTAATTTTAAAAGTCAGGAGATTGGACAGCAACTAGAATTGAGCAAGATACCTCCTTTCTTTTATTTTCTTAACTTTTCAGAGAAGAACAAAAGCCCTAAGGTAGCGGGTGAGATGGGGTCAGGAATTTGCTCCACGTTGCACAGATTTGAGAAAAAATGTCTTACCTAGGATCCTAGCATTCAGAAACCATGGCCAACATTCTGCTGTTCAATCTTGCCTATTTTGGAATTTTCTCTGCTGTTATCCTTTCGCCCACATTAACTTTCCCAATCCTTCATTAAAATTCAAAATACTGATATAAATACACACACTCAAAACCAGAAGCGACTTCTAAATAGCAGTTTGATACGCTGCGTTTTGGAAACGATCTCTCATACCTTTGAGCTCATGCTTTCCAAGAATTTCCACAACTCCCACATCTTGTTTGCACAGGAATAGAATTTCATCCTCTGTGGTTTTTGTGGATGACAAAGGCAGGTGTTCTGTATTCTAACCTGGGCCACACACTAAATAAGGGCCTAACCATAAAGTGCCCCCGTGAGGGAGCTGGCAGTGTCTCCCCTCGTGTTAGGGGTGACCATGTTGACTTGTGCTCTTCTTAGTTTGAGCGCTAGGCAGCTCCTCAGAAACGAGCGGCTGTAAGCCAACTGCTTTCTCTGGGCTGGGTTTGGTTTTAATTGAAAAAACCAAATATTTTTGTTAGGATCAGAGTCATGACATGTCAAACTCTTTAACAAAGCATACTTTGTTTTTACAAAAGTCCATTTTCCCTCATCCTCTAGAAATTTCAAATCCTCTTTCTTTGAACAAAGTCAGAATTCTAACATCCCATATGTGGTGCACTGTAGGACATCTGTCCTAGCTAGAGAGTCCCCCCAAAAGATGGCTTCTATGTCAGGCCATAAAACCCCAGGCTCATAAGAGAGATATCAGAATGAAAAAAGGGTGGTAAAAATCTTTCCAATCATGCCATGCCATTGAAAGAAGGAAGAGCTCTCTCTTTCTTCAGTGCTGTGTATCTAGCCAATGAGGCTTCTGATCAACACAAGGGTGAAGCGTTCTCCTCACAAAGAGACAGGAATTACTGCCTCCCCAGTTGTTCCCTGCTTTTTCAGGAAGAGAACACCGCTGGGACCTGAATCTGGGTTTTCCTCTCAGGAGTTGACTAAGCTATCTTTGGATCTTCAGAACCAGCGTGTATCCTGAATCCCAAACTTCCCGTGGTTGCTTGGACATATTGAATCACGCCAGTTGTATATCACATTCTTTAATGTGGGAGGTTCACAGCTTTCTAGGAACAAAGCAGCTTGTACACATTAACAGAAGGTCACAGGCTGTTAATCCTCAGGCTGATCCTACTCGATGTCAGCCTTCCAGAGACCTGCCTCCACCAAGCCCCGCTTCAGTGAGTGGCCTCTGGTTGGACTCAGTGCCTTCCCAGTGGCAGCAGAGGGAGGCCAAGAGCCTGCCTGGTTCAACTCGCCAGGGGCACCAGAGGCACGACTGCCGGGAAGTGCAGAGCTGAGCACACACCACCACGGAAACCAAACCAAATGAGATTATCTGGCAAGTAAAGGAGGTCAAATTACACTGAATCCTGGGTATTGAGAATGGTACAACACACTCCTCTTCTTAAGAAAAGCAAACTACCAAATGGCCTGTATTGTATATTTAAGGGCTTTTGAAAAATTATAGCTAGCTGATAAAGGGATTTTGGTGGTACCTATTAAGAATCGTAATGATGTTATAAACTTCTTACGGTCGTGTGATTTGGGCTTCTATAAAAATAAAAGATAATCCCCAGAAACGATCTAAAGTGATAGCTATAATAAAAAAGAAATTCAGTTTTTTTGTACAAATTGAGCCTAACCCCCTCTTCTTAGAATCCTCCTTTATCCATCTGCTACTTCCCTTGTGAACCAGAATGAAAATAATTTTTGATGGCCCTTTCTATCCTAGAATAGAATATTCAGAATGCTAAATGTTCGAAAGCAAAATTCTAAGAAAAAACAATGTGAGAAACTACATATATGAGAAATACGTGCATTAAACTTCAATGTAATGTTTTCGATAATTATGTTATTTTCACTTATCCTTTTATCCATTTTTAATTAGATAGCCTTGAAAATAGAGTAGTTGGAATAGAAGAATGGCTCTTTTCCTCATAAGTGTGGCCGATAATGAAATGTAGCAGAATGTTCATGAAGCCGGAAAGGAGCACAGAGAACAGTATCAGATTACTTAGAGCCCAGGGTTCAAATTTAGTGTTTGGGTCATAGCAGAAACTAACACTGTGCTTTACATGCATCCTGTGTTTATAGTTGGTTATTCCTTTGACCATCCAAAGAAAGAACACAGTAACATATTTAGAATGTTAAAAGTGTAACATGTGAGATCTAAGTAAGACTTTGGCAGTGACAAGAGGGTTACTTGGACTCTGGGTATTGAGGGTTGCTATGACCTCCCTCAGAAGGTGGGTAACCATTGTTCAACTTTTGCAGAAATCTTTTCAAACTCTAATATTTCCAGCAGAGTCTGTTGAAAGTCTTCATAAGTGGATGGAACCTGTTGAAATGTGCAGAAATGTTTGCACAGCCTCTGCTCCCAAGTTTTCTGTTTGAGCTATGTGGACCCTAGAATGCTAATGTGACAACCAACACTGCCCCTGGGGTCCCTGCTGTGGGGTCTGCCTTACAGGAGAGTCCATTTACAAAACGTTTGGGGATTGTGTCAATAATTAAATTCCTCAATGTGGAAATTCATGCTGAATTCCACTCGCTTGGGAAATAACCTAGTGAAGTTCCAGAGCAGAAGCACCACTTATGCCATCAGGGATAAAACAACCATATGGGAAAATCAACCTATTATGGGAAATAAATCCAGGTAAAATACCCAACTGGAAAATATTTCTTTCCATAATTATACATGTCTATAGCTCTTTTTTTTTTTTCAGGAAGATTAGCCCTGAACTAACATCCGCCACTAATCCTTCTCTTTTTTAAGGGAGATTGGCCCTGAACTAACATCTGTGCCCATCTTCCTCCATTTTATATGTGGGATGCTGCCACAGCATGGCTTGATGAGCAGTGCATAGGTCTGCACCCAGGACTCTGAACTGGTCAACCCCAGGCTGCCAAAGCTGAGCGTGCGAACTTTACTGCTGCACCACCAGGCTGGCCTCTCCATAGCTCTTAATTTCACAAAATTCTTTCACGTATATCATTTCACTCAGATCTTGCAATCATAATTCTTTCATTGCTTCCTCTAGAGGTTCACTCGGCTTGATTTTTAGTTAGCTGCTTCTCTCTCCTTTATATTTTTTCCTTAGGAACTCTCATCTGGTGCAGAGTCCCAGAGGCAACCTCCTAATTCAGATTCTCAACCTCCCCCGCACCCAATCATCGTTTCCCTCGCTCTCCGCCCACAAGGAGCCATTTTAGACTTTTTTTCCGTGTCATCCACTGTCCACCTCCAAGAAGCATTTAGCTTCTTGTCTAAGACTTTGTCTGCTAAGGCTGAGCTTTGGAGGGCCACAAACCATCGTAACATTGAATTTTTCTTGTCCCCGCTGAGAGTGCCTGCTCTAATGCAATTGAACAAGCATGCATTATGGAGCATCTCCTATGTGCCAGCACTGTGCTGAGAGGTAGGGAAGCAACGATGAGTAAGTTGGGTCCTGCTTTCTTACTTTGTCAGTTACAAAACCCTTTTTTTGCATAACTCCATGAAATAAAAAGAATCATTAGTCCCATTCTTCAGGGGAAGAAACTAAGGCTCAGGGAGCTTGTTTTTTGCACAAGATCATATTGCTAATAAAGAACAGAGCTGGGACCCAAACTCTGGTCTTCTGATTCTGAACGGCATGCTTTTCCTATGGATCCATTCTGACCCATTCTTCTTCTTCTCCTATATATGTTAGGCTTCCTTTGCCTATTATTTTAAAATTCAATTTCATATATTTGAAGCAACAGGGCACCAAGTTTTGATCTTTGTAAAGTTTTTTACACAAAGTTCCTATTCATTCATTTGTTCAAAATTTATTGAGCACATAAGATTAACAGCTACCACGTATGTGTAACTAATATGCATCAGGTGCTGGGCTAAGTCTGTTACAGGCATCAGCTCATCTACTCCCCCCAGTGACCATATGAGGGGTGCCAGTTTTCATTCCTACCTTATAGATACACGAACTGAGGCTTGTGGCAGGGCTGGGATTCAAACTCAGGTTTTTGGGCTTTGCAGCTGGAGCTCTTGGGTACCACCTTATACACCTATTACATCCCAGGAACCATGCTAGGTGCTGGGCTCTAAGAGTGAACAATACACAGCGCAGCCACCCAAGGAGCTGACAGATACACAGCTTAATAATCATGGGGCTGTAAATGCAATGACAGGGAGAATGGAACAAAAGGGGAAAATTTATGACTGTGGTTCTCTTGGACATTATATAGAATTTGAAAGCTATTTATGTTTTTCAAGAGTCACCTGGGAATCTTGTTAAAATGCAGATTATGATGCAGTAGGTCTGAGGTGGGGTATGAGATTTTGCCTTTCTAAAATCTTCTAGGTGATGCTGATGCTGCTAGTCTGAGGACCACACTTTGAGTTGCAAGGCACATGATCTCTCTACTTCAGAGCTCTTTGCACAATCTGCTCTGTGGTGATCTAACCTGCACTTAGTCAGATGCGCCAGTCACTCAGATGATCCCAGCTGAAATAAACTGATTTACAGCTCAGAACTTGCTGAGGATGGGCCAAAGATGGTCCAAGGGTGGGCCAAAGCAAAATTAAGGAGGTAAAGCCCATCCTTGGGGCAGGTCATTGCTTCATTTTTTTCTTACTTCTCTTCTTTCTCCGCATCCTGAATCCCCCAGGGGTCATGTAATCATCCAGAGTTCCAGGTCCTTAGGGAAAGTGCTCTCCTTTCCAAGATGATATGTGCTTACTTGATTAATATGTGCAAATGTGTTAGAGTGCTAATAACAAACATTTGTTATTTCTTCTCTGCTGACCCAAATGGCTGGTTCTGGATCTTGTTACACCGGCACCCTCAGTGAAGCCACTGTTATTTTTCCCTTGTATAGACCATTGACTCGGCTGAATCCACCGCACATACATCCAGTGTGCTTGAGAGTCAAGAGGATGCTCAGATGACCTGCCAAAGTGTCCATCAAAAGCAAAAAAGGAGCTAAAAACTTAAACTTTGCAAATGCTAAATATTTCCACAACTCTATAGTGTACTCAAAATATCAGTTTGCCTATAAGTATCAGGTCCAAAATGACTTTTGAGATTGCCAGCACTTTCTAACAGGGGTGGACAGGAGTGGACAAGTCAATGTGGCCTCTCTAGGTGCACTTGCAGTTTCAAACTGAGGGAAAGGTGAGCATCACTGCCAGAGTATTGGGAACCCCCCTTTATGGTGGGCTCTGTATCAAAAACGGATTTATCAACCAATTTTTTGAAACCCCATGCATCTTTATACAGGAAATATGAGGTGGTTAGAGGTTTGGATTTCCTTATAATTCAGTATCTTTATGGATTAAAGGGACTTTTGAGGGCTACTTAAGAATTCAGCTGTTGTTTGTAAACCTGCCTGGTATAAAGGGCATTGGACCTGGAGTCAAATTCCCCGGGCCTGAGGTTTTCCCAATTATGCAACTTTGGGCAGACCATTGAAACTCTGGGCTCTAGTGTTTACAAGTTTCTGTAAAGTACAGCTACTTAGACTGTTGCTGCTATGTATAAAAATTCTTAAGCAACTGTAAATTTCTATGTAAATAGAGAATACTTATGATGTTTATCATTATCACTATTAAATAATTGAATTTGAACACATCTCCCTTGTCAATTGGTTCTGAACATTAATTAGAGGGTCAGGAAATATCAAAGTTGCATCAACTGTAGGGAAAAACCAATCACCTAAAAAGAATGGGAGAGAATGATCTTGTAGAGTGGCCTCCATGAAAGAGGCCCCAAGGAATGCTTTGAACAGAACCCTCACCGGCCCTTCTGAAGCCTATTTTGTTGCCTCTTCTGTAGTTGTGACCTCAGCAAACCCAATGGTTTGACTACCATCTCTCTAAGGTTGGTAGCCGAGAAAAAAAGCTAGCTCATCAGATTGTTGTAGGGATTTCATGCTTTGTAGATATCACTTCATTTATTGCAGAGTTTAATATTCTTATGTCTTTCAGATCTTTTAGATCCTTGCTGGAGAAGGTAGTTTTTCTGCCTTCTTGTTCCTCCACCTCTCACAAGGTGCTTCCTTTTTGTTCCCCATGGGGACAGCTAATGCATCCCCCAGTCTTCCCTCAGGAGCACAACGTGAGAACCAGGGGGATGCAGGCCTCTTGTCTTTGCCTGTATTTTGGGGCAGCCCAATACAACTCACTGCTGGAGTGGGTCAGTAGTTCTGCTTTTTCCAGGTCTTCCCTTATCTCTAACAGGATACTGTATGTGACCTCTTTATCTCAGCCCAGGCTGACTGATGGAGAGATGACCCATTGCTGACAACTATGCGCACAGGGAAAGTGAGCTCAGGAGTGTTTCTGAGTGGATGCTTTTTAAAGTGTGTCTGCTCTGCCAGAAATCACACTAATTTCATATTTCAAGGAGCTACAATGGCATTCTCCATATGTTCAATGGAAATTTGAATCTTATCACCACTTCTGCCTATTCCAATTTAACTACATAATTCAGTGTGCTAATGGACTATCAAAACTATGTGTTTTCCTGTTTTGAAAAATTTATGAATTTTCCAAAGAAAAAATACAGTTCCCATTGCGTTTTCTATTATATTTTATTCTAACAAAGATGGATTAACAACCACCTTTCAGAGTCCTGGGATATCTCGTGGGGAAAGGATAGATAAAGGTAAGCTAACCTCTTTATTGAGGAGGCTAAAGGCCACAGGTGAGTTGAGTTGCTTTAAATTGGACTTTAAGCAGAGCTTGGATGAGAACCAGGTCCCTTGACAATCCATTTAAATTGACTTGTTGAAAACAAAACACTAAGAATGATGTTGTGCCTAACTTACAGAGATTTTAAGAGAAGATCATCGTTTGAATAAGGGGGGTAGTTGGAGACAACCATTCTCTGTCTTAGCTCAGGTTTATTATTTCTTTTTTTTTTTTTTTAAAGATTGGCATCTGAGTTAAGATCTGTTGCCAATCTTCTCCTTTTTTCCTTCTTTCTTCTCCCCAAAGCACCCCAGCACATAGTTGTGTATTCTAGTTGTGAGTGCCTCTGGTTGTGCTATGTAGGATGCCGCCTCAGCATGGCCTGATGAGTGGTGCCATGTCCACACCCAGGATCAGAACCGGCGAAACCCTCCGCCACCCAAGCGGAGCGCGTGAACTTAACCACTCAGCCACTGGGCTGGCCCCTACTATTTATTTTTAATATTTTCGTAGATGTTGCTACTTCCTCTTTGACTATTATTTCTTTAATTCTTTGCATCTGGAACAATTTTAACTTGCTCTTTTAATTTTTTAATCTCAAGTCTGTTCATGATCATTAGTAACAAATTTGCATAGTTTTTCAGATAGAGAAATCAAGGTGTAAAACTCACTGAAAGTCATACAGAATTATTAACAGAGTAGTAATAAAGCCCAAGGTTCATAACCATTTGTTAACATTTAAAAACCAATCCCTAAAATGTGAACAAACCACCAAAAAATTGCACACAGCTTTCAGATTCCAAGAGCAACCCTTTAAACACCACTAAACCTCCCAAGAATATATTGTTAAAAATCTCTTTCCATTGGGATGGGCCGCAAAGCCCACAGGAAAATGAGTCACGGGGACTCAGGCTCGATGTTACAGTGTATAGAACATACAATTGTTCTAGACACCCCGCACAGCTCACCTGCGTCAGATTGCTCAACCAGGTACACTCTGAAGGTGCCAAATGACTCTTACCAACCCCACCCGAGGCCTCAGGTCTGGGCAAATTACCATGAACAGCATCATCACAGACGCTCAGATAAGTGTTTTAGGACAGAAAGACAACCCGATACACTCTTCCACAAGAGATAAACCTGACCAACTCAATTCGACTCGAGTTGGTGTCCGTGGTGATGGTTAAGCAGAGCCAACAGACTCCTGAAGGGGAAAAGCCATGTATTCTTGAATATAATTATCCTCTTGTGGTCTGTGTGGCTAATTGTGAGAGCTGTGGGTAAGCAGTACCAGGGGCTTCGCGTTCTTTTCAAATAAGGCAAACAATAGCCCTATAGGACAGATGGTTCTTGTTTCTGGGCACAATTTGATTATAAAGCCCCAATCAGTCTCTTGCTACTTCAGAACAGCAGCCTTCAGGGCGGGGTCTCCCTGGATCAGCCTGTCCATCCCTGAGTTCACAGAACATTCCTTCCACGATAAAAAGACCAAGTGGTTCGTGAATATAGTGAAAGCTCCCTATGTTCAGTTGTTTATTTTAACGTGAGTTTAGAAACATCAGTGTAGAAGTACCTGCACTTGGTTGACAATTTTTTTTTAAAGATTTTATTTTTTTTCCTTTTTCTCCCCAAAGCCCCTGGTACATAGTTGTATATTCTTAGTTGTGGGTCCTTCTAGTTGTGGCATGTGGGACGCTGCCTCAGCGTGGTTTGATGAGCGGTGCCATGTCCGCGCCCAGGATTTGAACTGATGAAACACTGGGCCGCCTGCACAGGAGCGTGAGAACTTAACCACTCGGCCACGGGGCCAGCCCCTTGGTTGACAATTTTTAAACAAACATCTGGAAAAAAAATCACCAGGATTTGCTTTGAGAGTAGGCCTGGAGGAAATTTGTCATAGATGAGAGGCAGGATGGGGGAAAAGTCCTATCCTGAAATTTTATAGATAGGAAATGTGATTTTTTTAAAATGAAAAGTGACCTGTGGTATGAGTCAACACAAAAATATTGTAACACCTGTCAGAATTAGTTGTTTTGCAGCATTTCACCATTTATCTTTTCTAGCACCTACTGTTGTTCCTTATCTTCTCCTATGAGATAACTATTCTCTGTCTCTTCCCAAACGCTTACCAAAACCTGCCAGCTGCTCAATCCTCATACCAAGTGTAAAGTGTGGTTCCTCCCAGAGGTGTTGGTGTTCAATGTGTTAACAATTTAAGCAAAAGGGATAAAGTTCCAGCAGTGAACTTTCAGAAATTACTTGCAGGGAGAGAAGCATTCTCCCTTCCGCTCTCGGTATGTTTTCCATGGTAAACTGTGGACCAAGAGGGAACCCAACGGCAGACCAATGACCGAGAGAGCCCTACCTGAGTACCCCATTTCCCAGCTGGAAGAAAACTTTCGTCTGCATTTCTTCATCTACAAAGCAGTGGTGTCGGAAGATGATAAAACAATTCCAAATGTTGGATATGGAAAACAACATTCAACACCCTAAGGAAAATGTTTATGTGAAATACTGTTCAATGTGAATACAGACAATCAGAGCTTTACACAAAAATGAAAATAGTTGTTGTAACAGTTGCAAGAAGGTGGTGAGATTAGGAGTGCTTCCCCTCACTCATCTTTTTCACACTCCCACTAAGGGATTTTTGTCGTATTTATTAAAACAGCAACAGAAGGATAAATGAGTTTCTCCTCCACGTGCTGGAGGGGGGAATTCTGCACGGGGGTGTCTTTTAACAAAATGACCAAGCAGCTTGTTCCAATCTGGAGTTATGTGATTGGGTAAGATACAAAGCTCTTAATAACTGATTACAATTATGTAGTGATGTGGTTATGGCTACACAAAAATGTGTTTTCAAAGGAATAATATTTTATAAAGCGTTGAGGGGTTAAGAATACTAAAGCATGTTTTATAATCCATTAATAAGTTTTTCCTGGGGGAAAAAAATGCAAGAGGCATTGTGTAGAATTCTGGCAGAAAAAAAAGTCTTGGGTCTTTTGCCTTCACTGAGCAATGAGTGGCACCCTGATGAGAAATTCATCACGTGGCGTCCTGGGGTAAGTCGCTGTTCCCCAGTCAGGAGGAGAACTCTAAGTTTCTAAGGAGCAGAAGGGAGAGTTGTGGTTGCCATAGACATATAGCCACGAGCGACATGTTGATAAGACTTATACTGTATACTTCCATTCCCGGTTCCCAGACAGAACCTCAAAATTAACATCACCTTTCTTCCAAATTAGACACACTGCAGAAACCCACATCATACAGTATTTAGTCAATTGCCAGCCCTATCTGAAACAGATCACTGAATAATCTTACGACCACATCATCATACATAACAGCCATTATGAAGATCCATACACACGTTACCTAATTCGATCCTTACAAGAATCCTGTGAGACAATGCCAGACTCTATTGTCTCTTTTTGACAGAAGAGAAAACTCAATTTGAGAGATGCTGATGAAGGATGTTAAGTAACATCCCCAAGGTCACCCAGTCAGTCAAAGAGATAGTTCATTTAGTATTATTTCAACATGATATTAAACAAAAAGACCAATTTATATGTGAAAAAGTGACTCTTCTAGTTCAGGGCTTTTCAAACTTTAATGTGGATATGAATCATCTACAGATCCTGTTAAACTGAAGATTCTGATGGAAAAGGTCTGGAGTGGAGCATGAAATTCTGCATTTTAAGGTGCTCCCAGATGATGCTGATGCCGCAGGTCCTGGGACCTCCCTTGACTAGCAAGGCATCATTGGAATCCCTTGGGTTTGGACTTCAGTGCAATCGCCTGAGAGTGAATTTAGATTAGCAATGTCCTGTGGGCGTGGTTGATGAGTTTCTCAAGTTATCCCATCTAATTTAACAATTTACCTATTAAAAGCTCTGTGAAAGAAAATACCTTACGAAATAAAAAGATTGCTAATTTTATAACTCTGGTTTTGCTTTTTATTACCCCTCTTAATTAAGCGAACTGTGCAGAAAATTTCAGATAATGGCTTGCTTTTTTTCTTTATCAGGTGAAGGCAGCTCAGACATTTTAACTTTTTATCCCAGAAATATAGTCTCAGATCAGATATTTTACAGACCAGGAAAGCTAGTCATTTTGAGATTTACTGTGGGATAAGAATTGAGCTACAAAATTTAGCCAAAACAAAAATAAAATAAAACTCCAAACAACAACCAAAAAAAAAAAAAAAGAAAAAAGATGCCCAGTTAAATTTTAATTTTAGATAAAAAATTAATTTTTTATGAGCATATCCTATGCAATATATAGGACATACTTATACCGAAAAAAAAAAAAATCATTTGTTTCTCCGAAATTCAGATTTAACTGTGTCCTGTATTTTATCTGGGAATCTCAGATGGCAGTGTACCCCCAAATTCTAACTTACCTTGAAGTGCTGAAAGAGCAGAGGCTGAGACGGAGAATTAACAGACTCATTGACAGTGTTGTTCAACCTTCTAACTGCACGGAGGATTTCCTTCTGGATTTGCCAACACCACATGGAGCACTTGGTTATTATTGCTGTTGATTTGTGAAAACTCCTTTTAGGAGATTTGTGCCCAGAAGACCACACTTAAAAAAAGAGGCAGGCTGGAAGTTAAGCTACCAAGAGTCTCCTATCAATAGCTTCCTTCCCAGGAAAGGACCAGGTCGGGCAAAGCAGGAAGGTTGTGCCTCTCTTTTCCACTTTTGGAGGGCTGAAGACGGAAGGGCTCAGTGGAAAAATGGAGACAGCAGTTTCTTGGGTAGAATCCTGAAATGTTCTTCTTACTATATCAAATGTGGGCAAGTCGATTGGATTTAAGATTATCTTTGAAAGAAGGAAGGAAAGTGTAAGGTGGTTGCAGGGGCTCTCTCATCTCTTGCTTATTTGTTGTCGTAAGCAGGCTTTACCAGCTTTAAAAGAGACTAGGCCTCTGATTTCACCTTTTTTTTTTTTTTGCTTTTTCTCCCAAATCTCCCCAGTATATAGTTGCATATTTTAGTTGTGGGTCCTTCTAGTTGTGGCACGTGGGACACCACCTCAACATAGCTTGATGAGCGGTGCCATGTCCGCGCCCAGGATCCGAACCGGCAAAACCCTGGGCCGCTGCAGCAGAGTGTGCGAACTTAACCACTTGGCCACGGGGCAGCCTCCTGATTTCACTTTTATGTATGACAGCCAATAAAAAGTTTCAGATACTTTAGCAAACCTAAAAAGAATTGCCTCATTTTCCAGCTGCCTTTTCTTGCTTATTTTTCCTTCTACTGGCTTCAAATACCAATGGTTATTCCTGCCATGGTGTTTATAATTAATCCCAAGTTAGAACCAAGGTTTGTCTGTTAGCAAAATGCTTTTGACTTTTTGCCCCTGTTGAAGCAATTGACAATTATGAATTCCCTACTCTGGTAAAATATAGTGAATTCAATTAGTTCCTAACTGAGGAACAACTTTGTAGAGAACAAGTGATATATGTATGGCATAAGCTATATTAAACAAAATGTATTGAGTGAAAATGTGAAATCTAAATTATAAAGGAGGAAAGCTAATTTCACCTGAACTGGTTCCGAACCCGCTTAGCACGGGAGTTATACAGTCTGTCTTCAGTTGTCCCCAGGCCTCCCCCTCCCCCAGTTACTCCATCAGGAACAATGATGGGTTAAGTTACCTTGGGAGTTAGTTATCTATATCCATTACTACCAACAGTCCTAGGATTGTATTCAATATACACTTAAAATTTTTTGTTTTTAGAAATGATTTCGCTGATCTCAGGTACCTCAAACTTTACATTATTTATAATACATTGTTTGTTTTAGTGAAAAAGGAACCTCTCTTTTTTTTAATCTCTAAATTGCAGTTGTACTGATTCTGGAAGAGATGAGACCCTTAAATTTGCTCTATCAATCTAAGTGAAACTCATTTGCAAATAGTCTGCGGTATTAACGGGTCATCAAAAAGAGGAAGTTCTCTTAACTGAAGGAAATTTTATGAGTAAAATAAAGACAAGTTCCTATCAATGTAGTTATTGTTCTTTCAAATATTCTTTCTAGAATCTTAATAGTAATCTGTCCAGCCTTGGGCAGAAGGCAAGTAATTTGAATTTCTGAATCATAATCTAATCTATTTTTTTTGAGGAAGATTAGCCCTGAGCTAACATCTGCTGCCAATCCTCTTTTTGCTGAGAAAGACTGGCCCTGAGCTAACATTCGCTCCCACTTTCTCTACTTTGTATGTGGGATGCCTGCCACAGCATGGCTTGACAAGCGGTGCGTAGGTCTGCACCAGGGATCTGAACTGGTGAACCCCGGGCCAGCGAAGAAGAACTTAACCACTGTGCCACCAGGCTGGCCCCTAAAGCTTCAGGTTTTGATAGCTTACCATATAATAAAAATATCAAAGTTTGCACGTTTTGAAATTTCAAACTAAATTGTCCGTGATATTATGTCAACCTTTAGTAATGTAGGTGACTATATGTATATCTGCTTATTATTTATCATTGCCTTTATAAGTAGCAAGCAATTTACCTTAAATGTATACTTTAGAAGAATAGTGCTTTTTCCCAAATCAGCATTTCCACATCATGTTTTGTGTATGAAATGACAGTCAATGAAAAATTTCTAAATCTGAATAAATCCTCAAATTATGCCTTCATATACTGAGATGAGCACACAACTGACCTCACAGGTTGGAGAAGAAGGAAGTTCCTTCTGCTAAAGAGATAAGGCAAGTGTCACCCTGGGCTTGCTGTCCAGGGTGTGTTTTCCCATTTTCTAGAACTCTGGAAACGATGATGTAGCTCAGTGTAAGTTAGTATCGCATTGTTGGGGCTTGTTTAGGTTCAGAAGTTTTACAGTTGACCGTATCACTAAAATTCATGTATTATTTAGAAATATGCTGCTTTTGCAAAGTAAATGCACACAAAAGGGGAACATGAAATGAAACCATCTTTAGTGATTATGGACCTATATTTGGAAACAAATTTTTTCCCTTCTCTAAAGGGAAAAAAACTGAAAAAAGACTGAGGCTTTATGTGAGCTAATTCTCATTTAAAACTAAAATGTGTTGGGGTCGGCTCCATGGTGTGGTGGTTAGGTTCAGTGCACTCTGCTCTGGCCACTCGGGTTTGTGGGCCTGGGTCCTGGGCGTGGCCCTATATCACTTGTCAGCCATGCTGTGATGGTGACCCACATATAAAGTGGAGGAAGATTGTCACAGATGTTGGTTCAGGGTTAATCTTCCTCAAGCAAAAAAGAGGGGAAGATTGGTAACAGGTGTTAGCTCAGGGCTAATTCTCAGAAAAAACAAATAAACGAAACTGAAGCATGTTGAACTAGAATATATCAGTAGCACAAAAGCAGCCAGAGACAAGAGGTAAGCAAACAAGCATGGCTGTAGTCCAACAAAAATATTTTGGACACTAAAATTTGAATTTCATATAATTTTTAAGGGTCCCTCAAAATTTTTCTTCTTTTGATATGTTTTCAACCATTAAAAGATACAAAAACAAATCTTAGTTTGCAAGCCATGCAAGGATATGGTGGGCCATGGTTTGCTGATTCCCAGAACAAATGGAGCCATGGGTTTCAACTCAACAGAAGCTTAAAGCCAGTGTATGAAGCTTGTCAATAGGCATTTTTGAAGTGTGTAGATTATTAGGTTTGTTGGAAGCAAATTTATCAACGATTGTATTCTATAAGGCCCTGGTATAACAAACCACAATTTGGAATACTTCTCTTGAAATTTATGGTTTCAAATCTGAAGTAAAAATTTTGTGCAATTAATAGATTTGAAATACTATAGCTAGATTTCCCTCATTAAGGAGAATAAATTCACTTTAAATGTTTAGGATGGTTGCAGGTGAATACGTAAGAGAGTTGGATGCTTTCTTCGTGGTCTCCCTGCAGAGAGCCTACCATGGGTGGAAGGTGCTGCGAGGGAGACATTTCTGCATCAGTTGGAGGACTATTAGTAAAGACGCTGTCCAGGGCATTTAAGCTTCTGTTGGATGGTATGACTGTCTATGAAGGGCCCTAAAACAAGAGAGCTGATGCTTCCATGATTTGGGCGAAAATTTTAAAACTTCTTACTTGGGTTATCTGGATAAGAAGCTAATGATGGCTCAGACAGTTTGGGGTTGGCCTAGTCCAAGGGTTGATTATTTTATTATTTTTTTATTTTTATTTTTTCTTTTTCTCCCCAAATCCACCCCGTACATAGTTGTATATTTTTCAGTTGTGGGTCCTTCTAGTTGTGGCATGTGGGACGCCGCCTCAGCGTGGCCTGACAAGTGGTGCCACGTCTGCACTCAGGATCAGAACCGGTGAAATCCCGGGCCGCCAAAGCGGAGCACATGAACTCAACCACTCGGCCACGGGGCAGCCCCCTGATTATTTAAGAATAAAGTCAGTAACAGCATGATGTATGTGAGTAGTTTCTCTTATTTTAAGGAGAGAGAGGATAATTAGAACTGAGCTTGTCTAGCCAAAACCTCCAGGCAAGATTACATCAAAACCTATTTAGAAACAGCAGTATGACATAAGAGACACCGGAAAAGGAGTCAGGACCTCAGGTTTCTCACCATTAAGTGATCTTTGGAAGATCATTTAATTTTTGGACTTACTTATGCTATGTGGCACATGGGAATACTATCTTCCCAATTATATTTAGGCCCTGATACATTAATAAGACTAAAGGGCTGTATAAATTTAAGGTAATAAGACTGGGTGGTTCTCAAAAACTTCAGAGCTTCTAAAACTGAGATGACACCATTCTTTCTGCCTCACCCCTTTTGGCCTAATTATAAATATGACAGAGGTGGTTTATACCATCCTCTGATTAGTCTGGATTAGTGACATTTTTCTAGACTAGCTTTCAGCCTTTCAATATCTTAGACCTCCCAAAAAAGGGGTTGAAATTTCAGAAATACATCCGGAGGGCCTTTTCTAAGCCACACAGAAATGAGAATGGGTTCGTTTACATCATTTTGGCCTTTGGGAATCCTTAACATTTATCTTTGGTGGTATCTGTCAAAGAATACATGCAACTTTCCATTTGAAAAATGCTGGCTATTTCAATGTACTTTTGTTATCGTTCATGTAGGCCGATGACAATAGAAGCTGCTTAACTATTAACCTGACATTGGTGCTACTCTGAAATAACTCTCCTAGCTGAATGAGTTCCTTTAGGCATCCACATAGTTGGACATGTGTTTTCTCCATAATAAATAAATGGGTAGAGAGCCAACTTTTGTGAAGTGAATCTTCCACCCTGAGAATGTGGTTAAGTGTTATAACAATTATTGGCTATGATCAGAATGCTAAATTGTTTTGTGTAAAAATGTAAGTGAGCAAATGAGCTACTATTTCACAGCAATTAAGCATTGTAACAGAACTTTGGTTCCTACATATCCAGAACGTCTGTCTTGGAAAATAAAACAATGTACTCAGGATGATTTGCATACGAATGTTCTCCCCATCTTCCAATAATGCTCAGTATAAACAAGCAGCATCCACAACAGGAAAGACCCTGTGCTCTGTGCTATGGGGGCTGCAGACATAAAGGCCCCTAAGAGATAATAGAATATGAAGCAGGGTACATAGATGTGACGAGAGATTCTAACAAAGTTCAATGACTCACTATAGTGAATGCTTGCTTTGTGTCAGGTACTGTCGTCCCCGCTTAAGGAGACTGAGAATGGGGAAGAAAGCAGAGAGAGCCATGGGGATATAAAGAATAATGAAGAAAGGAGAGGTATAAAAATTGAAGTTAATAGCAATAAAAATAAGAAAAATACGTTTATTTAATAAACCGTGTACATCTTTAAACAGGTTATCTTATTAGGGTCATGTCTTGGGGATGATTTTTTTTTAAAGCAAGGAATCTTTGGTTAATAGCAAACTAAATTTCATGTAAAATGTTAGGTGTAACCATTTCTATTTAAATTGATCCTTTAATCCACCCCTGAATGTGTAATTAAACAGTATTTGACTTTTTTGTATTCAAAACTTATGTACTGCAAATTCATCCTCTCCACTTCGCATAACCGAAATAACCCAAACCAGTTCACACTTTCCCAACAGTTTTTTACATGCTTCCACCAAGGAAATTACAAGATGTCTAAATGGCTTTATGTCCTCTTTCTAACAGGAGAGAGCATTATATGAAGCAGGGAGAATAGGGCGCTGGAAAAGGGAGCGGCTCCTATAAGGAAATAGCTCCTGATCAGATATTCAAATGTACTTTTGAAGGTGTGCGCCTCAATAAACTGCTCTATGTAATTACTTCTTATTCTCCGGGCTCCGCCCTGAAGTGCAGCCTGCTGACTCACCAGGGCTGCTCCCGGTTAGTTTCTGTTGGGTGTCCCCACTGCCTGCTACACGTGAGTCATCACGGGTATGAAAGTTTCTACCCGTCTCCTTAACAACCGTGCAGAAGCCCAGCACTGACAGTGAACTTCGATCTTCCCAATAAGAGCCAGACCCTCGGCAGAGAGGGTAAAAAATGATGTGGCAGGTGTCATGGCCAGCCAAGCTGCCAGATGACAGTCCCCAGTCCTAGGGTGTTGGTCTTCGCACCCCAGTTTCAGCGTCTTTTCCCCCACCCACCCAAGTAGTTAAACTGGCATCTTGTCTTGCTATGCCTGCAGCTTCTGGCCACTGAACTGCTCGTTTTCGTCAGTTCTCAAACTTGGCTGCGCAATGGAATCATCTGGAGATTAAAAAAAAAAAAAAAGAAGGAAGATGCCTGGCTCTCATCTCCAAACAGTCTGATTTAAATGGGTTTGGATGAGAAATAGACATCAGGAGTTGTCAAAGCTCCCCACGTGATTCCAATAAGCAGCAAAGTTTGGGAACCTTTGCTTGGAGAAGCATCATTCTCTCCACGCAAGTGAAACCCACCAGTTAAGCTTACCTAATGACCACTTGGTGGGCTCCTAAACCTCCTATCTTTGAGATTCTGACACATAGCCGCTGACACCTAATTAGTTAGGCAGCAAAGAACGCTGGCTAAAGCAAGGGTGCATTTCCAGAAGGGACACTGGCTAGACAAGGACCCTCCCCCCGCTTTGCTTGCTAAAATCTTAGCTAAATTGAGTGTCCAAGAGAAGCATCTCAAATCTTGCTATTCTTCCGGTTTACCTTTTGGTCTCTGTTCTGTTTCATCCCACAGTGTCTTGTTCAGCAAAGTTGTAAACCTCAGGTCTTCTCAGATTAGAAGCAGGTGCTGCGTCAAACCTCAACCAAGACAGGACTGCACGCTTCACCCCGGCTGGGACCGAACCGCCGGCTCGCAGCGCGGCCTCAAGGCAGATACTATGCTAATCAAAAAAGTTCTTCCGTCTCGTCGCTGGCGGGCGGGTGCAGGTTTGAACACTTAACCCTTGATTTTACGTGACAGCACTATAGTGCGTTTAGTGACCTCCTCACGCCTAGTGCGTCTTGACCACGTTCCATGTTTTTGAAGGAGAGGACGTGAGCAAGTGGTGGAGAAAAACCGCAGGGAGGGCACAGCAGTGTTGGCTGCTGCTGAAGTGAAGGGACGGCTAATGTTTGGAATATTAATTACTCCACGCGCTACTGACCCAGCGAGGACTAGCAGAAGGGGACTAGGGGTTAAGACAAAGGCTCCTCCTGATCAAATGGCTGCAGCGCCCCTTCCTCTGAGGTTACAGCTCTGCCCTCTGCGCTGGGCAGCCCTTAGCACGGGACTGGCAAAGTGACTCAAGGGGTGACCAAATCCACCAGCCCTTTTGAGGTCGTAAGTCTGCTTTACCGAGCGCTCCAGGTTCAGCGGGGAGAGCCATTCTGTGCCCACCCCTCCTCCTGGCCCTTTGTGGGATTTCTGGCCTCGGCGCAGCCCTTCTAAGGGTGGGCTGAAAAATTTCCCACAGAAGCACTGTGCGGAGTCGCTAAGAAGCCCTCGCCCTGTGCGCAGGGTGCTCCCTGCAGAAGAACCACTTGGGCTCAGAATAATAACCCGCTCTCTTTCCCGCGAACCCGGCTCCCGAGTCCCAGGAGCACGATCAGAAGTCAGAGTCGGAGTGGGGAGTGGTGGGGCTCATCTCTGCCGGAGGGGAAGCACCGGGGCGAGAGCAGGGCCGGGGGTCCAGCGTTTGCTCCCCAGCCTGCGGGCGCCGGAGCGCGGCACTTCCTGGTCTGCCCCGAAGCGCGCAGCCCCTGCCAGCGCCCCCAGTTCTCAGTCCCGGAGCCCCAACTCTGGCTCCTCTAGGTCCGTGCGCCGCGGGCGCGCACCCGCAAGACTCCCTTCTTCACCAGCGCCAAGTGTCACTGTCCTGGACAGCCTTGGCCCTCACCCACCGAGACAGTCCACTTTGCTTCTGCCAGCGTGGCAGCCCCGACTCCCTCCCCTTCCCGGGGTACGCAGCGCTGGGGCCCCGAAGGAGAGATGAGGCCCGCGGGAGCGCGGCGGCTGCATACCCAGGGGCCGCGCCGCCGACCCCTGCGCAACTTCTTGCTGGGCTCAGAGACCCCCGGTCCGGCTGGTTCCACGACCGGCCGGCTGCAGCCCCCGGGCGGCGAGTGGAGGCGCGGCCAGGGTCCGGGCTGGGAGGGACTGCGCCAGGGCAGGGGGTGTGGGGGCGCGCCAGGGCGGTACCGCTTTAAATGCACTTGACTCACCTGCTCCGGCGCTGTCGCCTCCTTCCTCTACTGACAGCTGGGGGCTTTGTTTTCTCCACCCACCCGGCCTGCTGCGCTCCGCCCCCACCGCCCCACGTGACTTGCCTTCTGCCACTGCCACTGCTCGGTGAGTCCACCCGAGAGAGCCCAGCCAGCGCCACTCCTTCGCGGGGGTGCGGGGTGCAGGTGGGCACCCCAGTTGAGGAGAGGGCCAAGTAGATCCGAGTGACCCACCGGCGGGTCAGTTGGAAGGTGGCACGCTGGTTAGGGCCCTAGGAAGCCGGGAAGAGTTGGTGACACGGAATAAAGTGCCAGCCGGTGAAATGAGCTGGGCTATTGGGCCCCACCCGAGAGGGAAGAGGCCAGCACGGCTTGGAGAGGGGCTTGAAAAGGCGACGCCACACCGTGAATTAAGCACCTGTCCCTGGGGGAGTCCTCACACCATCCGGCATGCACCTGCTTTTTACACCAAGTGTTTGTATTCATACCTGGGGAACACTTGATGAGGGGCAAACTAATTTTGTCATGAACATTATTAATTACAGCAGGTAATTCCAAGCCGAACGATACGATGAACAATGCAATAACACCATTTTATTGAGGTTTTAAATCTGCTTTTCTGGTGTGGGTGACACTCAGATTCTATTTGGAAAGTGGAATCCAGGCTGGAGAAGCTAACTCCAGATTATTGATGTGGGCACTTGTCCATTTGGAACAGCACCCATTTTTAATGAAATGAATTGAGAAAAGTGTCTGGCTTCAGGACCCAGCTCAGGATCTGCTGCTTCTGGAAGTGGTCCCAACCCTTGCTGATCTCCACTGTTTGCAACTGCAAGAAGCTGTTGTCCGAGTCCTTCCTTTTGCCCTTGGAGAAGACGTACAGACCTTTTTTTCCCCCAAATTGCCACTCAGGGGAAAGATTGTCTCCATCTCCCCAGCAGCTGTTAAAGTGAAGTCTGCATAGTGGAGTGACTTAGCACAGTGCTTTCCAGACTCTCATGCGTGGAGGAATCACCTGGGGGCCTTGTTTTATAACCAGATTCTGATTGTGTGAGTCTGGGGTTGGACCTGAGATTCTGCTTCTCTAGCAAACTCCCAGGTAATGTTGGTGCTGCTGGTTTGAGGACCACACTTTGAGTAGCAAGGCTTAGAGCACCCACTTTGGCATTGACCAGGCTATTTTGAGTCCTGACTGCACCACTTCAATAGCTGTGTGACCTTAGGTGAGTTTCTCAACATTTAAACTTCCCAAACTGTAAAATGGGGATGATACTAGTATCCACTTCAGTCTTGAAGATTAAGTGAGAAAACTTGTACAAAGCACCGAGTATAGTGCCTGGCATATAGAAAATGTTAGCTAGTTAACTCTTGGGGTCATCCTTGCAGGAGCATAAAGTCCAACGTACTCAGAAGGGGAGCAGTGTATGAAATGGGCACAGGGGATGAGGCAGCCAGCCCAAGATTGACAACTACTCTCCTGTAGTGCCTACCAGGGGTCAGATGTGTAGAATAAGGTTATTGAATAGATGAACGACTGTAATGGAGAGCAAATTGTACATGTTTAAAAGTTCTGGTTCTTCTGCAAAACTTTAAATCTTGATAAATTAGTTCTGGGACTTTGATTAAAAAGTCATTTTGCTTTTTATAACAGATAATGTCCAGCTGCCTGTCGGATGGGTAATCTATTTTAATATCTGAGAGAGTAAATGGATTGTTAAGGAGAAGTACATTTTTTATCCTCATTAAAAACCTTGAAATTTAAATTTAAATGCATTTATTAATGAAGATATGGTATTCTTAGCTCTCAAAATGAATGGGTATTGTCATCATAGGTCTCATAAATCCCTTCCTTGCTTTGCCTCTCTGCCCCCCACATATGAATGTTTCCTGAGACTCATTTCTTGGCTTTTTGTTTTTCTCACTTTCTGCCATTTCCCTTGGAAATTTCATTCATGTCTTATGTTCAACTTTCAAGTGTGTGGAGATTATTTCTGAATCTATACCCACATTCTTAACTTGTTTCCAAGCACCATTTCTGCATTACTGATTACTTGCTAGGCATTTCCATTCAATTTCCTACTAGCATAGAAGTTTCAGTGAGTTCTAAATTAAACTCCTTCCTCCTCCCATGAAATGGACACCTACTTGGTAATAAATCAAGATGGTGATTTGCATTGGGAAGCCCTCAGTGCTAATTCAGGGACCTGGCAAGGGTGTAGGATACACAGTATGATTATCCCAGCTTCCTTCTGGCTGCTCCCAGATATTTCTGTGAGATTTTGCCTACAACAGTGACTGGTGCCGACTTATGTATGAACACAACTTACTGGTGTAACAGCTATGTATGTAGCTATGGGCTGCTGGATGAATGGTAATCAGTGTGAACTGAGCTAGTGAGATACTCCATCAGTCAGGGTAGGCTAGCTTATGCTGCTGTAATGAATAGCACTCAAATGTAAGTGGCTTAGTATGATAAAAGTTAATTTCCTCCTCATGCAAAATCTTCAGGAAGCTCTCAGGGTGACTCGTCATTCTAGTCTCTTCGTTCCTATGACCCCTCCATGAGCACCATGGCAAGGGAAGAGAGTATTAAAAACTGTGCACCAAACCTTAAATGTTTTCACCCAGAAGCAACACAGATCACTTCTCACACTTCACTGGTCAAAGGAAGTCACGTAGTCATTACCTAACTTTAAGGGAGTATGTACTCAGAAGGAATGGGAAAGTAGAAATCCTGGTGAGCATGAGTAATGTCTACCATAGGGATCCATGTTACATAGGAGGGTTAGGGATACCATTAAACTGAAAACAGTCTAGTTACAGTGGAGGGTGAGCACAGATTGCCCTCTGTGTTGGAGGAAGGTACCTAGTTGTATGTGGAGTTTCTCTTTGGAGAAACATTATCGTTGTTATCATACAATATTATTATGTAGAAAGACACTTAAGAGTGAAAAATCCTGTCCCTCTGCCTGTCAGGGTCACCTGATGATTTAGCCAAGGTTAGTCTTCTCCAGGCACTGATCATCCAAACTCTTCTCTGACACAGGAGCTTGCATCTTGATTATACCCCTGGGGATGCACCAACTGTTAAATAAGTAAGGTTACATCAACACAAGCAAATTAGCTAATTTTGCCGACATCGATGGTCATTGTCTATTTGAGGATTGAATGGATGTCTATGAAGAATGCAATACTTCAGCAGGATCAGATTGTCCCATGTTTCTCCTATGGTTGTCTGAATTATGCCTTTGACAAAGAATATTTTGTCTTCAAGGGAATGTTGAAATGTAGGCTTATAAGTAAAAATCAGTTAAACAGGGGGAAAGATCACTCACATCGATGTGAGAAAAATAAAATCATGGTTTTCAATAAGCTTTTGGCCTTCTTTCTCCAAAGATCAGAGATTCTATCAATTAAACTTGTTTCTTACATCTCCAAGCGCTTCATGTGTTTAAAAGAGATAAAGCATTGATGAATCCTGTAAGCTCTAAAATGCTATTCAGATATAGGATGTTATCATGTGTTGCTGGGCACTGAATAGTGCCCTTGATCTCAACAGTTTTATGTTGTTTCTGCCCACATCCATCAGTGGCATCCTTTTTAAAACATTTACCTCTTATAAAACTGTTCCCAAATAAATATTTTTACATAAAATCAGCGTCTTCCTAAAACAATATTCTGAGAGCTTCAATCATATATTTCCACAAATATCCAACATGAGGGATTAAAAAGGAGAGGCAGGTTTATCAATTAATATTTTAAACTATTTGTTCAAATCCTTTTCATTTTATCTGATTTATTATTAGCTTCGAGTCCTTGCTAAGATATAATACTGCTTTAAGTATAAATCATAACCTCAAGAGATATGCTACAGTGAACCACTTATAAATGTATTGGTACTACCATGTAAGACTGAGATGGAAGTGTTCATTACCAAGATATGATAGCATTTATCAAGATGAATAGTAAAGGTGGCATAAGATGACAGCTTCACAGGGATCACTGCCTTGTGATGACTCTAGTGTCTAGTTATGGAGCAAATGTTGAAATAAAAAGTAATGCCACCTTCAAAGCATTGTGTGAGCTCTTATGAGTAAATATTTGTGAGTTCGCTATAAAGTATCATAATTTTATGGATGAAGTAAAGGAAAGAGTTTAAATGGCTCACCTAAGTCCTAATTTCTAGCTATATCCACTAGCAAAAACTGCTGCCTCCAGTAAGATAATATAGAATGGCAGAGAAAAATATGCTTACTATATAATATAGATGCTTGATTTCATAGCTATGCTTAATGTACATCAAAAGGAGCAAAATGTTACCTTGGCTCATGCAAAGTTGTGTAAAAGAAGTGTTTATGATTTTATACCACATTGAAAAAACCCCATATACAAAGAAATAAGTTGGATCTATATATGCTGCTTAGAACAGATGTGGAATAGTTGTAGGAGAATCAAATATAAATTCAATATTTTTATCACAGTACATTTGAAGGCAGCAGCTTTAATTAATTAATTTGTTGATTAGTAGTTATCTCCTAAAGTGTGAAGCTGTCTTCAAATTTACCCTCTCAGTCTCTGAGGTCAAGAGATGAAATCTGTTCAAGTTTTCTGTTGCAGCTCCATGGAGCCCAAATGGCTTTGTAGGAACCAGGAGCATCGCTACCATCTCACCTTGGGAGCCACTGAGAGACAATGCAACCAATTTTTGTTGAAAGCTATTCTTGATTTATTAACTGTTACCTTGCCAATTGCATTTTCTTTGCTGTTCCCCTCTATCCTGTCCATGAGTTGGTCAACCAGAGTTCGAATAACAGGTAATTGATTCCTTGGATCGCCTCAGAATCTTCTTTCCAATGGTCTTTGACTCTTCAACAGAGATTTGCTCTTCTTTGGCTTTTCTAATTTTAAAATTGCTTCAGTCTTTCTAAGTTATAATTTATTCAGCAGTTTTGTGATGCCTTCTACTGGGCAGTCACTGTGTTAGGTACTGTGGTTAGCCAAATGGTCTTTAGTCTCAAGGGACTTACAGCACAGGGAAAGACGAATGACTGCATATTATGGCTTGAGGGGTATTAAAGGTATGAATGAAATGCTAAGAGAACATTGGACAGTGAGGAAGAACATTAGAGAAGGGTTCACATTTGTGTTGGGTTTGGAAAGAGTCATCGAAAGAGTGTACCAGGTGAGGATGGTTTGGGATAAGGCAGAGTATGTGGGCAGAGTATTCCAGAGAGGGAATGTGAAAGTGAAGATAGGATCAGAGATTGGAGAATGATGGAAAGTTCAATGTAGCTCAAGGATAGGGTGTGTGGAATGGAGAGTCCAGTAGTGCAGACTAGGAAAGGCCTGGTGTGTCCAGCTGAGATGCTTGGAAGTAATATATTGGCTAGTGGTTTCCAAAGTTGGGTGAGAACACTCTAGGGTTGTGTGAGATGATACACTGGGGTGTGGAAAGGAAACATGAAAATTTTGATAACTATCTGAAAACATGAGAAAGGATCTAATAACATGCAGACTGACATTGGTGCTCATGCTTGTTCTGTATGTCAGACAGACAGATGGACTTATCAGGCGCAATGACTTCTGAGGGAAGAGATGGGATCCACAACATTGAGGAGGTGTCCCTAACCTCTTCACTCATTTAAAGCAAACTGTAATTTATTAGCAGTTTACGTGTACTTGGTTAAGTGGATTTATGCATATTATCTAGTTTGACTAATCTAAGCCTCACAAAATGGATAAATGACTTAAAAAGATTGAAGACAACATTAGTAATGCAAGCATTAGTGAATTTTCACAAAAGTCCTTGCAAAATTGGTGGATGACTTTAAAAAACGAGCATCATTAAGCTCATCCACTGAATATACTTCCTCTCTTCGTATATGTGGTTCTCTGTATTCTGGAGCTCTGACAGGCACCAAACCAAACTTCAAAATCAACTGCCCTTAGAGCCAGATTTCAAGTTGCTTTATCACACAGCAATAAAACTTTCCAAAAATTATGAAGCATATTCAACCACATTACTCTCACTAAATAACATTTTGAGATAGCCAAATATTTTATATATGATTAATATATAGAATATAAAAATAGTGTATATTTCATCTTTATCTCACCCTTTAAGATTTCAATTTTATGTCATGTTTTACTGTATGTACAATATATTAACATGGTAGTTGTATATCTATATAATTTACAAGTGAATATGTATGTGTGAGGTAAGAAGTGTTTTACTTATAGGAATGTGTAGGCGGAAGCAAACCAAAAAAGGTATTAGAGCAAAGGTGTCTATGATCAGGTTTGTTTTTAGGAAGGTGACTTTGGCAGCAGTGTGGAATGGTGGAATGGTGGAATGGTGGAATGGAAGATGAAAGACCGGAGTCCAGAAGATCAGCTAAAAGGCTAGTATCCTGATCCAGGAGAAAGCTGATGAGGACCTGGTGACGGAGAGGAGAGAGCATCAAAGCATGTGGTCTTCAGTAGATGACTGTGTATGTGTGCATGCGTGTGTGTGTGTGTGTGTGTGAGAGAGAGAGAGAGAGAGAGAGAGAGAGAGAGAGAGAGAGAGAGAGAGAGAGAGAGGGAGAGTCCCAGCTTTGCAGCTTGCCAGTCTGAGTGGATAGTGGAACTGTTACTTGAGATGAAGAAACAGGATATTGAACAAGATAGAGTTCAGTTTAGGACGCGTTGAGTCAGAGGTTTCCAAGGGATTCCTGGGAGATGACTAGTGGGTGTTTTAAATATAAATCTGAAGCTCAGGAGATCTTGGAGATACAGATTTTCTAGTAGCTTTAGTTTCTTGATCTGCAGCTCTTTCTACAGCTGCTGGTCTTAAAAAATACCTCTTCATTTGAAAACAAATTAACACAACAGCTTCACATTTATAATTATTTACAATGAAAATGATTAAGAACCAGTTTACCATTGCATAATGGTAAGACCTCACTAAACAGACAATCTTAGAATTTTAATTGGACATTTAGGCTAGTTTTGCATTCTACTTGACCTCTTTACAAGTATATTGTCCTTTGTTTCTTTTCTAAGATTACTATTTTGTTATTTCTCAAGTGTTATCTGTTATTTATTGGAAGACCCTCTCTCTCCTACTACATTCTATCTTTTTACACCTGAAACCCTGTTGTTCAAGCCAGCCATTTATTTTTTTTATTGTACTATAGAAATTGTGAATGTTTTCTGATTCTGCTGTACACATGTCCCTTCAGGAATCATGAGCATTGTAAAACCATGGTGCGTGGTTGTCCATCGTCTCTATGTTGTTTATTGACCAACCTGTCAAAGTATGTTCTTGCTAAGTTGTGAGGATGCTTTTATGCCATGCCATTTTCCCCAACTCCTTATTTTATACTTACTAAGAAACTGCAGATAATTTATCAGTTTAATTTCCAGGTGTTATACAATTCTATTTCTAACCATTTATCTAATAGATAAGATTTTGTAATTAAATAATGCCAAATAGATATTTATTTAAAATTTCTTTTTTTTGGAAATTTCTTGTATCATGGTTTTGGAGCATTTTATTATTTAACATATCAAGCGCTTAGGCACTGTCTTCTTTATTAAATTAGAATTAATTTTAGTGCAAGGATGTATCTCTCTCCACTGGAATGGAAGCCACATGAGGGCAAGAATTTTTGTCCATTTTGTTTACTGTTCTATCTCCAGTGTGTTGAACTGCGTCTGGAACATATAGATGATAAATAAATATCTTTGAATGAATGAATGCATAAATAAATAAAGGAGGAGAATAGACTCATAAATATGTCCCAATTTGAATTATCTTCCTTTTATTTTTTTTTTGGTGAGGAAGATTTTGCCCTGAGTTAACATCTGTTGCCAATCTTCTTCTGTTTGCTTGAGGAAGATTTGCCCTAAGCTAATGTCTGTGCCCATCTTTCTCTATTTTGTATGTAGGCCACTGCCACAGCATGGCCACTGATGAGTGGTATAGGTCCACGTCTGGGAACTGAACCCGAGCTGTCCAAGTGGAGAGCACTGAACTTAACTACTAGGTCACAGGACTGACCGCCACTTTCTAATTTTTTAAATCCAAATCTTCGTTACCATATTGTATTATTTCTCTGTAATTTAGTGACTCCATTTATTTTTTTATTATTAGTTTTTTGGGTGAGGAAGATTGGCCTACCAATCTTCTATCTTGTATGTGGGACGCTGCCACAGCATGGCTTGATGGCTGGTGTGCAGCTCTGAGCCTGGGATCTGAAACTATGAACCCTGGGCCACTGAAGTGGAGTCTGCAAACTTAATCACTACGCCACTGGGCTGGCCTCTCCATTTATATTTTTAAAATTCAGTTTAGCGGCTGGCCCTGTGGCCTAGTGGTTAAGTTCAGTGCACTCCGCTTTGGCAGCCTGGGCCTGGATCCCAGGCATGGACCTATACCACTTGTTGGTGGCCATGCTGTGGCGGTGACCCACATATAAAACAGAGAAAGATTGGCAACAGATGTTAGCTCAGGGCTAATCTTCCTAGCAAAAACCTCCAACTCAGTTTAATATAAGTTTATAGTAAGATAGTTACTTTCATGCATGCAAGTTTTAATCTTTCGGCATCTAGAAGAAAAAGTCCTTTCAATTTTCTCTTAGCTTATAGATACATGAAGACCACAAACACATCTTACGTGAGTCTCCCAACAATATTTACATAAGAATTTAAGTTTAGTCTTAAAAATAAAAACCAGCATTCACAAGCAAGTTTTCTCTAGAATATGGCAAATAAGTAAATAAATTAAAAGGAAATATATAAAATATATTAAAATAGTAGGACAGGAGATCTAGAAATCAGTTTCTCAAAGACAATGACTATCTGTACCAGTGAGGGGCTAATCACATGCTATATTTCAAGGCATTGCTAAAATCGCATTTAACCACATCCACAAATTAATTCTTGTCATTACTATCATCATTTCACAAAAATTTTATCCCACATCCAAAGTCTGAGAAAAGGAATTGAGAAAAATGCCACTTAACTGTCTCAGAGAAATCCAGCTGCTGGGAGCTGTATTGGCTCTGGGGACTTGGATGGGGATCTCGGTAAATAAGGATAATGGATGGAGAGTGAAATCTCTGGTGGAGGGAGGGTCAGGCCCGGAAACTCCCCAGGCAGTTGTGCTTGGAGAAACACTAATGCAGTTGGCCATGCTACCGTGTGTTTCTTTGTTCTCCGAGAACATCCACTCTGTTCACCACTCAGGAGTGCACGTTTAGTTTTCTCTCATAATTAGTGTAAATGAGTAAATATAGTGTGCAGAATATGGTCCTACTGAGATTCCAGACAGGCCCATTCATAACTCCTCTTCTTCCTTTTATTTTCTCTGTTGGTTTTTTTTTCATTCTTATGAGGAATTTATAAGATTAAACAAATTTTGAACCAGTCACAAATATTACTATGTTAGCTGAAAACAAATGCGTGCTCTCAATAGTGATGATGACGTAGGCCCAAGGACCAGGAGTCCATGTCACTGCCACAGAGACCTTTATGGTGGGTACAGATCTTGGTGGTGCACTCCAGAATAGTTATAGTTTTTTGCTGCCAGGTCAGACTCACCCTGGCTAAAGGACGAATTGGCAACATGCCTTTTATTCACAATGAGCTCTAGCCTGCACCAAGTGCAACCAGGTGCAATCCTTTTTTTGACATACACAAAACTGTGCATGTTTAATGCATACGATTGGATGGGTTTGGAGATAAGTGTACCTCTGCCAAGTGCAACGCTTTTGCTCCTGACTTGTGGAGACCTCAGATTCCAGAGAACGCCTCACTGCCTTTACACATCCGGAGAGTGTGCTGTGTATTTAAAGAACAAAATGAAATCATACAAAAAGCCCAGAAATAGTCAAATAGTTTAACAGATTATAATTCAGTTATGCAATGGATTATTTGGTAACTGCTAAAAATATGATGTTAAAATATTTAAAGGCATGGAAAAATCATCACTTGAACATATTAAGGGACAGAAATAAGATTCAAAAGTTTTGAATCTTGTATATCCAGTATGATGTCATTTGAGTAAAATGTTTCCATATGTTTCTATGCATAGAAAAGTAAATAAAGTTGGAGAAAATATTTTAAACTGGTGGTATTTCTGGATTACAGAGAATTTCTATCCTTTTTTATATTCTTTTATACTTTCCAATTTGTTATATATATGTAGAGAGAAAGAGACAGAGACGGAGACAGAGCCAGAGAGATTGTAAGGCATTGGCTCCAGCGATTGTAGGATGATTGTGGGAGTTAAGTCCGAAATCTATAGGGCAAGTCAGCAGGCTGGCGACTTAGCTAAGAGCTAATGTTGCAGTGTTGAGAATTCCTTCTTCTTTGGGAAACCTCAAGCATTTCTTTTAAAGCCTTCAACTCACTGGATGAGGCCCAGCCACGTTATGGAGAGTAATCTACTTAATCACATCTAAACAATACCCTCACAGCAACATCTAGACTAGTGTTTGGCCAAACCACTGGGCACCATAGCCTAGCCAAGTTGATGCATAAAATTAACCATCACAGCTTTTAAGCAATTCCCCCCACCACATGCATCTTTTTTTTTTTTTCGTAGAAGTAGGCAGATTTTCCAGTTGGGTGTTACTCCCTTCCCCATGCAGTCCATATACTTTTTGTGTACATTTTCACTTTCCCAGCAACAGTTACAGTTCAGGTGAGGTGAGCTGACCTAGATCTTAGCAGTCCAGGTGAATTTTCGAATTGTTGCCTGGAGTGCTAGGATAGAAGCCACATCTCCAGTGTAGAGTGGGGTGCAGATGGGAAACCTGGAACTGGTACCGTGAAAGAAGTTTGTCCCAGGAAGGCTGACACCATGGAAGGCAGAACAAAGAGACGGGAGAAACTGCTCTTGAGATCGCCTGCAGTCCCTGAATTAAACCAACCCTCACCTCTGTTCTTCCTCGGGATTTTCCGTTACGCAACCTCTTCTTATTTAATCTAACTTTTCTGTTACTTGCAACCATGTTTCTGCTAATACATAGTCTTTTCCAGTTTTTCAGCAAATAAGCATTACTTTTTTTTATAATAAGAAAGCAATTACTATATTCGTTGATTCTAAGAGAAACTTTTTTTTGGATTCTAAAATCTTTGAAATTGGTATGTGTCATGGCATGTCATAGTTTAATAGAGCTTTCTTTTGTAGTATATATATAAAAAATAATGGTATATCTTATATTCAATGATGTTTTAGACTTGAAAGTTATTTTTATGAAAGATTGAATACAAATGCCCAGGACACTTGGAAAGATATGGCACATAATCCTGGAACCATATGGTGACCTGGATGCCCTCACATTTCTGGAATGGTCCAAGAATTCAGTAATCTAGAACTTGGATTTGCTATACAATTGAAGACTGATATAAAGTAGACTAGTATAGAACACTTAGTTCCTCCTATTGGAAATATGAGCAAATCTTTTCCTTTCAAAGAATCTGTAAATGCCTGCTTGAAATGGCCTAGCCATGGATGTGTTTTCAATGCCTATTTTCCTTTTCTTAGACTTTATGGTTTTGTACTACTTTTAGTTTCAAATGGCTTCAAAATCAACTGCCCCAATCATGCTATTTCAGACTCTTGCACACTGAATATTATGTTAATAATAATAATATCATACATTGCCTATATGTAGTATTTTAAAACCTTTCAAACATATTTTTGCATCTATTATGTGATTCGATTCCCAGAATGTTTCTGTGAGTTAGGAAGGTTATTATGATCCTTTCAGTATTCAAGAGACTTGCTTGCTGTCATGGAGTAGTTGGTCGTAGAGGTGGGACTTCCAGTGGACTAGAAAGCAAGGGCTGATAAATGAAGTTTTATTGCGTGAAGTTATGATCTGTGTCATTAACAAAGATAGAATACAATTTTAGAGTTTTTGAACCCTGGTTCAAGGTTATGGTCATCAATTCGTGACCATCTTTCTGTTCACATACATATTCCTGTCACTAAAAACGGTCCTTGGTGAACTGAGACCATTGTGATTCACTGGTTTTTAAAAAGCTCTATTTATTTTGTGCTAACTCACACTGTGCTGTAAATCATTCAAAAATGAACTATGCCAGGAACTAAGGTCTTAAACACTATTATAATTTATTAGATTAATTTGAATTTTAAAATGGTTTGGAACGTATATTGCATTTATATTTTCCTAAACTGGATCAGGCAGAAGTTAAAGACAATGAGCATGGAAATAATCATAAGTTAGAATATAGGAAGCCGTTAGAATGAATTCAGGGAAAAATCCCAAGTAACTACCTCTTTTACTGGCTTTTATAAAAGCTCTGCTTGCCTTGTGAATTACAATCCCATCTCATTCAGCTGCACTTACCATGTTTTGTTTTAATTATTTTTTCCCACATCTTCCTCTTCACTAGGCTATGCATTTCTGGAAGGCAGAGACTGCATCTTACTTTTCTCTCAGGCATAGTCTTTTGAGCATACTGCCTGGCATGTAGTAGGTACTCAGACATGTTAGCTGGATGTCTATATAGGAAAAGAGAAGAGATGATCTTTATTTTCTTGGTGAAGTAGGTGGGCTCATCTGTTGAGAATTAAGGAGTAGTGTCTGGTTTGGGAACTTGAAAGCATGCAAGAGAAATTTCTAGGGGCGAGCCCAGTGGCATAAGGGTTAAGTTTGTGCCCCGTGCTTCAGTGGCCTGGGGTTTGCCAGTTTGGATTCTGGGCATGGACCTACACACAGCACTCATTAAGCTATGCTGAGGAGGCGTCCCACATAGAAGAACTAGAAGGACCTACAACAGGAATATACAACTATGTACTGAGGCTTTGGGGAGGAAAATGAGAGGAAGATTGGCAGATATTAGTTCAGGGCCAAACTTCAAAAAAAGAGAAATTTCTAAGGTTCAGTCACAGGATTTCCAAGCAGTAGTAAGATTCCTGATGAAGTCAGCAGCCACGGGATCTGGGCTTGGGTTTGGGGAGGGGCAGGTGAGGAATTCTCAACTGGCTTCTACTCCCATTTTATGTAAAAGAGTGGGAATGAGATAGATGGACTGTTTGGGTCTTTCAATCTGGGAATGAGATAGATGGACTGTTTGGGTCTTTCAGTCTGGGAATGAGATAGATGGACTGTTTGGGTCTTTCAATCTCAATTTCTGAGTGATTTATGGCAGCGAACAATGACCAACATTTTTTTTATGTTTAAGCATTTCACTTCTTTTCTTTGAGCAGCCCATTTACGTAAAGCAAATATAACTCTTATTAGTCAGTCCTCCCCAGAAAAATAGGGCAACTGCAGTGCCTTGTTTTATTTACCTGAGCGATGCCCTGTAACCTTCTAGGAAGTTCACTGAAGGAAAGATTTCATCCAATAAGGTAAGAAAATGTTTTAGGTAACTCACTAAGGTAAAACAAAGAAACAAGAAGTCCCGACATATACCCCAAATTCTGAACATTAAGCAGTTTTATTTATTAGAAAAATTAATACTTTGACCTCGTATAATTATGAAAACTCAGTTAATCAGGATAATAGAGAGATAGACCAATGACATTATTCTGATTATGTTAAGGGGGGAGAAGTGGATACAAAGTTGCTCGTGTTCTTTACCTTGTGGGTGGGTGAGGTGTGGGGAACGCCCATCGTGGCTGAGTGTTGTGGTGTGGATCAGTTGCAGAATCCAACTGGAGGTCGTGTTCATACCTCTGAGAGTTGTGGCCCTAGCAGGAAAAATATGACAATAATTCCAAGAAGAATTAGGCAGTTATTTCTTCCAAGAATAAATAGATGCAATTCAGACCAGAAGATGAAAGGATTAAAAATGCAAATCGTTGAGAGGAACTGGTAATTCGGGGGCCTTGTAGGCTGCTAGACAGCCATCTTTTAAGATATGAAGTCCATAGTGGTTATGACCACAGGTTCACTGTGTCCTGACCTTGAAAAGATGAGTCCTCTGGCTGTCCTTGAGGGCAGCTATTATTCATAGAAAGGACTGTTTGTATTTGCTTTGAATTTTAAAAATTAGCATTTGATTTATTAAAGTTGCAAATCCAAACTCTGATTTTTCCTTAAGTTTTAAATTTAAACTTATAAATCTAATTATTCTGTTTATAACTCTATTTTAAAAATTAATTTTAAGGAGTATATATAAATTTAATATATTTGTTTTTTTTAAAGCAGTTAAATGATCAGAACAAACACCTTTGCAGGCATTTAAATTATTCTTAAAATCCATTAAATTCTGTTTACAAACATGGAGAATTTTTACATATTGATTACTCTAAATGTTACAGTAGTGCTTATAAGTCCATAGTTCTTTTACATGATTTCATCTAAAATCACAAGTCTGAATGAATTACCTAATTGCATATTTAAAATAGGAATCACGAGATGCATCTGAGCGAAACTTTATTCTCTCAATTATTATACTCTTTTTCTTTTTCTTGAGGAAGACTAGCCCTGAGCTAACATCTGCCACCAATCCTCCTCTTTTTGCTGAGGAAGCCTGGCCCTGAGCTAACATCTGTGCCCATCTTCCTTTACTTCAAATGTGGGACACCTGCCATAGCATGGCGTGCCAAGTGGTGCCATGTCTGCACCTGGGATCCAAATGGGCAAACCCCGGGCCGCCAAAGCGGAACGTGCGAACTTAACCGCTGTGCCACCAGGCTGGCCCCCCCAGTTATTACACTCTTAATGCCAACTTTGTGTATGTTTTTCTAACATTTAACACAAGATTAATATATATTTGATATACCTTTTCATCTCTCTCTAATCTAAATTTTCCCAGGGTCGTAGAAGAGAAACAAAGGGAAAAATTTCTACTTAGTAAATTGGAGTTACTCAGCTAAGACCTTCTCAGATGGACTAGCTTGTGTATCTGCTATTAATTTTTTTGGCTCATAGACTGTTTATTGTCCTCAGATACTGCCAAGGCCCTGGGGCAGCGAGAGTCCTCTGTATAGGGCTTTAACAGGTCCTGACAAAAGGAATAGTCTTTCAGCCCACTTAAGTCCCTAAGATTCAGCTTATACAAAATCCAATTCTTCCTCCTCATAATTGCCTTACCAGTTGATGGGATTCAGCTAATCTCTTTACTCCTTGATCCTATTCTGAATTCATTTCATAATTTTCTTACCTGATTGCTCGAAGTCGTATGAATACTTAAATGATATCCGATGGGATTGTGCATGTTCCTCACAGCTTTGCCTGGTTCTTTAGCTATAACACTGAAGTCATATTAATGATGGATAAGACAAGTTGATTTGTTTGGGCGTCCGCTGAAGCAGGCCCTGAGACAGGGACGGGAGATTAATTGGGGCGTAAAGCAACGCTGGGAAGTGGCAGTGGGAACGAAGCCAACAGTTAAGAAGTATATTATCGAGCCAGTTATCATGTGGGCTCCTGGAGCTTCACGCCACTGAGGAAACTCTGGGAGCCAGCGTGGAACATGTATCTCAGAGTCATCTCAGCCAAGGGGTAAGGAGCTGGGGTATTTACACACCAGTTCCTGTCAATCATGAGTTGAAAGCTATACCTGGAGGTCATTAATTCCCGGCGCTTGCAGCCTACTGCACAGACAGGCAAAGTGGCTTCAGTGGTCTGAGAATGACCTCAGGGAATGGAATAGGGGAGCCGAGCTGGTAGGAGCATAAATCTGCCTGTCATTTTTCTTCCTTCAGAGCTTCAGGTGCACTTAATAACAAGTTGATTTCATGGTTCTCAATTACCATGACCCCCAAGTCTCCCAAATGCTGGAGACACTGCATAACCCAGTACATCCTCTTCCACCTGTAACAGGCCCCAGTTCATCACAGGTGGAAGTCTCAGTAATTCGGTTCCACAGCGTGGCTGGGATTGTCACCACTCCTCTCACCACCCATAATGGAGCCCTTGTTGTCTTGTGGCTGGCAAGTCATTCAATTCTAGAATGCCAGCCCAAGCATCTGCCTCTCAGGACTTCTTATCTCACCAACGGTCTTAATTTGGGCTCTCACAGCAGTAGACCCTGAGAAAAAGATTACAGTGCAAGAAGTTTATTTGGGAGGTGAAGCAAAAAGTAAGAGAATTCGGCAATAAGACAGGGAGGGAAGACAGCCAGTAAAAAGGTACCTTGTGTGGCCAGATACCACTGTGGGCGGCTGCTCTTGATCCCACTGGGAGGCAGTGTAGAAGACACACACTTCAGTGTTCTCTCCCGCTCTCCAGGCAAGGGATCTGGGGTAATTATTTACTAACTCCCTTCCACCTTGGTGGAGGGCTCCTGCTGAGGGATGGCATTTTTTGACCTGATGTAAAGTGGCTAGAAAAGGCCCTCAGGGAAGGGAGCGCAGGTGCCAGGAGCTGGAAGTCTGGCCCACATTTGCAGAGGTGATAGTCAAGGGGACATTAATGGGGCGCTCGCCGCATCCCTTACAGTGCTGTTTCCCACTTCTTAAGGTTTCTGTTCTAATTTAATGTTATATGTTTACATAAAAATGAGAATATTTAAAGATTTTTTTTAACAAATTAAAATTCCCCAAATTGCCAAAGTCTTTTAAATAACTATGAGCATTTTCAGAGTGCTGGATAGTAAGTGTGAATTTACAGGGAAGGACAGATTTGCTAAACGGAGCTATTTAAGCTGAATTATTTATTTTAACTTGTGCTAATAAGATTCCCAGATGTAGATGTGAAGGAATAGAATAAACATGTTTCTTGGCTCCCTGGAGGAAGGAAAGAAGATGAGTCATGTGTATATAGACAGACAGGCATTTGTGTTGAGAGGAATTAGCACTGCCGAGCATTAACGTACCTATTTTAGCATAAGCAAATGAACTAGTGTTGAGGGTTGCGACTCTTCTAGTACCATGAGATCGTCACAATGGAAGCAGAAAAGTTTTATTTTAATATTTAGCAAGATTGGGTTTTTTTTAAAGGAATGTGTTTGGTAGAGGTTTAAGGAAATTATTACTGATAACACTTGAACCAGGGCTGGTCTTGTGTTAATATGATGACCATATTGATACTTCTGGTTATCTAAAATTTGGTAAGCATCAAAGTCTAAAGTGAGGGGCAGATATCAGTTGTCAAGAAAACTTCTTAAAACAAAATTTTGTGTCTGAGCCACTTTCTAATTATATATATTCTGCAGATATAGTAAGGAAGTACAATCAATTGTGATAAGGTATTCTAACTAAATAATGGCAGTAACAAAACAATTTTTTTGTGTATAGGAAAATGAGGCTCAGTTCTTCTGATTTCCAAAATCACTTGGCAATTTTCACTATCACATGTCAAATGTTAGATTTTCCATTTACTGAAATCTGTACTGTCATTCAGCATCTACACTGTCAGTTGGCATCTGTTATGTGCAAAGCGTTCTGCTGGGCATTAGATTTTCCATTTACTGAAATCTATACTGTCATTCAGCATCTATTACGTGCAAAGCATTCTGGTGGGCACTAAGGATAGTACAAAGTCAAGAGTCACAGTTGCTGCCTGCAGGTTGCTTGTGCACTAGTATGTGAGAAGATCCAACTCAGTTATAATACAATGGGGACTCTGGACCTTTACAGAGAAAAAGCGTCATCTGACTTCAAAGGAGGAGCTAGTGACTCCACTATAAAGTTAGATGCTGAACACAATTTCACTGGCTGCCGAAAGAAATGGTTGGCCATTCATGGTTAGAAACCCCTGAGAAGAGTTTCCAAGTGGTTCTCTAAAATATGAACGTTGCTAGATAGACACATCTGAAAAAGAATCCCTTAGGCAGGCAGTGCTTCCCATTTGGAAAGAAGCTAGTCTCTTTCACAGCATCTCTAAGTGGCTGCAGATGTGGGATGGAGATCCCTATGAATACTCAGTAGCACTGAGTACATTTTGGCAACTATAAGCTGTATGAAATGAATTGAGTCTCAAATGAGCTAGATCCTTGGTCTGCATGATGCCAATTTCTATGAGCCATTAGCTGTGATTACGGTTGATTGTCCTGGCCCAGTTGCATGGTGATAAGAGAACGGATCTGCTTATTATCCACTTTCTCAGGTCAGTAAAATCACTGGGGAGTCAGTAGTTCCGTCCAGCTTTTAGTGTCATGATGTTAAGAAGGTGGGCAGCAAGCCTGGAGGAATGTGTCTGCACCGTCGCCACAGCCTCCCCCAAACCCTCTCCTGAATGGAATCCGGGTCTGAGGCTCACCTTCTCTGTTACCTCCCACGGAACTGCTTAGAAAGTAGAGAGCAAATGAGTCCTGCTTAATATGCTTTCTAAAGAGCAATAAACAAAGCTAAACCTGATCCTAAGGAAAAGCTGACATTTCTTTCACTTGGGGTATGAATTTCTTAAAAAGTCAAAAACAAAACCCAGACCATAATTGACAATTATGCCTTGACTGACTGTCAGGTGAAAATGGGCCAATCAGAACATCCAGGGCAGGAGAGAGCCAAACTATTAGATTGATGAGTCTGTTATTCAGACTAGAAAAAATTCATTGGAATGGAATACTGTACCAATCCATTTTAATTTCCACTTGGAATGAAACCCTGGACCCTCTTTATGTCTTCAGATTAACTGATGTGGGGCCACCAGTTTGAGATGAGTGGTCTCCCACTACCCTTCTGCTTCATACTGCACTGACCTCATTGATGCGCTTTTCCCTCAAACTGGTACACACTGGTACATATTGGGTAGCCCAATAGTACACACTGGGCTAAACACGTGGTTTACCACCACTGGCAAGGGCAAGGATTTGGCCTCGGCAGGAGGTTAGGCTTTCTGGTCCACTTTGACAGATGGTGGGAGTGAAGGACCCCCCAACGACATACTATCGGAAGGGAATCTAGCAGTGATCCTGGGAAACTGAGAACAGAGCTATCCTACACTCAAAGGAAATGCCATGTTCAATTATGACCACCACCGGTTCTGGCCTATTGTGGCCAGAATGATGAATATTTGATTAGAAAGGACATGGAGCTGAAACTCATCTTTGGAAATAAAGAGATGAAATAGAGAGCGAGCTGAGATCCGGATCCATTCCAAGGGTCCTCCTTAAAGCAAAGTGGAGTTGAATGAGAGCAGGGATCAGCCCTTAGAAAACGGGGTGAGCTGGAGCAGGGTGGGAATTAGCCCCCCAGTCAGTCACAGGAGGGACAGAGCAAGGCTGGAGGCAGTGGACATAGTAGCATGTACAGGTTTCAGAACCAAACACTGGAATCGGATCCAAAAGGCTTTCTTCCAAGTCTGGAGGGTGGAAGCGTAGAGGAAGACGTAGAGAGAAGGCTGACTTGGTAGACGGCCTGATCACTTTACAAATATACTTGGGATGAGAGTACACCAAAGGCTTTGCCCCTTGTGTAAGGAACTAATAGCAATTTCTAAACCTGGCTGATATACTATTAATTCATTCCCTCATTCAACACAGATTTATTGAGTGACTGTTATACATATACTCTGTTACTGCTCCTGAGGCTACCAGCACATTCGTCTAAGAGGTAAAGGAACAGTTGATTACAGCAGTGTGGCAATGCAACCATAGGAATATATACATTGTGAGCAAGAAGATGACGCTTGTCCAGCATGGACCAGACGCTGGTGAGGAAAAGCTTCTGAGAGAACTTAGTGTGATACAGGCTGAGGGGACAGAAGCACAGACACAATGGAGAGAGATGGTTTGGTTTACAGAGGGAAATACAAGCAGTTCAGCATTGTTGGCCAGATGGTGAGATCCAGAGAGTATGACTAGAGAGGGAAGCCGTTGTTCTCACTACTTCAGGGAAAAGAGTGGGGCCATACATGCTGTTAACTTATTGCTCATAAAGAACTACTAGAGCAATAAAATATCTAACTTTCATTGAGTGCTTATTGTATTCCAGGCACCATGCTAAGCACTTAAGGAATCTTAACTCATTTCATTCTCACAACCTCAGGAAGTACCAATATTAGCTTTATAATAGACAAAAAGATAAATATCTGATCTGATCTTATAAGTATCTTTTCTATAAATAGCTAAAAAGAGAAAATGGGGCCAGCTGTGTGGGGTAGTGGTTAAGTTCATGTGCTCTGCTTCAGCGGCCCAGGTTTGCGTGTTTGGATCCTGGGAGTGGACTTACACTACTCATCAGCCATGTTGTGGGAGCAACTCACATATAAAGTGGAGGAAGATTGGCACAGATGTTAGCTCAGGGCTAATCTTCTCCAGGAGAAAATAAAAAGAGAGAAAATGGAAGCTTATAATGGAAGTTTGCATATACATAAGGGTAGGACTCGGATTCAAACACAGGTCTATCTGCTGAGAGAGCTCACGCCCTTTACCACCACCGTGGCTGTGCGTTAGAACCAGTAACATCAGCCCCCAGTGGGAGCTTGTTAGAAGTGCAGATCTCACGCCCCACCCTCCACCATAGTATCAGAATCTGAATTTTAGAAAGATCCCCAGTTGATGCAAAAACACGTTAGAGTTTGAGAAGCACTGCTATAAGGAACACAAGTAGTATTTTCTCCACACTTTTTGGGGTGTTTTTCTAATTAGTATTTAACTACTCTTTTAGTACAATTTTAAGAAAGATAATCAGTGTTCTCAGACTTATTCCTGGATTGTTAAAATATTTACTCCTAATGACCTTTTAAAAATAAAACAAAGGCATTTACACTCTGTCTTCTAAAATGTCATATCATTGAAAAGGTAAAGCAAGTCAAGAAACACAGACGAAAGCCTAAATGTAGGGATTTTTATCGCAGTGAAAATGCTCTGCATGATATTATAATGATGAATATATGTCGTTATATTTTTGTCCAAACTCATAGAATGTGCAATACCAGAAATGAACCCTAAAGTAAGGGATGGACTTTGGGTGATTACTATGTGTCAGTGTAGGTTCATCTTTGGTATAAAATGTGCCATTCTGGTGAGTGATGTTGATAATGAGGGAGGCTACGTGTGTGTGTGGGCAGGAGGTATGTAAGGAATCTCTCTATCTTCCCCTGAATTTTATTATAAACCTAAAACTATTCTAAAAAAGTCTTAAGAAAAAAACCTAAATGTAGGACAATAATCACTGATAAAGAGAATCCATAAATATTTATTGATTATTAAGGGAAAACTTTTATTTATACATGAGGCTGAACCAGCTAATCCTTTATTTGCTCAATACCACATTGTCAGATTGGATCTGATTAGATTTTAGATTAGATCTGATTTGCCAAAGAATGGTTAGACATTCTTTAACATATTGTACTTGCCAGACACCAGTAGAGCTCCTTGTCTTATTCATCTAACCCCCAAACTTTGAAGTGTAGTGAATTCACTTGGAGAATAAAAGGCTTTATCCAAACATCTTTTAATACGCCCCAGAGTTGGCCTGCTTGAGTGGTTGGACCCGTGTCTGGTAGCTCTGTGGTAGCCTGCTTTAGGTCAGCTGAGATCATGGGCAATCTTCCTTGAAAGGATGAAAGGTAACTTTCTAAAACCAGCCCATGTTTTAGAACAGCTAGTTATTTTTGCTTCCGAGAGGGTGGCAATGAAAAAATTCTACAAAGTATGAGGAAAAGTACATGACAATATATACTGCTGTCTTTCATATTCTATGCATATTTCTGTGCATTTGTCATTAGGAATGTGGTCTTCCACAGGTCAAAGATCAAAAGATTTAAATATGTGTGACCCAGCACCTTATGGTTTCAGACTTGTAATGTTGATTTAACAAACACTTAGCTGCAGTTTATACACTATCAGCCATGTATGTTAGACTTGTGTGTGAAGCATTATATTAATTAAAAGTCCTAACCACATCCTTCTGTACTTTGGGAATTTAGACATTGATTCCTCTCTCATTTCTTTTGTCTGCTACTAATTTTAATGTAGTCCAGTGATAAATGTTTAAGAATATGTGCTTTCTCTTTTCTGATAAAGATGACTGTCAAAATGTGAATACACTCTGCCCTTCCTAAATATTCCATTAGTCATTTTTTGGGGAAAAAATGTGAATAATTTATTGGTGAAAATTTGAATTAATCTGCTGACAACTTAAATCATGCTTAACGATTCCTAAGGATAGGGAGCTTTGGGGAAAAAAGACATGCTTTTATTAATAAGAAGAGTGATCCTTGAAGGACCAAGGAAATAATTTTGCCTCCTACAGAAAAAGTTGTCACACAATCGTCTAACCTATTTCCTCATATTGTAGTCATCTTGGGTAAACATTTCTTCTTTCAGTATATTTATAGCTGTTTGGTGTTTTTAATTATACCATTTTTATGTAGGTTCACCCACAGATATGTAAAACAGTAATTTAATATTTTGTGTTCTTTATATAATAATATATTTTATTTATATTTTAAAATGCACTTATTTTTAAAAGATGTTTTAGATAATTACATTTGAAAAAATTAAAAATGTTTAAATTTAGGATAAAAGATAAAAATGATTAAAAAGTACAAATTATATAGAAGAGCAATCTACATGGAAAAGGCAGGGGGAAAGAAGGATCAAGATCTAACGAGAGAGGATTTTTGAAAATGGGGAGTAAGAGAAGAGAAAATAAATGAATTGAGATACTTTGAGAATTGCCAATTCTAGGGAAAATCTAGGTGAATGATAATACCAATTAAAAAGTTAAAATGAATTGAATATTTATAATGTTATATGTGCATTTAATCCTCAAAATGATTCCTCAAAATGGGTGCTATGGTTTTTCCTGGTTTCAGATGAGGAAACGGAGGCACAGTTTTGTTTCTTAACGTTGTACAACGTTTAACTGTTTGAGTCAGCGTCAACCCTAAGAAGTTGGAGTTGATGTTCTTTAGCACACTGCTGTGCTGGCACAAGCTGCTACTCCCTCATCTCCAGATTTGCAGGCCCACTTTCCACTGTTCAGGGCCGTGTTCTATGAAGATAACTAATCAGAGAATTTCCCAGAGTGATCTTCACTCATTGACTCCACTTTCTTATCTCCCTTTCCCTGATCAATCCTGAAATCAGGCTTCTGCTCTCACTACTTTTTATAAAATAACTTTTTATTTTGAAATAGTTTAAGACTCACAAGAAGTAGCAAAAATAGTACAAAGTTTCTCTGTCTCCTCTCCAGCACTTGATATTATCAGTATTTTTTATTTTAGCCATCCTAATAGGTGTGTAATGGCATCTCCTTGTTGCTTTCATTTGCATTTCCCTTATGGCTAAAAATATTGAGAATCTTTTCATGTGTTTGCTTGTTATTCATAGACTGTCTGGTAAAATATCCACTCAAGTCTTTTGTCTATTTTCTTTCTTTCTTTTTTGGTGAGGAAGATTGGCTCTAAGCTAGCATCTGTCGCCAATCCTTCCCTTTTTGCTTGAGGAAGATTGTCACTGAGCTAACATCTGTGCCAGTCTTTCTCTGTTTTGTATAGGGGATGCCACCACATCATGGCTTGATGAGTAGTATGTAGGTCCATGCCCAGAATCTGAACACGAGAATGCCAGGCCGCTGAAGTGGAGCTTTCTAACTTAACTGCTACATCATCAGGCTAGCCCCTCTATTTTCTTTTTTTTTGCTGAGGAAGATTAGCCCTGCACTAACATCTGTGCCAGTCTTCCTCCACTTTGTATGTGGGTTGCCACCACAGCATGGCTGACAAGTGGTATAGGTCTATACCTGGGATCCAAACCCACGAACCTGGGCCGCCAAAGCAGAGTGCGCTGAACTTAACCACTATGCCACAGGGCAGCCCCTTCTCTGTTTTCTAATTGGATTGTTTGTTTATTTACTGCTGAGTTTAGATGCTTCTTTATACATTTTGAATACAAGTCTTTTGTCAGGTATATGATGTGCATGTATTTTCTTCCAGTCTGTGGCTTGTCTTTTCATCCACTTAACGGGGTCTTTCTCAGAGCAAAAGTTTTTAATTTTGGTGAGGTCTAATTTATCGATTTTTTTCTCTTAGGCATCATGTCTTTGGTGTCATATCTTAGAACTGTTTAGGTAACTCCATGTCATGAAGTTTTTCTCATATGTTTTTATCTAAAACTTTTATGGTTTCACATGTTATATTTAGATCTACAATCTATTTTGAGTTAAATTTGTATAAGCTGTGAAGTTTAGGTCAAGGTCCTTTTTTTTTCCGTCTGTGTCATCCATTTGTTCCAACACCATTGTTGAAAAGATTATCTTTCCTCCCCACCAATTTTTAACAACTGCTCTCCAAGGTTGCCAATGGCCTCCTACTTTCCTAATCAAGGGAACAATGGCCCGTAATGCATTTGAGCACGTAGTTGTGATGTACATTGTGTGCTTCATAACAGCAGTGAGACTGGAAGCTCATTCACCTAGATGTTGAGAGAATGGAGGAGAGTGCTGGCCTTGGGTACCACCCTTTGGAGGAATGAAACACCTTCAGGAATGGCAGGAGCAGCCTTGACTCTGGACGCTCCCTGCTCATGTAGGGCAAGCCAGGTCTGTCTACACATACTTTTCAAAACTATGACAGAATATGATCTTTCAAGAACATTTCCCATATGCACTTCTTAAAATAAGAAGATAATATCGTAGTTTTAATTTTTATTTTAAAAATAATTTTTTCTTATTATAAAAGTCATGTATGTTCATTGTAATAAACCTGGAAAATACTGAAACACCTCCTTCTCCACTTCCTTCTCCTTTCCTCCTTTGGTTCCATCTCATGTTTTTTCCTCTGTTCCTCCTCCTCTTCCACCTTCTTCTCCTCATTCATGAGAATGATGCACATAGACTTGACTTTGGTGGTCTGCTTCCATGGACGAAGGGGAAAGACGAGAGAGGGGCTCAGGTAGATAGACGTGGAGTCGAAGTAGATATAGGAAAAAGTCAACGTGTTTAATCTTGGTGGTAGGGACATGGGAGTCTATATTATTTCTCTTTTGGTCTGTAGGCTTGAGATGTTTCAGAAATAAAATGAAAATGAATAAAAGCCCTCAAGGCGTTTACTTTCCGATGAAGAGACACTAAACATTTATGATCTTTGTGATTAAATTATACTGAACTGGGAGGTCAGTGGCGGAGCGTCCGCACCATCCGGGAGATGGTTGAATGCTGCTCTTTATGGTCTGAAACGCGCCAGCGCTTTTATTAAATGACATGAAAAATACGAGAGAGCATAATCTATCCTGGATGTTTGGGTAAGTGATGGATGGGAGATAGATGCTGTTTTCCCTCGGTCTCTTTACAGGCATGCTATTCGTTGGTATATGTGACAGAATGAATAAATGACCTGTATGGCAATTTTGGAAAATTTCCCGATGTGTTAAGATAATAAGAACAGGCAAGTGAGCTGACTGGAAGCTATTAGCTCAGCGGGTCAGAATCGCCCTTCAGAGTCAAGCCACACATTTTATAGAGGTTTTTCTAGGTTTAGTTTGCTGACGAGTCTGTTACATTTTAATATGTAGCTTTCTCAGACATCTTGGCCCTTATCTACCATCTCATTAGGCTCTGGAGACTTAATATTGAAGTATAAATATTAATAGGCTCTGAAGGTGGAGGTGTCTGTCTAAAAGTTACAACAATTTAAATTTATACTTTATACTGGTGTCCATGTATTAAAGTGAAGCAGAGAATGAGGGCAATCATTTAGATGATTCAAGAAAAAAAAAAATTTCCAAGGCTCCAATTACCTGGACATTTCAGGCCAAATCTATTTTTGGTACAAAATATTCAGTTAATAACTTCATTCTGCATAGACAGATTATGTCAAACTGGACTTGTTTGCCTGTACCAGAACACACACTTTTACACATATGCTTTTTTTTCCCCTTTGGAAAAATGAGACCAATACTTTTGCCTGGAAAATTTCCCTCATGTTGGAATCTTGTCTCACCTTGGACAGCCTCTTACTCTCCCTGGATCTCCCTTTCCTTGGCTAAAGAATGTAGGGTTTGCACTTCATGAACCTTAAGCTACCCTTTATCTTCATGCTTTTAAATAAAAACACTTATGAATCCCCCCTCTTTGCGGGTCTTTTTTTTTTTTTTTGGTGAGAAAGATTGGCCCTGAGCTAACATCTGTTGCCAAACTCTCTCTATTTGCCTGAGGAAGATTGGCCCTGAGCTAACATCTGTGCCAATCTTCCTCTATTTTGTATGTGAGATGCCACGTTGTGGCTTGATGAGTGGTGTGCAGGTCCACTCTGGGATGCAAATCAGTAAACCCTTGGCTGTCAAGGTGGAGCTTGCAAACTTCACCACCAAGCCACTGGGCCATCCCCTCTCCACCTTTTTCTAAAAAAAACCCCAAACTTTTTAGAGCAATTTTAGGTTCACAGCAAAATTAAGAAGACGGTACAGAGATTTCCCCTGTCCCCACACATGCACAGCCTCTCCCGTTGTCAACATCTCCCACCAGAGTGGTCCATTTGTTGTAATTGATGAGCCTACATTGACAAACCATAATCACCTAAAGTATATGGTTACTTTAGGGATCACTTTTGGTGTTACACACTCTGTGGGTTTGGACAAATGTATAATAACATGTATCCATCTTTATAGTATTATACAGAGTATTTTCACTGCTCTAAAAGTCCACTGGGCTCCGCCTCTTTATCCCTCCCCATCCCTTGCCAACCTTTGGCAACCACTGATCTATTTACTGTGTCCAGAGTTTTGCCTTTTGCAGAATGTCATATAGAGTTGGAATCATACAGTATGTAGTCTTTTCAGATTGACTTCTTTCACTTAGCAATATGCATTTAAGTTTCTTTCATGTCTTTTCATGGCTTGATAGCTCATTTCTTTTTAGTGCTGAATGATAGTCCATTGCCTGGATGTACCAATTTATTTATCCTTTCACCTACTGAAGGACATCTTATTTGCTTCCAAGTTTTGGCAATTATGAATAAAGCTGCTATAAACATCTGTGTGCAGGCTTTTGTATGGAACATAAGTTTTCAGTTTCTTTGAGTAAATACCAAGGAGCACAACTGCAGGATCTTATGGTAAGAGTATGTTTAGTTTTGAAAGAAACCAAACTGTCTTCCAACGCAGCTGTACCATTTTGCATTCCCACCAGCAACGAATGAGAGTTCCTGTTGTTCACATCCTCTTCAGGATTTGGTGTTGTCAGTGTTCCAGATTTTGGCCATTCAAATAGGTGTGTGGTGGTATCTCATTGTTGTATTAATTTGGATTTCCCTGATGACATTGATGTGGAGCATCTTTTCATATGCTTATTTGCCATCTGTACACATTCTTTGGTGAGGTGTCTGTTAAGGTCTTTGGCCCATTTTTAAGCTGGATTGCTAGGTTTCTTTATTGTTGAGTTTTAAGAGTTCTTTGTATATTTTGGGTAACAGCCTTTTATCAGATGTGTCATTTGCAAATATTTTCTCTCAGCCCGTGGCTTGTCTTCTCATTCTCTTGACATTGTCTTTTCCAGAACAGAAGTTTTTAATTTTAATGAAGTCTAGCTTATCAATTATTTCTTTCATGGATTGTATCTTTGGTGTTGTATTTAAAAAGTCATCAACTTCCCCAAGGTCATCTAAGTTTAGGAGTTTTGTAGTTTTGCGTTTTACATTTAGGTCTATGATATGTTTTGAGTTAATTTTTGTGAAGGATGTAAGGGCTGTGTCTAGATTCATTTTTTCATACTTGAAAGTCCAGTTGTTCCAGCCCCATTTGTTGAAAAGACAACCTGCTCTCCGCTGTATTGCCTTTACTTTTTTTGTCAAAGGTAACTTGACTCTATCTATGTGGCCCTATTTCTGGGCTCTCAATTCTGTTCCATTGATCTATTTGTTTATTCTTCACCAGCCGCACACAGTCTTGATTATTATAGCTGTATAGTAAGTCTTGAAGTTGGGTAGTGTCCATCCTCCAACTTTGTTCTTGTTCTTCAATATTGTGTTGGCTCTTCTGAGTCTTTTGCCTTTCCATGTATACTTTAGAGTCAGTTTGTCTACATCCACAGAATAACTTGCTGGGAGTTTGATTGGAGTTGCTTTGAATTTATAGGTCAAGTCGGGAAGAGCAGACATGTTGACAATATTTAGCCTTTCTGTCCGTGAACAAGGAATATGCCTCCATTGATTTAGTTCTTCTTTGATTTTGTTCATCAGGGTTCTGCAGTTTTCCTTGTATAGATCTGGTGTATATTTTCTTAGATTTGTACCTAAGTATTTTGTTTTTTTGGGTACTAATGTAAATGGTAATGTGTTTTTAATTTCAAATTCCACATATTCATTGCTGATATAGAGGAAGTTGATTGACTTTTGTATACTGACCTTGTATTCTGAAACAGGTACAGGGGATGTGATGCCTTTTTAACTTAGACTGGAGAAAAGGAGATAAAGGAGTAATCAGATGAAGAAAATTTTAGGGGAGGATGGAGATGGGCAGAGTTGAAGAAGGCCAAATTCAGGAAGGAGTTGAGGTCACTCACTAAAGATGATGTGGGGGTTAGTGGAGGACTCAAGAAGAACGACAGAGTTTTAGAATAGCCAGTGAGAGGAAGTCAGGCTGAAAAATGAAATGGTATTTATAGTGGAAGAACAGGCACTGTAATTTTAGTTTCAGTTTATGACTATTTTCCTCTAAGGCAACATAGAAAAGGGAGGTTTGTAAGCAGATTTCATGGGAACTATTATACAGCTTGTTTAAAAAGACAGACTATTTTCAAAATAATATTGTTTCCTCCAAGCCCTTAGCCCAGCATGTAAATTGGATGTATGGCGGCAGAACTATCATTTTTCAGGCGAAAAGTATGTGTTCTTGATACTAAAATAAACTGTTCATGTGATTTTCAGGTACCTGTCCTTATATTGTATTTTGGGGGTCATCCATTTAGCAGTAATTGACAGTTGCTCATTGATCACCTGTTAGGTGATAGAAGAACGAAATGCATAATAAATAAAACATGGCTACTGCCATCGAAAACCTTTCAGCTAGTGGGATGAACTGACAAGTGAAGAGGAAATTACATTTCAGTGTGATGAGTGCTGCAATGGGATAAGCATAGGGGGCCTAGGAGCAGCCAGGAAGTCCCACACCCAATCCTGGAGGTTTCATGGAGACAGAACTTGACTAAGACAACTTGGCTAGAAACAGTTGGCTGGGAGGGGGATTCTAGGTGGTGCAAAGGCCAAGAGATACAAATTACATATAATTGCTTGCCAAAAAGATCTGTTCTAGGGGCTGGCCCCATGGCCGAGTGGTTAAGTTCACGCTCTCCGCTTCAGTGGCCTGGGGTTTCGCTGGTTTGGATCCTGGGCGCTACATGGCACTGCTCATCAGGCCATGTTGAGGTGGCATCCCACATGCCACAACTAGAAGGACCCACAACTAGAATATACAACTATGTACTGGGGGAATTTAGGGAGAAAAAGCAGAAAAAAAAGAAGATTGGCAACCGTTGTTAGCTCAGGTGCCAATCTTTAAAAGAAAATAATTTATTCTATTATATGTTGCGTTTTTAAGCCCAGTGGTTGGGATGATTGCTCTTATATTCCTCCTGTGTAAAGTTTTATGGAACAAGTAGCATAATTGTTATTAAAATTTTAATGTGAATCTTTTGATAAATTGTATTTGTTATTCATTCTTGTAAACTATTACATGTCCCCTCACTTTTGATTATAATTAGAATCTATTTAAGTTCTGAATGATTATAAAGCATAAGTAAGTTGTTATAACTTGTGAATGTGTTAGGCAGAAAAAAAGAGATATTTGTCTATTATTAAAAAGTTTTAGAAATCTCATAAAGATGATTTAAGAACATATTTTGTCAGAGAGAAAAGATTTGGGGTGAATTTTTCATTTAACATCTTTATTTACCAGCTTTTCTAAAGTGGTTTTTAATAACTCTTGGTCATTTTTTATGTCAATATTTTTCTCCCAAGCAAAGTTGTTGGAAAACTTTCATGTAATAGCCTTAAACTTAAGGATCCTGGCAAAGTTTGACATTATAAACACAAATTTTTTTTTTGAGGAATAGAGCTTTTCTATAAATATTCACTCTGGAAGAATACTCTTCTTGGAAGTGTTCATTTCAATTCAAATAAATTTTACACTGGTTTATGTGTCTTTTGTTTATGGAGTAGGAGATATAAGTGGTTTCAGATGTGTTGCGAATTCTTTTTATTCTTCAACTGACTTATTTAAACACCATCTATAGAATACTTATTTGCATCTAGAGTCTTTTTGGCTTTAGAACAGTTTGAAATCGCTTAAATGGTTTTTTCACACACGGACTCATTCTTTGAAAGCAGTTTGGGGCTCTTTAGAGAAATGCACATAAGTTATGTGGTCGTATATTTCAAATTAAATTAGCCATTTTCTCTGATCTGTGGACTGTAAGTGTGTTGCTATAAACAAATGGAGAACAGTGTTTAAAATATATGATCAAACTGCATTTGCCAGTTATAGGAGCTTGCTAAGGGCGCTTGCATAGTATTAGATGTCTTTGAGAGTTTTTTATTGGTTTAAGGTTTTTTTTTTTTTTTTTTTAAGATAAGCTCTTTGAATTCCTAGAATTCTGCATAAGAGTATCATACTTCATAAGAAATGTGTCATTTATGTCAGTATATTTTCACGATGCTGTTGTAGTTTCAATTTGATAACATGACAGTCATAAATGAACATTTATGATAATATTTCTTAAAGACATTCAATTGATATATTGAACTAAAATTCTGTCTCCTTTTCTGTTTGCTATATGAAGTGGATGCAAATGTTTAAATTGTTGGTAGAGGGCATTGGGTTACTTAGTTTCAAGGTGGCGAATGGCATGTACTATTGGTGGAAGAAAAATTATTTAAAAAAATGGTTTCAGTAGGGGAGGGAAAAACTAGCAAGTTTTTAATTGATATTTTAGATGTGAATTATTGAGTGGCTGAATATTGAAAGTTTATACCATGGAATTATAGCCAAGAGAAAAATTATGTTTGGTTTAGACCAAATGTAGCAGAAAATGAGTTTCAGGAGTATTCACTGAGGCTTCACCCGGAGCGATGATTCCCAACCTTTTCTCTGTTGTGAAATCCATGACATTCGCAGGTGTGATAGATTCCCATGGCAATACTCAGATGCTGAAGAAATTTTCACTATTTTTTCATACATCATAGTGTATAATTGCTACAACTACTAACATTTACTGGCATCATGGTGAACTGTGGACTGCTATTCAGGATAAGCTGTAGCTATACACAGTTCTCGTATATCCAAAGTAAACGAATGAGAAAGATGTAAGGACATGTTTTAATTCATTCTATATCATAACTAAAAAAAAGAAAATAATTTTAAAAAGTTGATACTTTATTGTTTGCAGCAAATACACTACAGCATGCCTCATGCTTGATCGTTGCACACTAGTCTGTTCTGATAGCACGTTTGATGACTGCCAGCCTAGAGGACCCTGGCTATGGAGAACACCCAAGCATTATGAGTTATAAAGATTTCATTATTACTGTTGGGGAGTGGAATTCAAGATCTGAATTAATTGCAACATACTGATTTTATTGGAGTGAGCTGTTCACCAACGGCACTATTGATTATATTTCTAAGAGAACTCTTTTGATGGAATTTTGAAATCAATACATCTATTTCCATTAGGGCTTTAAATCATTTGTCATTTTTATGGGGGTGATGGTGACCCATCTGGGCATATAATTTGATGAATTATGGAAAACAATAATGAATGGACTTCATTTACATCAATCAGGATTTTTCAGAATCTCTGGTTGCGTATCATTTCTGGAGAGTTTGGAGAATTAGAACTTGAATGTATTTGAATAAATATTATATGCCAGCAATTGTGCTTGAGCAGGCTGTATATGTCATTGTTAGAAATTTAAAAAAAGCTTTCTTTTCTTTGGAAACTAAGATGCTGTTTCAATGTTGCGAAGGCAGTTACAGCAAGGACATTAATGGCAAGATCTGCAAGACGGGGAAGGTGAGAACACGGAGAACAGCGGCTCTCAAGTTTTCTCCGGTGGAGAGATAAGAAATTAAACAACAGAAATATTTAAACACTATTTTGACAAAGAAAATATTTAAAGTGGAAGAATGTTATTTTTTTTCTTAAGAATAGCTGGATTAAATGTTGTCCTTTAATATGACTTAAAATTTTACAGAAGCAGGGAACGATAAATCAAAGTAATAATATATGGAAGAAAGAATGTAAGCTTTATTTCTTTTTTCTTTACAAAACATCTCTAGGGCAAAAAGAAGACATTTTTAGTGAGAGACTAAGAAAGACAAAGGAAAACCCTTGTGTAGATAAAATTGTAAGTGATGTGTTAGGTAGTTTACTACACAGTGTATGGGTGTATAGTACTGACTCCTTTTTGTTAACAATGAAAGAACTCAGTCAATTTAATTACTGTCCCCCTAGGTAATTCCTCAAATAATAAAATAAATGTACCTACATTTCTAATAATGAAGTCAACTTAATCACCAGAATAAAGTTCTGGTAGCAGACTTCTGGGTCATCTGGCAGTAATGTGGATAATCTGTACTGGCTCTATACATTTATTTATTCAACACCTATTATTGTGAGCAGTGGTACTAAGCCCCAGGGAGCACAATTTTATTAAAAAATCAATGATTTTTCAGTCCACTGAGAAGAGTGAATCTAATTTAGGAGAAACCATTCATAAAAGGAAAAACAGCAACAGCATTCTCGCCAATCTCTCCTTCTGCAAAAAAAAAAAAAAAAATTAAAATTATAATATAGCTGAGTCATTGTGATTAACTGTGCAGAGACACTGCTTTCCAGACACCCATGTACTCCCACAAATTCCCTAATACCCATATAGTTAAATAGGGTCATATGACTAGCTATGGTCAATGAGTTGTGAGTAGAAGAAGTGATGTGCGTCACTTCTAGATCAAAGCATTTATTAATGTGTGTGACTCTCCAGTTCTCTCTTCCCTGTTGTGGTGACATGGAAGCCATGTGTTCTAGATGGAATATCTATAAGGGGGGATTAGACTGGGTCCCCCAATTGCTAGTTTAAAGGCAGCTGCCCTGAAGAGCCTCTGGACTCTCGGCAGACTTGCTCTGCATTAACCCACTGAGAGATCATCGTTGTTGACTTTGCAGCATAGCTTATCCTGTGCTGACTAATAATCAGCCAGTATCTGACATTCCATTGCTATTGCCATCAGATATCATGGGACGAAACTCCTGACCACATTGACTTTGTTTTAGGGGACTAACTTTCCCTCTGTTAGGGGACCAACTTTTCCCTTCTATTCTTTAATTCCTTAGTTTATAAATTAAATATAGGATTTAACCTTAATCTCTTCTTTCCATCCCTTCCTTATTTCAAAGTTTTTGCTTATGGCTCAATATTTTAGCTGGACAAAGAAAGCATGCTAGACAGGAGTAGGCTAAATGATTATTATTCACGTTTTACCTTGATGTTGCTGGACTTTTATTAAGTAGGACCTCTGGAACTTGAAATGAACCTGTTGAAGGCAATAGTGACATCAGCACAGGCAGTCACCACTTCAGAGAGACTGGAGTTCTTGAGCACTCTGATGACTCCTACTGTCTAGGTGATGATGATGGAGATGGTAATACTAATATTAGTCAACATTTCAATGGCACTTACTGTGTACTGATCAGCGGTCTAAATCCTTTCTGTGTACTAACTCATTTAATTATTTAATTTATAATGAATGATTTTTCTCCCTAATTTCTACCTATTTTACGTCTACTCATGAGTGTCCACCTCTTTTCGCTACTTTGTGAAACCCCTCCCAGGTCCTCCAGAAAAAAATCATCCCTCCTTCTTCTGAGCTTCCTTACCATCTGGTACACATCTTTAGAGAAGCAGTTCTAACATTATATTGCAGTTATTTTTTGATGGGTCTATATCATCCTGTACTTCACAAGGGCTGTTTTTTGTTTAGTTTTATATTCCCAACCTTGTGCATTGTAACATCAATAAATGTGTGATGAATGATTGAATAAATAAATAAATAAATGATCAAATGAGTGAATAAATAATTGAAATTATATGAAGTTTTTTGTTTCTTACAATCGAGAGAGAACTGCTAAATAAGAAAACTCAAAACTTTTGTTTTTTGTTTTACAGTTAAAATATAAAAGATTTTTATGGTTTTGGGATAGCCCTGAAAATTTATTAAAATAATTCTAGACTTGATCTTCAAAGCAACTTTTAGCCAGATGTCTTCTTTGGCCTGGAGACTCAGATGTTACTCAAGGTGGGGAAAGTGACACAAGAGCATTTAGAAGGATTTATTTTCAAGGAAGATTCTCTTTTGCGTCTAGAAAATTTCAGACTCTTGGGGACATGGGTAGAAAATGGTCTAGGGCTCTCAGCAGGGGTCTAAGGACCTAATTCTTTCATGATAAGGAGATATTGCACCTCTTAAGTATCTTCAAGGAAATGCTTCAAAATCTTAAAACCTAGTAGCAAAACAAAAGTGCTCATTGGTGCTTAATTAGGATTAACAGTTTACATTGTTATTATTTACTATTTAATCAGAAAGAAACAAATAATGCAACCGAAAGTTTTGAAAGTTAAAACCTTCCAATAAATGAGTCCATTGGAACGTTGACATAATTTTTATGGCAACAAGTTAAATTCGGGGTCATCGATGGGTATGGAGACTTTCAGGCAAAAGGAATATCTCAGGAAACAACTCTTGAACATTCCTAACTGTATTGTCAACTTGAGCAGCATTAAAGCTTTGTGACTCTAAGGTCTAAAGTGGAAATAAAAAAGAAATCTTATTGCTACGTACAGTAATAACAGTAGTAACAGACATTTATTGAGTTCCTGCTAGGACCCATGTGCCAGGTATGCTGCTAATTCTGTACACATTTTGCCTTATTAACTCCTAGCATCCTTTGGAGAGTCGTTCCATTATCTCCATTTTACAGATGAGGAAACAAAGGCCCAGACAGCTAAAGTCAATGACCCATGTTACAATGTTGCACAGTGATTAAGTTCCGTACTTAACCTGTAACCTGCACAGGCTTCTCAAGAGTGAGAATGTGGTCCCCCTAGTTTTTTCACTGTTTCTGACGCTAGAGGACAAGCTGGACTCATTCCTTTTAGCACTTTTCCACAAAAAAGTCTCTCCTCCTTGGCCTACTGTGATTGCTCAGGAGGCTGGAGAGCACACCTTCTTCTGAGAATCCTCACAACCCACAACTTCGATTTGGTTTTGGCCTACGGTTGGGAAACGAGAACTTAACAAACTACCCAATCTGCCTACTATTCAAAGGAGGAGTGTGAGCTGCATTGTCCAGATATCTCATATGTCAGTTTTTTTCCTGATTTTCTGTGTGATAACATTTTAGAAAGACCACATGTTTTGAGGCAAACATTAAAAAAAAAAAAAGGAAGCCAAACTGTCTGGATTTTTATTTAGGTTTAAATGAAATCTGAACTCTTTTCCAAAGGTGCTTTCATCACAAGTGGTTGGATCATACATTCTTTTTCAATAGCTCTTAGGTGCCTATAAGGAACTACATCATTGCAGACATGTCATCTTGGTGGTAAATGTAAGTAATTAGGGAGCTCCAAAACTATCTGGGTACAGATTTGTGTCAATAATAATAAAAATAAGATTATGTTTAGTAACTGAATTTTGATAATATTTATACAATTTACAAAGTACTTTTATTGGAACATTATTAGATTTATGGAAGCAGTTTGTGAGGTATGTAGAGTGCGCACTCTTTTTAATTCTTACTTTGTAGATGAGGAAACAGACTCTTGTTAGATTACACGACTTGACCAGGACAGCTGGGGACTCACATTTTAAGTTCTGGCTTAAATCTCATAGTTCCAGCATTATCGCACTTGGCCTTCCTACCCCCACTTGACCTAGCTCTGCGGCCAGCCTCATTAGGAGATGAAGGAGGATGGGAAGAAGAGAAGATGAGGTCTAAGTAACGTTTTCATGGATTATTGAAAGGTTACTTATGGGACCTGGAAACTTCAAGTGTCGGAAGCAGAACTGACATCATAGCTTCTAGTCTAGTTGTCAACTGGTTCTACTCAGCTGGCCCAATGACTGAGAGTTTTAGGTTTTCCCTCTCTCTCTCTCTGTCTCTTCCTTTCTGGGATTTGTTTAGCTATGGTGACTTATGACTCACTCAATAAATATTAACAGTGCTCTAATCCACTTGTCTGGAAAATTTTCTCCCCACAATGCCAACCTGGCCCCACTGGATTCTCACAGTAAATTCTCTGAGGAATTACAGCTTTGGGTATATTCAGTACTTCCTGGCTCCTTTGCTGACTTAATTGGCATAATAATTGGGAGCCAAAATTTACATTATTGTACACATGCTATGGGTAAGGCGTTATGCAATATATTTGGGGATATTGAGCAGAAAATGAAAATGCAATGAAACTTTTCTTAAGGAGTTTCTAATCTAGTAAAATAGCTTCTAGGCCTAAAAATCATGTGCCAACTCATATTTTTTCTCTATTAAGCAGTATAGATTATTCGGTATTCAAAGAAAGTGTAACTAGGAGAAAAGACGTATTCATTTATTTAATAAACAGTACACGGTTACTGTGTGATCAGGTAACATCCCACATCCTGTGGGTGCAATGGAGGCTGAGGCCACCCTGTACCCTGACCACTCAAATGGGGGAAATAATTAAAAAAGAAGTAAACATAAAAATAAATGAAAAGGTACAAGTTGTGTTAAATGTGATGAGGCAAAAAACCAAGGAGCTAAGACATGGAAAAACAGATTTGGATAGGAGACCTTTAAGTAGGATGTTTAGGAAAGGTATCTCAGAGGAGGTAACGTTTAAACTGAGACCTAGGGGTGAAAGGAGTTAGTCTTATGAAGAGAGAGGGGAAGGGCATTCTAGGCAGAGGGAATAGCATGTTGGCGAACTCTAACTCAAACCAGCAAAAGCACGAGGGACTTTTTGCTATGTGAGCAGAAGGTGTGGGGGTAGGTCTCATTTCAGGCAGGGCTAGAGTCAAAACCTCAAGTGATGCAGTCAGGGTTTGGGCCTGCTTTCCACCTGGCACCTCTGCTGTCCTGTGTATTGGCTTCATTCTCAGTCACACCCTCACCATGCACACGGCTAAGGACACAAGCCTGTATGGAGCTCAGGGAGCAGGGTAGGGCTGATCCCTCTGAACCCCAGGGTTTTACCCCCGGGGAAATGGACTCTGGGTTGGTAAAAACAACAGCCCTCTAAATGTGAAAAGCCTTGAAGACTAAAAGAGTTCAGAATGGAAGGAAGACAAGTGTGGCTGGTGTTCAGGTTGTGGGAGAAAAGAGGCCAAAATTGGGTGGGGCTGGTAGCCAGGTAGCATCAGGCAGGAAGGAAAACAGCGTGGATTGTATTCCAACAGCATTGGGAAGCTGTTCAAAGGTTTGAGATGGGAGTGGTATAATTTGATTTGTCTTATTTCACAATTTGCAAGATATTTTTCAAACATATAAATTACTTTTTCTTTGGAAATAATTTCAAATTTATGGAAAAGTTGCAAGAATAAGAATACGTACATAGGTATGTAAATTATTTCTCAATAAAACTGGGAAAAAAAGAATAGTACATAGGACACCCATCTAGCCTTTTCCCAGATTTGCTTAGTAACGTTTGTTCTCGTTATTTGCCTCCTGTATCTGTCTCTCTCCTGCTGTCTCTGTCTCTGACTCTCTCCACACACACACATACATACATGTATAACCACACACATAAAATGTGTGTGTGTACACATCATATAGTATATATAACATTTTTGAGTCATTTCAGAGTAAGTTGCATGTGTCATGGTGCTTTACCCCTGAAAACTTCAAGTGTATTTCTTAATAAGAATCTTCTCTTATAAAATCACAGTACAGAGTGATGGCCTGGTGTTGTAGTATTTGAGTTCGTGTGCTCCGCTTTGGCGGCCTGGGGTTCGCAGGTTCAGATCCCGGGTAAGGACCTAGCATCACTCATCAGGCCATGCTGTGGCAGCATCCCACATAAAACAGAGGGAGATTGGCACAGATGTTAGCTCAGGGTCAATCTTCCTCCCCAAAACAAGCAAAGAAAAAACCCCACCATAGTACAGTTAGCAACTTCAGTAAACTTAGTATTAATACAATAGTTTAGTCTTATCTAATATCTGTATTCCAGTTTTGTCAACTGATCCAATAACGTCCTTCACAGATTTCTCCCCTCCAGTACTAGATACAGTATAAGATCACATATTGCATTCGGTTGTCATGTCTCTTTGGTCTCCTTTAATCTGGAACATTTCCACAGCCTCTCTGTGTTTTATGACATTGACATTTTTGAAGAATATATAACCCCCTTTTTAAAAAGAAGAATGTTCCTCATTTTAGGTTCATCTGATGACTCCTCATAGTCACCTTCAGATACATGTATCAGGCTGGAACACAACCTAAGTGATGATGTGTCTTTCTCAGGGTATCACATCTGGAGGCACTTGGTGTCCATCTGCCCGTCACTGGTGATGTTAATTTTGGTCATCTGGTCAAGGTCTTGTCCAACGTCTCTTCTGTATTATTATTATTATAATTAATAAATCATCTATGAGGAGTTATCTCAGATCTGTTTCTCAGCAAAAATTTCCCCTGTTACAAATACCCTGTTTCTCAGCAAAAATTTCCCCTAGATTGAGCATCCACTGATAATTTGCTTGAACTATCTTTACAATAGTGGTGGCCAATGATTTTTTTCCAACTCAGCACTCCTTCCCCATGTGTCAGTTCTGCTTGATTATAAGCAAGAATCCTCCCTTCTCTTCTATTTCTTTATTTATTATTGGTATGGACTCATGAATTCATATTTTTTCCAACAGTCTATAATCTTTTACTATTCCTAATTGTTTTGGCCATCAAATTGTCCCAAGTTTGGTCAATGACAGCCCTTTCAGGCTAAAACACAAATCTTGTGACGTTCCTCATCATTTTTTTAGTACCTTTTTACTGTCTGGCACAATAATGTTTCATGCTCATCTTGTCCCCTCCTTGACCTAGCCTTGGAATTAGCTGGTTCTCTGAGGATTCTCAGTATTTTGTAGTGGGGAATGCTCTTTGAGACCCATAGCTGGGTGTTAGGTGTACTCATTGCTGTTGGGCTAGCTGAGCAGACAGAGCCAGGAAGTACATACGTGTATTACACACATATAAATATGGATACATATAGACATACATATACATCCATCTGCACGTATACATGCATATACACAAACACCTGTGTTTTCTACCCATATTTTAGAAATTATAAGTTGACACTTAAACCTCCAATCCACCCCATCCCACAGGGTTGTTTCATCCTCATTTCTTCTCAAGTTAGAACTTAGCTGCCAACAACATCAATATATCTACTCATTGCTAAATTCTATACTACATCTGAAATAGTTTCAGAATCCTTTCTCCTTATCACTAAACAAACTCAAATGTATTAAAAAGAGTTCAAAGTTTGTTTGCTATTCTTCTTTCCTGCTCTGCCCAAGACTGAGGGGGATATCACAAAATATGTGTTCACAAAGGACTTAGTTCTCTCTTTCTTCTTCTGTGTAGTTATATCACTCATTTGAACTACAGATGGGTTCATTTGTTTTTTTAGTTTCAGTTTTTCCTCCTTCCCATCCTTGTTGATGTAATTTTATTTTTGCATGTGTAGAGCATTGACATCCTTCTGGAATAAAAATTACATGAAAAGTTACCCTTAGAGGAGTGTTACTCCCTCCCATACCCCCTCTACCCTGACCACTCTGCCCCCAACACTCTGTTAGCAACCAACTTCATTGCTTTTCAGTTTATCTTTTCTGAATTTCTTTTTGTAAGCATAAGCAGGTAAATTCATGGCTTTTTCCCCCATTTATTTCTTACAGTAAAGGTACAGACTACATAAGTTCTTTTGTACTTTGCTTCTTTCAGTTAACAATACCTCCTGAAATTCTCCATACCAGTTGGTAAATATCATCCTCATTCTTTTCTATAGCTATATAATACTTCATTGTATATATGTATCATAGTTTTTCAATTTACTACACTCTACATAGGAGACACTTAATTTCCAATATTTTGCAATTACAAATAATGCTGCAGTAAATAACCACTTCTGCACGTATATTTCCATGTTGTTGGAGAGCTATCTTCAGAGTCAGTTCCTAGATGTGGAATTGCTAGACAAAAGGTTAAATGCATATGTAGTTTTATTAGCTATTGAAAAAATCCCCTCCATAGAGAATACATTATTTCCTCACTCCCACCAACAGTGCGTGAGTGCCTGTTTCTCCACAGCCTTACAAACAGAATGTATTATCTTTGCCAAACTTTCTGCCACCATTTCTTGTTTGGAGAAAGCTCATTTTTTAGTAGATTCCTCAGGATAGGGCATATGAGTACATTAGGAAATAATTCCCTCAGTTGTTTCATTTTTAAAGGCATTTATTTACAGCATTGATTATTGAAGGGCAGCTTGACTGGATGTAATACTCTTGATTTACACCTTCTTTCCTTAAATTTTTGAAAACACTCGTCTGCTGTTGTCTTACTTTGTTTTTGAGATGTCTGATGCCATTCTAGTTCTCTTGTAAGGCAGGTATTCCAGCATTGAATTCTCTCAGTTTTGTTTATTTGGGAACATCTTTATTATTTTTTTTTTTGAGGAAGATTAGTCTGGAGTAACTACTGCCAATCCTCCTCTTTTTGCTGGGGAAGACTGGCCCTGAGCTAACATCCATGCCCATCTTCCTCTACTTTCTACCTGGGACACCTACCACAGCATGGCTTTTGCCAAGTGGTGCCACATCCGCACCCAGGATCTGAACCAGCAAACCCCGGGCCACTGAGAAGCGGAACGTGCAATTTAACCAGTGTGCCACTGGGCTGGCCCTGGGAACATCTTTATTTTATCTTCATTTTTGAAAGATAGTTATAGTTTCCTATAAGATTCTTGACTGACGGTTTCTTTCAGCACTTTGGGTATTTTATCCCATTGTCTCTGGCCTACATCCTTTCAGATGAGTAATCAGCTGTTTGTCTTATTGGAGTAGCTTGCATGTGATAAGCCATTTTTCTCTGGCTTTCAAAATTTTCTCTTTACATTTTTCTTTCAACTAAGATGTGTCAGGGTGTGGATATCTTTGTGTTTATTCTATTTAGAGTTTATTTTTACTTTTTGAAAAATCTGATTTTTAGTCTCTTAGTTGTTTTCCTTCTTTTCGTAAATTTTCACTGAATCTAATCTTGGGTACCTTGTGATTTAGTCTTCATTTCTGATACGACTTTTGTCTTTTTTTCTTCATTTCTTTCCTGAGTTCAATCAACTTTCATTTCATTTCTTCTTCCTTCTATTTCTGTTCTTAGTTTTTGTGTTTCTGATTCAAGATATTTTTTCATAGCCACAAATGTTTGTGCAAAGATATTTAATTGAATTTGGAATGTTGGATTTAAATTTCTTCAGCTTTGTGGTTGATTTTTGCAGGAGAATTTTTATCAACTGAAATGCCTTAATTCACATTTTCTGAACTTTTTAGTAGTTTTCCATGCATGTGGTCTGCTATTTATACTCCTATTCATTTTGTGGTCAGTGCTCCTAGTTTGATAATTCTCTGTTCTGACAGTTCTGACCTCTTCTGTGCTGCTTTTCTGGATAGTGTTGTCCATGGTGTCATGAAGATGTGGGGTGGGTGTGTTTTGTTTCTCTATTATTTCCTTAATTATTTTATTTGATTTAATAAAAATATTTAATTTTCCTTACTTTCTTCTTTTCCTTCACTGCCATGTTTCCAAGGGTTATATCTGCATCCCTCCCTGAGCAATGCTGCCTCTGGTCCCCACCCTCAAGCCCCTTGCCTGTAGCTAGTGCTCTTAATTACCAAGTTCTAACCTGTGGTCGGTGTTTATTCTTGTATTTTTCTTTTTCTCAGGATGATTATGGCTATACCTCACATCCCTCTCTTCCCTTTCAATATTTCCATGGAGCCTGTTAAGTCTTTCTCCCTCACTCTCTGCCCTCATAGGCTTGCAATGATGGATGACCAGCAGGACTTCAGCTGAAATTTGGTTTATTTCTCAATTTGCAGGTAATTTGAGCATCATGATAGTCTCTGTATTATAGTTCTACTACAGCAGTGGATTATGTATAATTTTATTTGCTCCCTTTGTTGATTTTATGTTTTTTCAGACAGTGGAGGGTGAGTGGGTAGATTCAAGATCTGCCAGTCATCATTAGCTACTTTTATCAAATTTTAACATCTCTGAAATCAGGATGTTATCTTACAATTGATGCAATAAAAAAGTATTGTGTCATAGTCTGAGTGGTATGTTTTTTCTATCTAAGTTGGGTTTAAAAAGTGAGGGCTTCAGAGATTTGATAAAATATAGCATGTCTTAAAATGATTACTCTTGCTGTTCTGGGGAGCATGGGTTGTAAGGAGCAAGTCTGGAATTAACTAAACTAATTAAGAGACTTCTATAGCAATCTGGGTGAAATAAGATAGTGGTTGGTATTAGGGAGATAACAGATAGATAGAAGTGGGCAGAGAGAAGACTTTTTGGGAGGGTGTGGTAAAGCCAATAGAGTTTGCTAGTAGCAGGCCAGCACCATGGCCGAGTGGTTAAGTTCATGTGGTCCACTTTGGCGGTCCAGCGTTTCACTGGTTCAGATCCGGGGCATGGATGTGGCACCGCTCATCAGGCCATGTTGAGGTGGGGTCCCACATGCCACAACTAGAAGGACCCACAACTAAAAAAATACACAACTATTTACTTGGGGGATTTTGGGAGAAAATTAGGTGGGGGAAAAGAAGATTGCCAACAGTTGTTAGCTCAGGTACCATTTTTTTTTTTTTTTTTAAAAAGGAATTTACTAGGGGCTGGCCCCGTGGCCGAGTGGTTAAGTTCTCGCGCTCCGCTGCAGGCGGCCCGGTGTTTCGTCGGTTCGAATCCTGGGCGCGGACATGGCACTGCTCGTCAGACCACGCTGAGGCAGTGTCCCACATGCCACAACTAGAGGAACCCACAACGAAGAATACACAACTATGTACCGGGGGGCTTTGGGGAGAAAAAGGAAAAAATAAAATCTTTAAAAAAAAAAAAAAAAGAGGAATTTACTAGTAGGAAGTGAAGGAAAGGAAGAAGTGAAAAAATGACTCTGAATTTTTGGATTTGAACAATTGTTGGCACTTTCTGAGATGTGGAAGATTATATGTGGGAAGATGTGCAAAGGAACAGATTTGGAGACGGAAAATCAGGAGTTCAGTTTGGCCATGTAAAGTCTGATCTATCTGTGAAGCTTTCAGATGGAGCTGTCAAGGAAACTGTGGTATGTGGGAGTCTGGAGCCCAGAAGAACAGCTTGGACTTAAGATACAATTTTGGGATCCTCAGCACACAGCCACAGGAAAGGATAAAATTGTCTAGAGAAGGAGTGTGGCGAGAGATAAGGTTCAGGACAGAGTTTTAAGGTACTGCAATTTGGGTAGAGATTGAGAACTTGGCAAAGTAGATTGGTAAAGGGCAGTGAGAAAGTGGGAAGACCAGGAGAATGCCATGATGTAGAAGCCAAGAAAGTAGATTTTTCATGGATTCAGGGGTGGACTTTGTCAAAAGCTGCCAGCAGGTGAGAACGATGGACACTGAGATACAGAGATGTATGCTCTTATGACTCTATCAGTTGAAGATGGATTTGAATCTTGAAATACTGGAAAACACAAACAAGGTGATAGTAGGGAAAATAATATCTTGTGGAGCTGTGGTTCTCTGGAACCATTTGCAAAGCACATTAACATTTATTATTGTGTTTCCCACGATGTTTCTGTGGGGTGGCTGCTCAGGTATTGTTATCACCATTTCACAGATGAATAAATAGAGGTGTGTGTTAGAAATGTGTATGGCTGGGTACCTAAAATTCTTGCTCTCCCCGGTTAGACCACAGTTTTCAGTCTGCAGCCCCTATCCTTGTGATCAGTCATGGCCATATGACTACTTCTTGACATTGGAATGAGAGTGGGAGTGAGATGTGTCCCTTGTAGGCCAGACTATTACAAAGTAGATGAGACTTTTCCATGTTTTCTTTCCCTTTCCACTAGCAAGAGGACTTTGATGCCCTTGTGGATGGAGGAGTTTTAAAGCAGGAAGAGCCTGAATCCCTGAGTCACCATGGGGAGGAAAGCTGCCTGCTGACCAGGAATATCTGCATTGAACAGTCCTATGAGCAAGAAACAATCTTTTATTACCAATAAAATGTCAGTGTTCTATAGCTAGTGTCATTTTAACTAACATATCTGGGAATATTAAATGTCTTGCACAATATCCCATAGTAAGTTAATGGTAGAGTGATGACTAGAACCCAGATTTCTTGACTCCTTGTTATGCACTCTGATGGTTTCCATTTCATAAGGTGCCATGGGATCTGGGAACAGAGGACGCATTTTATACAAAACTCTACGAATAGGTAAGTAGATTGTTGCGTGAAATGTTCACTTAAAAGTAATGTTTTAGATTTTTGAAATAGGTAAAACAAATACTCCCTTCCTGGGTCCCCTATAATCTGTGATTTATTGAGAAATAACCTCTATTAGCTGCATAATATATGTTTTGTGGTACAGAACTGAAATGCACTTCTAACTGAGACACCAACAATGAGCATAACATTTCATCCCAGATGGCTCTCTTTTTTGCCAATTTTATGTGAAAACCAACAGCTTGGCTGGGAGAATGCCTAAATACTCTTCCCAGGTCAAAGTTCTCCTCCCATAACAGCACACTCATGTGTTTTTCTCTAAGAGGAGAGCTGCATTGTGAGGCTAGAATCATTCTAGACTAAAGGATAATTAGTCTTTTCTTAAAAAAAAGTCTCCATTCTATCAAAAGTATTAGATTTCATTATCCAGGGGCTGATGATCCCATTTATGGACAATGATCAAGAATTTATTGTTACCAGGCTTTTGGTTAGTACTATTTTGGTCAATACTATTTCGGTCAATACTATTTCCAATATATTTTTTTAAAGTAATTGCCAGTCTTGGAGGAAATGATGCCAAAACTTCCACAAGTGGCTTGTCATTTTTAAAAATACTTTCCCTGTTGGTTATTCTCTGTCCATATCGACAGTTTGCGGCTCTCTCTCCTACACAGCAGAGAACTGTTGCTATCTTGAACCTGATTCCAGGAAATGATGTTGGAGGTTTTCCTTTTAACTGGAAAAACCGCTTGGCAGGTTTTTCATGGTAAATCCAGTGACTTGGGGAGCTTTCAACAGCACAGAGAATGGGTGGGTCAGTGCAGTGCCCTGAGGCAACTTCAAGAAATTCTCTTGTCCAGTTCTATACAGAAGCATGCCAGTGGTTCCTCCTTAACTCTTCACTCTGTGGTTACAGGTTCTTTTAAGTGCCAAATCACATCTTATCTTTGTTGTATGAGGCAAAGTCTTCCCTTTGCATCCATAAGGGTCATGCGTGATGGGCAGTATGTATTACTTTCCCAGCCCCCAGGGGTGGGGGAGACTGAGGCAGAGTCTATTGGGCTCTGGTGTGTGTGGGTATCTAGAAGTTAGAAATGGGGTGCAGGGGACTTTGTTGGGACTGGAGAGACAGGCCAAGTCAGAGAGGGTCCAGGAGAGTTTAGTTCCAAAAACCTGGAGTCAGAATGAAGCTAAGATCAAAGATGGGCATTGAAATTAACTGAAGTCAACTGCTCAGAGGGAGGGTACAATATAAGAAGAATAGGATCAAGACCTAAGCCATTGCTTAACAACCAAAGTTAACGATTACCTATTTTTTTTAATATTTCTTTCAAAAAATTCCTCAGAGTTTCTAATTCTGTTTAAACCTTTCTAGTTTTAGTCAGTTTAGAGTGCGTGTGTGCGTGTGCGTGTGTGTGTGTAGACACATTTCCCTGTGAGTGATTTTTTCAGAGTTCCAGTGTGAGATGCCAGAAAGCTCTCTTCTGCCACAAACTCAGCTAAGATTTGTTGTAACATCCTTGCTTCCTTCTCTGGGCAGTGGGATCAGCTTGGGTAGCTGTAAAGCAATGCACTGGGGGTTTGGGAATGTGGATCCACATTTGGGAATGTGGTAGCTGAACTGAAATTCTGATCAAAGGAATGCTTTCTGCCCTTGAAGAAGCCCTAGGAAATGGGTAGAAGGAGCCCTCTGCGACAGAAAGACGACAAAGCGCTAGGCTAGGTAACACAAGAGATTTTGAGATGAGATTATTGTGTCTGGGGAAGGAAAGCCAATTAAAAGATCATAGTCTTAATCAGTTTAACTCTCTTATCCCTGTATAGCTACCAGGAGAGAAAAATTTTGTTTTATTTAACTAAGGGGGTGAAAAATAAAACCTCTATCAGTTTCTCCCACCTCTTTGCTTAAAAAATTCGTTAACTAATAGAACTTGACAGAGCGGCCCAGAGCTTAAGCAGAGGCTGACTTCAAAGACGATGGTACCAACAGTTTGGGCTCAGAGGCAAAAGGGGAGTGGGGGTGGGGGAGTAGGGACTTCTGAAGAGAATTTCTAAGAAAAGAAAAGAAAGATAATAGAAAACTGCTGGAGGCACAAGATCAAATAGAGAGCCCAGTAGGGAACACTGGCAAGTTTGTGTCCATATAGCCAACCATCTTCCCCTCCCTTGGGTTTTGAAACTATTTAGTCAAGTTTAATTCAATTTTACAAGGATTTAGGCTATTGTGGAAATAAAAGAGGTTAGTTGTAGGGGTCTCTGATTTTACTTTTTCGAGTGAACATTATTAATACAAACAACACTGATAGCTTGGCTATATACTTTAGATCTGTGAGAATAATTTTGGAAGAGACATGTTGACCTCTAGGATATTTTTTTCATCTCAAAATGATGCTTAAGTGATATTCCTAGCATCTCCTAAGTGAATGTTCTCCTCAAGATTATTCTTTATTCTTTGCTTACACTTTTGTATTTTCTCTAGTAAGCACAAAGCTCATAGTCCCAGAAGCAAACAAAATTAGGCTGAGTATGAAAGAAAGTGTTTAGGAAAAGAAGAATTCTAATAAAAAAGAAAGTGAGAGTCTCTCACTTTTTTCCTTCTTCAGATTATTGATGTCACTGCTTGAACTGTGAGTTGCCACCCCCACCCTATTAATATAGGCCACGCCTAAGGAAACTTTTGTATTTTTATCAAAGTTTTTTTAGGCCCAAAGATGTGTTACCAATGATGACAAGTCTAGCAAACATTCAGATTTTTTCCCTCTCGTCCTCTTCTGACACTTTGTTTTGAAAGTTCGAGTTTTATCGTGAAGTTTACCTACAAGTCATCACTTGCTCCTGCTCAGACCTTTGAACAAAATTAAACCTGAGGAATCCTAGCTCATGGGTGTGACTTGGGGCCTGCTGTTTTCTTTTGTTCAGAAGATTCTGTCTGGGGAACAATAGGAGTGCTTTTTCAATGCACACAGAAGAAGAATTTGGCTGTCAATGATGCTTCTGGTCTGTAGTTCACTGGAATTATGTAGAAACTTCATCCTGCCTTTAATTGCACCAGATCCAGAGTTTAGCCTGGGTTTGCACAGCAAAAGTAGACAATGGATAGGCGGAGAATGCATATCTTTTAATAACGTCAGCTGCTATTTTCTCTCCTTGTCTTCATGACCTTCATGTATGGATATTAAAAACATCTGTTAGTAAATGATCTCCATAATGAAATCCTTCATTTAAGGATGTAGTGAACTGAGTTTTAGTTGCTCAGAATGCGCTTTTTAAAAAAGCTCAAGGTAATTTTGATGTATAGAACTCTTTGCATTTGTGAAATGAATTATTATCAGTCTACCATAAATGCTGAAAGAAGTGGTAGAATGATAAAGAATGTCTTTTTAGGGGTACATTTAGCTTTGTTAGAGCTAGTGAAATTTAAGTTGAAAATAGGTTAATATGAAAGGGACAAATATGTTCTATTGAAACCAGCTATGGATGTCTGTAAAATTGCTTAGAACAATGTGGTTGTTAAGTGTCATATTAATTTTTGTTAGTTATCCTTCACAACATACTTGAGAAGTGGCCTGCATTACTGTTTTTTGTACTTTAAATGTTAGATCATTTTATCAAGTTTACTAGGGCTGATAGTGCAAGTAAAAGAGAAACAAACATTTTTCCTAATATAAATAAATGAATAAATAAGCAAATAAGTAAAAAAAGTAAGTGAATAAATGAATGAATAAATAAATAGAAGAGATGCTGAGAACGGCCTCTTCAGATAGTTCTCACAGTGACCCAACTCTCATACCGTGAGTGGGTAAGGAGCTATAGTCTGGCACAAAATAGCTGTGGGAACTTGAAGAAGAATAAATGTGTTCTTTCCTGAGCCTCGATAAGACAATACCATCTCCGGCTCCACCAGGTGGTATACAAACCTTGTATTATTTCTTTTTCCTGTTACTCATGTAGCATGCTCCACCTGACTGAATAGTAGATTCATAATAAGGAGACTGGGTTTGAATCACTGTTTTGCCGCATTATTAGCATGGCCATTAGCAAATCTCCTCATTTTTCTGAGACTCGGTTTTCTCACTTATAAAATGGAGTTGATGACTTTAATGATCAAGCCTGATAATGGTTATTAACGTGTACTGTGAACTGTAAAGAGCTATAGAATAGGAGGAATTGTCAGGTGGTGTAACTATGGCTTTCTTCACGGAGGCGAAGGTGCCGCTCAGTGGGCATTAAGTCCGTTAGGTTAGTATCACCTCCCAAGTTTGGAGGTGATGAATGCCACTGTTTTTATGCAGAAATCATTTCTCTTAATAACTTAGTAAACTTATCTAAGCAAATAATTAGAATGAGAAATTATGTTATAGAAATAATAATAATTAAAATATTACTGTACAATTTTGAATCCAATTCTCCTCGCTGAGGTTAAAAATCAGCAAAGAGAAGGCTTTGTGAGATTAGAAGGAAAGAGTAAGAAATAAGCACCCCCAGTATCTAAATGCTTCTACAACAGATCTTTGAAACCCTGATGCAGAGCCTCAACAAAGGCAATGCCTGCAGAGGCGGTGATGTGTGTGACCACACGGCTTCTTATTTGGGGGGCCCATGTGTTGGCATTGAGATACTTACCTGTGGAAATGCTTGAGACGTTTACTCAGCCATGTGAGAGAATCTGGGGGCTGTTTTAACTGCTAGCTGGGAAGGAGAGTAAAATGCCCACTGGTTCCATCTAGTTAAGTCAATTATTGCTACCTGTAAGTGACATAAAGCCAAAATGATACACACTAATTTTAAAAAATTAAACCTACAATGAACTAATGAAGTGAGTAAATCCTCAGCTTCCTCCAGCTGAGTCCACTGCAGAGCTCACGATTAAGCTACCATTTCCTAACCAATGAAAACCACCGAGCACATCCTTCTTCAAACTTCCTGGGGCCTGGTCTGCGAATTCCAGGTTTCGTATGCCACTCCTCTTTAGTTTCAACACACAGATGCTTCTCCAGCAGTGGGCCAGGAGGGGAGAGATGGCTTGCTTTCAAACCCAAAGGGGACACCAGCCCTGCTTGCAGAGCGAACTGGGTTGGGTGCGGCAAAGAAGGCTCTGCTCAGAGTCCCTGGGATTTGGCTCAGAAACACTGAGACCATTGTCTTTAGAGGCAACAAAAGGGGTTGTTGAAAAACCAAGCTTTAATACAAAGCCAAAAATCTGTGCTTGTCATTTCGTGTTTATTTGGCATTCAAGTATGGTAGTCATTCTCAGCTTTTGCCGCTGTTTACATTTCAAGGAAGACCCGTGGCCATGGAATGGGAGCCAGCTTTTAATATTTCGCTCTTAAAAAAACAAAATAAAACCGTTGAATCATTTCTACTTATATGTCCTTTGAGTTCCTGTCTGAACTTTTGGGGCTGGTGAGTGACAAGTCAGCAGGCTTCTTAACAGGAGAGCCTGCTAACCCTCCTGGACAGTTCATAACGAGATACACATTTGTATTTCCTGGGAAGAGGGGGACAACATTCTTTTGCCATTGGGTCAGACTTTCCTATGCTCTTTCTTTTTTTTTTTGGTTCTAGTTGGGCAGTTCCTGTCGAATCACAGGAGGAGGAGGAGTGTAATCATTGCGCAGTGTGTTTCGGCTTCTTGATTAACAGTTGCATTGGGCCTCTGATGTATGGGAAACAAAGCTAACCCCAGCTTGAACACTAGAGAAAACTGCTGCAATTATGTAAGCTTTACCCTAATTGCTTGGTTGAATGAGAGCTGGAAGTGAGGGTGACGGAGTGGTGCTGCTAACTTGGCAATTCGCAAGGGTCACTGTGGTTAATTGGTGTCTGCAGAGCAGAACCATTTTTCTATGGTGATCAATTTAAGATATTGTCATTTGTTGAAATGAACCAATGCCCTTGACTTCTTGGAAGAGGTGGAGGGAATTGATCACGGTAAGTTCTCTGAACATGAAAATTAACTAAGATAAACTGCTATAACTGATATGTGTGATAGCAATAAGTTAAATTCCAATGGTGAATTATATTTTTTCATAATACTTTTCATTTATATTACTATAAGTTACTATACAGCTATATTTATATTTCATTATATTACTTTGATCATCATGATAAATCTGTAAAGAATTTAAAATAGGCATCTGTGCTCTCAACGACAAGTTTGTTGAGAATGAGAAGTTAAGTTATTTGCTTAGGGTCAAATAAGCCAGAGCCGCATTATTTTTCAGTGTATCACTTGACTTCATGAAATGTTGACAGATAGCCAAAATGTAATGATTCAGCACTTGAAATACAATAAAACTATTACATATCATCCTGTGAAAAATCTCTAAGGTACTTTCTTGTTCTTCAACTCACCCAGTTCTGACCGGAAAAAGAACAAATTCTGGGGAGTCATTACTGCTTCCCGTGAGCCAAGCAATGACATGTGGTGCGCTCCTCTCTATGCCCTCTCCTTCTTTTGGCCATTAAAATAGATTTTCACTTGACTTCAGTGAAGCCTTTCACTTAATTCTGTTTTGAACTAATTTAGGGCAAACTCTCTTTTACCCATCAAACCTTAACTTGGAAGAGGTTGCATTTCCTTAAACCATTGTTTTGTAGGTTATGAGCAAACCCGAATGTCATCTCCTTCCATCCATATTAAAAATGTTTACAATAATAAATCACCTCAGTCAAAAGTAGTTGTTGGAGTACCTGGCCTGGGTAACCCATTCCAAATCCTTTCTTAACCAAATTTCTGAAGACCCAATAAAAGCTGATAAACAGAAAGTAACTACAGGATCCTAAGAAATCCCAGTTAGCCAACCAGATGTCTGAAGTATAACTCTCTGTGAGTAACGTCGACCTGCCTGGGTCCATAAAGAGGCTGGTGGCTCCTTACTCCTAGAAGGAGTTAGTTATTCAATAAATATTTGTTGATGGTAAAAAACATGACTGGGAATGTTTCTCTTTGGAATTTTATTTTATTTTCCCAAACATCTTTACAAATGGACATTTTGTGGAATGTTGAATATAAATATTTAAGAGACTCATAACTCTAGTTCTGAGCACTTCCTCCTTCCAACCTTTTGTTTGTTTTGCAGTGAGAATGTACAGTAATCCATTTCAGACTCTGGCTTTTGTGGATTTAGACAAGGCTCCCCTGGAGGAAGGAATGCCAGGGCAAGAATCAACCAGATTGAGATCTTTGTGCCTGGCAGTCTGACATCACTTGTAAACTCTGCCAAAATTCCTTTGGAAGCAGATGTTCCTAGAGGGGGAATGGTAATCATTTATCCTGTTACATTTGTTCAATAAATGCTGATTCGTGGGAAACCCAAGGATTTAGGTTATGGTTATGAACAATTCACTAGGGATGTACCTTTCAGAGAGCATAAACATGATTATTCCAAAACATTCTTTCCTCCCTCCCAGCATTTCTCATGTGTTAATTCAAGCCTTCCCATCCACTTATAGTCAGGGAGGAGTTGTCATTTATTCGCCTCCCTTCCCCAATGCAATAGCTCCTGTATCAATCTGTGGGTAATTTACAAATTCTAGTAATATTTTCTAATCACTAGTCTAGCATAGAAATATAAACTTCAAGCCCTTCTCCTTGTATTTGTGAATGATCTCTTTCAGCCAAAAAAAAAGTGGAATTAAAACATAAAACTCCAAAAGAGCCAAGTTTGTTGATGACTTACAAACAAGGAAAACTGTGGTTCTCGTGTCAGCACTGTGATTACAATGGCCTTTGGTTACTATAATGAATGGGCGTGTATTGATATATGTATCAGGGGACTATTGCCTCTGATATAAAAATCTCAAGATTTTTTACTTTTTTTTTTGGCATTCAAGGAACACATGCTATTTGGAACATAAAACTGAGTAAAACTGATATAAGACTGATTTACACTTGACAAATCTCCAGCCAAAAATTTCTTTATTGGCAGTTACTACCGAACTGAATGAGTAATCAACTAAGGGTAAGGAAGAAAGTTCATTCAGGGGTGAACTCTTTAGGCAACTTGTGAAGCATCTTACCCAGGAAGTCTTAGGGTCTTACATAATTTGTGGTGTGTTCTATGGTAGTGGTGTGATGGACCATTAGAATTTGCTTATTGTGTATTTCAAACCTTGAATTATTTAGAGAATTAAAACGAAAATATATTAGAATAAGTTCTTCTAGAAATTGCAGGATAGAGCCATTCTAAATGTCATTTATAAATCCCACAATGTATTAGTAGCTATTCCAGAAATAGGAAGGTGATACTCTTTTTTGCTTAATTGAGAATACAAGCTTTTACACCATGTATCTGATTCAATAATTGGAACAATCTCTAAGGGCCAGATCGTATGTTCCGTCTATAAAGTCCAAGCTTATACGTTTATTTCCAGAGTCTGTTCCAACACCCCATTGAGACTACAGTGGAGAGATGGGTACTGGGTAGAACAAAGAAATGGTGAAAACAGGGCTGAGTCTCAGCTCCCTCTCTCTGAAGTTGTGTCTAAAGAATTTGATTCTGCTCTTAGATGAACTGAATAATGTCCTCTCTTCAAAGAAATGGGAGGGAAAGTTGATGACCTGGTCAAAATTTCTGAGATAACCTCAAGAATAAATCAATTCTCATAGTTAATCACTGCCTTAAGAAAAAGAGCTCAATCTCAGTTATGGCAAAATTCAACCTGATTTTTGCAGACTCTCTTTAGCATCTGGATATTTAAACAATTCTTATATATAGGTTACCTCATTTTAGAAACCCCAAAGTGAACCCCCAGGTGTTCTCATTTCAGACGCCCTAAAGTGAATTGTGCAGCTGATATCATCCTGGCAGGACATCAGAATATAGTCCTACTAAAAGTTAAACTTTTGATTAAAAAGATACATTCATGGTAGAATAAGCATTTTCTGCTCTCCAAATGTCCCACTCTAGAGTAAGATCTTACTTGCTTTATGTTGTGAAAGTCATCTGAGCCTCGCTGCCGGCCTGGGTGCCTGAGTGTCTCTTTATGGATCTTCCTGGGGGACCTACTGCTCTGGTTTGGCCAGGACTGAGGTGTTTCTCAGGAGCAGGGCTTTCAGTGCTGAAACTGGGTCCGTCTCAGGCAAACCACCGAGTCACTTTCTGAGAAAAGTCCTGGCTCTGTTATCCGGTATTTTGCCGTCTGCAGGTCAGAATACAAACTAGCGTCTCCGCCTCTCAGAACAAGCATCACTTCCACGTGGATGGCCTCCTCAGCCTCACACTTCCAGTGCTTACTGGGGTCTATTCCAAATAGATCTCCATCTATTGCAAAGCTTCCATTAAAAATTCTGGCTATGGGGGCTGGCCCCGTGGCCGAGTGGTTAAGTTCGCACGCTCCGCTGCAGGCGGCCCAGTGTTTCGTCGGTTCGAATCCTGGGTGTGGACATGGCACTGCTCATCAAGCCACGCTGAGGCGGCGTCCCACATGCCACAACTAGAAGGACCCACAACTAAGAATGTACAACTATATACCGGGGGGCTTTGGGGAGAAAAAGGAAAAAATAAAATCTTTAAAAAAAAAAAATCCTGGCTATGACTGCTATTTAGAAGAATAGCCTGAGGAATGGTGTGTCCTCCTTATTTTATTTATTGTTTCTGTGGTTATTGCCCAGCCACTGTGCACCAGGCATTGGGTTAGGTGATGTTCTTAAATGAGGGAAGACCTTGCTCGCCATGAGCTTTGAATGGGGTAAGGCAAATAGGTAAATAAGCAATTATTTACGAATCTTTGTCTCTTCATCAGGTCTGGCCAGGCCAAAGCTATAGTCTTGGAATAAAATCTGTTAGCTTTACACTACTCACCATCACAGACTTGTAATTTAGCGTTATGTGAAGTGGTCATATAAGGAATGACTCAGTGCTTTTTTTGGAAAAAAAAACACGAAGACTATCTCGGTACTCAATGTTCAACATACAGAGACCTTCACAATGGCTGAAAAAACATGTCTCTGCCGTTGATCAAGTATGCTTGTCTGTAGTGGACAGTGAGAGCTAAGAAGCGAAGCTAAGTTTTACGTGGAGTTTTCAGTATCTTTTCCTAGCCTTGGTTTAGGTTTTCTGGTAAAATTATACTCTTCTTATTATCCCGTTAAAATATTTGAATCTCTCTCCATGAAGGAGACTTCTTGGATCCCTTTGCAATAGAAGGGACATATTTCTCTTTCCTCATGTACTAACCCCGCAAAGACAGCTTTTTTTTAAAAGACTATAAAGGGTTTTGGTTTTCAGAGTACCATTGTTCCCAAATTGGCTGTGAACCAGGGAAAAAGTTCTTGCCCTAAGCTTCTCCAATGTTCTACAACCAGACCTACCCCATTACTCCTGACTTATGCCAATGAAGTCTTGGGGGAATGTTTTGGGCGGTGGGTGGTTCTTGGTGTACATCATAGCCTTACTGCTGGGTCTGATGTCTTAGAAAAGAATCTGGTACTGAAAATCTCTTTTCACCTTTCCATAGCTTCCCAGTTCTCCTTTACGAACTCAAATAATGTTTAAAACAAAAAATTCTCCAAGTTTAATGTGTGTTGCTAGGGCAACCAGGAGACAGCAGCAGGAATTAAACCAAAGCCAAGGAACTCAGCACAGCTCCTTGGACGAATCTTAGTCTTGGCTGATGCCAGATCTAGCAGAGGCTGGTTGAAGTCTCCCCAGCCATGGGTAGAGGGAGAAGCCTCCTGCTTTTTGAAACTCCTGCGGGAAGCACTTCATCTCCTCATAAGTGGGAAATTTCTTGTGTTTTCCCTTCTGTTTCCTGTTTGATCTCGTGCCCAGCCTTCTTCCCATCTCAGCCTTGTCTGCAGGTTTTTTTTTTTTTTTACAACAAAGACAACCCCCTATGTTAGACTTGAAGATGACTAGGCACTCCTGACATGGGTATTGTGAGGATTAAATGTAAGTAAAACAGGTTTTTTGAAAGCTGTAAAAGATTACAAAAATGTTAGTTATTTTTTCCTTATATCTGGCATTTGGGAAGAAAAAATAAAAGAGAGAGAAAGGGAAGAGGGGACGAGGAAGAGAAGAAAGGAGGAGGGTGTATGGATTTTTGACCTTGAGATGCTTATAAATCTGTGGCAGAGAGGCAAAACAAATGACCTGCAAGTGTACTGGGAGGAGGAGACCTTCACACATGCAGTTAAGGTTGGCCCTGCTGAGCGTCCTAGTTACTAGTCAACTTTGCCTTGAAATGGTCCTATAAATTGCAATCGTTCCTAGGGAGACATGTATTTTCTTGTTGTTAAGAAAAAAAAACCCCAAACACAGTTAAGAAAATGAATGGGGAGGGCCATATCTTGTCTATCTTTCAAAAGGGTCAAATATATGCAAGTTTTCTCTCAATAGAAGAGTAATTTAACCTTATGAAAACTCTTCTTCTAAGTCAAAAATAGTTAACTATATTTTAAAAATTTTCCATCACTTAAAAATAGCTAAATAATTTAAAATGCCAACTAGTTTAAAAGTATTTCACATTTAATTCTTACAAGTTTTGAGATAGAAAAACATATTGCTTTTAAACTTTGTGTAATATTCCAGTCATAAAAGTAACCCATGTTTATTTTAGATTATGCAGAAAATACAAATGAAAGAAAAAATATTTAAAAAATTTATCCAAAAAATTCATCACCTAAGACTAATCACTATTAGCATCTTAAAGTATTTTCTACAATTTGTCTTTCTAAAAATCAAAATTTTGCTCACATGGACTAAAAAGGTCATCATTCTTCCTAAATTCCCTTTTTCAGCAACAACTAACTTTTTTAGCTTGTTCATTTGGCATTAACCTCCAAATAACATCTTTGTGTGTCTTCTTGTTTTTAAGTTATGGGCATTATCTATGGTCTCCCCATGACAGAAGATGTGAAGTGAGCTCTCCCCTTCTACTATGTTCATGCACACATTCCATCTCGTATCGTCTCAATAGAGTTATGCGTGATTTTGGTTCATTACTATTCCAAGCCTACATTATTTTTATATGTATGCTATTTGAGGATGAGAGTCAAAACTGAGCTATACTACAACTTTTCCTTTTCTTGAACAACTTGGCAATTAATAATTATCTTATTTTTCTTTTTTATTTCTTTTCTAGGTATCAACAGAGGTAGATACAGGTTTTGTAGGCATGGATGTTATACAATTTTGGGAATCCACTATGAAATAGAAAGTAAATTACAAATTTTCAAAAGGTGGAAGGAGCCTGGATCCCTACATCAATATTTGGAGGAGAGCTGCCTACTTATCAGGAACTCCCCTTTTGGGCTTTATGCTGTACGCAAGCCTTTATTTTATATGGAGTTGATTGGTTTAGCAGCTAGCATTATCTTATCTAATTTCCTTGGCATAGTCTACTCTTCCTCTAAGGTCTTTTCTCTTTGTTTGGTCTTTATCACTCATGTTAAAGGCTTTTCTCAAATGTCTGTGATACTTGATTGTCTGCTCATTTGCAAGAGTGTGGGTGCAAATAGCTGATTGGTAGTCTTAGCACATGAGCTTTCCCAGAGGATGCTTTGGTTGGCCCCATATCTATATTTTTAGGGCTTTTATTTTGGGTTAGTCAGATTCCCCAGAGGGGGTTCTTTCATCCTTATCTGAAGAGTAAATGCCTAGCTACCAGTGTTCTGTGTGTTCAGTGGGGAAGGCTGGCTGGAGGGCCTCAGAATTTAGTGTTTATAGGGCCACAAGTCCCCTTGGTACAGCAATGTTTTAATTTCCAGTCTTTTCATTCCTAATAAGGTTGAATAGATTTCCTTATATTTGTTTTTATGTTAAATTTATTTGTGTGTGAGTTTTCTGGAAACAAGAGCCATTGCCCCCATTTTATGAATGAGGATTGTAAACTTCACAAAGGAAAAAGGGAAAGGAACTGACATAAGCTGAGTTTCCATCATAGTCAGGAAACTTATGGGGGCTTTACATGTATTGTTTCCTTAAATTTAGCCTCAAAGCAACCAATAGATAATGTCAAACAAACACACATTGCCATAAAACGGGAGAGACTTTTTTTAAACTTTAGTTTTATACATCCAGAGAGCAGGGGAGAGTTTTGTAATTTAACCTTTCTTCCTCAGAAATATAACTGAGGCAGATGACATCCCAAAATCAATAAAAGAAAGGCTCCTCTTCCAAAAATAACAATTAGTATATACTTTTCATTAAAAAAAAACATTTTAAAGAGTCAATAGGGGGACATTTTCTATCTTAACTTGGTTGTTATCAAGTTATTGTGCCTATCACAATATGTAAGTTGTCAGTGTTGTCTTTGTGGATTGATCTCCCCAAATGAGAATGAAGGAAGGCAACTGGCCTGTGAGGGAGTGTGGAGATAGAAATCAGAGTCAACCCTTTGGGTTTATTATGCGCCACAACTCCCCTAAGGCCCTGAGAGGAAAAACAAGCATGAATTTCCACTCGATATTCCTCAAGATTTCATTAAGAACACAGAAATTGGCCAAGAGATTCTTCAAATGTGATTAAGTTAATTCAATTCAACACACATGCAATGCATCAATTCCTTGTTCTTATTTTACCTGATCAGCTGCATTCAACGTAGTTAATCATGCTTTCTACCTTGAAGCAATTTTATTAGTTGGCTTCCAGGACAACACAGCTCCTGGCATTCTTCTACCTTTCTGATCTCTCCTTCTCAGCCTCCTTTATCATCTCTGTGCTGATGATGCCAAGATTTATAGCTCCAGTCTAGACTTCCCTCCTGAATTTTAGGCCTGGATTTCTAACACACTACTCCCTCTTTCCACCTGGATGTTTAATAGGCATCTCAAATAGATTATGTCCAGATATTAGCTCCTGAAATTCTCTCCATCCAAGATTTGCTCTTCCGATCCTTCTCTTAGTAATGCAACTTATTTCCCCTAGTTATTTGGGCTCCCAAATTGTGGTATCCTCCTTTGTCTCCTCTCTGTCTCTCACACACATCCAATCCATTCACAAAATCTATTGGTTCTACCCTCAAAGTATATTTAGAACATGACCACTTTTCCCTCTTCCTTTAGTCTAAACTAACATCATCATTTTTGGTCTGGATTATTGCAGTGATATTTTAACTGATCTCCTTGAAAAATCATCTGTGGAGTTTGTTTCTATACATCCAAGAAGCTCAACAAACTTCAAGTAGGATAAACTCAATGAGATCCACGTCAAGACACATTATAATCAAACTGTTGAAAGTCAAAGAGTAAGAGAGAATCTTGAAAGCAGCAAGAGAGAAGTGACTGTCATTTACAAGGGAGCTTCAATAAGATTAACAGCTAAGTTTTCATTAGAAACCACGGAAGCCAGAAGGCAGTGGGATGACATATTTAAAGTGCTGAAAGAAAAAACCTATCAACCAAGAAGTCTATATCCAGTAAAACTGTCCTTCAAAAATGAGGGAGAAATTAAGACATTCCAAGATAAACAAAAGCCGAGGGAGTTCATTACAGTAGACCCGCCTTGTAGGGAATGTTAAAGAGAGTTCTTAGGTTGAAGTCAGAGGACACTAGACAATAACTCAACACTGTATGAAGAAATAAAGATCTCTAGGAAAAGTAACTACATGGGAAAATATAAAATTGAGTATTAGTGTGTGATATAGAAGAGAATATGTCTAGTCTTTGTCCCTGGCTCCTGGCACAGAGCTTCAAAAACCCTTGGAATTTCCTGAGTGATAGGAGTGTCTCTGTTATGCTAATGAGGTAACTCATTGTGAGTCCCTAGACTGCTTCAGGATGAGGGCCATTCACTAGAAACATCAACCTCCTTGTGATTCTATAGTTGGAAATTTGGGCCACCCCAACGTCCAGGAAGGGAAGGGGGCTGGAGATTGAGTTCCATTGGTTTAATCAATTATGCCTACATAATGCAATCCCAGTAAAATCTCTGGACACAGAGGCTTCCTGCTTGGGGTGGAAATGGAACACAATTGTATTTTTTAGTTTGTAACACCACTTTTTATTTCCTACATGATGTAAAAGAGAGATACCTAAAATTAATTGTAAATCTATGTTTTTTGGCACAAAATGGATAAAGATGAGGACAGAATCAGGCAAATGAGCAGTCTTTATTACCATAAGGTGTTTGCCCCCTACACCACAGGAGTGAGACTAGAGTGTGTGGAGGACTCTATCAGCCTAGACCTGACCACATACCTTTCCTCTTTATCTTCTTGGTCTACTTTCACTCACCCCCACTGATGGCAAGGAAAGGTGTTTGCCCAGGAAAAAAATTCCAAGAAAAGCAAATAAAGTTTCTCTTTGAGGTCCAGAGCAGAAAGCTGATCTAATTGACCCTTCTCAGATATTCTCAGGGTGTAGTTGTTCTCAAGCAAGAGCGGCCACAAAGAGACTTCCAGAAAAAGTGGAATGCCAGAGAAGCCATTTACCTAGTGCCATTTGTGTTCCAATGATTGTTCTTGCCCTTGACATCTTTAGCAACACTCCTCCTGCACAGCACAGTCAAGAGATTGGAAAGCAAAGGAGCCAACTACAGGTGTGATTTACTCCCATTTTACACATGAGATGGCAGAACCAGAGATGGAGAATACAGGTGGCTGACGTTACTGGTTCACTTGCTTTGTTTCTATCCATTACTGAACTGATTAGCATTGGGAGCAGGACCAAAAATTGTCATAATTTAGCTAGACAATAAACCTCCAATATTTTTATGTCTTTTTTTTTTAAATGAAACAAGCGTAGACATAATTTCCAATGCTCTATGGCATGATAATGCTATTGAGCATCTCTACAGGCAGAAAAAGAGAACTCTTTTTTCAGTGAAGGCATAGAAAGTTCACATTGTTAGGCATGTCCTTCAAAAATGTTGGCCAACTCAAGTAGCCTTGTTACCAAATCAAAGAAACCGTCCAACCCAGGTGTTTCTTTTCCATCCACTCATTTACACTAAATATTTGTGATAAGGAACGTGGAAAAGACACAATAACATGATGAAAATAAAAATATCATCCATAATCCCTTGATTTGGATCATCAACCTTCTGGTGTGTGTTTTCCTGGGAATTTTTCTATGAAAAGGCACTCAAATATTTATAAAACTGGGATCATTCTTAGACTCTTTTATAATGTGATTTTTTGTTTGACATATAAATATCTTTCATGTTGATAAATTTATCTCTGTATCATCATTTTTATGGCTTCTTAGTATTCCAGCTTACCATATCATGCCATAAGTAGTTTAAATGCTCCTTTATTATTGTCCATTTCTGCTATTTCTAATTTTTTGTGGTTATAGACAAGGCATCATGAACATCTTTGCCCATGTATCATTGGGATTTCGAATTTGGGGGTGGGGGCTCCATCACAGCATAGTGGTCCAAGTGTAGTTTAAGGTATCATAGTCTCAGGAGGCAGAACCCCAGGTTTTAAGGTGCCCAGAGAACTTCTCCCTGGGCGTCTCAGTAGCTGATGTGCTCTGCTGGAATGATGAATCTGAAATATTGCCAGCTTCTTCTCATCCAATGTGTCCCTATCCCAACTTTGCAAATCTGCCCTTTTGGGGCCACTAAGCCCATAGAGTCCTACTCCTGGGTGATTCCTTGTACCATGGAGACAGAGGCCTTAATTCTTGGAGCAAAAGATTCTTCTTTGGCAGACTCTTTAGATCCAGCTGCTTCCAGTGCTGCTGGTATAGTTTAGCTGCTGCAATGCTACCTGAGTGCCTTAAACCTAGTGAGCTTCCATCATATTCATGTCCTTAGATTTGAGTATCTCTATCTGCTATGTAAAGAAATCCACAAAGGCCAGGGGTAGATTATGGTACCTGGTTTACAGTAATAAGCTTCCCAGAATTTGCCTTATTTAAAAGAACTCTATATCCTTGTACCTCAAAGTGTGGTCCTCAGACAGGTATAAGCGTCATCTGAGGACATGTTTGAAATGCATAGCTCGGGACCTACCCTAGACTTACTAAATCAAAACTCTACAAGTTTGAGAAGTACTGCACTATCCTAGTTTAAAGAGCACCCCTGGCTTGTCATTCTATGCCCCAAGGACCCAACTGAACCTAATGCTAACTGGATTCCAGGTCCACGCTTCTTAAACTTTAAGGTGCACACAAATCCCCTGGGTGTCTTGATGAAATGCAGACTATGACTCAGTAGGTGTGGTTTAGGGCCAGAGATTCCGCATTTGTAACCAGCTCCCGGGTGATGCTGATGCTGTTGCTCCCTGGACCACATTTGAGTAGTAAGGGACTAGCATTTCTTAAAATTTGTGAGACTACAGGTATCACCTGAGGCTCTTACTAAACATACAGATACCCTAGACCTACTCCAGACCTGCTAAATCAGAAGTAACCAAATCCTCAGGTGACTTTGGCAATTAATTTGGGAAATGCTGAGGTAGGGAAATTACAGCTCAATGTGGCCCCTAAGAGATGAGGGAGGAGGCATTGAGACGCAGTGAAAGAGCCCTGGACAGGCACCAAAGGACCTACCCTTGTTTCTTACCTCCAAGGGGAGGGGAATGTGTGAGTTTCCTCTAGAGATCATATCAGGTCAGGATTTGCCCCTGCAATTGATGCAGAGCCTCTTATTTTCTTTCTCTGGTGCCTCTTGAGTGTTCATAGCATTTTCATGGATTCCAAGACTCTGCGAGCACAGTCTTTCAGCACCATTCCAAGTTGGAGCTCTGAAAAATGCCATTCATGAAGTGTTGGAGCCAGACTCACTGATTCTGCTCTTGGTTCTGGAAAGGAATTGGCTCCTTGAGCAAAAACACACAACCCTGCATCGCATGGGAATCAGAGAGGTTCTTGGAAGAGAAATGAGAATGTAGGGGGTGCTACCTCTGTGGACTCTTGACACTGAGTTTTTGTCCCCTGGAACTGTCTTCATTTCTGTTGCTATCATCACATTGACCTCCAGGGTGTGCCGATTCTTCTTTCTCACTAGCTGTACCACACACAAAACAAAAGCCACTGATTTATTCATTCAACAAATAACTGAGCACGTAATATTTGCCAATTACCTGGCTAGATGCTGCAAATTCAAAGGATTGAGTGAAGGGACATAAAGTGCTTATAAAAGGGTCTGATATAAAGTAAGCACTAAAATATGTGAGCTATTAGTATTCTCAAATTCATCTCCATATTGATTATAACAAGCCTTTCCATTAAAAAAAAGTCCTGTCCCCCAAGGAAGGAAAAGGTGGGATATTTTGCCTAATACCCAATCAAGGGGTCCTGCTCCACACTGCAAGTACTCACTTGTCTTTCTCCTTTGAACAGAATGACTCTATGTCGCTTTGGGAAGAATTCATTGAAACAATGAGTAAAATACACAAGATATAGTGTTTTTAAAAACATTTTTTAATGAAGAAATAATTCCATTCCAAAATATAGACACACAATTAAATAGTTTAATCACTTCAAAATATAACATGTCCCCAGGAGGTTCCAACACACACACACACACACGAAACAATACGTAACAGCAATACAAAAAACCCATACAATAGTAGTTTTGTTACAATACCAATGAATATTGTGAAATCTTTAGTGTTTCTGAATTGGTTATTTCTAATGGTGTCAAATTACAGTAGTCATAATTAAAAATGTCTTACACTTAATTAGCCTCAAGATATAATGCTTCTGATTTTTTTTTCTTCTCTTTTTGGTTCAAAAGTAAAAATGCCCTTTCTTCTGAGGACACAGTGGAGTTCTTGTTTGTGGCTCCTTGCGCGGAATTGACCCAAGGTGGTCGCAGCAACCGAAGGTTGCTGTATTTACAAGGTCTATCTACAGTTAACGGCGAAGAACTAAGAAGGGTGGACAAAGATGATCAAAATAAAAGCAGACATCAGTGCTAAATTATGATGCAACAGTTTTGGCTCATGCATATAAGAAAATACATAGTATATCACACGACAAAGGCCACACTCTTATGCAATTCAGTTCACATTACTACTTACAAATGAACCTTCCCTGCCTTAAAGTAGATCGTTCGAGAATCCATTTTTCACAATCTCCAGCACATCTCCCTCTGACCAACCAAACTTACCCCGACTTCCGTCCTGACCAATCACAACCGATTCCTGAATCCCATACAGTAGATTTCACTCTCCTCCCTCCCTCTAATAACAGGGTGCTGTGGGGGAGGGTTGGCTGTGTTAGACCAGTGCTCATTGATAGGCCATCATCTCTGATGGAGATGGATGTGCAATTCATTGTGGAACAAGAAAGAAACAACCCCCGCAAGATATAATTGTATCTAAAGGACAGGACAGGTGAAACTTGCTGGGTTTGCACTTAGAACAGGCCCCAAAAGTAAATTTGGAGAGCCAAGGAAAGAAACCCACCAAAAAACACAAAAACCCAAAACAACACACGCCATTTTGTCTCGGTTACAGGACAGGGGTGCTTGAGTCTGGTCTCAGTGCTGACGTGGAGCTAAGAGAAAGAAAAGGTGGCTGGTTAGTCAGGAATTTGTCATTGGCAGCAGTTTCCAGAGTCCTTGCGATGGCTTTGTACGATGGTATCAACAACCATGTGATGGAGTTGGCAATGAAACCTATGACAGGGGGAAGGTTATCAGCAAAACAGTTCAAACCTTAGACAAATGTTTTGATGTAGAAACACAAAATAACAACAGATGTCAGCTCAGTCCAGTCAGTGGCTGAATGCCACTTGCAGGGTCAGAGTTCCAAGTTCAGGAACTACCCGGCTATGATTTGGAGCTGACAGCAATGTAGGTAGCTGAGATGTAGTGGTTCTAAGTACCGAGTATGAGGCACGAGGGGCCACTTGCTCCATCTAGAGAGGTATGGTTTCACAGAAGATGGGCAGTGGAAAGGAGATGAACATTAAGATATATCAACAGAACCCGCAATAAAATCCATCTGTGCAAAGAAATCTGAGAAGTGTGTAGTTGTGCCACTTTGGTGTCAGCCTGTCCTCAGGGACATTTGGCAGGCTGGTTCTCGGGAGGGACGCATGATGAAGCACATCAATGGACAGAATGGGCTCCTTACTAACGCCAACCAAGAGCTTTACTATCCCCAAGGCAAGCAGTTCTGTTCCAAAGGGCAGTCAAGGAGATGATTTCCGAACAAACGCAGAGATGAGAGCATCTTAGAGCCCTCCGGAGAGGGAGTTAGAAGATGTCAGGGTGTCTGTTCTCAGCTGGGCACCCACCTACTGCTGACTATGTGGGCTGGGAGAGGGTTTTTGCCAGCCCTGGAAGCAAAATCCAATTGCTACAGCTTTGAGGTTGACTCAGAACCTTTCTTGCTTATTCTGAATAGGGCCTTTTCAGAGATTTTATTATATGATTTTATTCTAAAGCAGTGGTTCCCCACCTTTAGTGGGCATCAGAATCGCCTGGAAGGCTTAATGAAACACAGATTGCTGGGCCCACCCCGAGTTTCTGATTCAGTAGGCCAGCGTTGGGGCCCGAGAATTTGCGTTTCTAATAGATTCCCAAGTGATGCTGATGCTGTTGGTCGAGGGAACACACTTTGAGAATCATTGTTCTAAAAGGATGGTCTCTTCTTTCTTTTAAAGGACAAACAGGAATTCCAGAGAAGCTGCCAATTTGAGTATGTTGCAGGATTTTTACTTCATCGAATCTTGAGACAAGTGGAAGATTATTTTTTCATTTCCCCGGAATCCCTAAGAGAGGTCTTTAGTGCTCCCCAAAGAGGGGCCTCATAAAGGATCATCAACAGAGTCTTTCATTCTCCCTTCTTTGACAGTTCTTTCGCACATCAGCTTTTTGCTGAGTGCCAAATCCCAATGCAACTTAGCAGAGCCTGTTTCCTCTCACATGACCACAGAAGGCTGCATGCAGAACACCAGGTAGCCAGCTAAGGCAATAAACATTCAGAAATAAAAGGAGAGCGAACTTTTGCAAGCGCACTTTAAGCCTGTACATTTAAAGCTGAAGGCCTCCAAACAACCTGCTGGGGAACTCGTGGATGAGAGGTGCTGTTAGACACATGCTCCCTAAAGCTAAAACGAGAGGAACAAGACCACGGAAGAGCAGAGATAGCTTTAGTCCGTTTGGGGATCTTATGGCACCTGTGGTTTATAAACAGCTTTAGTAACGAGTATTTCAAAACATAGTTCACAGTTTTTAAGAAGATCTGTGCTGATTTTAAAAACTAGATTCTATATAATTTGAATGTTGCCTTTTTTTGAATATGATATCTATTTGGAAAAAATATTTACACTAACTTCTATGGCTGATTGGTTAGAGGATCTTGAAAGAAAACAACCCCAAGTTGGAAAGAAACCCCAAAGACTGGATTATCCTGGTGTATTTGGTTCAAGTCACTGCTCGCAGAGACTTAGAGACAACTGCAGACCGTGCAGGCCAAGGCCCCTTGTTGGCTTCTGGGCTCTGAGTCTGTACACTCAGGAACCAAATCCTTCAGGGTTAGTGAATAATTGCAAGTGGTTGTTTTTTCCCAATTGCTGTGGAAAAAAATGTACAGTGTATAATAAACTGTTTTGCTAAAATCTCAAACAATTCAGAAATCAAACTTCTAGCTATAAACAGTATTAATATTGTAATTGTAAACTGAACAGGTTCAATATCATGTGCAAAGGTTTAAAATGCTTGTTAACACTGCCATCGTCACAGCAGCAGGTTTTCAGCCTTTTTTTTTTTGAGGGATGAGCCATGTTACAGGAGATGTAGCTGATAAGTTAGCTTTGAACAGAAGTCTCTTTTTTTTTCCTTCTCAAAACACACACCTATGAACTACAAATCTTACAACAAAAAGTTGGCTGCACTATAGCCGGCAGAACACATCTTTAGGGGTGGGGTCTGTCGGGAGCAGCTGCGTGTGGTGGTTCCTCTCTTCGGTGAGCTTGCTGCCAGGCTGCTGTCTTCTCCTCTGTGTGGGTGGGTGCAGGGCTCTCCTTCATCACCAGCTTTCATGTTACTTTCATCATCTGTCTGACTATAGCTTGCCTGGGAATAAGGAACGTGTGATTTTTTTTTTTAAAGATGAAAACTGTTTTCTAAATTAGGGTTATGAAGCTTTGGAACCCCCCTTTCCCCCGACACACACACACTCACACGCACACACCACACACACACTTGCTCTACTCCCTTCCTATGATGATCAGGAATGAATGTCGTGGGACATTGTGCGCTATTGCACCTTCTGAAAGAGAGGACAACAATCCTCCATGTTGAGTCTCTTGCTTAATGGGCACCTGAGGCATCTGGAGGGTCAAAGCAATGCCAACAGAAATATCTGTGTTATCCTTTGAACAAGGGGAGGAGAGCACTGATTCATCTTTAGAATGCCATGCTAAATTTTTTAAAAATCCACTTTGATTGTCCAATTCCTTAATTTCTGAAGTTAGGATGTGGCTGGCCAAGGAGAGTGGTGTACCATGTGGCCAGAGGGATGGAAAAGGGACAAATCCAAGATTTGAGTGGGCCAAAATGGAGTTTTGGTGGACTCTAAGTTGACTGCTAACGTTTATAGATACTATTTCTTCAAAAGTGGCTAGTTGAAAAGGTTTTACTCTGCTCTCTCTTGTTAGCATGCTGATAAGTACATATTTATCTTCAAATAGGCCTAAAGCTCTTTTGGAGCAGAGGATGGGTCTTCTACGTCTCTGGTATCCCACCTTCTGCCCTTTACCTATGTAGGGCTCTGCCCTTGTGTGTGCATAATTGACTTTGACCTGATAAAGTTGGCTTCAGGACCCTTGGATGGGAGAAGCATATACTTTGAGATAATTTCTGGTCTTGCAGCATAGTCAGAAAGTCCAAACAAATAGATTTCAATAGTATAAACTGTTCTAAAATTTCAGCTGTATTTCTTGGCTGCATCAAGAAAAACCATAGTGGGATAGAACTAACTGCAAAGATGAAACGCCACTAGCTTCTGCTGTGTTCCATCAAGTTTTAAAGGAATTTTGTCTGATTTCCTGATTTAGTGACAGGCTGGTTCTGGTTTAGAGTCCTGTAGGATGCCAGCGAGGTAGGTACACAATGCAGTAAATGGCAGAGGCCACAACTGTTTCAACTTTTCATTGCCAAATCTGCAAGAAAATATTTAAAAATGGCCTAAGAACGTTCAGAGTGCTGAAATCTTTGGCTTTTAGGTACAAGCGCCAAAAGCCATTTTTTATCTGGGTTTATGTCAAGGACATTTTAAAAAATATATTTCTCTAAGAACTAGCTACTAATGTTTAAATAATGTGCAGAACAAAAAAAAATGATCAAATTGTTGGAGCTAAGAGAAAGAAAATGCTATTAAAGGAAAAGGCTTGCTCCTTTGGGACCAGGTTTGTTATAACTGGAGTGAATATTTTCAGAAACAGCTCCTGGGACTTTTTTCATTGTAGTCATAATGAACCAGGAGAGCATGTGGGAGGCATCTCAAATCCAAGGGAAGAAAAACAGAACTCAGTCAATAAGACCCATCCTTTCACACTAAAAAGGCCTCATTGCCCATAAAGTATATTTCATAATAGCAATTATGCCAGGATATTTACTTGCTTGGTCTTAACCTCAGGACTGAGACAAGAGGCCAGCAGTGTTTGAGCTAGAATGTACTCTTTACTAATTGTTATGTCGTTTAGGAGATATACATCCTTTTTTCAATTAGCAGCCAGAGTTGAGTTTACCATCAACTGCACTATAGACTTATGGGATTCCATGGTTGGGAAAGACTATATAACTAAAGGAGATACAAGTTCTTGGGCCTGTGTAGCCAGAACACTGTGAAAGGTGTATTAACTTTGAAGTCTACTGGGGGACATCTAAGTGGCCATTAGCTGGAGCCAGAGAAACCATCTAGACTTACGGTGTATCAAATCATTGAACACATCTAAGTCCTAGCCTTGTTGATAAAAACAGAGGGAGCAAGCCAGTCCTGAGTCCCGGGGGTTCCCATACACTTACATGATAACTATAGCAGCTCCCCAGGATTGAATAGCTTGTAAAGTACCGAGCATAGTGCCAGGCATGGAAGTGTGTGCTCCTAACAAAATTATAACGTGTCTGCCACTCTGTTAAGCTCTTTACAAATTATATCCCAGGGAGGACAACTCCTCTATGAAGCAGGTGTTATGATATATGTTGTACACAGAGGACGGAGGCCCATAGAGGTTTAATAATTTGTCCAAGGTTATGCTGCCAGCATTTGGTGAAACTCTTATTTGAAATCAGGTCTGTTAGAGTCCAGGGTCTGACCTTCAAACCGGTACACTCAAGTGATCCCGCCAGTCAAGTGCCATTCTCCCTTCGTGAAAAAATTACTGAGGTTTTCCCACGTATTTAGGGAGATCCTTGGTGGCGGTGGGGGTGGATCTCAAGCCACGTAAATGATATTTTAAATGAAGTTATATCTTGCTGAATTCCACAATTGATTTGAAGCAGCTATTCCAAAAGTATAAGGCTGCAGAAGTTTTCCTCTGTTTTGCTTCTTTTGTTTTCTTTAATAATACGCGGTTTTGCTTTCACTTGTGAAGGCACACACATGGGATCTTTTGGGCCCTGAGTACAGCATTACTAAGGAGCAGACCCATCTCTGGAAATGCTGAGCAAGCCTGGACTTTTCCTTCTCAAGTGACAGAGAGGCTGCAAACTTGGAGCTGTTATGGATTGGTAATGTGGTTTCACAGCCACAGAAGATTTCTGGGGCATCTCTGGTGTTACAGAAGTTTCAGTGCCAATTTTCCTAATTAACAGAGTAAAAAGTCAACCCCCAAGGTTGTCTGCCAAATCTCCACTGGATTATAATGAAATGCTCCAAGACCGAGATGATTCTTTGATATCAGCGGAAGGAGGATATTTTATCACAGAGAAACACCTAAGAGAGAGTGATGGTGAATTTAGGTTACAAGTTATCAGAATTCAGTGTACAGTGGCCACGTTTCCTCCTAAATTAGAGGGTACTTACTTGAGAGGAGAGTGATAAAAGGATTTTGTATTCAACCTTGCAAGCTGACCTGCGGGTGACAAAGGACACAAACAAGAAAGGTGACATGTCAAGTCTGTGATGCAGTCAAGCTGGTGAATTATTTGGTTGGAAGCCATGCACAAAGACAGAGAGAGGGAGAGAAAGAGTGTGTCCAATGAATGAAAGTAGCCTTCTGATCCATCGAACAACCCTACGCTCACAGAGCAGTCAAGGAAAACCACTTCCCCCTTCTCCAGGGCATATGTCTTGAGTGGACACCCAGGCCGCTTATATCCTCCCGGCCCTTTTCTTTGCCTTTCCCTTGAAGTCACTGGGCACAGAAAGGAAAGGAGAGAGAGAGAAGGAGCTTAAGATTTACCAGAGATGGCAAAAGCTCCAATTGGATCTTAAGCTATTAACAGAATTTTCCTTCATTTTACTCATATAAGGTTAAATTCCTAATCCACTAAAATAAATAAAAATCTAATGTTTTATATGGAATGGCTGCCCTTTTTTTTTTAAACTAGATTTCAGTTACTTTTGTCACCAAAATCTGGACACTGATATGAGCTCAAATATTGAGGCCTGACAGGCGCCACTCCCAGCGTGACCCAGAACATTGATTACTTAACCACATCTCTCTCTCCCTCTGTGCAGCAGAACCAACTGAGATACATGTAGGAACGCCAGCCCTCAGAGTTCCTGGAGAGACCCTGGCGGCTTATCCAGGAGAATTTCCTTCCACGGACGGGCCATGGAAGTCACAAAAGAAAGAGCCCTCTCCATGGGTCTGTGCTTCAGGCGACGTTGACTGTTTCCATAGCGTTGAAGGCTTTATATATATAGTCACTGTTTTTTTTTTTTTTTTTAATATGACTAGGCTGACATTTTAGTTGCTTCTGAAATGCGGATGTTAAACCAAAAATGGCTAATGGAACATTTGTCTTCAAAGAGGCAAAACTTTTGTTTCATATTGTAGGGGGGCGGGTTGCTGGGCTTCCATTTCCCTCTTGCTACATTCTTCTTGGGAAAATATTTCAAAACTTAATCTATAAACACATGAAAAGTAGAAGATAATTTGTTCTCTCTGCTCCTCTTTCCTTCACTAACAGGGTAAGAGAGGGCCACTGCTGACCTAAGGATGTGGAAAAAGCTTGCCTGGCCACTGGACAGACAGCCTGATGTGATCGAATAACCCTCTGGGACTTAGGGGGCAGCAGGTCTCAACCAGGCAAACATCCCTGAACTCCCAAACTGCCAGAAAGCCCCTGTGGATTACAGGTAAGGGAAACACAAGACAGACAAACAAGGCTTAGAGCAATCTCCATGGGGAAAATGCATCCCCTTTAGGATGAGTTACCAGTCACACGGATTTCCAATTGCATGTGTTATGTTCAGTGAATTCTCAGATGGATTCATATGCTCCAGTATATAGGACAGTCTGTCCATCCACACCCTGCTGAACACAGCCCCACAGTTCCCCCAACATTTTTTCGTGAAGTCTGTCACTCCCTTGCTTATTTATATTTGACATGAGGCAGGCAGTGAGGGAGGCTGAGGACGAATGATTCAAGGGAGGAGATATATTTATGCTTATTCAATTTCCTTGTGCTTAGTTCTCTGTATATATATCTTTTTAATCTATGAGAAGAGGCATCTTCCCTAATGATCTTGGAGGAGGATGGACTGTTAGTCACCATGTTTCTGCTAATGTGACATGGCCTCTTCTCACTTTCCAGGTCCGAATTTATAAGAATATGTGGTGAGTGACAGCTCTAAGAAGTACTTAAAATGTTTACTGTCTAGAATACATGGACTAGGGAATGCAATCAAAATATTCCAGAAAGGGAGAGTGGAAGGAAGGAGAAGCCATCGGTTTTTTGAGTAATGGAAAAGACCCAGCCACTGAGGGGCTGAGGCACAAGTGATGGGTGTTGTGGGCCTGGCTCCATCTACCTGATAGGCTTCATCCTGCAGCTTCTGCTTCAGGTATTCCTCCATCTTGAGCTCATTCTCCAGCTGCCGGACTGAGTCATTTTCATAGTTCTCATCCTCTGGCTGCACATAGGGATCCCCATCTTCTGTAACCCTGGGAATAAACCATAGATGGCGTTTTGGAGTAAATCTTGAAAGTATGAGTGGAATTTATCTGTTAGTTGTAGTTTTCTTGGCACATTTACTTAGTCCTCCAATTCAGTTCTTCGCTTCAATTCACTTCAATTCAGTGTCTTCTTTTACCTAAAAGAACACTTTAAAAAAAATTTTGCAAGTGTGGAGAAATACATGATCAAGGTATTCCCATAGGCATGTTTTCTATGGCAGTCTGGTCATCATTGGTTATCTATGTTTTTCTAGGTTTTACAGCAATGAGTTGCACTTTAAATGTTCATCAGTCTTAAAGAAGGCAGGCTTGCCTTTTGAGAGGATATATCAGTTTTCCTGACCTGGGGGCTTTTTTTTTAATGGAATCTAAGAAGACTTTCTATAAGGAAAGTGAGCCCTCTAGTGAAATAATGATTAAGGACATTTGTTCATAATTTAATCCTCTTTGCATGTTTGTAGGCACGTGCACCCATGTGCTTTATTTTTATAGCAAAATCAAGTCTCAGAATATCAGCTAATTGATGTCAGGAAGGCTAACACTCTAACCCACAGCTCTTAAAAGTTTACACTAGCTCTAAATCTAAGAAATCTATTTAAATTGTCCAATTCTACTATGAAATAAATAGTTAAAAATGACCTCAGTCACCAACGTGTCACTCCGTCTCCAACTATTCATCTCAGTATATATAAAGCTCTTCCAGGGACTAAACATAAATTCACTACCTAAATCGTATGACTAAAATATTCTCAGGGTAAAAGACAGTACATGTTTAGACAGTATGGATATTAAAATATCACCTAAAATGAAAAGAGTGGTCAAGTAGAAGTTCCTGGGTTGAAACTTAGATGCCATTGTTCATGTTTATTTATATCTGGACGACATGTTCTTGTTATTTTTAGAGGTTTGGGGCCAGTCTAAATAGGTCTGCGAGGCCTCTATGAACTTCCCCTCCCCAGCTCCTGCAGCCGTGTTGGTGGCTGGTACTGCCACCAGCATTCCAGGCACAGCAGAGTGGGGTGGCTTTAGCTAGTCTTGGGTCTTAGGCTTGAAACAAGGAAATTTTAGGTAACTGCCACGTAAATGCTTAAATACAAAAAGTCAAATAGATATGCATTTACCAGACTAGACTGATGACAATTAGTTCACATTTTGAATAATAAACAAATAAAATAATTCTAAATTATACAGGAAAGGACAAGAAAGCAAACTAAAATGGAAAGCAGCAGCCTACAGCCATTTTAAACGACCCTCTGTTTTGTTTTGATCTTACGCTCTGCCTTTTCACAGCTGGCTTTCAAACCACGTCTATTTATAATTCCCCATTATTACTGGTCTTTTACTCACTGCTTGGATTGGGAGCCAAAACACCAGAAAGGCGTCTGGTTAGTTTCTTCTCTGGGTCTTTAAAACAGCCAGTTTATTTTTGTAGACTAGTCTGCAGTACTTTACGCATTAAGCACCATCGCCCTCCTGTACTTTTTCTAATGTTCGGCAATTCCCTTTCCCAGCCTTTCGATGAGCCTGTGCACACAGTTCTCACATCCCCTGAGCCTTGCTCTCCCGACGGCCCACTTGCTTCATTCCCTTCGTTTCCTCCTTTCCCTCTCAAGCTGGGCTCGGCAGGTCTCTCCCAGCTTTGCCTTAGTTTCTCAGCTTTGGTTTCCTCTGCCTGACTCCTTTGAGCTGACCCAGGGTCCCAGAAAGTCTAGTGGGGACGTCCCTGATTCTGCTGGCTCCTGTCAAGCCACAGAAACCTAACTGGGGGAAAACCTTTGCCAAATGTCTTTTGAGGATCAAATTTATACATATTCAACAAGTTGACCAAATTGGATTTCTTTATAATGAGGTTTTCTACATTTACTTATTTCAATTCCAAACGCTTATATGATGTTTATGCCCATTCTGAACAGAAGCCTTTCCAGCATCACCAGCTCCGCTAAGAACAAATACAGCAAATTCAGAAGATAGGATGACTTATTTCTTGTACTAGCCTGTGAGTCCTGGAAGGCTGGGAGAAATTTTTGATACTATTTTGTACACAATTAGCACAGTGCCTTGGGCGAGCCAGGCTCTCAATAAGTACTGGCTGGTTTTGGTTATGGATACTCTCTGGAAATTTTGAGAGGGGGAGTCACAATGCCAGATTTGAATGTAGGTCTCTTCTACCTCTTCTGGCAGAAAAGGAAACTGCATCAACCCTTTCCAAAATAGAGAACTAAGCAACCATGTTTTTGTCTTCCCATTCTCCCTGCAGAGTGTTCTCTTACTGAGAAAATACCCCCAAGCAGAAGATACTCACATGTCACTACGCATGGTGCTCGGGGTGGCTCCACTGTGAAGATACCCAGGTTTTCGGGCATGGATTTGTGCTAGAAAAGCCTTTTCAGAGGTTGGTGATGGAACCAGATCCTCAAACTGAGTCCGTGCAAATTCAGAATCCACATTACTCTCGCTTTCACTCCCTGCCTCTATTAAGTACAATTGAAGAAATAAAGAATGACTTAGCTTTTTTTTTTTTTTCCTATTTGTATTGTGTTCTTTTTGGTTGGTTGTTTTTTCGTTTGCTCCTCTTTTTGCTTGAGGAAGATTGTCGCTGAGCTAACATCTGTGCCAATTTTCCTCTATTTTGTATGTGGGACGCCACTGCAGCATGGCTTCATGAGTGGTGTGTAGGTCCACACCCAGGATCCAAACCTGTGAACCTGTGAACCCTCGAACTCCAGGCCACAGAAATGGAGTGTGCAAACTTAACCACTATGCCACTGGGCCATGACTTAGCCTTTTCATGATCAGCAAATAAAGGTCCAGGCTTAATATAGACCAATCTGTCCTGTATAAAACATTAACCAGTTATTGCACACAAGGCAAGAAGTGTTTATTTTTCTCAAAAGGAGAATTGATACCTACATGAATTACTATAAATTCATTAGTTTTATCATTAGTTCTCATTAGTTTTATTCGTTAGTTTTATGAATTACTATGTATCATTTGGTATACAGTTTTGTCTTTTTATCTCAATAATGCTACAAGGAATTTTTGTGTCTTAGTAACTGACTTAATTTCTTAAATCTTCTGTTTTTCCCCTCTGTAAAAGTCTTCATTAAAATGTTGTTACTTTTGCTTAATATTACTTTACTTTAGGAAATACAAACCTAAAATATTACATTCACTTAATATTTCAAAGTATTATAAGAATATAAACTAATAGTACTTGAGACTTGCACAGTAAGAATAATGTTTTTTTGTCGTCATTTGCTAGGGCAGTAGGTACTTGCCATTAATCACGATGTGTGAACTCCTGTCATTTTTATCCTATTTGGTAATCTTAATCTAAAATAGCAGCAACAATTTTCATTATTTTAATTCTTATTATAGAGGCTTTAAGAAATTTAAATCCGGATTTTTTTTTTTAATATTGAGGTTTTATTTCTTATAGTTGTTGGAATCTCAATGGTATGACACTGTCCTGCTGACAAATATCTTGGTAGATGGGCTATAAGGAACAGGTGAGATGTATTAGTAACTGGTAAGATATTTATTTGCCTATTCATTGATTTAAGGTTTTAAAACTCTACGTAGTATTCTTAGGATAAAGATTCTCTCACAATTTCATGCTATTTATTTTCTGGGAAGATCTTTCCTTAGAGATATTGTGAAGGTAAACTTCAGTTTAGCCTCATTCAAATAGCCGTGCATTCCAAATTAAGAGAGTCTAAATTAGTAAATAAAACACCTCACCTTACATGACAACTTCAGCATCATGTCACTTTGGATCATGGTACATGCTAACAGTGGCTATCTTTTGGATCTAGAATATAAGTCAGTTTTAATATTTTTCTTTATTCTTTTCTGCATTTTTCAAAGTTTCTGTATTGAGCATCTATTAATAGTCTTCTCATCAGCAAAATATAAATATTACTAAAAAATATGAATATACCAACAAAATATCGACAGATCTTTAAAAAATCTTTTAGTATCAGGTGATGAGCAGATCTCTAACAGAGACCCCCTAGCACTGACGGTCCCTCTGCAATGAGCAGACAAATGAGGGGACCAGGAACTCACCGGAATTCAGCTCTTTCACGAGAGAGGACATGGTGTTAGTGATGGAATCTGCTGCCACTAGTAAATCATTCCTTAAATTTCTTCTTGAACCTTAAGTGAAGAAGAAATGATAATTAAAAAAATCGAAGCTTTTCCTTTTTTCCAAATTTCCATACCGTTTGTTTATCACTTCCATTGGTATCCTAAAGCAAGACTTCTAAGGCTTCTCCTTTTCAGAAGTGCTTTGGTTCATTTCCTGAAAAAATACATTGTGCTTGGGGCAGCGGCTTCTGATCTAAGAAGACATGGCAGCAGATGGGTGTGCATATAATTTATTGTCCAAATTGGGACAATTTTGCAAGTGAAAGGAGGCGGAATTAATAAGACTGGCTGACCCCGCACAAGCTGGGATGGTTCCAGGTAAACCAGTATGTGTGGTCACTCTTCTTAAAAATAAGCCACCCAGATAAAAAGTCTGGTTTTGCCAGGAAAGCTGTGCTTTCCTAGCTGAAGCTATCATGTCAGCCATTACCTGACAGCTGAGCGCACTGATCTCCATCACACGGCTTCTGTTTCTCATCAGGGCTCCCAGAGCGCCCCCTGCCATTACAGCGACCTCTTGGGAATAGGAACCCTGTGCACTGAATGCCTCCAGAGTGTGGAAATGGGGCAAGGATTCTTGTTCCTGCTCCCAAGATCTGGGCAGATGTGTGTCTGGTACCCTGAATTTGAACTTAGACCATGTTTGTCTATGGTAGAGAAAGATTATTATAATGTTTTGGGCATATTAAGGGTTAAATGGGTATTTGTGGGCTGGTCTGGGAGTAGGGCAAGGTAGAAATGGAACAGAGCACTAATTACCATATCTTTGGAAAAAAAGGGTTCAAGATTCCAAATACTTGACTTATAGACCAACTTATGTAGCAAGAGCCTTTTATGAGCTAGGGGCTGCCTCTAGGCCACATTTCATCCTGTTATTTCTCAGAAAGTAATACTAAATAAGTCAAATAATAAATACAAGTAAATTAAAAAAATCAAAGTAGTTAGATAAAAGCATTAATTATAATAGAAAGCTCAAGTTGATTTAAAATACTGTGAATTTCTTTAAAATGTGATTTAGGGAAAGGACATTTTTCCTCCTAAAAATTAAAAAAGGAAAGTTATTTGTATAACTTGAATTATATTCAGCACTTAGAAGAAAAAGCCCTGTTATGGATCTTCCTGTTTCTTCAGAACAGCCTGACATTCTCTCTCTTTTTAAACTGTGCTAACATTTTATCCCCCTACATGATGGGTGAGAGTGTCTATTTCCTTACACTATCGCCATCCCTGGATATTACTGATGTGAAAAACTTTTTTTTTTGATTCTTCTAGGCAAAAGGTGACATTTATTAAAATTTGCATTTCTACGAGTAGTTGTGAGGTTAAACATCTTTTCATAGCTTTATTGGCAATTTCTATTTTTCCTTCTGTGTGTTCATATCCTTCATCTATTTCTGTTTGGAGGATGTCTTTTTCTTGCTGATCCTCTGGGCTTTATGCATAACTGAAATTATGACACTTGATTGCCATATATGCTGAAAATGGTTTCCTCAAGTCTATTTTTTGCCTTTTGACTTTGTTTGTGTTTCCTTTCGGCTTAAAACTACCAGTCAGATATGTCTCTCTTTTCCTTAGACATGTGAGGACCTGGAAGTATGTTCAGGATAAATTGCTAATTTAAAGAAAATGCAAATTGCAGACCAAAACACACTGCATGATCTTATTTGTGCGAAAACAGAAGCGTATGTGTCTATAAACACACACTTAAACATACATATTTATATAGAAGCAAAAAGTTGGGAAGGGCCAATCTGTTAATAGTGTTTACTTCTAGGAACAAGATCGGCAGAGTAAGGGTCCACAGGAGGATTTTTTTCCCCTAACTTTCTATAAATTTAAAAAGTCATGGCAAGAAAAAGTTTTAAAAAGTGTTAACATATTTCCAAATGAATAAAATCACTTGCCTTGGGACAAGCCCTGGCAGTGTGTCAATGGAAGAGGCAGCTGGTGGAAGAATGCCGTTTGTCATCTCACATCACTCTTTGCACTCCTCTATTAACTACAGAGGCCTAACCTCATAGCCCCATATTACAGAGGCAATGATTCAACTCTGTAGGGCATCTGTAAAATGACTAAATATCCTTCTTGATCACCTCGGGGCTAAAGAGGTGGGATGGTTTAATCTCAGTGTTGAATTTGTTTTAATGTAAAGAGAAGAAAGCAGGAAATAAGATCTTTCAGAATTTTAAAATGGATTGCATTTATAAAGTTTCCTGGGATATTAGGGAAAGAATTTCTCGTCCTAATGAGCAAAGAGAAAAAATGAGGTAGGGCGCTAGAAGCCAAAGGAAAGATGGTGAGTGAGGAACAGATTAGCCTTGGGAGTTTCTAAAACAGCTTGCAGGCCAGGCTGGGACACTAGAATGTCCATGGTGTGGCTCTGACAACTCTAAACTGCTCATAGACCGTGGGGACTTATTTGTCATGTAAAAGCAGAACACAACAGAAAGCAAAGGCACTTACTTTGTGCAAACGCCTCCTGTACGTCTCCCCCTACCCCAGTGAGGGAGTCCTGTGGCGTGTGCGTCGGGGTGGAACAGGCCGACGCAGACCGCATGGGCATGGGGATGGGCCTGCTGATGGTGTGGCTGGGGGAGGAGCGAGGAGAACCTGCCCCCTGGGTCTGGAGAGACAATGCAAGTCATTAATTTGTTTTCCCAAGAAAACGCCAAATGCCATCCCCAAGGCCTCAGTCAAAGGTTAAAAACAGTAACAATGAAATTCCAAAGCAGGAGGAAATCCTAGGTCATTGATTTGGAGATTCTAAACCTGAGCTGCAGCTGCAGATAATTTAAAATCTTATTGTCTATCATCTGAAGTTTTGGTTACATATTGAAAGCTAAAAACATTAGTACAGCATTGTTCTATAATATTGGAGATGTGTGCCCACGTAATGCAGCTACTATGAAGCAGGGACAACAACAAGGGGCGTCTGTTTTCTCCTTGAAGGAAGTTCTATGGACATTAAGAATAAAAGGACATTAAGGAGAAAGTTTTAAATATAAGCTAGGAGGCTCTTTAGGATGGATCTGGTTTATGCGCTTCCTAAATTTTCAACCTATCTGTCCTGGCATCGTCTCTAGAGGATAATTCACAGTTCAAATCATGTCATGCAATAATATGCACATTAAGTCTCAAATTAAGACTCAGATGAAGCGTGAATTGTTTCGTCCCTATTTTACAGTAAAAGTTGACTTCGCCAAATTGCTCTGTGATTCGGGGTTTCAAATGGGGAAGGGAAAAAAGAAATCTTGGTTTCTAATTTCTGGCTTGTTTCCTGGAGGAAATATCCTTCTCTTCACCTATGAAAAAGCAGTAGTCTAGCAGGACAGTAAGAATAGTGGCATTTAAAAAGGAGTAAAGAAAAAAGCAGAAAACAACGGAAAACCCCGTATCTCTGCACCACGGTCCTCAGCATGAAAGTGTTCTGAGACTGTCACACCTGGAATTTCGCGGTTTTGTCTCTGCAATGAGATCTCTTGGAAATGTCTTTTCTGTTATAATAATTAGTTTACAAAGGAAGTCAGTCACACACAAGTAAGAAAATGCAGCGAGACCCTCAAGTGCATACACAACAGATTAGGCGTTCACATAAATTCCATTCCATGTTGGGTCTGGCCAGGGAGAGTGAGGACTATTCCACAGCAAGGCCCAGAGATTCGCCATCACCCCATTCAAACCCCGAGACATGCACCACAAGAGTCAGGCTCTGGGATATTCAATTTAGATCTTTTCTGTGGGTTCAGCTGCTTGCCGTTAAAACACACAACATCAATCCTGTAAAATGTCATGCTGTTAGCTTTCCAGGGCTCGGCATCACACATAAAAGTCAAATCTACAAATTGAGAAAAGTCCAGAATTAAAAATGAAGCAAAACAGAACAGAGCACAGAAAATAACTCCCGTGATGCCCAAAGGGCTGAGGCTTCCACTCGTTCACTCTCCACGGTACCTTGTATTGGTCTGTCCGGGCCCAGGGAAGAGACCTTTGCCTGCTTGCGATGGTTTGCAGCCTGCTCGCCCCAGCCCGCTCAAGGAGGGGTCGGGTTCTCCCCAGCAGACTTTGGCATCTCAGTTTCATTACCAGGAAACCTCTGCTTTTGAGCTACCATGGCATCCCCCTGCTTCCCATGCCAAAATAAATGACTTCACGTTGGAGTCATGCTTTGCCATGTAGGAAGGGTTTTCACGTACATCCTCACTGATTTCTCTCCACGACCCATTGAAGCAGGTATCATTACTCGATCTCAGTGCTCAGAGAGGTGAAAAGAATTGCTCAGGAGATGGAGATGGAGGGACTGGGCTGGTGTCTGAGCCCAGGTGCTTTGACTGCCCTGGGCTGTGGGGACATGGATGGGCTATGGTTGGTGGAAGGTCCCTCAAAGGAGACAGATGTTGGTCAGGTGCTCTGAGGGCTGCCTTCCCCTTGCAAGCCCTCCTATGCATCCTTTTCAAGGCAGAGCCCACAGTAGGGCTCCTTGTCCTTTCTTATCTGTCCCCTTTACCAAGGAACCACTTGCGGCAGGGAGGAGGGACTGGAGATGGGAAACGGGACAGAGGAGTTGAAGGAAGAAGGCTCTTGGCCACACAGCGTGAGTTACCCTCTTAATCCTGGGAAGCCAGATCTTCCTCCGTGGTGGGAGGCTCACAATAATAATGCAACTCCACTTTTGTATGTAATTTACAGTGTAGACATCACTTTTACATACATTTTTATTTCATCCTCCTAATAATCTGTGCTAGGAATGATAGTAGATTACATGTGAAGAGAAATTTGCAGTCTATAAGGCACTTTCATCCCAACTACTTCACTTAGTCCTCCTAACAAACATATGAGGTATTATTATTATTATTCCCATTTTTCGGATTAGCAAACTAGGCTCAGATGGGATAACTGGGTTACCCAAGGTCTCTGAGCTCGTGAATGGCACAGATAGAATGGATCCCCAGCCTTTAGTCTACAAGCCCAGGGCTTTCCCACGGCACCACAGCTGCGTCTCAGGATGCTGGGCACTGGGACCAACCATCACACGCTTCCATCTGTGCTCCACTAAGCATAGAAAGATCTAGCAACCTGAAAGCTGAGAAGATGCCGGGCATGGATCCAGAAGTGAGCAGTGTTGGAGCAGCAGCCTGGGCTTCCTGCTGGGCCAGGCAACACCTTTTAGTTGCTGGGTTGAGGGGAGCACTGTGAGTGCCCAGAAGGGCAGAAGAGCTTTTGGGCTGCTTCTCAATCAGGACAGAAACACAGGCCCACAATCTCTCATCTGCAAATCTCACATCCCAAAAGCAACTCATGGTATTTCATAACTGATGGGAAGCAACGTACGGTACCTGCATTGTACTGCATTTCTAGAACTTGAAATATTCTGAATTCTGGAACATGTCTGGACCCAGCAACTTCAGATATGGGGCTGTGCATTGAAATATTGCATTTCAATATTCTAATGGCTGCCTGGGGCTGTCTTGCACATCAGCCCTGCTTGCACCTGTTCATGCTCTCCAGTATGTGGTGCTTGTGAGGCTGGCCCCCTGCCCTCTGGACACTAAACCTGGCCCTCCTAACCCTCCTTTCTGTGCGTCTCTTACCTCCTGGCAATGCTCTCTCCTCCTCACGCTCTGAGGTCTCCTGCTAACTGTGTTTGTCTGAGGCATTCCCAGCCCTACCTCTCCCAGCTTAATGCCTGGTATCCGAAGCCAACTTTTCCTACTCCTTTCTGCCTCTTTATTTTCTTCAAAACTCCTATTAGTAGTTTTGTCAAGAGAAAAATAATCGACTGTAGTTAGGAGTTAAGGGAAAAACAATTGATTGAATCTAAGTTACACCACCGTGTGACTGACTAATAGCTACCATCTCCTAAATGAATCTCTAATTGGTGCCATTTCAAGCAGTCGGATCATGTGAAGAATTTGGGTGGAAGATTCTGTACTGAAGAAAAGATCCAGTTGCATCTTTCCTGCAATTCACAACTCTCAAGTCATGTCCAGTCTTTACCCAGACATTTGGGGGTAGAACCTTGGTTCCCTGGGCAATCGTGGCCCCATCTCTCTTTGTCAGGACACTGTCCAGTTTGATGCATAGTACCTTCCTAGGACCTACTGCTGGGAACTCCATCTCTGTTCTGTTTTGTCCTTGTAGGGCCACTAAGAAAAGGCAGTCGCCCTTGGCATTGGGTCACATCAGTGGAGAGATCACTGAGTTTCATTTTCACAGGTAGTGGGCCCTGTAGAATGGTGGTCTCTGGCCTGGTCACAAAGCATGACTGCGAACAACTTTAGAAGGGCTAGAGTGAATACTCTCTGTGAACACCCTTTCCTGGAAATTACTCGATTAACGGAGCAAAGACTTAAGGGACAATGGTCCATGCAGATCAATATATAGATCTAAAATTCCTGAGAAGAGAGTTGATTTATGGAAGAAGGAAAGCATATATCATCCTTGGCAAATTTAAAATAGCTCTCTTCCTAGAGAATAAATGAAAAATTCATTTCTCCACTCCATTCACTGAGTCCACTCAAGCTGCTGTTGTATCAATTTTTAAAAAGTCTGACAAGATCCATAAATTTTCTGATTTTTTCCAGGAAGCATTTTGGTTTCCACTCAGCACCAGACAGGAGAAATGCTTCAAGGAAAAGGACCAAATGTCTATTTGCTGAACCGGCACACCCTGGCGAAACGGCAGAGCAGATGACCAAGAGACATGCGTGGGTGGCCTTACGCACTCCCTCCCCTGGAACCAAAGGGTCTGCCTCTCAGGTTTGGCTGAGAATGCAGCCTAGACAGGCCTGATTTTACCTGGCAGCCTGGGAAGATGCAGCAAAGCAACGTTTAGTGAGCTACATTCAATCATCTTTTCATCCTGTTTTCAGTATACATTCACTGACTATCATCACAGGGATTGTGGTGGCCTAAGTGTTGTAGGGATGTGCATGAGGCGACTAATTCTGACTGCTCAGGCCGGAGGCACCATTCGACTTGAGTCTTAATAGCAGAGATTTCGAGGCAGAAAAGAGGAAGCAGGGGGAGGAGAAAAGAGCATTCCAAGCCTTGGAGCACCACGTGTAAGGCATGGGAAGTTGGGGGGGGGGGGGTGGTATTGCAGAAAAGGTGGTGGTGGGGGCGGCGCAGTGTGGATGAAGCACCAGGCTCCCTGTGGGGAGTGGAGGGGCCTGAAGCCGGGAAGGGGAAGAGCCAGTTTGGGGGGCTTCCGGTGTCATAAAGGGGGCTGGCCTTTATCCTGAACTAGGTGGTCATCTTCCAAGGTTTTTAAGCAGAGAAATAATTTTTATTTTTCTAGAATTAATTAACCAACCTTTACTTTTAAAAAAGGATGTGACAGAGTCTGGGAGGGTATGTTTTTGAACACTCGCTGTTAGTCCCAATATTGCAGTTCTTTATGGTGTGAATCATCTCCCCCTCATTTTGATTGCTCCACTACTCCACAGAACATCCGCCAGAGACGATGAGCAGGGGATATAAACGGAGGTGAACGTAAGCTGGTAAAATGTGTCATTTCGGGCCTGTTCATATTCTACAGCGCGTTTGGAAGAAGTAGGAACCTGAATGAATATGACTTCCTGAGTTAATTGGGTCATCCAGCTGTAAATAGAGAAGAGAATAGGGGCAGGAGATGCAACTGGAATGATATTTGACTTTCTTCCCCTGACCTGACTCTGTTAGTTAAGCAGAAGGAAGAGAAGTGAATGTGTGTGCGTGTGTGTGTGCATGTAAAATATGGGTCAAATTACCAAAGTTTAAATTTTCTTGTGTGTATGTGTATACATATATACATACCTTCATACTCATACTTGAGGTGCATATAATAATTTACAAAGTGCTTTCACATCCATTATCTTTTAAAATCCATACAACAACTCTGTGAGTGATGTATTATCGGTATGTTTGAAATAAATTACCAGGAAGTTAATTGACACTCAAGATCTTACAGCTGTGAGCGAAGAGCTGGGGCCACTATAATTCAGGTCTAACTCCAGTCATCTTTCTAAGAAAATTATTATTGAGACCGTACTTTCTGAACTCAAAGTCAGGATACTTGGTTTTAGATTGAGACATATTTGGAACTGGAAGTATACCAGAAACCCTGAAACATACCATCATTGCAATTATACCCCAGCCACCTTCATTATCAAAGTTTTTACGAGTGTTCTTTTTATGGTTCCTTCAATAAATTTTAAAAATAGACAAAGAAGAAAGAGGGTAGGATAATTTCGATTCGAGTTTTGTAAAAAAAAATTTATTGCTTATGATACCATAATCATCATATTATATTACAGGCACTATTTTTTTTTTTTTAAAAAATTCATGTTCTCTCCTCCAGGGGGATAAATTCATGCATTACCTCTAACAAGAAACAGTATAAGTAGGAATTATATATACCAGTAATAAAATACATTGAACCACACAGACTTATGATAAAGCAAGTAGAGGTTATTAAATCAAGCACAATTTGTTGTGTGCCATGTCTTAAATCTGATTTTACAAAGAGAATGTCCCCAAAGGGGAAAGGCTCATAAATAAAAACGGAATTTAGAAGCAGATGCCAGACTAAAACCTCTAAATTCTCTCCTTAGATCATGTTATACCACGAGAAGTCTATAAATTTGGACGGCGTTTGTTTATTTCCTTGTGGCTCTGCCTCTACAGGATTGGGACATAACGGGGTTTGTCTTCAGTTTTGACTGAAGGTCAGTTTAAGAATCAGCCACATGACATCTACTACTGCATTTGTCCATTTCATTATTCAGTACTCCTATAAAGCTCCAAGTGAAGACTTTCTTTTTATATTTTATGCCAAGAGAAATTTTGGTCCTCTGAGAACAAGTATTTCTGTTTTGATAAAACCACCAATTACATTTTCCTTTTTTTGACTCATTGCCAGAAAGCTCAGAGTAACATCCTTGTCCCTTATGATTAGCATCTTTGCAGTTTCTTTTCTTTATTTTTGATTTTTCTATTTCTATTTTATGAAGTCATTGTTTATGTCTTTTTGTTGTAAGCTGCCTTGAGTCCTTTATGAAAAGAGGCTTGGGTACAAAAGCAAATAAATAAATAAGACAGGTAAACCTCTCCCCACCCAGACAATGCATTGCTGATATCTGGGAGTCACCAATAACGGCCCTTAAGTACGCATGGAGCAGTACCATGCTGGCCAACTTTCAAAGATGCAGTGGCTATCGAGGGCTCAGTGGGGAGGAGCTGGAAGGAAAGGAGGCAGTAATGCTCTTATGGGCACTGCCATGGTTTGGCTCTATGCATCCATCTGTTTATGAACTTCCTAGCTCTATGCATCCATCAGTTTATAAGCTTCCTATGCATCCATCTGTTTATGAGCTCGCTGGCTCTAGGCATCCATTGGTTTCTGAACCTCCTGATCCACCGAGCCTTTCAAGAATGCATTGCCTGGGAAATGGTAGAGAAGGGGTCCCTGAGGGAACTGGTTCAAGCAAGGCTGACTGACTACAGAATGATTGCTCTCTCTCTCCACTAGAAGGAGGAAAGTTCTATTTGAGCCTTATTTCATATTTCTGTGCACATGCTAAGTTAGAGACAGGAAAGAAAAGAGGCCATTTGCAAAGAGAAGCAACACAGCCAGGCATTTTTCTCTGTCATGACCTTAGTGTGGCAGGAGTACGACAGCAACCCCCAAGTATGCATTTATGGGCAACGATACAGGCTCGAGATGTGTGTCCTTCACCCAGGGGCACTGTCTCTCATTAAAATTTGACTTTAGTAAAGTAATTTTTTTCACAAAATACAAAATAATGTAATACATTGTCTTTATTGTCTGACATTACAGATTAGTTTTACACTTTCCTTTTTTTACAGACTGTGGGAATGAAGGGTAAAAATGTGTCCAGCATTTTGCAAACATTCTTTGTTACACACAAACACACACAATGAGTAACAGGAAAGAGAATACAGAAGAATTAAAAAGCACGTTGAAATTGGACAGGCTGTGGTTCTAATTGATCCATGGAAATAATGTGAAACTTCTTGATAATACTAGCGAGTGGGATATATTGTTATACACAGCTTGATACATGCACTTGAAATTAAAGCTGCTTTTATTTTGCTTCTATTTTTTTTTTTATTATTATCTTTTAAGTATGCTGCTCCCTCTGCTGGCTTCTGAACCTGACCACAGGGTCAGACACAGGCTTAGTTTAGGCTATAGCTAGAGGGTCACAATGCTTCTATTTCTAGAGATGCACGTAAGAACCTTGTGAACTCCCAGAGCAGAAAGGTTCTCGGTGATAAGAGAAAGCCTGAAAGTTATCTATTCTTTTGAGATCACTGTCAACCAATGGGAGGGATTCTTCTTGGGGAAGAATTAAACTATGGGAAGTGCACAGCTACTGAGTACAGTCTTTCTCTCATAAGACTGAGCACATTTTGGTGAGCAGTGGGGAACAGGGCGCAATAATTAAGCAATGAAAAAAGATGTGGCTGGCTGGTTTTTCTAAAAAGAGGCTCTGCAACTTTTCAGTAACATGGAAACTGAACTGAATATTCACAGTGTGAGAGGATGACGAGGTTAGTTTCTAGGTGCTGTGGGTTTTACTGAGTGTAATGTTGGTGACTGTGGTGGGTCTCTTTCTATTAAGAGAAGGATCTGATCAACAACCCAGAAAGGTGTGAGACTGGTTTGAAACTTAGACCCTAATCTAAAAAGTTTCTAACAAATTACAATTTGTAATACCTCTTCTAAAAGGTAACAGCTCTTCATTTGATGCCCACAGTAGTAATAGTTATAAAAAATGCTCTATTTTATATATCTCAATTCAAGCACTACATTGAAAAGGAAGCAAATTAGTATGATTTTTTTTTTCTCTTTCCAAACTGAAGCATGAACATACATTAGAGGCAAAAGCAATGAGAAAAACGGCAGGACGGCAGGCCCCTCCACTGTTAGTTAAGACCTGCAGTAGGGAACATAACTTACTCCCTGCTTCAGTTCTTCTTCCTACAGAAAGATTGAATCAATAATAGTTAGATTACCCAGAGTTCCAATAAGAGCATGTATACAGTGTGAAGGAACGCAAGGTAGGGGAAACATCAACCCGGCTTTGATGGCAGGTCAAGCCTTTTCTACCTCATTGACTTTCATTCTAAGTCTATGTAGGTATTTAAGACTACAGACTCATCTCTTTCCTCCACACATCCAACCACCTTTCAACACAATCTCTCTCTAGCCTTGTGTTCGTACATCCTGATACAATAGATTGTGCTCAGTTAGGCTAGTTTGATGCCAAGATGGCTGGCGGTAAATAGACTCCTAACCCATGGCGATGGTGACAGAAACTATAGGACTATAAGTCGGGGGCTGTTTTCAAAGCTTCCTGTCATTCAGTGAAGGGATAGATGCAATCAGCCCTCTTCGTTTGGCATATTTGGAAAGGAAAGCATTCAGAGCTCTTCTAGATCATCAAATGAGATAACAGGCCAGGAACAGTGAGAGGTTATTAATTATCTGGGCTTTCTGGATACACACAGTACAACAAAAACTGAATTCCACACCATACATGTCTAATACTCTGAAAAGTAAATTTTGTTTAGTAAAGATAAAGCATTCCCAACACTGATGGCAGGAAAAGTTGACCAAGGAATTAAAAAAAGTAAAGAAAACAAAAGAAAGAAGTGTTCCAGCAGTGCCTGGGACACAGTAGGTTTCAACAAATATTTGTTAAATGAATAAAAGAAGGGAAGGAAGAGAAGAAAGAAAGAGAGAGGAAGAAACAAAAGAGAAAAAGAAAGAAAGAGAGAAAGAAAGCCAGAAAGAAGAAACAATATAGAAACAATAAATTATGGTGTATCAGGGTTGTGGGGGATCCATGGACTGAAATTCAGGACATCTTGTCTCACAAGTTAGTTGTCCCCAGGGACTCTGCCCTCATCATCCTATCAGAAATTTCAGTTCCTGCCTTTGGCATGTCACAGTTCCAATCCATACTGGTTCATGCTTGTTTACATCCGGCAGGATGATGCACTGACGCTTCTCCTGGGCTGACTGTGGACAGGTGGTCATAATTAGTCTATTTTTGACTTGAAATGTAATTTGGTGTATACTGAAGAAGACAATAAAGGGTCATTAAAGGAATAATGTCACTTCCCAATGAGAATAATAGATTATAGCATTCTGCAGAAGACTTCTACAGATCATCTCAATAAACACTTTACCTGCAGGAAAGTAAGGCGATATCCCCATTTACACTTTGCGTTTGAGACCCATAGTGAAGATGAGAGAAAATGTTTTACTGTGGGGTGAAATTAACAAAAATATTTCACCCTACACAGATGAGAGAAAATATTTTACTGAAATTAGCAAAATTATTCCTCTGAATGAGACTATAATCACCAAAATTATTTAATGGCTATATCTTAATTTTCTGAATTAGACATTAACTTCTGTTCAAATTAGTCAGAATTGCTAAAAGGTATTATATGTAAAATATTTCTGAATAAATAAACATTACTTTCAAGGACTTAAGGAACTAGAAATAAGCCAAGAAGAAGTTGTCCCATGAAGGTCCTCCTTAGCAGTCTGTTTCCAGAAAATGGATAAGAATGAGCCCTGTAATTCCTACCATTTCATTTGTCTAAGAAATGATCCTATATCTGAGTCTGAAACGACATTTTGGGGGAAATCACATATAATAATTGGCAAAACCATTGCACATTATGTGCAAAAAGTTTTTACAAATGTCATAGCCGTAGGTCTAGGAAACATTTATTTGAACTGTCTTACCTTTAGTAGCTTCATGAGACCTTCTAACTGGACCATCAACTCTCTCCGGCTCTCCTGGAGAGCAGACATTCTCTGCTCCAGCTCGTCCTTGCGCTGTCTAAGAAAGAAGTAGTTGTCATCAGAGATCACAGTCAACTCACCAAGCTAATCACATTTCCCAGTCTTGTGGACTAGTGCACCACCAGAAAAAGGGCATCTCTTGGCCTTGGACATGGTTAACAGGTAGGAAAATGTTGTCAAAGGAATCATTATAGCTTGAGTTGTACGTGTATTTGTGAGAAGTCATATTTGTTATTTGTTAGAAGTTATACCAAAACAGGACTAAAATCCTTTTAGATACTACCCCCTTCTACCCTGATTCAGAAAGAATACCTTATCCAGAAAGAAAAAAAATCTTTTCTGAACGCTTACTATGTCATGGGCCCTGCGCTGTACCATAGGGTTCCCTTGCAACAACAAACAAAAACCAAACGGTCACTGAAAAAGGGCAACCCACAGGCCTCCCAAACTCAAGGACCCTTTTGTGAATCTCACAGAAAACACTGGTTACCTTTATTTGGAAATTGGATTTAGAAAAGTACATTTTAAATTTCTTCCATCCTTAGTATGCAATGTGGTGGCTTTCAGAGGTGAAATATTAATGCTTCATAGTTATTATAGTCGATTTAAATTTTCTGCTTGGATTTGGTTTCATAAAGTGAAATTAGAATAAAGGAGTTCCTCCATAATTGTTCTAACTGAAAATAACCTAAGGTTTATGTTTTTAAAATTCTGTTGTGTCTTGCAGAACTTCTATAAGGCTGTCAGCAAGAATGGAAACCACAAACGGCAATCTGTATCATTCACGGTGACACTAAGAGGTACAAAAATACTGTTACAAGGGGGAAAGAAATGAAACAGTATGGAGAATATTAATGGTTCACAATTCTGAAGAATACGTATACTTTTCAAATCAATTTCAAATCTATTATTTCATGACCATTAGTGAATAGGTAGTGTATATAATTTTTTCCTTGCCCCCAAAACTTCTGTCTCAGCTGGAAATATTAGAACTTGTATTTTAAAAAGGTGTGGATTCTTCAACTATGTATGCATTAATGTATGTATGGATATCCCTGTCTCAACGGCACAGACACAATATTAAGTGGAACTGTAGCGGGACTGTGAAATGAAAAACTGACAATATAAAAATGTCACACTGAGTTTGGTCAACAACTCATCCAACTGAAAGATATTTTGTGGGAGGACAGTTTATGGATATAAATAAGACATTTCTAATTTGCTTTCATATAGGCTTTCTCTATAATGAATTATAAATTTAAAATTTATAAACATATCTCAACCCTTTTTGAATATATTCATATTTTTGGCTTTTCTTGCCACTTAAGGCTCACTCCCAGAGTAATCTTTCCTTTGATTTCCTTTGAATTCAGAAAATGAGGAACATCCTAATTTTATAGACTTTAATGGTATCTTATTTTAGTCTTTGTCTTCCTGGCTGAAGCAGTCTAATTTTGCAAGTCTTGCTCCATTCAAAAATATTCTTCAATGACAAAACCATTAGCTGTTCTTTCTTTGACCTTGTCTGCACATGGTGTTCCAAATGCATCCCCAGTAGGGCTTCGTAGATGGGTAGATAATGTTTCTGATTTATTTCCAGTTCTCTTCTAGATACTACTCTGTAATTTTTGGTCTTTTGGCCAGAGGAGCACTTTGAGAAGAAGGTTGAAGCAAAATTCTAATATTGTAGGTAAGAAATCCTAAGAGAAGCATCTAAAAACTATCAGAAACTGGCATTAATTTAGAATTAACTGGTGTTAATTTAGAATTAATCAACAATTAAAAAAATTATTTGTGCATTTATCTTACAGTAGTAATCTTTCAAAACATGACATTTACTCTTTCAATGCATTTGATTGAATTCAATTTTTTAAAAAAAATTCATCTAATAATGTCTTTATTTAATCTTAGCTGGAATTGTTTACACCAGTGGTTACCAAATGCAGGTCTGATAACAAATCTGTGACGCAGCCTCCACTGTTCCAAGGAGAAATGAGAAAACAAGGACTAAGCAGTGATTTTATTTTCATAGAGCTGAATGTATTCATCTCTAAAGGAATGCCTTTTATTCTGAAATTCTGTCAGATTATTTCTAATTTTGCACGTGTGTTAAAGCCATCTTTCTTCCAGAACAGTGTTGGGACAACAAGCAAAATTTTAACAAGAACTATATATAAGATAATAATAGATATCAATTAACTTTCCTAAATATGATGCCACTACCATGCTTATATAAGAGAATATTTTTTTTCCTTAGAAAATATACACAAAGTTACCTAAGGGTAAAGGGTAATGATGTCTGCAACTTACTCTCACATGGCTCATCAAAAATGTGTACGTAATTTATATATAAACATAGAGAGAGGTAGAGAAGGATGTTTCAAAAATGTTAGCAATCTCTAGGTGAAATGTGGAAGAAAATTCATTGTAATGGTCTTACAACTCTTCCATGGGCTTAACATTTTTCAAAATAAAAAGTTAAAAAATATACTGTCATTCATGAAACAATTGTGGTAATAGAAGATAGTAGTTTTATTTATTTATTTATTCTGTGAGGAAGATTGTCACTGAGCTAACATCTGTGCCAATCTTCCTCCATTTTATGTGGGACGCTGCCACAGCACGGCTTGACAAGCAGTGCCAGGTCCGTGCCCAGGATCCAAACCTGCCAACCCAAGGCTGCCAAAGCGGAACACATGAATTCAATCACTACGCCACCAGGTGGGCCTCAGATGATAGTAGTTTTTAAAAATGTCATCATATGATAAAACAATAAGTATTCAACTTTATGTTATTTCCCCCAAATAATAAAAAAGTTTAAGGTGGGCTATGAAATTCAAGTCTGGAAACCATGGACTTGCATCAGCGGTTACAATTCCAGTTCTAATTGGTAAACCAAAAAAAGTCACCTTATATTAACAAGTTTTCTCAAAGAATAATTTTACATAGTTGAAAAGAATGCAAGTTTTCAGGTATAGAATATGATGCTTATTTATTAGGCAAGGAAGAGATATGAAAAATTATACTTGTTTTTCTTGAGATTTGTAGTGTGAATTAGTTGCTTCAAAGTTTTAATAAATGTTTTCTTCACTATAGGAGACGGGATTGTCTTTGCAAACTCAGTTCTTCAGCTGTCTCTTCACGGTTTTGCAGTTTATCCAGTCATCCCACAAACATCTATTCAGCACTTTTGTTTTAAGACACTGTAAATAAAATAATGAGTAGGAGACAGTTTTTGTCCTTGGGTGAGAGAGAAGGAGACATAAATAAGATCAAAGCAATAATGGTGAGTGTATAACAAAAACAAGAACAAAATGCTCTCTGTGGTGTCACTGAGAAGAAGACAGCCAGTTCCATGTGGTGGTGGAAGGTCAGGGGAGGCTCACTAGATCACCTTGCAAAATTTCCCTCAGAAATTCCATCCTATGTGGGAAGGAAACACCTGGGGAACCTTATGGAATGTTCCAGACCTTTCTCTGTTTCATCCGTGCCTCGGGTTGCCTATATTCTTGAAATTATTAGTAAAGCTCAATACTGAAGTAAATCTCTGATTCACGTGAATCTGACTTGACAATCTAATTCCTGTGTTAGCTCGATATGTAACTCTCATCCTTCAGTGGTTTCCTGTTGTAGGATTAATAGCAATATCCTCAAGATGCTGTGTAAGGCCACACAGTGTCATGGTCTATCCCTACCTACATCTTCAGCCCCATCTCTTACCATGCACCTCTTTGTTCATTGCATTCCAGGTCTATAGACCTTTAGCTAAGAAAGCACCAGATTTGCTCCTGCCATATAGTCTCTATCTTCCAGGAGACCCTTTCATCAGCTGTCCCACCCCTTAATACGCATTCCCTGTGTCCCATTCTTCATACTTCAACTCAAATAATCCTTCCTCACAGTCACCTTTTCTGAGTCTAGCGAAGGGCAGGTTTGATAATTATGTCTTTTTTTTAAAAGGAAGACTTCTTATGGCACTTATCTCAGTTTATAATTATATTCTTATTTGCCTGATCACTTTATTTAGGTCATTTTCCTACCAGACCACAAATTCTGTGAGACCAGGGACAGTATCTTTCCCAACTCATCTTGGTATTACAATGCCCAGAAAAGTTCTGAGCTCACTGCATTTTAGAAATATTTGTTGAATGAATTAAATGAATAATAAAATGAGGAAAGGTAATTCTGACAGTAGTGTAGATGGACCAGAGGCCAGGAATCAATTAAGTGTTTATTATAATAGTCCAGGCACAAGATAATTAGGACCTAAGAAAAGGAGATGGAATCACCTGTCCTGCTCATTGTGCGGAATCTTGGGCAAATTATTTACCTTCTGTGAATCTCAGTTTCCATATCTATAAAAAGAGTATAATAATGGTGTCCATCGCCCAGGGTTGTTACAGCAATTATATGGGAGCTTAGTGCATAGGAAGTGTCAGATGAGCAACAGAGATGCCTATCGTATAATCCTATTCAGTTGCCAGACCTGGGTTGCAAACTTTGCTCTCAGCTTTCTTGTGGCTAAAGTAAAGAGGGAAATATGATCATTTAGAAAGGTCATAGCAGTCTTAAGACAAAAATAAACTACATGCTCATGAAAAGCAAAGCTCTGCTCCCTTCTCCCCTCCCTGTCCCCCAGCCGAAAGAAATTTCTCCTGTTGCTTTCTCAACAAGAGGCCCAGGAAGGATGTAATGGATGGAGAAGATCTCCATCAAAGCTACAATAAGGAGCTGCTGTGTCTGTATCACAAGGCACCCTCAATGTGAGCTAAGGCCAATGTAACTGTGCAAGAGGCCATTGTTTGGGAGCTCTTTGAAAGTCTGAAATGACTAAGGGAGAAGACTTGGAACACCCAGAGCAGGGTTTCTTACCCTGGGATGTCAGGGTATCTGTGAAATCCCCAAATTGTGAAAGTGCTGAGCACAGAATAAGTGGTTTGTAAGTATCTAGAGAAATATCCTTCAAGGGAAGATATTTCTTCTTCTTAGTCCAGGCAGAAGAAATGTGTAGAATCGGGAGGCAGGCAAGCAAATCAGCTGGGATTTAGGTGGCTCAGGCCTCAAGCCTCAGGTGTGGGCCACCAGCTGACGGTGAGGGCCAAGAGTACAGAAGATCCTACAGAGCCAGACTCCTTAGTGTAGCTCTAGGCTCAGCTGGGGCCATGGGGATGCCCACAAGTCAGGGCCAGAGGATGGTTAGAATTACCAGTGTGTTCCAAGATAGAAACGTCAAGGAGAGAAGAAATATCAGTTGGGAAACTCATCCTCAGTGACCCAGACGCATCAAGATGCCTTCCTAGACTGTACCATCCAAAGGGAACCAAATACTTTAGAAAGCAAATGGTAACGGGGGGTGGTGGGGAGGAGGTCACTGATGAAAATGCTTATGAAGAATTCCTAGTCATCATCCCTCTAGCAGAGAATGGGACAACCAGTGGAAGAAGTAGAAAGAACATTTCAGGCAGACAAGGTACCTTGATGCACACATGAATGACTACTCTATTTCCAAGATGATTTATTCAGTTATATTTCTGTGTACATTAGACTTAACTTTCAACTTGTGAGTTTGGAAAGCCTATATAATCCTATTTGGCAAAGTATTCTTTCAAGCAGGCATTTACTTTTATATGCCTTTGAGAAGGAGAATGATATGAAATATCACTTTTTCCTCCTTTTCATTTTCATCCCTTCTGGGTGATGGTGTGGGAGAATGTGCAAGGATTTCTAACACATCTCTCTGAAGGCAGGACCAGAAATCATTTGGGATTTCTGTTTTTTCCGTTAAATTATTTTGTGATTCAAAAGTATGATGTGATCTCTTTGTATCAAGCACCCCCACAAATTGCAGGTTCTGTAATCTGATCTCCTTCCCACAACTTAAGCCTTTAGTGGGTCTGCCCCTCCAGCAGTGAGAGGTAGAATGGGTCCCAGCTGAGAGCAGGCAGGGCCTGCAGCCTGGGCCAGCTGTGCAGCTGTGCTCAGATGTTAACATATCCGAAGAGCAGGGCTGGGACGGAACCCCCCGAAACATCCATGACTATGATCAATAGGGACTTGGTAAAATCCAAACACAGCCATACAGACTCTGCTGAATTTGGTCACTTTGTATGGATGAAGCAAATGGTACTCTAATTCTGACAGGGGTTTCTGAGAAGCCCACAGCACAACTTTCCTTTTGCACGTGGGCGCGGTGGGAGGCACTGCAGTCCTCATCTGTGTCCTGCTGCTCTCTACCTTTCTGACTCGGAGAAGCGCACTGAAATTCAGGTGTTGAACCAGATGACTTTCTAAGGTCCTTTCCAACTCAAAGATTTTATGATGACAGAGCAGATAACACCAGGTCTTTTAATTCATTTGCAAAACAAGAAGGCACAAAGTCTATTTTTTAAGATCTATATGTAAAGCTATTGGAAACCAAGATTTAGAGAAAATGACTCCCTTTTATGGGTTATAGGTAAATTTTTTTAAAGGTTTTTAATTTTTTTCCTTCCCAAAGCCCCCTGGTACATAGTTGTATATTCTTAGTTGTGGGTCCTTCTAGTTGTGACATGTGGGATGCCGCCTCAGCATGGCTTGATGAGCAGTGCTATGTCTGCGCCCTGGATCCCAACCAGTGAAACCCTGGGCTGCCGCAGCGGAGCACACAAACTTAACCATTTGGCCATGGGGCCGGGCCCGGTAAATTTTCAAATGTAAAAACCTGTGATGTTTATGAGGCTGTTTGTGTGTTTGTTTCATTGACCACTTGCATCATAAACATATTATTGATAGTGCAAATGACTAAAAAGAGTTGAATTCAAATTTTTTCTAGTGAGGGATTTTGCTCCTGATCCAAAGGAACCATTTCCTTTTTTCTGTATTAAATGAAAGATTAAAATATAAACAGCCTCTTCCCCAATCCCCCAAATCTCAAAAGTTAGATATGTGATATTAAAAAAAAAGCAAACCAACGTCAGCTGCTAGGGTGTTTAGGGACCATTAGAAAATGGCCAGAAGCTCGACACTTAGACTTTATTGAAGATCTCAAACACCTGCATTCCTTGAGGTGCCTTGGGTTCCTCTCTTACCTGAGGAGCCGGAGTTCTGCCAGCAGAGTGGGGTTTTGCTGCGCCTTCTCTGGAGTGGGCTGAGAAGCTTGTTCATGCTCTAGCCGCAGCCTCTGGATCTCCTGTAAGATTTCTCTTGGGAGAGAGGAGGAAGGGAAGAAACCAGGGTCAGTTGACTTCCAGGATATCCAGGATCTAACATCCGAGCAGATCAGGGCCACTAGAACAAAGAAAGAGGGGTTCATCCTACGTTTTGGGGCAGAACAGACCCTCACTAACCAACTGTGTTTACGAGGCGTTGGCTGTAGCTAGTTGGTACTGTGGGTGAGAGGATACTGACTTCATCTCCAGAACATCCAACCATGAAGACTCTGCAGTATGTCACTGGAGCCTTCAAGCTGAGTGTTCTCACCAGGATCTAATAATCTCTCTGGTAAGTAACGTAATGCCGTGGTAATGTGTTCAACGTTGAGAAGTGCCCTGCTTAAGAGACAAAAATGCATCTTCCTATTATTTATGATCGCAGTCTGACACCATAAAGTACCGGCAGCAAGTACGAGGTGCTTGGAGGGAAAATAAGGATAAATGGTACTCTCTTCACAAAACTAAATAATCCCATTTTCTCACCAGGAATGAAATTCCTCTCACTGAACTTATCTGAGAAGCCCTCAGTTAGGCAAGATTCTTTCTCTTTTTCTTAACATTTTCAGCCTTAACGATGGATCTCAATGAGGGTAGCCTTAGAAGGAAAGTGCTTTTAAAAGGATTCACTGTAATTGAGTCTGTGACATAAGAGTGCTCTTGGCGTGACCTCTGTCAGGGGTGAGATGTGTCAGTCTATTATTGATGTTGGGGCCTGGGCTGCCCTGCACTGAGGTGAACATTAGGCCGGCCATAAAGGATAGGTGACCTGTGTAAGGCAAATTATCCTTAAGTGAGTTTGAAGCCATTAAGCAAGGTTGCAAGTCATGTGTTGTTGGGGGAAGGGTCAGTCTCCCTACCCAACAAAATGCACGAAAGCCAAAAAGACAGAACAAAGCACCAAGAATGGAAGGTGAACTTGGGGAGCAAAGGGGTTGGCTTTCCATCTGACAGACTGCTTTACAACAGTCTGCTTCACAAACACACAAGAATCAAGAAGCTAATTACCAGTCACTGCACCTCTCATGGGTATGGTGAGAAGGTTGGACCACAATTCAGTGATTTTCAACCTTTTTTTGTCCCCCTTGGTGTTCCATGATGGAAATCTTTAAAAGAAATCTTCTATGAAAACCCAATATGTCAAACAGTTAAAAGGGAGCTGCTCTGGATAAAGAAAGGCTGGGCCCCTGTGCTCCTAGGCCTTCCTCTGTCATCCTCAGGGTCCCACAGAACTCAGCCGGAACACCAGTGAACTTGGAATTCGAAGATCTCCTTCAGGGCTAACATCCTGATATTCCATGACTCCCACTAGTTCTCCTTGTTGATTCTAAGGACAGAATCGTGGCAGAGTCATTTGGCCCAAGGAAGGGAAAGAGAGAAGCAGCTCTGATAAGAAAAAATAATGGTAAGATATGTAATAAGCATTGAGCACTTAGTGTAGATCCAGGAACTGTGCTATCTTCTTTAATCTTATTTTATTTAATCCTTAGAAAAATTCTATTATATATGGGTGCTACTATTATCTGTTTCATGAATGAGGAAATCAAAGCACAGACTGGTTAATGGACTTGCCAATAGCAAGTATCTGGTAGAGGTGATTTGAACTCAAGCTGGGTAGCTCAAAGCCCGTATACATCAGACTCCCTCAGTCTTCTGGCACTTGCTCTGACTGGTGTAGCCCAGGCAGGCTGCAACTTATATAATGTAATTTGAAGAGTCCCGCTACTGCTAATACTAACCACAACTGGCTCCTGCAAGGAAGGAAGCATTATCTTCTAAAGATCAGTGCTGAAATGTCCATGATGACCTAGGGTAGTCATGAAGTGAAGTGAGGAGCTCCATCCTTCCCTGAAGTTTAGACATCTGATTATTGGGTTAATCATCACCTTGGAGACCATGAGACCCCTGGGGTGAATTTCCATGGTGCAAGAGTGTGACCTGGCTTCTGGGACATGGTTCTGGGGTCTTTGGAGAATGTGACTTTGCTGGCCTACAGTGATAAGTTCAAGATGGACTAGAACTCATCAGGCATGGGGTGCGGAACTCTAGGGGCCGTGAAAGAACTCAGGGACAGGATGAAGCTCTCTTTCTGCCATCTCTTCTCATTCCCATTTCATTACTCTCTCTCTGATCCTAAAAACCTGCATTCAGAGAATGCAATCCAAAAATGTCCTGGAAACAAGCAGTAAGAGTGATATCATGCCACAGCCAGGTTCTTTCTGCTGATTCTGGAGTCTCACATGGAGGCAGATATCCCTGGGGTATTGCCTTAAAGAAAGTCCCAATTTCCCCTCAGGTGTGCTATCCCCGTGCCTGGTGGAAGCAGAGGATTGGAAGGGAAAACAAAGTGCTTTGCGGAGGTGGGAGAGTAGGGGAACACTGCAACCAAGATAAGGTGTTTGTGGGCCTGTGAGTTTTCATTTTAGTCTTTTTCTAAGAATGCGAAAATGTGCCAACCAAATTTGTACCTTCCTTTTAATTTTTTCTCTAAAGCATACTTTGAAGAAAGTATGAAAATTTTTCATAAGCATTTTCATTGTTTCCTCCAAGTTAGCATTTGCTTTCTGAAATATTTGATTCCCTTTGGATGGTACAGTCTAGGAAGTCATCTTGGCGTGTCTGGGTCACTGAGAATAAGTTTTTCAACTGACATTTCTTCTCTCCTTGACGTTTCTATCTTGGAACTCATTGGTAATTCTAACCATCCTCTGGCCCTGACTTGTGGGCATCCCCATGGCCCCAGCTGAGCCCAGAGCTACACTAAGGAGTCTGGCTCTGTAGGATCTTCTGTACTCTTGGACCTCTCCATCAGCTGGTGGCCCACACCTGAGGCTTGAGGCCTGAGCCACCTAAATCCCAGCTGATTTGCTTGCCTGCCTCCCGATTCTACACATTTCTTCTGCCTGGACTAAGAAGAAGAAGTATCTTCCCTTGAAGGATATTTCTCTAGATACTTACAAACCACTTATTCTGTGCTCAGCACTTTCACAATTTGGGGATTTCACAGATACCCTGACATCCCAGGGTAAGAAACCCTGCTCTGGGTGTTCCAAGTCTTCTCCCTTAGTCATTTCAGACTTTCAAAGAGCTCCCAAACAACGGCCTCTTGCACAGTTACATGGGCCTTAGCTCACATTGAGGGTGCCTTGTGATACAGACACAGCAGCTCCTTATTGAAACTTTGATGGAGATCTTCTCCATCCATTACATCCTTCCTGGGCCTCTTGCTGAGAAAGCAACAGGAGAAATTTCTTTCGGCTGGGGGACAGGGAGGGGAGAAGGGAGTAGAGCTTTGCTTTTCATGAGCATGTAGTTTATTTTTATCTTAAGAGCACTATTGCCTTTCTAAATAATCATAATTCCCTTTTCTTCAAAGTATTTTCTTTTCTTTAAAGGATACTTTGACCAGTTCTCAGGTCATACTCTACAGGCATGGAACAATGATCACAACCTCCTACTTTATCATTTTGATCTCAGTAGTGGCATCAGTGTTTATGAATGGGATTAAGCATTAAGACATTTTGGTGCTATTCTAAGACATATAGAATGTACAATTTGTTCCTATGTTGGGCTTAGTCAGCATTGAGTTTGAGTTCTGACTCAGCTATTTGTTATTTTCTTACTCAATATATATTTACTGAGTCTCTACAAAGTGCCAGGCAAGGTTCTGGAATCCAGGGGCCATTTGGCATGGCTTTTGTTCTCAAAGAACTTCCATTTCAGTCAGGGAAGACAGGCAATAAACAAGGAAACAAACATATAAATGTGATTATTTCAGATTGTGATAAGTCACACACACACAGAGCTGTAACAGAGAGTGGTTCCTGGGGTGGGTGGCAGTGGGCAAGATTAGCTAGGTGGTCTTTTAGGAGGTGACATTTGAGCCGAGACCTTAACGATCAGAAGGAGCCATCCATGCAGAGACCCTGAAGAGCTTTCTAAGCTGAACTTATGAACAACCTATGTGAAGGCTATAAAGAAAGAAGGAAGCTGCACGAAGCACGAGTGTAAGGGTGGGCTGTGGCTGGAAAGGCAGACAGGAATTAGGTCAGGTAAGACCTTGCCGACCATGGTGAGAGGGGTAAGTGTTAGTCAAAGCATGATGGAAACCGTCAGAGGGTTTTGAACAGGAAATAACATGATATGGTTTGTATTTTATAAAATGACAGGTTGGATTGAGTAGTAATGGTGGAGATGAAGTGGACAGTCTTTGGGATCTGCCATTGGGGTAGACTGAACAAATCCGTGTTGAATAAAGAAAGGTCCTGCTGACGGGCTGGATCTGGAGATGTTTGGCCTGAACGACTTGATGATGGTGGTGTCATGTCAAATGCCTCTTTCAGCCTGGGGTCCTTACAGGGCCCTTCCCTGGTCAGCCTTCTACTTATCATTGGGTGGCAGAGTGACTTTTCTCCTAGCACTCAGGAAGGCCCTTCTGCATTAGATAGGTCCTTAACAAAAACAAGTGCGTCCTTAAAAGGAAGATGATACTGTCTAGGGAGAAAACATTAATTGCAGTGACATCTCAGAACTATATATATATATATATATATATATATGTATAGTTTTTTCCTGAAACTTCTGAAGATCTGAAATCTGAAGAGTAGCTTTTTGGAAGCCAGCATCACTGACTCTAGATGTTTTCTCTTAACTGTGCATACAGGGTGAAAAAGTTGGATATTTTAAAGCATGACTATAGGTTAATGAACACACGCTTTGATCAAAAAGCCAGCATGTCTAAAAAGCCTTACCTGTTCTTGTTTTCTAGTTCCGCGATCAGCTGCCTTTGTTGCTTATTTGCATCAATGGTGAAGGAGATGTCAGGAGCACTTCTCTGCTGAGTCGGCTGCTGTAAAATATGTGGTTTACATTATTTAATCCTGGGAATGGGAACTCACATGCGTTTGAGAAGACAGGAACCATGAGATATGTAGACATGAAAGAAGAAACTATTTCTATCAAAACAAAAAAGGCAAATATGTAAAATTAAATTGCTATTCCTCTCCTAAGGACCAACTTTTCTGTGGATCTGGAGCACATCTCTGCAATGGAAAGCAGAACAGAATTCTTTTTGGCAGGCAGATACACCAAACATAGGAAAAATAGTTTTTTAGCTTTCTGACTTGAAGTCTTTGGGGAGCTATTTCATTCTTGCCACGCTGTCTCCATTGCAACTATTCTCTATGTAGGTGGGTTTAAAAAATGCTTCACTGTTGAGCTGCCTTCTTCTCTAGAATTACTGTTCAATCACTGTAATGTACAATGAAAAATTTCATCGTTTTAAAGTCATCATTAATACAAATTTCCTTTTGTTAATATACTTTTAGCATTTCTTTATTCATATATGTTAATTTGCATTGATGGATACATAAATCCATATATACATACTTCTTCTACATTCATACCAACCAGCTCATCATTCCTGGTCATGAAACCAGCTTTAACAACTGGTACATAAGTCATAGCTTTCTCTATTCTTATATAATCACATATATATGTATATATATGTTCATGTATATATACACACACACACACAAATTAACTCAACAAATTATATATATATATATACACATACAAATTAACCCTTGACTAAATACACACACACACATAGACATGTATACAAATGCGGTATATATGTATTACAGAAATTCCTCAAAGTCAATATTTATTGTTTTTAAAATAAATTGAAAAATCACAACTAATCTTTCTACCAAAGAATGCCAAGCTTATAAAAATGGCACCAAGTGCCTAAGCCCAAAGACATGGGGAAACTCAGCTTGCTTTTTAAGGTCCAGAAACCTGATTGTAGGAAAGGTTAAGCTTGGCAAAGGTCTGGCTTTCATAAAGCTTTTCTGTGATTTTTAATTAGCATTTCTTTTGACAAAGAAGTGATTTGTTTTGCTAATGAAAAATCTGAGGTCCTATGTTTTATATCCTAAATGGCATTCTATAGCTAAGTTTGGCATATGGCAGCCTTGATCTGTGATCCAGGTTTTTCTTCTGATTTCATTATATAATTTTCTCTTTATAATATATATTTTACATATTGATGAAAGTAGAAACTCATCTGAGCCACTTTTGGATTTGAATCGTTGCTTTGCTCTTTACATTAGTTGATCAGGAATTATCCAGGGAAATCAGGTGTTGGGCTGGTTCAGCAATGTAGCAGAATATCTCACGGTATGATTTATGCCATACCAGAATGATAGCTGAAAAGTGAAAAAATGGAAGCAGCGGGAGGCCAGATCATTTTTAGGTCTTGCAGGCCATACAGCAGCAACTCTTCAGCTCTGCCGTTGTAGCACCAACTATAAGGATAACAATGAACACGCCATCCTCTCACTCAAACTACTTACAGACGAAGTGGACTCTGCTGCCAGTCTTGCCGCGTACCTGGCGATCAGCCTGTGCTCTTCATCAAGCCGGTTTGAACTCTCAAGCATACTATTGAGAGCAGAGCAAGAAGGAGACTGTTAGACAATGAGAAAGACTGATGTACTCATATTACCACCAGGGGGGATTTGCTATTTCAATTTTTCAGTGCAAAAATTTGAAAGCTATACAAAACCCTTTTAATGATCTCAGACTTGGAATCACAGCGTGATCTTATTTGTATCCAGGAAGCTCATTAATAAATCTTGTCTTCAGTCAATTCAATTGCCTTACTAGAAAGCTCCAAAGAAAAGTGACTTTTCTGATCAACATTTCTGATAAAAGAATATTTTCTCTTGAGTTTAATTTTATTACCTTTAACATTTCTATTTCCTTGTTATACTAGTACTACATGTCCAAAATAGGCATGTTAGAAAATATGGAAGCAAGATGAAAAAAACCCCAATTATGGTCAGCCTACAGTGATCCCCACCTCCTTGTATTCACACTTGTGTGTAATCCTTTCCCTTTAGTATGGTCTGAACTTACTGATTTGCTTCTAACAAATAGAATACAGCATAGGTAATGGAATGTCACTTCCAAGATTAGGTTATAAAAAGATCATAGCTTCCCGCTTGGGCATGTTTTCTCTGTCTTGAGCTCTTTTGGATTGCTTGCTCTGTGGGAAGCTAGCTAACGTGTCACAAGGCAGCCTGTGGAAAGGCTCATGTGATGAGGAACTGAAGCCAGTCAATAACCTTGTGAATGAATCCCCCGGGATAGAGCCTTCAGATGAGATTGCAGCCCCAGCCAACAGCTTGATTGCAACCTCATGAAAGCCCTTGAGCCACAGGCACCTAGCTAAGCTAAACCTGGATTCCCAACCCACCGTGAGATAATAAATGTTTGTTTTAAGCTGCTAAATTTTTGGGTAATTTGTTATGTAGAAATAGAGAACTAATATAATTCTCATCTAAAATATTATTACCCAGTAATATTGCCATTTGATATTTACTTCCGGAGAAGTGGAATTATAGTAGTGGCTTCTAGCAACATTAATGGGAATTGCATAGTGTCTCCTACAAATTTACAGAAATTGTTCATACTAGAATAAGGATGATCTAAGTCCCTAAAAAGCTAATGCAAATAGAAGCATTATCCACTCTCCCATTTTTCAGAAGGTCCGTAACTCAAGACTATGTTTTGGGTGCCATTAAAAAAAAATTCTATGAAACACACCAATAACACTAATCCCCTTAATAGGCTAGTTGGTCATAGTATAGTTTATCAGTTTTTATGGTGGGTATTGGGTCAGAATCAAGATTAGAAACTGGTCCCTCTCATCCCCAAATATACTTATATTTCCTCCAATGGCTCTTGTACTTAAGTCCGTTCCTTAAGAAAAAAAATTAATACTCATGATAATATATTAAAAATGACACACTTCTATGCCAATATTAAGATTGTAAAAATTATTCATTGCAAAGACTTGGATCCATATAAATTAACATACATTTATATTATTCATATGTACATTTACATATAAAGTAAACATACAACATAGTCTTCTAACCTTTGTTGTAAAGCAAGACGATGAGTGAAAATCAATATTCAGAATATTAGCTATGTCACTTCCAAATGGCCCTTCCCTGGCTGGTTGAATCCATTACTGTAACATTTTTCCTTGTCGTTTGGAAGACATTCCTGTCTCCATTATCTCGGCTCTAGTCTATCCTCCTCACATGTAAACTTTACCTGTTCTTATCTTGAATTCTTCCAGTCTAGATTTAGCCATTTTCTCTGGGCTGTGATAACTACCTGGAATATTCCTAAAATTCTCTATTTACCAAGTCACTTCTTAATCCTCAGAAAACGAGTCTTCTTTTTTCTGTTGCTCCAATGAGATAATGCAAATAAAAAGCATCAAGCTAGTATGATGTCTAGAACACATTAAGTGCTCAAAAGTGTTAGTTAACACAATATTATTATTTTGCCTCTTAAGCAAACCATTCAGATTCATTAATAATTGTTGTCTCCGTTAAAATGCCATCTACCATCTACCGTCAGCAACTATCTAGAGCAGGGCTTCTCAAACTTTAGTGCATACCCATATCACTTAGGGATCTTGTGAAAATACAGTTTTTGATTCCATAGTTGGGGGTGGTAGGGTAGGTTGGGACCTGAGAATCTGCATTTCTAACAAGTTTTCGAGATATGTTGATACTGCCCATCCAAGGACAACACTTTGAGTAGTAAAGATTTGGAAAGTATTGAAAATAAAATAGAAAATCTAAACACATGAACCCCAAATGTAAACCATACAGAAGAGATCATTTTTCATGAGTATTTAACTGATATCCATATAGCATATGTGATATTTTACAAACATTTCCTTGTGACAGAAAATTTTAGGATTCCAGGCTCACATATGTGTAGTATCAGTCCCTATGGATTGAGATTTCCATCAGCATACAAAAGACTTGGAGTAAGAAAATAATTTTAATAGTAAAAAGAATTGGTTCTGGAAAACTGATGCTTTAAAACAGATGTTTGTCTTTATAACAATGTCTGCACTCTGCAGTGGTTAAAAATAACTGAATTTATTGTTACAGCTTTAATAAGAAAGAGAAAGTTATACTGCCTTTGTTTTAAACATAAATTTACCCCACAAAGAAACAATTTAATTTGATTTTAACATGTTTATCATTTCAGGCTGGTGTTTAGAGACTACACGCCTAACTCAAGACAGTTTGTGTAGACAACAGGGCCCATTGTTCCAAGCCTAGGACCATGATCTGTTTGACTGCCTGAAAGTGACTTTGTCAAAAACATTTCTGAGTGTTTTGATAAACAAATAAGTTTTAAAAACCTTGATTAAAAAACCTCATGATAAAAGTGTCCTTTATTGTGAATGACCAGAAAGTATAAATAATATGAAGGTTACATAGAAAAAGCCTCCTGGAAATGTAAGACGTGAAGTTATGGGATTCTGTCTAGTAAGCTATAACTCATACTTCCATGCCTTTCCTCCCTCCAGCACTGAGTGAATGAGGGGTGAAGTGATATATTATCCCTTTGTGCACACAAACGATTTATGAGTCCACATGTGCCATTTCAGTATGTTCAAATTATACAAGGGTGAATGAGGCATTCCTCTGATAAATTCCATTATTTCAAGACTTCAATTACAAATAGTTGAAAACGAATGGCCAATAATCCCTAAATCATTAAAGAAATACCAATTCCCACACTTTCTCCATCCCTGGTTATTCATTTCAAGACTTTATAATCAGTAATCTTGCTACAAGACCATGATGAATTAAAAAGTGGCTGCTGTGTAGACAGCATTTCAGCATGGGGAAATCTATTATTTTGAAAGCTCTCCACTTTCTACCTTAAATGCACAGCCAGTATGTAGTGCTAAAGATTTCAAAATGGCATTCTAGGCAATTCAAGTGGTCCCAGCTAAGCTAGGGCTTACTAAATTGTGATTTAGCAAAGATTTCTGGGATCTCAGGGTTTGTTCACATTTCTTTGGTTTCTCTGCCGTCTTGTTCTGACTTCCAGGCCTGGGAAAGTCAACCAAATCATAATGTGACCCAAAGGGCACCAGAAATACTTCTATGTTTTCTCTCACTATTTTCTCCCTTTGTCTGAGTGGTAACTGGAGTTTTATCACTAGAGATTAACTTTTAAGGTCATTAGACCTCACGTACTACTCTTGTACTAAATTGCAAATAGCTAACAGGAGGATTACTGCCTGAAAGGGCATTGTTAGTTGACACTTAAGTGGAGGACTACTTTGTGAGGTTATATCCTATCTTTTGCAGTTGGTTGAGAGCAAAATGTGGTGGGATAGAGCCCTGTTCAGGCCTTCTGGAATCAGAGAGCAGAAGAGTCAGGGTGGAAAGGAATGGAGTGATTCTCGGGCCGGAGAAGTGGTTTTGTGGAACCGAAGAATGGACAGGGAAATGAACTAACTCTCAAAGCTTCAATTGTTGGCTCTTTAATGACTGGTTTGAAAGGAAAAGGCAGGAAATCACAAAATGGCTATCTTCACAGATAATAATAATAAAAACTTACCATAATAATGGCTTCTCTATAGCGATGTCTTCAAACTCCTTTAACAAGACCCTGACTTGAACTATGTTATAACTAAGTGTCCACCAAGGTCATGTGTTCTACCTTCTACAAACTCTCGTATTCCTCCTTTTCCTTCTGTTCCAATTGTCACTGATTTGCTCCAGGCCAACGCCATCATATTCTAAAGTAGCGTAAAGCCCTCTCAACAGGTCGCTCTCATTTAGACTTATTCTTCCCTCCAATTCATTTTCTATCCTGCAGTCAGTACTCTTTCAAGAGTGAAGTGGGCTGTAACAATCCTATGCATAAAATCCTTCAATACGTTCTCATTTTTGAAACTCCTAAATAAGGCTTATAAGGTCCTGCGTAATATAGCTACATCCTTTACTAGGAGCCTTACCACAGTTAAGTTCCTCAAATGCACCACATTCTCTCTGCTCTTAACAATCTTTCTGCCTCCTCTGCCCACTTCCACTTGGCTAATTCCTCTTCAGCCTGCTGTTGGCTTTCACTGTCATTTCCTACCCTCACCTCCAACCTCCAAATTTGGGCTTATTGCTCCTCATCTACTCCATAGCACTCTGCATGGCAGTTATTGCAGCTGCTATCCTTTCATATTTTAATCACCTTTTCACTTGTCTTTATTCTTCACTAAACCGTAACTTCTTTGAGGACAGAATGGTTCAGTCTTTTCACCATTAGATCTTAGCACAGTGCTTGGAATACAGCAGGAACTACCTAAGACTTAGTTGGACAAAAGAATAAATCAAGGTTAGCTCTCTCAGGCTTTCAATGTCATGGTCTTTGGCCTGCCTCTTCTCTATCCTTCTTGGCTCTGCATGTACCCTCAACACTTTGAGAAAATCAGAAGAATAGAGATGAATCACTGTACTTTAATACTAGCCATGCCATCTACAACTGAACTGTGAATTCACATTTGACAGTGTTACAAGTCGAGTCATACTCTATTGCTGCATACAGATTTCTTATCTGCTTTGTACAGGTGCTGAAGTTCACAGAAATGTCATTATACCGGTTCATATTTATCAACATCAGATCTCCCCCCCACCAGTCATGGCAAATTCTCTTTTGGTTCACATTTTGTTGTTGTTTTAAAGATTAGGAAAACAGACGGTGTCTGAAAGAGGTAAGCTCCCACTCAAAAGAAATGCTGACTCTTAGGAGGGGTGAATAACTGGTAGGGATGTTATAAAAGAGTGGGTGGGAGGTTCGACTGGATCATTTCTGGATTCAAATCCCAGCCCTTTCACTTACTAGCTGTGTGACTCTGGGCAGCTCACTTAATCTCTCTGTGCCTCAGTTTTCTCATCTATAGAACAGGGATGCAGTAGTAACTTACCTCATGGCTTGTTGAGAAAATTCCCATGTAAAGTGTTTGGAGCATGGTGAGTGTCAATGGAAGTATTCTTTTTACCCTTATCTCTAAAAAGCAGGTAATACTGTCTTGGTATGACTATTTTTGCACCATCACCTCCTTATCTATAAACTAGCTTTTTGTTCAAGAAAATATGATTGGGTACTGGCCAGTATTCTAGGTTATACCAAAAAGAAGGAAGACAGTTCAGTTGAATCAATCAAGGATTTTACGGAAGCAATAGGTGGTCTTCACATCTCTGATTTCCTCAACAAAGGAAGGAGTTAGCTTAGCGTGATAGACTTCTCTTCTTTCTCCTTGCTCCTGTGTGCAAAGCTGCCTACTGCCATGAATTTTTAATCAAAATGTCCTTTTTTGTGCAATTTATCAAGCAACATATAAGACTATGTCTCATTCCGAGTTCTTTATTTTAGCAAAGTTGGAGAAAGAACGCTCTGAAGTTCATCCATTCAACAACATTGATGAATGTCCATGAGCTATCAGATCCTTTCTGTTATACTGTAATGGACAGGTTTTACAAAATGGGATTTTAAAAGCTAACTTATTGTATGCCTTTAATCCTTGTCAAAATTAAGTGAAGGACTAACATTGAGTTATTTCCTTGTGCCCAGTACTATGCTAGTAATTTACATCAATAATCTCATCAGATTGGTAGTGTCACTCTCATTTTGCATGGAAACTTTAAATGTATTAGAATCTATAACAGGGAAATGGACTCTTCTTAAAATTAATTTATGATCTGATGATGCTGAGAAGACCTTCATGGGTACAAGGCAGCCAATGCAGACATGTGCATGGTGGTATGACATTCTTCAGATTTCTATTTCTAGGATTCTAAGGAAATGTCTTTCTCAGAAGTCTAGTTCTATAACTAAAGCTCCTAAACATTTGCTGAAGAAAAGGAGCAGTGTTAACAAGGAAATGAAAACTCATACAAAAGAGATACTGTCAGTAAGGACATAAGGATTTCTTTCTTCTTTCAACAGGCTGCAATAAACTTACATTTTTCAAAAGCAACAATATTTACTGAAAATGGTCAATCAAATCTTAGCCTACACATTAGAAGTATTAAAGGCATACAATTCAGTGGATTCAGAGTGGAAATGTGTTATTGGCTGAATTGTGTCTTCCTCCAAATTTATGTGTTGAAGCCCTAACCCCCAGGACCTTAGAAGGTGACTATGTGGAGACGGGGCTTTTAAAGAGATGATTAAAGTAAAATGAGGGCATAAGGGTGAGGCCCTACTCCAGTATGACTGGTGTCCTTACAGGAAGAGGAAGAGTACTAGGGAGGTACACGCACAGAGAAAAGGCCGTGCGAGGGCACAGTGAGAAGGGAGCCATCTGCAGGCCCAGGAGAGAGGCCTCAGGAGAAACAACCCTCTTGGCACCTTGGTCTTGGATTTCCAGCCTCCAGAACTGTGAGAAAATAAATTTCTGTTGTTCAAGCCACACAGTCTGTGGCATTTTGTTATAGTGGCCTTAGCGAACCAATACAAAGTGGAAGAGATCACAGAGCATTAAAAAATGTTTTCTATTCTTGCCCTATCACTTTCAGTTCTTTTCTTTCGCCCCCATCAGTTGCTTTTGCCACATCAGTGAATTTCTGGTGCTCGTCTTTATCCATGTTTACCACCTCTATCTATGTCAAGCTTAATATCCTGCTTTTTCATCTACTTTATACTCTAACACTAAATGTTCAATTTAAGGGCCCATTTATAATCGGTGATTTTTTTAATAGTAAAAATCATTATTTTACTAGTATAAAAGATTTTCTGAGGACTTCTAACAATTTTGTTTAGGATGAGAGGGAATTTTATACCTATAGCACTATCAATATCCTACAACATCAACAGATGTTTATTGGACACCTGCTGTGCACCAGGCACTGTGCTGGGTGCCAGAGGCATGATGATGAGCAAGTCAGAGAAGGTCCCTGCCCCGTAAGGGGAAGGTAGACAGTAAACCAACCAACCAACCAGGCAATCATTGCAGTTATGGTAAGAATGAAATAGATAGTATATCATGATAGAGACTAATACAGGATACCTAGGTGGGGAGGTACTTTTAATCTGAGATTGGAAGCCAGAGAAGGAGCCAGTGCATGCGTGTGTGGAAGGAGAGGGCAGGGGTAAAATGGGGAAGAATGTTCTAGGCATAGAGAAGAACTAGTATAATGGTCTTGAGGCAGCTTTAGGAATTGTTTTTAGGAACTGATCAAAACTCATGTGACTAAGTATTGCGATTGAGTGGGGGGACCCCCTGAGAGCTAAGGATGAGAGATGGGTAGGCAGGGGCTAGATCACGCACACGCTTGTAGGCCACGGTGAGGCATCTGGTTTGTAAACTAAGTGCCATAGGAATCTATTAAAGAGTTTTAAGCAGGCAAGCCAATAAAAATCTAGACTTCATAAATGAAACCCAGAAGTAGGCATCAAATGCACAATTTCTTATGTTTGAAGAAAACATAGAAGCAAAACAAATTTTAATCTAGTTATGTGAGATCAGGAGTCAGTAACTAAATGACAGCAATTGATCATGACATGGAAGTACAGACTAGCCTTTAACTGTACCCCCTCCCTCTCTTTCCAGGGGGTCTTTTCAGAGTTGAGAGAAATATGCCAGAAGCTTCTGAATGTTAAGTATCAAGGATATAATGACAGTAAGATTGGAAGTTCTGGGCTGGTTTCTGACCCTTTGGTCTGCCTGCTGCAGCCAGTCACTATAAACCACTGGCAAGCCCAGGCACTGGATAAACTTTAGGGAGGGCAGAAAAAGCGCTCACTGTATTACATTTTGAGACGCCTTCTTCCCCATTAGAGAAGGTGCTCGAAAACCATTAAGGCTTTTAAAACTTCACTGAATTAGGAAGACAGCAGGAATTCTCCCCTGAGCTACAGTTCATTTATTTGGCTTATCTGACATGAGAACCAACAACGACACATGGTCTTTAATTTAGCGGCAGACTATTTACAAATGAATCGGTTTCCCATTGTGTTAAGCAGTTAGTATAGGGAGAAAGCCCCCACACAGAGTTAATCAGAAGCATGTATGAATAATTAAAAAAACAAAGCTTTTAATCAAGAACATCTATTAGATTCCTGTTTGTAGATCATCTCATGAAAGGTGCACAGACAGGGAGGCTGAGGAATAGGTGTGGAAAATAGATGGGACCCGGGTCAGAAGACCTGCGTGCAAGCCCTTGCTAGCATGTGACCTTGGATAAGTCACTTAACATCTCTGAGTTGGCATTTTCTTATCAGTGAAATGGAAATAATAATATCCAACCTTACAGGGCTTTCATGAGCGAATTGAATATTGTGTGGGAAAGGGCTCTGAAATTTTTTAAGTGCTTCCTAAATGTAAAATTTATTATTCATATTCTGGCTGCTGTGATGAGATACAAGAGACTGAAGATAAAATTATTGCCCTTTTGAAGTTTACAATTAAAATGAGAAATCACAATGTATGGAACTAAATACATAAATGGTAACTTATTAACAACCACCATTCCTATTACTAGTATGTGCTCAAATATTTGTTAAAATGAAAGAAAATAATATAGTAGAATATGCAACTTCAGGAAATAGATATGTGGTGGATGCAGTGTGGAGGAGTGCCCAGAAGAGCTTTCTGGAAGGCATGTGTTTAGGTAAGTTTTATAAGAGGCGATATAGCCTAGTGGTTATGAGCTTGGGATCAGGTAGACAATGGTTAAAATCCCGGCTCCACTGTTGAGTTGCTATGTGACTGTGGGAGAGTCACGTAAACTCTCTCTATGGATACCTTTACCTATCTGTAAAACGGGGATGATAGTATTTACTCTACAGGCTTACTCTGAGGACTAGGGGAAATTATGTAAATAAAGCTTTTAACACAGTGTTTAGCATGAGGCCAGCGCTTTAAACAATGGAGCTATTATGCTCATTACCATTATATATCTCACCATAGTTGAATGATGGTAAAGCACTCTAGCTATAATGCTGATAAAGGAGGTGAGACATCACTGCATTACTTCTATAATCACGGCAGGTGTGGGGCATTGCTGTGATCTAATTAAACAGAAAGGAAAGGGAAGGAAAAAAGGAGAAATTTGAAAGAGAGGTTGGAATCTTTGAAGGACAGAAAAAGGCTATGAGAAATATGGAGGGCAGCAGCTATTAAAACACAGTCTGCTTCATTGATCAGTCTTAAATTCTGCTTTGTTTTCAAAATACAAATCTCATCTAGCTTTCATCAAGTAGATGTGAGGTGTCTCTGCTAAGACAGGTTTACGGTCTTAAGTGACCATCAAGTCAGTATGATTTATCACTTGAGTAGGGAAAAGGGCTGGTAGTGACAAAGTCTGAGCATTCCTCTTTGGAGATTTCTTTGTTACAACTTTAATTAAGAAAAGGTCAAAGAAGAGTGGGTAGAAATAACCAGAGTGTGCTTAGAATTATGGGGGAGAGGACTCAGTGTGCGATCACATCACTGCCTTCAGTCATGATTGAATCTATATCGATTACATTCTTCTTTGAAGATTACCAATACATTTTTTTTTTTTTTTTGTAATTCAGTGTTTAGTTCTATTTCAGCTGCCGTATAACATTGGGGAGCCAAACTCATTGGGAATAAGATTAAAGCTATCACTCTTCCCACTTGCAGTTTTGAGAGGTTGAGATGCGAGAAAGACGAGAAACTGTTGGATCTACGAGCTCAGAAAATTTGAACAAAGATGGGCTTAGCTGAAGAGTGCATTTTATTGCCTTAAAGAGTAGGATGTGGTATAAAATTAAACTAGTAGGCTGGTTACATATTTTTAAAGGTACCAATTAAAATAAATATGTAACTATTAAAACAAATAAATGTTCATCAACGTATCACCTAAAATCATCTCATATACTAATTTTGCAAAGATAGTTCTCAGGTGTCAGAAGCAGGAAACAGTTCAAGGCAGGAGAGTTCTCGAAACAAAGTGGCTAACAATACCAAGTGGTGAGGGCGATGAGGACAGAGCAGTGGCCATTATGTGTTTGAGGGATGCTTTCTGTGAAGTAGCAGAGGAAAAGGGTCAGCTGTTTTAAAGGGAATTTAACCTACTGGCTCACTTAATAGTTATAACTGCAAAAAATCCATGAGCCCTTAGTTCAGAGAAAATTAGAGTTATTAAGCAAAATTGAAATACTTCTAAGGAACTGGTTTGCTGAACGTGTTTGTAATATAGTAGTCTAAACTAGGCTGAAACAAATGGTAAGTATATAGTCTGTCCATTCATTTTCATTCAAATTGCAAATGTACATTTATTATTAAAACCAAGTAACTTTAACCAATGGGAGGAATCTCCTATGTCATGTCACAATTAAAATAGAAAGAGAAAAACTTTATGAACGCCTTTATCCTGGTACATAGGGCTATATGAATGCATACTTTTAACACATCTGAAGGTAAGTTTTGCATATTCTTGGACTTGAAAGCAAGCTTTATCAGATGGCTACCCAGAAACATTTGTAAGTAACAGAAGAGCAGAGAGACAATTTCTCCCATTGTTATCATTGTTAAGGGAATGATTTCCATGGTATGATCCCATCCCATCGCTTTTCTTCTTTTTCATTTCTATCTTAAGTGAATGGAGCATTGTTCAAATCAGGAGAAACATCCATGTCCTTGGCATAAGACATCACCATTGTGCAGTAATTGGACACGGCTCATGTAACACAGAAAGGACTGGTGGGACCCAGAGTCCTGTAGCCACCTGAATGCTAGGATTTAGCATGGCATCCATTTAAACAAGTTGTCCTTTTAACTAAGATATAAACAAGGATATGAATTCTAGTACATTACTGGGAAGTATCCAAACTAACGTAACAAAAGATGTCTTAAATGAATTAGTTAAAAAGTGCCTGGTGACATCTGTGGCATCCAGTTACTTTTCCCCTCGCTGAGACTGCTTGTCAAGACATCAGACTGTTCCCCTCTCTAAGGACAGTCTAGCAGCCAAACCTGCACTAACCATGATGGGTTGTTCCGGAGCATGTTGACATACAACCCGATGAGAACATGTTCATCAGCTAGCCTGTCTGCCACATTCAGGCTGTATTGTATCCTGAAACAGGGCAGGAGGAGAGAAAGGGTGTTGTTAGGAGAGGCAGACAGAAGTAAGCAGAGCAGGTAGGAGTGAGTTCGTGGTGGGAAAGGCATTTAGAAAATCAACCAAATAAAGGAAAAATAAGTGATGTTCTGTGAAAAGCACAAGCAAAATTCAAGCAAAGAAATTCACAATTCTATTTCACTTACTTTAAAAATAAAGACTTCCATTTAGGAAAAGTTACTTTTAAGAGAAAAGATTTGCATTCTTCAAACCCCTAAGGCCAAGGAATTCATCTGTACAGTAAACACATTGAAACGGGTTGCAAGCAAAAATTAAGTATTCTTTGGAAAATCAAATCTGAAGCTTAGTCATTTTAAAAAAAGAAAAGGAAATAAGGAAAAGTGGAAAACAACACAGATGTGTCTACTTAAAATAACTACTTGGTGCTGTTAATGGGGTTATAAGAGAGCTGCTTTTCTAAATCAAAGATGGTCTTTCAAACACAAAGCATTTTTGACAAAAGAAATCTCCATTTTTAGTCTTGTTAATTCAGGGTTCCAGAACACTCTGGCTTTCACTTACCCTTTGCCCTTCAGAAAAGCTGGAGCAGCCCTAGCCAGCAGTTTGTTCTGCTCTACTTCACTGTCCTTGGGAGGAGAGCTAGTTAATAAGATGGGAAAGCCAAGAAGAGCGTAAACACGGCAATGCATTCAAGAATAGAAACTGGCAACAGAAACTCCCAAGTCTAGATCCAAGCTCCATTTGGACAGCTCTCTTATTATTTTGAAATGTTCAAGATGTTTTCAGATTTCCACAGAATTGAACTAGGAATAGAAACCTGGCCTGAGAACCACAATTACAATTACATAAGCCACCATGATCTCAGATTTGACCTCTGCTATGTGCTTAACAAATAGATTGTATATGCCTAGACATAATGAAAACTCATTCAATGTTCATTACAGACTATCACATAAACAGTCCAATAGTTCACTAAGTCCTGCCAGCCTTTAGATCCCACTTAAGAAGTTTACTTCTCCAGCCTTCCCTATGTTCTAACTTTCTGTGTTGAATAGAAACTTGAAAATTACCTAGTTAGAGATTGCTGCCATATTAGCAGTACCTTACCTCAAGCACAAGTCAGCTGACTCTGACTGTGAAGCCGCAAAGACGACTTTCAGAGAAACAGAAAAATAAACCTTCGAGCCTTATAAATATACAATCATATTCCTTGTGTCTATAACTGGTGAATAGAGTCCCATCAAGATAGCAGATTCTTGTCATTTTAGACTCAGTACGAGGAACACTCATTTGATTTAGTAATTTAAATGACAGTTTTGAAGTTTAAAATGTAGTTTTATTAAAGGACAAATAGAAATATAGATAATAATTAATAAAGTGTGGCCAAGGCAAAGTCACCCAAGATCTACTGGGCATGCTTCACTGGGAAATATGGCGTTGATTCTTAGTATCACAGTTGTACCTGTAACGTGCTTAAAGACAGCTTGCTCCTTTGCAGGTTAAGAATTTGCCCTGCAACACTGGTCTACCTAAAACTATCAACTCTGCCCTACCCCCACCACAAGAATACAAAAATTAACTGTCTTTGTTTGAATACCAAATGTTTAATTATTGGCATTAAAATTACGAGAATTTACCATAAACTTTCCCAACTTTTCAAGAAGTTCTAAATATTATATATATATATATACAACATGATGTACATGATAACAATGTACAAAACCCCAGAAATTTATAAATGAATAGCATATTAGAATTATGCATATAATAGGAATTCTTATTTTATAATACTATATACAAGACTCCTTAAGTAGTGAGGTTTTTGATAAATTTAAAATCAAATTTGATTTATAAAGAAAATGTCTAGCAGAGAGTAGGCCCTCATGTTTCTTGAAAGTATGACTTCACTTGGCTTTTCAGGAATGCATCTGTTACACAAAGTACTGCTGTACTTAAAAAGTACAACTGCACACAAACAAAATTGCCTTTAAAAATGAAATTATTAATATTCTAGGAGAATTTACTTTCCTGATGATTTTAGTGATTTATTTTTAGCATACTGATTTCCACCTTCTAAGACTATGGAAGCTGCCCATCAGGACCAAATAGACATCTTAAGTCATCATAGTTGATGTTTTCCCAACATCTCACGGAAACAGCATTCCAAACCTTGTCTCCTGAAGCATATCCCTCTGTGTTCATTAACCAGTAACTACAGTCTCCCTGCTGCCCAATTACCTCCCCCCAACTTGTTTTTCATACTCAAGATTGAGGTACCTACTACATAATTGATTTCAGATGCCTGCAAAACTCAAAACCCTGTGAAATATCAGTGATTCTAGCCTCCAAATTAAACTACTTCCCTGCTTTGTTATGCTTTTTTGCCCCTTGAATCCCAGAAATTGTGGTGATAGTTCCTTAAATTAAAAGCCTAATAAATACACAGGTACAGGTACGACCTCTGATGCTGAATACACAGGAAGAAAGAAAGGATCAGCAGACAAAAGAAACACAAGAAGATCAACCAGAAGGATGTGTTTGCTCCAAATTTCTCTGGTGAAGACTTGTGGGAAGAAGGCAATGTGTCAATAAAGCTCCAGAAGTGCCATCCTACCACCTGGTCACTAGTACTAGCACTGGGGAAGCCTTGCTGACATCAGTGTGATGTAGGGGCTGGTGGTAGGAAGGGAGCAATTGCCCAGATTTTCCTTTGGTGGCCTTATTCTTTCTTTCTCTCCAATTCATTGGGCCCCTCTCTCCTTCCTCTACTTTATTTGCCTGTCTGCCCTCTTCTTTTTCTTCCTTCTTCTTCCCGAGTCCCTTCTTTCCTCAAGGGAATGGGCAGATATTCTATGCAGACTCATTTCTTTCCCTTTTATTGTCAATGTCTTTCCATTGGCCCTTGACAGTGTTGCTTTAAACTCTTTCACGTTCCTTTCCCTTCCCACATGAATTCTTGAGAAAACCAATTTTTGGAAAATATGGGGATTACACTATCTGCATTTATGAGTCTGTGGAAATAAACCATAATTTCATTTTGCTATAGCTCTCAATTTCTAGTCCCAGAGCATTTCCAAGTTTTGGTACTCACTGTCCACAAAGTTTCTGTACTTCCCAAACTAGCCTCAAATTCTTCTCCTCATCACCTATTTCTGGGAAGCCAAAAATATGACCATGTATAGAGGAAGCCAACGCATGACAAAAATAAGAAAAAAAAGCCGCTCTTTCAAAACAAAATGGATCAGGAGAACTGACCGGGAGGCAGGTTTCACTTAAAACTTGGGTCTATAAAGACTTCTCATGTCAAGTATCTTCACCAGAATTTCTTTAGCAGCTCTTAAAGAGCTTGAAGAAAGGAAACAAAGTGAAAAAATTTTCTCCTGAGTTGTTGTGAAAATAGTGACAATATGTAGTTTATTATGATCTCTTCAAAGCAATGTACTCACACAATATTTTATAGAATAATTTAGACTTTTAAACTTTCATTTTGTAGCACAGTAGTCGCTTGGAGAGTCAGGTGATATTTCCAATTCATGTGGCCTTTGGGATCAAGCACATGGGAACCTAAGACCCTATTGAGAAAGGAGTGCGACCGGCATGTCAGTACGTCAGAGTGCCACGACGGCCTTCTCCAAACTCAAGCTCTAAAATCTTCTCCATCTTCTACTTGCCCTGTCTTCAAATTTAAACGCACTCTTCCTTTTAACCTCTGAAACTGGGAACTAGTTGGGGATCCTCCTGAGCATGGGTGATAAATCTTTTCTAATCTGAGTTACAAAGAGAAGCAAGGCTACTATCCTTAAAATTCTATGTATATATATATATGTATATTTTCTTTCTTATTATTGTCAATTTCTTTTCACTAGGCCCTTGACAATGTATAAGCACATCCCTCTGCATACATATTATCATTATTGGTGTGATGACAATCATTACCTGAAGGGTATGAAAAGGGAAATTTTGAAGTTTTTGGGTTCTGCTGAAAGAAAAGAGGCAGGAAATATTCCTTTAGACTATTTTTTTTTTCCTAAACAATTCTCTATTTTCTCACCAATTCCTTTTTTTTTTTTTTTAAGGATTTTTTATTTTTTTTTTCCTTTTTCTCCCCAAAGCCCCCCAGTACATAGTTGTACATTCTTCGTTGTGGGTCCTTCTAGTTGTGGCATGTGGGACGCTGCCTCAGCGTGGTTTGATGAGCAGTGCCATGTCCGCGCCCAGGATTCGAACCAACGAAACACTGGGCCGCCTGCAGCGGAGCGCGCGGACTTAACCACTCGGCCACGGGGCCAGCCCCTCACCGATTCCTTTTTAGACCTCTGAAAAATAGCTTATATAAAGATAAATGGCATTCTTCCAATAGTTTTCATGCACACACACACACACAATGACCCAATGGGTTCTAGAAGGATAGAATAATTTCAAAACATTTTATATTTATTTATTTAAATTCATCCTTTAGTTCGGAAGAGTGAAACTGATGCCAGTATTTTTGTTTAAATGTAAACATTTTAGTGGTGTCCTAAGGTGACAAAATCATACAAAAATGCTCCCTGGATTTTTGCTTAAACTGGAAATACATTTTTAAAAACCACTTTTGCTTGTTGGATTACTATATTAGCCCTGATCAAAGATTTCTTTCTTTTACTGAATATGAAAGTAAAAGGATTTAAATAAAAGTCTTGGATGCAGTCTCACAGAGCAATAATATTATATAAATAAATTATGTAATGTGGAATAATTATCATCACAATGGCTAAATGGAAAAAGATATTTGAACCATGGCAAATTAAAAACAGATATTTTCACTTTTATCAATTCTTAAATAATCGGTATGTTTGTGTGGGGTTTGGGCTTGTGAAGAATGGCTTGTAAAGTTGGCTCCCTCCTCAAGTAACTGTCAATTGTGAATAACATTTTGCTTCTCACTATAATGAACACAGTCTAGTAACAAGGTCATCAAACTAATTTAAATACAATAAAAGAGTCCACAAGTCCGTTTTGTCAAGAGATAATTTCTTAAAAAATTCTCTTTCCGGGGCTGGCCCCGTGGCCGAGTGGTTAAGTTCGCACGCTCCGCTGCAGGCGGCCCAGTGTTTCGTTGGTTCGAATCCTGGGCGCGGACATGACACTGCTCATCAAACCACGCTGAGGCAGCGTCCCACATGCCACAACTAGAAGGACCCACAACGAAGACTATACAACTATGTACCGGGGGGCTTTGGGGAGAAAAAGGAAAAAATAAAATCTTTAAAAAAAAAAAATTCTCTTTCCCTTTCTTTTTCTAGCTTTCAATATCTTAGATCTGAAACATAAAATATCTGCCACATGCAAAGCAGCAAAAAAGCCTAAAAAATAATCTAGTGTCCCAGGGGAAACCTAGTTGTCATCAATTCAGGCTGGCATGAAAGTCGAACCATCTTAAGCAGGTAGCATGGAAGAAACAATAAGAGTTCTTAGGTCATATTTGATTTACTACATTTACTATGTTGTCCTCCAGATATCACCAACCCATATCAATTGTATTTTTGCCAAGAGAACCTCTAGAACAGTTTACTGGGTACAGGGCATGCACAGACAACAGCTAAATCAACTCTAGTAAGAGAATAAAGGTTATTGAAGTGAAGAAGAAGCTGACTGTGGCTTTAATTATGTATTAACATTTTAGTATAGGAAATAGAGTTGAGTGTGAAGACCAGTGTAACTCAAATTTGAAAAAAATCTAGCATATTAGTGGATTTCTGAGGCTACATGGAATAAAGAATTATCTGCAGAGAGCGATTATTTCAAATTTCATGAAATTTCGAACTTGCCCGAAAAGTGTGAAAAGAACGAAGAAATCTTCAGGTGGCTGATTTACAAGTTTTTCTATTTTATGATGTTGATTTATAGACTTATCTATTTTCCTGACTGAAAAGGGATGGGTTTTAATCTTAGAGAAAATTAATCATGGAGAAAACTTTGATTTTTCAGAAGCAAAGGCTGAATTCAGTACCTCAATTTTATTTCTATTCACTTTAGATTACCAAAGCAAAAATGCTTAAAATTTAGTTTGAACATTTTAAGTTAGATTAAAAACCTGGGTTGTTAGGTAGAGAATCTTTGGTTAAGCAAAGTGTTTGGAAAAACGGAAAAAGACACAGTGAATTAGCCTTTCTGTGGTTGAAAACCCAAACCAATCAACCAACTGACCAACCAGTCAGCCAACAAAAATAACTCACAAATGCTGCCCCACTGGGAAGACTCAGGATTGGGGAGGTGCTTGGGGTGGGTGGTATGCCTTTCCCTTACGCACTATAGAGCTGAATATAGTATTAGTAATTAACCAAGTGTTATTGTGACAAACCAGAAAATACCGTATTTGATTGTATTCAACACATTCTATGAGTCAGAAGCAATTTTCTAACATTTGAGAGAGTGATAAGAACTGGCTAGATGCTACATAGAATAGCCAACTTGATTCCTTTTGTGAGTGGTTACTGCTTTAGAGGTTGTAACTGTAGAAATACCTGTGAAATCTTTAAGTGGTATTTCTGATATCGGAGGTAAAAGAAACTAGCCATTCAAACTTTCAGAGCATCCTTATTATGGCTAATGAAGAAGATGGCCATAATTAAAGAAATTTTTTTTACATAGGAAAGGACTAGTTAACTCTCTCACATAAACTAGGCAAGGATTTTGGCAAGATAATTAAGATTTTTCAAAATGGGCATGATGCCAACAAAGATAGCAGGTACTCAAAGGCACAATGCTATGGGCAGTGAAGGGTAGAAAGGGCCTTTTGGGCCTGGCTTTGTGTCAACACTTGCAATAATATTTGCAATAATGATGGGTTATCTTTCATAAGCTTAGATAATATTGCTGGCCCATCATACATAGCCCTTGGAGCTTTTTTCCTAGTGGTGGATGATAGATCTCCATTGATCCAGCCATTTTCTCCTATAAATTCATGTATTTATAAGAAAACAATCTAGGTTTGGGGATAAAGTTATGATCAAGAAAATGAATGAGGTGAATCAGTCCACGAATTTTGTTATTTGACCTACATTGTACCTAACTGCTAACCATCATTGAGCATACACACACACACATACACTCACACACACAAATACAGACTTCAAAAGGTTAATAAGGAGTGCCTTTGAGAATTTCCTTTTTTCTTTTAAGTCAGCAAAAAGGGAATCAAGTACATAGCTAGAAATGGATATAAGAACAGGGGATGTGACAGATGGCAGTGGTAACCAGAGTTATATACTCGTAAATCTGTGTGAGATAGATTACTAGGATGTTAAAAGACTTCAAAGATACACCCTAGTGCCCTTTGAAGATGAAAGGGGAATGCTTGTAAAGGACTCCAGGTGAGTAATGCCAGGAGTTTGTAGCGAGGATTCTGGAGTAGTGATTTCAATTAATCTCCATCCTGCTTTATCTTTCTAAGATCTGTCACAATACAAAAGACTGAAAACTCAGGCTAAAGAAAATATCTGCATGGCAAACTTCCCTACTTTCTCAATGCTGCCTTAACACTGACCAACTCTGTTCTTGGCTTGTTTAGATTTTAGGTTTTATCCTATTTTAAAAGGGGCGGTTAGGCAGGTAGGAGTGAGGGCAGAGCTCTAGGTCTTATTTCTGTGGTTCAGTTCCAGTCATAGGAAGAACAGAACTTTTAACTCTCACCTACATTTGGCTTGATGGGTTTCCATCAACCTTAGCGTATGAGCATAGTTAAGAAATAAACAATGGATCATCACCAGGATCATAAAGTGATAGAAATTAAGCATTGATAGCATGAGACTCGTTTTGAACTTGCTACTTCAATGGGAATCAGACTGCCCTACCTGGGGGGGAAAATGGCCCAGGCCCATGGGGACAGAGAAGTAAAAGTCCTCAAGTCTTTTACTGCATTGTGGTCCAGCCATGTGACATTGTCCTGGCCTCAGTTAGTGCTGAAGATCATTCCAAGAGGCTCTTTAATTCAAGAGTCTAAGACATCACCATCTGGTGTACAGAAGCAGAGACTCATCCAAAGAGAAGATCCATCTCATATCTCATATATGCTGGCATGAAGACACGAAATAAAACAATTGGCAAAGAGAGGAAAGAGCTGAGATGGAACTGGAACTCAAGTTGGAACTTCTCGCAGACTCTCATGGAACCCCAGAAGACCTCTATCTCCACTCAGACATACTACAGGAGGATTTTAGTGATGGAGTAGAATGACTAGCAGTCTATCTATGGAACTACTACTACAATTAGTGATTCAGGGCTGGGATACTGACCGTGCGTGGTGGTCGAGCTGATTTACATACAGCTTTATGAGCGAATGCTCCTCAGCCACAGGGCTGGATGCACTTATCCCCTCAGGTAACCTGAGGGATTCAAACAATGAGACCTCATTAAAACCTCCCATGGACAGAGCAAGGCCCACTCAGAGAGGAGAGATGTTCAGTGTACACAGCTTTATTGAACAGCACCCTTAAAACAGAAACCAAGGCCAATCTCCAGGGTGACAGGAAGAACCGCAAACTTTAAACAACACGTCTGTGATTCACAGGGAACGTTCCAAAAGGACTGAAAATGGCAAAAAAAAAAAGGGAAATGGTCATATTTTGGATTAATGGGTACCATGCACCCTGGAGGAACCAGAACAGCTCAAAGTATTATAGGAATATTTTAGAGTAGAGGAAGCCATGTTATCCATCTAGACGCATCCACCATAAGCACCGTCCGAGCTGAAATGATATAAAATGACCTTCAGTAAGGATGGGGTCTATCTCTGATTGACATTTGCAGAATGCAGAGCTTCCTAATAAAAGCACAACATCTTTCTTAACATCATGCCAGATCTTCCTTAGATAGGTGCGCAGGCTCGTGTCTCTCCTAGACTTCACAGTTTATGATTTTGTTTTAGAAAAGATGGTTGCATTTGCTGGTGGTTCTGAAAACGAGCGCTGAAAGGAAGCTACCGGGGGCCCAAACTATCTTATTTCACTGTGGATGTTCTGCAGTTCGGTTGCCTCCTCACTGCCACTTATTATAGACTTGTTTAATTCATAGGAAGGAAAGACCGTGAACTGCCACATTCTGTTTATTCTGCTAATTACAATTTTGGGGAACATCTTCCTCTCAGGTTCCTGCTAATGGGCAAATACAGGAACTCAGAAAAAGTCAGCAGTGTTCTAAGTCTCACTCTCTTTAATTCCTCACTAGAATGAACCAGGCTATTACAGTGAAACTGGAACCTCAGAGACCTCTTCAGGGGAAAGACTGATTATGTTCATTTTGTGAAACTTAAGGCTGGTTTTGGTGTTTTTTTTCCTACTGAAAGGTATTTGAAATCTCTGTTCAATTACTGACTCCCATTTTCCTTACCTTTGTTCCTGCTTTTCTGTGAGCCTTCTCCATGTATTTATAAAACAATTCTCTGGTGTTTTATTTGTGATACTTGATCAAATGACTGGGAGCACCTCTTGATCCCCACATGTTTCTAACGCTAACACTTGGAAAAGTATCTGCTTCTCTGTTCTTTGCTCACATGGGAGTGGGTCTTGTGCAAAAACATGAGACACATATCCGCTTTTTTTTTTTTTAAGTTTTTGTTATTATCCTTGATTTTACTTATGTGGAAACTACATGTCCAGGTTTGGTCTTCAGCCTGTAGCCTCAAGAACTCCAGAGTTCACCAAGAAAAGGATTCTTTTATATCTGGAGCTTTAAATTATGAGATGTTTCAGAAGTATATAATAATTCCCCACTGCATTTTGAAATTCCAATTTCCTGGCTTTAATGGACCATTCCAAGCACTATGAAAGTGACTTTCTCAGTGAAATAGAATGCATGTGTGTCAGTAGTAAAAGTTAAACCTATCCCATATTCTTACTGTGGGTGGATTGTAAATGCAAGTTTGCAGAAGTGACATTAATCCCCAAAACCATCCCACCTCTCTTCAAATGCATCCAAATGAATGAAATTGAAAACTTGTGACGGATATTTTCAATATAGTTTCCAACAATAATCTTCTGTGCTTGGCTTACACATGAATATTTTTCTTGCCATAGAATCAAGGCTCATTACCAAAGAGAGGGCTTATTTTATAATAGAATTGGAACTTACCTCCTGGTAATAAAAGGACTTCCTGAGGAGGGGACAGAGTGGGAGAACAGGGTGTCATTCATGCTGGTCACAGGTCTGGGTGGCCTAAAACAAAGTACAGTGTGGATGGAAAGTTAAAAGAAGTAAAAGGCACAAGTTAAAAACTATCCACCATCCCTCGAAGAAAGGGTTCTATCTTACCCAGGATCAACATGAAATTTTACATTTTCCAATTAAATTCTTTAAGTGTGTTGGGAAGTTACATTTCCTTGAGAATATAGAATCTCTGTTAAACATTGGGTGGAAGATCTCTGGACACCACAGGAATGTTCATCCTTGAGCTTTGAGCCTTGGCATTTTATTGAGTATGATTCTCTAATGGAGTCAGGATTTTGAGGCAGCCTCACATCTACTGCCTTCTAAAGGCAGAAGCTCTGAAAACTTGATGATAATTGGAATCTACAACCTCTTGGAAAGAGAAAAATTCCTGAGGCTTTGGGAACTTCCCCTTGTGGTCCCCATGATGATGGCCCTCTCCCAATATGCCCGGTAGGGAAGGACCTAGTTGCAAGATCATATTGTGTGTTATGTGCTCCTTGTTTTGCGAGAAGATGCAATTAAGCATCACAAGGTTTTACTGAGTTTCTGTTATCTGGATGATCCATATGATAGGGCACATGGTGCAAGGCATCCCATAAACTTCACTTTTTTTTCATACGATGAGAGAAAGAAAACAGGGTTCAATATTCCTCAGGATTGTCCACAGCCCTAAATCCCGACGATATAATCAGGTCTGCCATTCCCTGTCTTATTTTTAATTTCATCCTGTCATTTTTTACCTATCAGTAACGTCTTAGTCCAGATGAAATGACAGAACTCAGATCCCTATCTCATTTTCAAGTGGTTTTTAGACTTATTTTAGTTTCACTGTAAGATATTCCACGATAAGATGAGATGGGATTCAGAGTTCAGAAGATGGAGGATGAGGCAGGGCATCATTTTGAGTCAGAAGAAATTTTGGCACTATAAATCTATATTTGAATTTGACAATATAGAATTTTTTGAAGATGAAACATTAATTACAGGAGCCTATACAATTTATTTGTGTTGACTTGATTGAGAGCCAAACTTGTAATGGTTTAATTTTTATCTTAGGAAGCCAGAGTTAATCTGGATTCTACAATGAAGAGATTCTAGGAAAAAGGCAGACTTGTTTATGCCAATGACGGGAACGGACATGATGCTATGCGGGTTTTAAAATGTCAGCACCATATGCAAAAATTCATTGAAACTTTCGGTTCTGGGTACCTGGTGCTAAACTGTGTCCTAAGATTTTTAAAGACACATAATTGTTGGATGAGGCCAAAACAATGGGTTCACTATTTCATCTACTCTAAACATATTAGCTGAAGTTCTGAAAACTGTCTCAGTGTTTTGCATTATTTATCTAGGATGTATCTTTGATACGGGCTAATTTAAACCAATTCTGCCTTGAGCAGAAAACTTTCACTTTACAAAAAGGATGCTAATTTGTACAAAAGTCCTCTGTGAATTTTGAAAAGCTAGGTGTATCAGATTTTAAAACAATAAGCAGAATGAAATATCTTCATTGTGGCTTTGCAAAAAGTTGGAAAAAACCCCAACTTGACCAATATTTCTGGTTTTCTTTTGTCTTTTCAAAAAATGTCCCATCTTATTCTCTCTCTAGGATGTGAGAAAACAAGTGGATGTGGAATGCTTTTAACTAGCCTGGTAAATTTACTCTATTGAACCTGGTCACTGAAAAGCCGAATTTGTGGTTTCTTGTAAATGGCTTCAAGTTTACGCTTCACCAAGGAAATGTTGAACTTGGAGCAAAGAATGCTTAACCTTGGCACCAAATGGTGGCTTTCAAAGGGACTGAAGGTCCTATTTCCTCCATAATCAAACGGCATGATACTGTATCTAATAAAGAGATACCATATCTAATAAACCGAGGATTTTAAACATATTTATTCTTATGAGAATAGCTCCACAAAATAAAGTCACAGGGACCTTGTGCAAAGTTTTCTTTAAGGACAAGACCTTGGCTAACAGCATTTCTATAAAATTGGCATTCTTCTGGTAAACTGAAAGTGTTCAGCTCAAGGAGAATTATTGTTTTATTTTATTGGGCTCATATTGGCTACAACATTGTGTAAATTTCAGGTGTATATCAGTATATTTCAGTTTCTGTATAGACTGCATGTTCACCACCAACAGTCCAGTTTTTATCCGTCACCATATATGATGTGCCCCTTTACCCCTTTCACTCTCTCCCCACCCCATTCTCCTCTGGTAACCACTAATCTATTCTCCTTATGTCTGTGTGTGTTTGTTTATCCAGAATTAGTTCTGAACTAGCCTCAGGTCAGTCACTGGTTTTGTGTCTCATAACCACCTATTACTGTGATTATAAGTCTTTATAAGCACACTGGGGACTACTGAACTACTTACCAAGTATCACTTTTGTCAGCAAAAAAATAAATAGAATAGACTGTTAATCATGAGAACATTTACAAGCAATACAAAAGCTAAGAACAAATGCCAAAATATCAAATGTCCTCTGTAAGGTGGCCTTTATGTGCCTATGACAATTTAGAGTAGCTGAATGAACAGCATATTTTAAAATCAGAAGTCTTAAATATCTCCCTCCAAAAAAACACACCACAGACATGGATATCTGTTCAGGGCCCTAACATTTGAATAAAGAAACAAATATAGAGAAAAATGTCTAAAGTTAAAAATAGAAAAAAATGCTCTGTTCTAACATAGACCAGACATTCTGCGTCCAGAATTTCTTGTATGTCATTTCCACAATTGAATATTTTGCACACTTTGCATTTTAAAATTAAGACATTCAACCTGGAAAAATATACTATCACTGAGTATAGATCAGTATTTTGATTAATGACTATTTTGAGAATCTAGTTAAACATACAGAACTTTTCTCAGAAAAAGGTACATTTTACATAGAATTTTAAGGGAATTCTGAAACTCTCCATGAACCTAAATTGTGTATAACACATCAGATCATATTGCCACTAAATTAAAATTGAAAAATTTTTACTTATTAGCCAATTAAATAACACACACACACACACACACAGACACACACACACCCCAATCCTGAGCACTGACTGGGTACAACACTCTGTGCCATGTGTACAACTGCCATGTGACTGACCATGAAACTGACTTCTATTTCACTCTGCCTCACTTCCGAACTCTGTCTCGAAGTGGGAGGCAGCATCCTAATTCTATTCTACTGCAAAGCTCTTAGGGCCAGGCCATTCACATCCACCTCTCTCAGTCTTCCTCACACCCATTAGCTCAGATTGAACCCTCTTCTCTTGGCATGAAATTCCCAGCTGGGCTGGTAGAAAGTGACTCCATGCAGAGCTCAGACAGCACGGACTTGCTCTCACTTAGTTTTGCTCATTAACAACTTAGTGATTGTCTCGAGCCATGGGAAGGAAAGCTGAGACCTTAAGAACAGCTCTTACATGAGGTTGCTTTCCACAAGTGGTTGGCCCTTTGGGACACTCCCCAGATTTATTTATCTCTGGTTTATTTTAAGGCTTATTTTTAGGAGCAAAATTTCTAAAAATAAGCTAACCACATTCTAAAGAATTGGTTTACATTAGTTATTTGGGTGCTTAGCCCATGCCAGCAGCAGGAGCCTCCAGACGGGGTATTGCTGAAGGTGCAGTGAGTTGTCAGCTCAGGAGCCAACCAAGCCGAGCCCCACAGTGTTTATACAAAGCTCATGGACATGCCGCAGCACTGGTTGCTGGATGGTATTTGCTTAGCTCCATCAGAAGAAAGAGGCACTGCTTTCATTAGGGTCTCAGATCCACCACAGTGCATCTTACGGGTCATATTCTAAACTGACCAAAGCATGACCTTTGCAATGGTGAACTCCCAATATCGGTGGGTCTGACCAGCCCACCTCTTGATGTCAACATGCAAACATAGGCCCTGCAGCATGGTAGATGCCTCTAAACTGTGCAAAATGAAAGACACCTCATAAGGAGGGACTCACCTATCCTCGAAGCTTTCCGAGGCACCTGTAACTACATCATTCCTAAGTGTGCGTGGAAGCAAGTAATGAGCTTCTTTCTTCTTCTGAGCCCAAGATAACACCAAGGAAAAAATATTTTCTTCTACCTAAGCCTCCCTATTTTCTTGGCCACCCAGGCCTGAGAGAGGCTCCAGGGCATGAGCCTTCTGGGAGGTCCTCTGGCCCAACCCCCTCTGCCACCAAATTCACACATACTTAGGAGAAATTTTTTTTAAGTCTGGTTTTGGATGTTCTGATGAATTTCCCCACCAACCCCCTTATCAACCTTCCCCTGCACAGGCCATAATTCTTGTAAAGTTATGTAGCTTGGGATAAAAAAAACCCCAACACAATTTCTAGGCTTGCTGACATCTTTAAGATGACTGGCTCTGCAGAGAAATGAAACAAAGGGCTTTTATATTTGGGACTCAAAGCACATATGATGTTAAGGTCCAGTGTGCTTTAAAGTTTTCTTACCATGGCAATTCCATTGATTATTAATATCCAATTGTGAAAACTCTGCTAACATCCATATTTTGTAACTATGCTTTTTTGATTTTCCACCTTTAGGTGAATTACATTAGTGTTGCATACTTTACTTATATGACATTTGAGCAGAAGTACTGTAAACCCCTAAAAGAAAAAATTATGGCATTGCTTTCACTCTCTTTTTTGAAAATATTAAATTTTAAAACTTGGTCCCTGGCAACTGATACGAAACTGCCCTTGTATGGATCCAGACATGGGTCGATGGAGAAAGATGTCTTGTAATCTGGAGGGTAGAGATACTCACACGATGTGGGCCAAGTTGAGTGGCTTCTCGGGCTGGTCAGGAAACATGGGGTGCAAAGGTTCACGGCTGGAAGCACAGCTCAGAGACTTGCTTAACGCATTAGTTAGCTTCTTAGCGGGTGATTTCTGGAAAGAAGAAGAAAAGTCGAAGTGATAATAACTAACATTTACATAAAATTTTATCAGATGATTTGCTTTCACAGTAGATATTCATTCATTCATTTACTCATGAAATCCCCTTTGAGCATCTACTCTAAGTCAAGGAGTTTGCTCAGTGCTGGAATAAGCCACGAGGGTACTTGTCTCCTGCTTAGTGTCAGCAAATGCTGTGATAAATGGAAGAAGCCATTGTGCATGGGACATCTAACCAGGACTTAATGGGCCAGCAGGAGTCCTTCTGACAAAAACCAGGACTTAATGGGCCAGCCTAGGAAAGTGATTCCAGATGGACAAAGAAGAGGCTAGTTCTGGAGAGGAAAGCAGAAGGCACATCATTTAAGTCCTTACACGCCACATTAAGGACTGGGCTTCATCTCAAACACAGAGGGAGACAATTAAGAGTTTAAATTATAGAGGTGACAGGATCAGGCCTGATTCTAGAGGGATTGCTCCCACTTAAGGAAACGGTTTGTGAGAGGATGGGAGTGGAAGGAAGGAGACAAGCAGGAGGTTTTGCCGGAACCCAGGTGCAAGATGTTTCGGGTATGGCTGGACATTTCTAGTCAGAAGTAAAAGTGCAACTTCAATCTGAGTCTTTAGAATTTAAAATGCATGCTCCTTCCAGAGCATCATGCTACTTCTTTTTCATTTAGACTAGTGGAATGTTTATCTTAATATTTCACAGCCCAAATGATCAAAAATAGTCTACCACATATAATAAATCTTTACCCCAATTTTTCCTTTCCATGAGAACCCATTTATAATTTGTCATCTTCTTTTCCACATACAGTCTATAATTGGCAATATAACGGAGTGACTTTTGTCCTCATTATTCAAAAGCTAAGTAATAGCAGCATTGTTTAAGAAGTCTCTCTTTAGCCTTTGCTAGGAGATGTAATTCTTAGGATACTTAAAACAGCAGCAACAACCACAGCTCTTCAGCCCATAGCCACTGGGGCTTTGCCCTCTTGAGGAGTCTGATCCTACTTTGTATAGACATTGCCCTGCCATATAATTTTAGAGTCCACAACCCCTAAGAACGAGGCTCTTTAACTGACTGTGGCATTCACATAAAACGACAATTAAAAATGATTAGTCTTCAAACACCAACCCTCTAGGATTTTGGGTAGAACAAATTTGAAAGTTGGTAATACATTAACAATAAGAAAATAGAAATATTTTCTGCTATCTTCTATACTAAACTGTATTTCATGATCTGCGTTCTATATCTATTCTCAGCATGCACTGCACCATCAGTGAGGGGTGGCATTTGAACGGGCAGGAGGCCCTCAGTATATGATGGCTCAGTGAAGAGCTGTTACATAACTCAGAATCTGACAGGTGGCTAAACAATTAATATGTTTACACTGAATATCAGTTCCCAATAATAATTCCTAGAAAGAGTATTCTGATTTAAAATACATATTCTGAAGACCTCTTGTTCTTTTTTAAGAAAGAACAAGTTACTCTTTAAGTAAATACTATAGGTTGATTTAAGATACATTAAAATACAGAAAAAAAACTCATAAAAAGTTTGCATTTTCTTGTGATAAAATTATGCAAAGAGGTTTGGCAGGGCCGACAGTCCATCCCACAAAAACTAACCCGCACATAGCGTAATACTTTCACAAGCACAAGAACAAAATCACTGGAACTGATCTTTAAATTTAACTGAGACAGAGGTCAGCAACCTAAACCATTTGAGCAACAAGCTCACTAAGTCAAATTCCTCCCATAGACCCAGTGCCACACGCTCCTTAGAATGTATCCATCACATGGACAGACACACACGGTCACCTTTAGCAAGTTAGTCACTCGCTCTATTCATGACGAGATGATTTACTAATATAACCACAATTTCCTCCTCCTCCAAAAAAAGTAAAATGGAACAGCATCAATAAGCCCACGAGCTCACACGTCTTTCCTTTATGTTCCAGTCATGCACTTAAGACAACTCCAGAATCTAAGAAAAAAGAAGCTAACAATAATTTTTTAAGCAATTCCCACAAAAAAAGAAAACCAAAACAAAACCTGGAAAGAACCTTGACTTACTGTGAAAATGAGATTATGTTCCAGAAGGTGCTTGCTGTTCAGTTGTTATCTAAATCAGTACTGAATTATCTATATTCCAAGAAGTAACATAGTTTGAGTCTTCCTGTATTTTAAGGTTCAGGAAGCTACATTAGGTTCAGATATAACAAGTAAGAGACCCCAGAAAGGTGGGGGTGGGAGGATAGGGAGAAGGAAGGAAGGTAAGAGTAGAAGGTAAGCTTGCCCCTTAATTCTGTCACCATCCTTGATATTCCCTTGCATTCTGGGCGACTCTCACACATCCAACAGTGGACCTTGCCTTACCCATGATGTGTACTCTTTCATTTGGTGCTGGTTGCTATGGGAACCACCGGCATGTCCTCTCCAGAAGCAGTCCTGACAGAGCTGGTAATTGTGACACTGTTGGCATCGGTAGCGAAATCCCATCATACTCTCGCTGTGGCAGTAGGAACACTCAACTGGATGGAAGACTAAGGGGGAAATAAATGAAGAAAAAAACAAGAAAACAAAAGTATGAGCCAGAATAGGAAAAAGGAAAGGCATTTTTCCGCTGTGTGCCATGATTTCAGATGACAGTCAATTTTGGCTGAGAGAAGTATCATGTTTACTCCTGGAATCTCACTACCGTTTTCAAGCATGTGTGTGCAAATGGAAGAAAGGAAATGGGATGGAGGATAGGTATTCTTGCAACAACAAATCTCTGCAATGCCATTTGCTCTTTCTACTTCCATTTCTTACACTACAAGAATATAAATTACCCAAACTGACTCGCCTTTCCCCAAAACTGCTCTCTGTCTCCAGGAGACCAGCACAGCTCACTGGGAGACTCAGAAGCACAACGATGAACACAGCTGACTGTTCAGTGGGTAGAGAGCAAATATTAGAGAAATAAAAAATGAGGAGAAAAAAGAAAGGAAAATGAAAGGAGAGTAGAAAAAATGGATGAGAGTACTGAGTTACTTTTTTAAAAAATGGAGTGGCTAATGGGCTTATTTAATGAGTGACATTGCCTCCATTTAACAGAGTTTTTTATTTCCTGAGAGGCAGATGGATAGGACCCAAAGAGATGTACAAATTATCTGAATACAGTTCTAATTCAGATCGTTCAAGAGACACTTACCTTTCTTTGGCAGTAAATTTGAATTATAAAGCAGCCAAGGTAAAATGTTTGAGATTTAAAACTAAGAAATGATCAAATCCAAGTAATTGTCCACATGCAATGAGCTAAAGATATTAAAAGCAACAACAACAATTCTTGCCTTTAGTAAAGTTATTCTCTGGCTAACAAGCCAGGGAAAATAATTAGAATAAGAATAATCAAGGAAGAAAAGCAAATTGTAAAAACAAAGATGTAAGCAGTCCTGGATGCACTGTCTTCTGAACAAGCGTCATGCCCTCTCTGTTCTGGCTCTTGGGAAAGCTTGGGGTGATACCCGAATCTAGGGACAACTGCTCCGGAACAGGGCCTATGAAACTGGTCTGCTGCAGCAGGAAATACCGAGAGAGAAGGAAGGAAATTATAACTTTATGATTGGAAGATGACTAGTTCTGGAATGGTAAACCAGAATATGAACTCATCCTGCAGTATCCGGACCTTGATTGCTCTTTGCTTCTGCAGATGAATAAGAAACATAAAAACAATCTATGATTGGTAGTGATTACAGAGAAACTAGTAAGTCCATTCTTTAAATCTCCACGAGCAAAGTAGGATAACTAAGAGGGATAATAAGGGCAGATGCTAAATGTTCTGAATGGGAACTTAAAATTAAGCTAACTGTAGCCCCAATGTATATTACAGAAATGTATAGAAGTTAAGATTCTAGGGGCCGGCCCTGTGGCCGAGTGGTTAAGTTCGTGCGCTCTGCTTCTGCGGCCCAGGGTTTTGCTGGTTCGGATCCTGGGTGCAGACATGGCACTGCTCATTGGGCCATTCTGAGGTGGCATCCCACATGCCACAACTAGAAGGACCCACAGCTAAAATGTACAACTATGTACTGAGGGGATTTGGGGAGGAAAAGCAGAAAACAAAAGATTCTAGTAAGAGATATGGAATAAATTATTTTCTATATAAGTCTGGAGAAATCTCAGAGTTAAACAATAAATAAGAAGATCTAAAGATTAGTTGGAGGCACAACTAATAAGTACAACCATTGAAAGCTCATGATTTGGAGCATATGACTAAAGATTAGCATGGTGCTGTCATCCAATTTTTCCCCTTCTCCCCCCCCCCCCCCGCCCCATTTCTAGCATAGTGCCTAAGAGGAAATAGTCAGTGCCATGGATACCAATATTGGAAGTTCCTACCTAAAACAAATACTAGAAAATGTCGCATTCTTTATCGAGACTCTTCTTTTCGTAGCAAGTCTTTAAGCCACACCTGACTTGTCACTGAGAGGTAAACAGTGAAATTTAGTAAGTTCTTAGAACCAACAGTCCTAACTTTGCAGCGCACCTGTAATGCCTTACTGATCAAGGAGAGAGGTTAGTTCCATCAAAACTCAGGACTACTAATAGACTTCCCTAAAACAATGATGGCTTAGTAACTTTAGACTTGATGGCCTACTTCCAACAATTTAAACAATTGCCCTTGCTCAGTAGGAACTACTCACCATTTTCTACATTTGCCAGTCGATGCAGGAGGGGCAGCCAGACCAGACACTGTGGGGGAGGATCCGACATGAGCGTGTCCAAGAAACCATTTAAGGTGACTTTTTTCTGCATCAAAAAACCCCATGAAAATTTAGAACAGAGAATAAACTTAATTTACCTGCTATACAAATATAATTCGAGATTGAAGAAACAAGACATCCAACTACCTTTTAATATATCAAGAAATAGGACTTAAAACTAGCTCCAAATTGAAAACACTGATTGCTTTTCGCACTTAAGCACACACAGCACTGCATTCTCTCCACTGAGGCTGAGTCAATATTACCAGGAAGAAAAAGAATTCTGAGAGGATCACTTTCATATATGAGGAACGGTATGAAAATGATGAGGAAAGATGAAGAGTAGACATTCTCTATAAAATTTTACCCAACAGTGTGTCACAGCACACTCTAAAATTCTCATATCAGTTAGTCTTCTAAATTTGCAGAATAATTTCCTATTCAAACTTCCTCAGTTTCCACAAATACTAAATATTTCTTTGTGGTTAATGTGAATGGTTCTGCTGTATAAGATGAGGAGGGAATCCTGCTAGGAGGGAGAAATCCTTCACTGTTAGGAGAGAACAATCTACTTTTAAAAAACTCTCTTCTTTCCTTTCTTTATATATCTTTCCTCTCAATTCAGTCTGCTTCTGTCTCATCATCCTGGTCCTTTCTGGTGTAGAGAAAGAGTGTATTCTAAGTTTCTTGCAAAATGACAAAAATAAGAAGTTATATTAATACATAACATTGTAATAGTATGAATGAGAAAAATTACGTGTTTATATGCAAAAACCACTATTTTATTTGAAATTTTGAATTAGAATATCAAGGTGAATGGTATAGTTTTATATTTTTATTTTTTGGAAAAATTTTTCCGAGGTAACATTGGTTTGTAACATCATGCAGATTTCAGGTGTATATCATTATATTTCAGTTTCTGTGTAGACTACATCATGGTCACCACCCAAAGACTAATTACCATCCGTCACCTTATAGTTGTGGTGTCCTATCACCCCTTTTGCCCCCTTCCCTCCTCCCTTCCCCTCTGGTAACCATCAGTCTATTCTCTGTATCTATGTTTGTTTGTTGTTGTTGTTTCTATCTTCCACTTATGAGTGAAATCATATGGTATTTGACTTTCTCCATCTGACTTATTTCGCTCAGCATAATACCCTCAAGGTCCATCCATGTTGTTGCAAATGGCAAGATTTCATCTTTTTTTATGGCTGAGTAGTATTCCGTTATATATACACCATACCTTCTTTATCCACTCATCCATTGATGGGCACTTAGATTGTTTCCAAGTCTTGGCTTATAGTTTTATATTTTCAGATAAGAAATCAGTCCTGAAGAGCTATAGTGCCTTTTCAAGGCCTATACCTTACACAAGTCCTTGTAATTCACAAAACAACTGCTTTGGTACCATTTAATTTATCTTGTTTTAATCAACAGATATTTGCAATTTTAGCTTTTCCTCATAATACTAAATAGCTTAAGCTTTTTGTAGGATTGATATAAAAATTATTATTAAAAGATATGTTATATAAAGACTAAGTGATGAGACAGCATTTTTTAAAAAGTTACCACAATTTACATATCTAAAATGATGCTGCCTTCCAAAACAATCACTTGGGGTGGCTTGTACATTTTTTCAGTGAGGCAACTCAGACAATTCTAGAATCTCATCATTCCAACTGCTGTTATAGCCAGTTTATGAAGCACAAAAATACACTGGTCTCTTTACCTGTGTTGCCTCTTTTGGTGCTTCAAATGATCTCATCCATTTCGATGATTCACCATTACTGGCTAGAAATCACTCTTGGAAGTTTCCAAAAATGTTATTATGATTTCAACATATATAAATTTCTCATCATTGAGGACATATAAAAAATTATATAATGGGACAGTCTACAGGATATTTCAAAAGGGATTTTGAGCAACGGCAACATCACATACAATTCTTTTTGAATATATAGGTCCTATTAAATTGAAAAAAATAGTCTTATTATTCTAGCTAATTTTGAATGAGGAATATTCTGAGGCATTAGTAACTTTACTCAGGATTCTATAATACACTAAATATCTAAAATCTATGAATTCAGCAATAGATAAAATTTTTCTTGTTTCTCTGATACAGTGAATTAATACAACATGTGGTGACAATTCCTTGGTTCAGACCATCTGCACGTTTGTGGACATGAACAGATAATGCACAAAACAAAAGCAAAACAAGAACAACAAACCACACAGCAACATTTGCAGATTGGAATTGGAGCCAGAAGACCAGAGGTGAAGATCCAGCCCCCCGTATTCATGAGCTATGAACTTTATATTGTTAAAAAGGGTAATATTTTCCTTGTTATCTCACAGGGTGGTTGCAAGGCATAAATCAGACAAATTCCTTTGTAAATTATAAAGCACTATAAAAATATAAGAACCATACAATTAGCATGCCATGAAACAAGTTGGAAACCTGTGAAGTTGAAACAAATTAGGTTAATAGATTTGTGTTTTGAAATAACTAACACTAATTTTAAAAGTTATTTTCAGTAAAAAGAAAAGCCTCACTAACTCTTAAATCAGTAAAGTTCAGTAGAGTGAGCATTTGTCGTGTGCCTTTTATGGGGCAGGAATGCAGCACCCTGAGCTAACAGCTATTGCCAATCTTCCTCTTTTTGCTTGAGGAAGATTTGCCCTGAGCTAACATCTGTGCCAATCTTCCTCTATTTTGTGTGTGGGTCACCACCACAGCATGGCCACCAATGTGCAGGTGTGTGTTCAGGAACCAAACCCAGGCCGCCAAAGCAGAGCATGCGAACTTAACCACTAAGCCACGGGGCCGGCCCCATGGGATGCAACATTTTTAAGATACAAATTCGGTTAAGATAGGAGGCTCAAAGTCTTTTGTGAAAGGCTCACTGGGGAAAGTGACATTTGGGCAAGAAAAGGAATTGGTGGCAAGAAATGGAGAGGACAGTGGAGGCAGAGAGAGCATGTGCAAAAGCACAGATTCAGGAAACAACCTAAGTGCCCATCAACAGATGAATGGAGAAAGAAGATGTGGTGTATATATACAATGGAATATACTCAGCCATAAAAAAGATGAAATCCTGCCATTTGTGGCAACATGGATGGACCTTGAGGGCATTATGCTAAGCAAATAGGTCAGATGGAGAAAGACAAATACTGTATGATTTCAGTCATATGTGGAAGATAAAACAGCAACAACAAGCAGCAAACAGATACAGAGAACAGACTGGTGGTTATCAGAGGAGAAGGGGGCGGGGGAGGGTTAAAGGGGTAGAGGGACACATTTGTATGGTGATGGATGGCAACTAGACTCTTGGTGGTGCACACGATGTAGTCTATACAGAAGTCAAAATATAATGATGTACACCTGAAATTTATATAATGTTATAAACCAATTTTACCTCAATAAAAAAGAAAAAAGAAACAGCATGGCTTGAGAGGGACAGGAGATAGAGGACTCCATCTGGGGGTGGAGAGATGAGCTGGAGAAGGAGAGAAGGGCTCCCAGGGTCTGGAATGCAATCTCAAGACAGGGAGCTTTATCCTGTAGACGACGTAGGCCGCTAAGCGGGAGGGTGGCCTGGTCACGTGGGGCACTGTAGGGGATAGATTAGAAGGCAGGAAGCCTCCTTGCTTTCTCGCTGTGCATTTTCGTCCTGTTGTACTATATGCATTTTGAGGACTTCCTAAAATGCCTTCTTATAGTGAGGTTCTGAAACAGTGCGGAATGCAATGGACTATAGAAGAAATAAACAAATATAAAAACAAACAAACAAATCCTGAGGCAGGGAAAGCAGGTTGGAGGTTAATACAATAGGCCAAACAACAGATGAGGAGGACGAAAGAGATCTGACAAGCTTTTAGAAGGTGACATCAACAGAATTTGATTGATGTGAAGTTCTGGCTGAAACAGTTGTACAGAAGGAGGCTTAGGTGAATGAATGCGTTCTGACGTCACCAGCCTGAAAGGGAAATATAGAGGAGCACGCTTAGTCGGGGGCAGAGATGAGGTACCTACACCAGCCTGGGGGTGAGGAAGTGGGAAGAGTCAGAAAAGCTTCCTGGGTGAGACAATGTGGGAGCAGAGTTAGCACTCAGTGGATCAAACCACCCCTTCTCTGATTGATTCTATGGATACATTTATGATTCTATAAAACTCCACGACCCTCAGGGATGTCTTTTGACTCCTAGATCACCAAGTAAACAGACTGATGAAGTTTACTAGCTGGACAGTAAATGTAGCTTTTCAGTGGCTGCTAAAACTGATTTCTTATTTAAGCTAATTTTAGAGGACATACTTGGTTAGTTTGGATTTTTAAAAAATTGTAAACCATCCTTCAACTTATGGATTTGTAATCTACCACTGCGCTGTGCTGAAGAATGGGGCTGGACATGCAGACTTTCTGCATGGCTGGAGAGACATAAACATGGAGAGACCTCCAAAATAAGCAGCTTCCCTGTGCTAAATTTTATTAGCCCCAATTAAAACATATCACTCTGAACCCTGAATGCATCACGTCATGGAAGATTCAGGTAGCCGTGTCTGTCATACCTTGGGTCTTCCAGACTGCATGTGGCACGTGCTATGATTCCTTTCCTGTCTCCTTTGCCAAACACTTGGAAAGATTTGTGCTCATCAGACTTGTGTTTCATGTGAGGCTAAGTGATAATTCAGCCCTTTTGATAGTGCAGTGATAATGATAATAATAATAATGGTACTAAGGGTATAGGGATGTTGTAAGGGTTAAATTAGATAATTCAAGTAAAGAATTTAGCATGGCGCCTGGTTCATGGTCATTACTATTATCCAGGAGTGTTGAGTTTAGTTACTGGCTCAGGGGTCATTGTCAGAGGCTGGAAGAGACCCTACAGGTTATCATGAAGAAGAATTTGTCTAAGTGGTGACTTGCAGTGACGTACAGAAGGACAGCAACCATTGTTTGAGAGAAACCTCCTTAAACGCGTTTTTTCCTACCTGTTGAGAGAAACAAGATCTAGCTGACTGTTCTGTGTAACCAAATGAAGGACCTTCAAAAACAGCCGTGGGTAGTTTGAGAACTTCCCGCAGGAATTGATCGTATCGTCCATAAACCATCACCCCGCTGGAGTCAGAAATCATTGAGAAAATATCTGATGGAAGGAAAAGGAAAGATATGCATTCATCAAGTAAACATTCTTCACCGTTTTAGTTCAACAGATCTGTTGCAAATAACAAAAAATGTAGCAGAATAAATAATTTTTTTATGAAAGAATAATATAAAAGCTAATTTTTATGCTGAAATATTCCTGGTATGCTGTTTTCTCTGGTGTCTTTTTGTATGTGATTCTGGCACATAGCATTAACTAGTAATTTGGATAAATTTGGCATAGTTTGATAAGAAAGAGAACATCACATTTTTATTTTGAAGTCAATTACGAACTCATATAATTCAATGGGGGTAATTTTTATATATGTGAGAAACAGGCTGATCTCATTTGAAACGCACATTGAGAATTTTACTACAATGTTGGGGTGTGTGTATCTCTCCAGCTAGCTATTTACCCATCTATATTATCACTAAAACTTTTGGGTTTGGGTTTAAGATATTGAAAAATGAAAGAGAATGGGGATAAGGTTGCAATGAAAGCTCTTGATTAACTTCCCACAGAAGCAGGAAACTTTCTATAAATCATAGTGCTCTGGGTGGAAGGCACTTGGTTTACGGGAAAGGGTCTTTCGACTCATGTAGTCAAGAGGAAGCCTGGCCTTGGGGGTGATCAGTGAGGTAAAGTCAGGGTTCCAGATTATTCTCAGCAGAGACTGTGGCTGCATTGAACGTCTGTTCTTCAGTTTCTCCCACTATGTGCACTTAATGAATATTAATGGCATAATTTCCCAAGGTACTTCATAATTCCCCTGTGGAAATCACTATTAGAATGAAAGGGTTTGCTATTAAATAGTTTGTCACCGTGCTAGATCGTAAGTAGCCCTGCACAGCTGCTGGGATAAACTGTTGTGAATTCAACGTGCTACCTCTGTCCATTCTGGGCTTAGCTTTTCAAGGTTAGAGGGTAATCTGGAAACATCGTTTTAACACCACAGTCAGACATTAAGCATGGTCCAGGCTTTTATTGGATTATGTTTTGAGCATGTGAATTGACTTTCATTTTCTTTAAATACTCCAGTTATAAAGGCTTTCTACTGTGTTTCAAATAGTTTATCAATTACGAGGCTACTGAAATTCTACCTGAGCAAGAAAAATTAATGTTGTTCTCATTCACTTTCACAATGTTGTTTACTTAGTGATTTTATCTCTGTTTTATTATAACTAGTCAAAAAAAAGTTACCAACAGCAAAAAAAAAAAGACTCTTATGTTATTTCAAATATGAAACTCAAGAATTTTGATTAAAAGAATGAAAAAGAAACCTAGGAAAAGTAAATAGACTTCCTTCTTAGAGCTGCCATCTTGTTTGCTTTTAGACAGGTTGATTAATCACGTGGGTCATTCTGATGATCTTCTAGGCTTGGATTTTCTAGGCCAGGGCACACTTTGAAAAGTAGCTTAGCCTTCTCAAATTTCCCCCCGAAATAATTTAGACCACATCTCTAAAGCAAAAGCAGAAGGAGTACCAGCAGCAACCTTGCACAAACTTGAAGCTAATTTTTCTTTTTTTTTTACTGAGGACGATAGGCCCTGAGCTAACATCTGTTGCCAATTTTCCTCATTTTGCTTGAGGAAGATTCACCCTGAACTAACACCTGTGTCAGTCTCCCTCTAATTTGTATGTGGGTCACAGCCACAGCATGGCCACTGTCGAGTGGTGTAGGTCTGAGGAGCACACTGAACTTCACCATGCTGAACTTAACCACCAGGCCACAGGGTCAGCCCCTTGAAGCTAACATTAAACTCATTTGTGCTGATGAAATTCTGCTAAGTAATAGCCAAACTAGGGCTAAGTTATTGGAACTAAAGTAAAGTGGCTGTTAAGGGTTTTTAAAAAGAAATGAGGGGACTTTGAGGAAGCAATCAAAATACGTGTTTGTACCTTAGTTCTAGGCTCTCTGTTATATACACATATGTATACGCTTACAATATATACTATATGTATATTTATATGAAATAGAGGGCTATTTCAAGAATTAAATTAGTTAAGAGATGAAAAGCACACAGATGTATGCTTGGCACCCAGTAGATGGTACACGAATGTTAGCTATTTTTATTGTTAATTTCATTTCACAGAATTTCCGTCATTTACTTCATATGTTTAGGCTTTGTCTCCTCAAAGGGATTGTTCTGTAAGGTTCCAAATCATATTCTAAACCGCATTTGTATTTCCTATAGCACCATACAATGATAGATTCTTTAGAAGAATTTACATTCATTGATTCATTAAACTAAAATGAACTTGGCACATACTAAACGTGTGAAATTGTACTGAGCAAAGAATATACAGAAAAATCAGGACACAGTTCTTGCCCTCTGGGAGGAGGATAGAGACATGCTTACATCATGCATCACGTGACATCATACATCATAACATGTGGTGTGAATATGGGAACAGTAGCGAGTGCAGGATGCAGCAAGAGCTCAGAGAGAGGGTTCCTAGAGGGAGGAGGGAGTCAAGGAAGATTTCCTTACAGAGATGACTTCCAAGCCATGTGGACATTTAGGACACAAAGGACAATTAGGGGATAGTCAGGTTTAGGAAATCAGATCAGGACATGCACAGGCACGCTCAAGAATGGTGTACTCAAGGGGCCAGCCCAGTGGCGCAGGAGTTAAGGTCACACATTCCCCTTCGGTGGCCTGGGGTTTGCCAGTTCGGATCCCGGGTGCAGACATGGCACCGCTTGGCATGCCATGCTGTGGCAGGTGTCCCACATATAAAGTGGAGGAAGATGGGCATGGATGTTAGCTCAGGGCCAGTCTTCCTTAGCAAAAAGAGGAGGATTGGCAGCAGATGTGAGCTCAGGGCTAATCTTCCTCAAAAAAAAAAACAAAGAACCTTAAAAAAAAAAAAAAGAATGGTGTACTCAAGGATCTTCATGTTCACTGTGCAGGGGCCTTGAGTGCACATAAGGGCACGGTGGGAGGTGAGGTGGAGATATGAAGAACGTCAATAGCTCTACTAAGGAGTTTAGATTGTGTCCAGAAGATATTGGGGAGATATCGAAGAATTCAAGGCAGGCCAGTGAGTTAGAAATATTACCCAGGGAGTAGGCATGGAGGCAGAGCAATTAGTTCAGTGGTAGAAACTCAAGCAACACGTGGTGTTTGCCATAATGCTAGTCTTTTAAACAAAACAAAACAAGCCCTGCCCAGAAGCTTTAGAACAGAACCCAACATTCCAGGCTTATGGCACTGGATTCAGAATTCCTTAAGATCCTTAGGACTCGCCAGAAGCCCCGAGGCAGAAGTATAAACAAGTGTCCCGACCCATTAAAACAACAGGCTATATCTGGACCAAGAACAATTTGACAGAAACAGTATATTAGGTCCATTTCCGTTTCCGTTTCCGTTGTCTGGTCCTATGACTGCAGGGGGCGCCCTCATGTTCTAGGCTGCCTGGAGGTACAGGATGAACATCCTGCATATTGGCTCCTGGAGGCTCTGAGTACTGGAAATTGTGGCACAACAGGGCGTTGTTGTCCCTTTTAATGTATTTTAAAGCAGTTTTAAAAACTCAGCTTTAAATTTTCTGCTTTCTTTTTTTTCTTTTTCTTTTTTTTTTTTGCTGAGGAAGATTGTCCCTGAGCTAACATCTGTTGCTAATCTTCTTTTTGCTTGTGGAAGACTTGCCCTGAGCTAACATCTGTGCCAATCTTCCTCTGTTTTGTATGTGGGATGCTGCTATGGCATGGCCGTCAACGAGTGGTGCAGGTCCATGGCTGGGAACTGAATCCGGGCCGCCAAAGCAAAGCGCACTGAGCTTAACCACTAGGACACAGGGCTGGCCCCTATTTTCTACTTTTTTGCTTTTTAAAATTTCTAATTTATTTTCAGCCAATTCCTCTTGCCCTGCACTTTCCAACATTAAGCAGCTAGTTGGAACAAATGAAGTATCATTTCATCCCTATGCACAAAAACAGAAAGACTGCCAACCAAGCACAGCTGGCATAAGGGCTTAAAGTGAATGGGAATTTAAAGAAGGCAAAACAAACCCCTCAAATCCTGAGAAATTCCATATCCTTTCATTTTACTTTTTCTTATTACAAAGCAATGCAGAAAATCATTACTTTGCCTGTTTTATCATTAAATGCAAGCCAGCAAAAGAAGACTAGAAAAAACACCCACCCTCCCGCTCACTGAGAGTCAGCCACTGCTGTCTGTGGGCAGATTTGCTCATTCAGTCAATAGTTATCACTTTAACTAGAATTACTGGTGACTAAAAATATTCATTTCTCACTAATTAACATTTTGGAGAGGTTCTTCCAACCAAACTGCTTTTAACTAAATTGCTTTTGGTTGAATTGCTTTCAACCACGTTACCTGGAAACCACCACAACCATCTTCCTGGGATTAATCTACCAAGAGTGAGTCCTCAGTCAGAGACCTGGGGACACACAAGGCTGTGATTGCCATCCACTGTGCTGGGGGAGGGCAATGTGATATATTGTGCTCACACTGTCTGTTTTTCCACAGCATTTGTGGCACTGGGATGCCTATTCCTGCAGAACGGAGAGCTTAGTTCACCTCCAATGGGACTCATGCGTTTGGCGCTTCTTTCACTGGACGCAAGAAGATTTACCCTGACCACTAGCTAGCATGCGTGCTTTGCTCACTGATTGTGTGTCTTTCACTGGGTAATGGGATGGCGTGAGGAGAAAGCCCTGTAGCACTTACACTGTTTGCTTTGAATTCCTGGACTTGCAAGAGAACTGCAAAGATTTTGATAACTGCTAAAGATCCGCTCAAACCCTTAGTTATATCTTGAGCTTTGTAACTGTGCAGACATTGCTCGTTGTTTGCCTAATGACCATTCCCTTCATCTTTATTGGCTCCAAATTTCTTCCTGAGCTAAGGGAAAGCAGTGGCTCTTCCCAGCCCTGGAGGTGAGAGTGGGCTACTCCATGACCATCATGGTCATTCCTTTCCTGTTAGCAGTCATTGGTGTCACAATTGGTCTGTGATGCCAACCTGGGCAATGAGACTAAGGGCTGGGGGCCTCCGGAGTGGATGTGACTCCTGAAACTGCCATAGCCCTCTTTTCCTCCAGGAGAAGGATAAAATCCGACACTGAGGAAAGCTGAGTGGAAAGATGGACAACCCCTGGGTCCTTTACAGCACAGGATTAACCTGGTTCACACAAGGCTCCGTGGAGTCCTGAAGTGCAGAAAACGGTTTTTCTCAGTTTTCCTCAAACTTATTTTACTATGGCACCCCTTTACCCAAGTTCTTATTAAGAGAACATTGAATAAGCATTTGGAAATGTTTTCTAGGACTATTTTTTTAAACATTTATCTAATGTCCTCAGTGTAAGTGGCCAATGGTGACCTGGGGTCAGCAGGCAAGGCCCTCCCTCAGGAGTTTCTTCCTCTGCCGTGGTCCATTTTACTAGACTTTCTCTTTCCAGCCTAACCCAGAAGGAAATGCCTCCTGGATTACTCTGAAGCTATTTTTTTAAAAAGGGACAGGGGTTCCTCCACCTTCTAATTCAGCTATTATTGTCAATCAAGCCTTGAAGTAGATAGTTGTAATTTTTCTACATCTTTCAGGTTAACTAAAGAAAAACTAAACTGATCCTCATAAGGTCTGCATGGGTTTCTCTGAATCTTGACTGCATTTGGTTATTCCATGAATGGAAGTTCCTGGAAGTGAGGGAGGATGTGTGGTTAAGTGGGGCTTCTGTGTATCTCCCACTTTTCTGCTGGTCCAATGATGTCACTACCTTGGAGCATGTCTGGGGTAATTACAAAGGAACAAAGTTTTTTTCTGCATCTTGCTTCACTCTTCCCCTTTTGGTGCAGCAAGAAGCAAGAGATCACGCCCAGAAGCTGACAGGCAGCAGGGGAGAAAAGAGCTTGGAGGCTGTGAGTCACAGATGGTGTAGCTAGGAGGGACCCTAGCGGTATCTAACAAAATCTCCAAAGTTAGGATGGAGAAGGGAGCTGAGGACTAAGAAGTGAAGTGACTTCCACAGGATAACTCAGCAAATTAGTCACATATCTGGGCTTACATGTGGGACTCCCAATCCCATGACAGTGCTCTTTCTAACACAGTATTATAACCAAAACTCCTGTAGTTAGGGTAAGGGAGAAGGTTAAATGGAAGCTTTTCTTTTAAACAGTAGCATATACATCATTTTAAAATAGTTAGAAATAAAAATTCTTGCCCATACCCCCACCCTAGGCCTTCTGAATCAGAAATCCTGGGAATGGGACGCAGAAATCTGTGTTTTAAAAAGCCATTCACGTGATTCTATACATCCTAAAATTTGAGACCCATGGGTGTAGGGGGAAAAAGTCAGAGTTCAGATCCTGGTACCATCTTAGCTATGTGATTTACTTTACTCTGACTTTCTGAGTCTCAGCTTCTTTATCTAAAACAAACAACAAACAAAAACATCTTAGCTGTTTCGTTGGTTAAAAAACTCTGCCCCATTTGGTGACAAGATGTACATAAAAGGCCCATAATTTCTCAATGCACCTTAGCTATCATATGTTTATTGGCATCCAGTTAATTCTCAGTCAATAGTCTCTATGCAGTTCCCATGCCTATACCCTGGCGATGTCTACCTCGGAAGCTTTGGGGTTCCCAGGGAGTTGCACAGCACTGGCTGAGAAGAATGAGGAAAGGTTCTAGGAGATTTGGCTTTAGATTACCTAAAAAAGGAAGGCTGCCCAACATGGCCTTCACGTCCCTGTGACCATGGACTTACGCCTGTGAGGCAGTGCAGCCCAACGAACCTGAAAGAATGTATATCTTGCCTTAATACCACAAGCAGTCTAGTTGGTGATACTCAACAGGTTATAAATAATAATAATGCATAAATAGAAGGAAATATGCATTTCATTAACATTATCTAATATGAAAATATTTCTATGACAAAATCCAAAGATCAATGAAGATCATATTTCAAACTCTCATCAAATGAGGAAAGTCACAACTGGGCAGGGGACATGGCAGGCATGGAGGAGAGGAAAATGTGGTACACAGGAGGGGTAAGCAAAGAGAGAGACACCAAGAATAACTTACATCTTAATTTGTCCATGATCTTCCCTCCACACAACGTGGCTAAAGCCATTTTGACAGCAAATACTGAAATTTTACCATGGCCTTCCCTGTTTAATAAGAATAGAAAAACAAAAAGATGTCATTTGGAGAACTTCCAATAGCGAGGTTTGACATTTCCTGTTCTGTCAAAATCATAGGACACTGTAGCTGCATGCATTATGTGAACACATCCATTTCAGAAAAGGTTGTGAAAACAATTTGACACACATTTCTGGAAATCTCTCTAGTCAATGTTTCCTTTTTTCAAGAGATAGCATAATCTTCAAGTTATTTCTTGTGTATGCCATTTGCTGAAAGCATGGAGTGGAAGCCAGAGGGATATTTAACTATGGATTAAAATGACAGAACATGCTTTTCACTGTGTGTTTCACAAAATAATTTTATGCATGATGATTCCACAGTCTCTATAATTTATTTAAACAAGTCTTCAGAAAAGTCTACCTTTTTTTTTTTGTCAGAGAATTCCTGAATTTGGTTAGGGTAACTATGGGTAACTCTTTCTTTCAACCATCATTTCCTACCCACAAGCCAACTGTGTTTATATGATACATTTACTTTTCAAAGGGGGTTGCTATTTCAGGGGCCAGAGTAGGAGTTTTGTTTGAATAGTTCTCCTTCTACCTAAATGACACCAGAGCTGCCAAGTTTTCATTGATTCAGGAAGTATAACTAACTTGTCCTTCGCAAAATGTGATATAAAGGGCATACTGTAAGAAATATAATATTTCAGCTAAATGATTTTCCAATTGGAATAAACTGTTTCTTCTTATATCCTTGGGATCAGAAAGTGTACCACATTAGTAATTCATTTCTTTGAGAGTTGCTACTCTTAAGAATGATCAAAGAGGTATTTAAAATAATAATGTGGCTGAAAGGTAAGTAAAGTCTGTATTGACAAGGGTTTAGTATATAGAATAAGTCATTTATATGAGCAAGATTCATACATCTGACATATTAGAAGAATAAGACACAATCAATGTTTCTTTGTTCCTTACTAGACTCCAGAGAGAGATCATTTATTACTCCTCTTTGTTGCTGTCATTCTCAGCACAGTACCTGAAAAACAGCTAGCCAGAATGCAAAACTGACTGAACCCTATGCTAGTGGCTCTCCCATTTATATTTCTAAGCCTGAGCGCCAGACATACGTCACTATTTATTGGAAATCTTCACTTGCATGCCCCATGTCAAACCAAGTATGTTCAAAGTAGAACTCACTATCTTTCCAAAGCCCTCCCGTAAGACTCAGACCCCCCACAACTCGTCTGCTCTTCCTCCTACAGTCCCTCTTCTGGTTGTCAGAATCACCATGCACCTAGTTACCCAAAAATGAAGCCTGGCACGGAGGTCACCCTTGACTTTTTGCTCTTCCTCAATTAACTACCACCCTGAACAAATGCTGAAGGACTCAAATATATCTCTTAACTGTATATTAAACCCGTTCCCTTCTGACTGCCATTGCTTCCATCAGCTCTTGCTCTGACACCGTAATAACTTCTTAAATGATCTCTTGGTTTGCACACTTCTATCACAAATTTACCCTATTATTTCATGATTTAGAACCCTCTTGCCTCCGTTTGCCTACAGGATATAGTTCAACTTTGCCTGTCCTCTCCTGTCTCATCTGCTACCATTTCTGTTGCACTCCACACCAAAGTCCCACTGTTTAATGCCCCTGCCCTTCCCACCACAGTCTGCCCAGGACTGTCCCATCCATTCATCAAGACTCAGCTCAACGTCATCATTCGCTCTGCTCTGAGACCAGCGTTCCCCCTGGATGTGGAGGCAATCACTTTTCCCTTCACTTTTACTATTATTTGGCATCTAGCACACTGAGTGACCTTGATTTATTTATTTATGCGTCTGCATATGACTCGATTCCACACGGTGGGATCCTTGAGGGAAGAGACCATGTCTTCTGAATTTGTTGAAATCCCAGTGCCTTGTACTTTGTCTCACACAGACTTAGTGAACAACACATTTCTTATATTAATGAAGGACTATTAATCATTATAATAGGTGCCCCTAGAATTTTGAATTACCACTCATTAAGTTGTTTACTAATTTCAGAGCAGGGAGTTATAATAAAAATGCAATGATTTTTGTAAAAGCCACCTCATTTAAATTTATTCCATGTCCCCTGCATTCCCAATTGCATGGATAAATGGAAGTATCAAAAATTTTATTTTAGGAAATAACTATGTTCTTTTCCTAAGCTGAAACATGGTTCAAATAATGAGAAAAGGAAACTCCACGAAGTATGGAAGAATAGGAATAACATAGTGATAAGGCAGTTTTCAAAATGCAAAGAAATTAAGGAGCATTATATGTGAGACTTCAAGGGCAAGAGAAGTTTCTTTCAATGAATCAGAGAGAACAGTTTAACTCAAGAAAGAGGATAGACCACAGATGACGCTGGAACAGAGTTCTCCAAAGGACGCAATGATGCTCACAGGCGAATTCTTAAACCTTAGCTCTTAATGAAGAAGATCACAGGGAGATGGTCAGTCCTGTACTGTTCCTGGAAATGCAAGATTAATGCTATTAACTCCAACAGCGGTTGTATCAGAGCTATTCTGCCAAATTGACACAATAAATCTAGATAAATCACCAACTGGAGGGCAGCTCAATGAGAGTTTTGCAGGAACTCAAGGGTGAAATTAGGCCACTGGAATCCATTGTCATGCAAGCTACTGTGCCAGATTGCAAATGTGACCCCTGTCATGAAGAAGGATTCGAGGGGGTATGCAGGAATGTAGCTCATGGTGTAAGTACACCAACATTGGGTGAGTTTAGCTCTTGCTCAGTCCCAGTACTGGAGAAACCTTGAAGGAGGTTAAGGTGTAAGTAGAGATGACTGACTCCACAATGGAGAGTGGGGATCCAAGCACTTAAATGCAAATAGATCTTTTCAAAGAACATTTTCAGTAGATATAACAGGCTGAAGAGAAGTGGGAGAAGAGAAACATTTTCTAAGGCCATACCAGATTCCATACCAAAAGGCCATTATTTAAACAAAGTCACTTTGGGATCGGGGCTCTATTGTTTTGTGAAAAAAGAACTGGCATTATCAAAGGAAGCAAGGAGTGGGGAGAAGTTGGTACACCCATGGAGAGGTGTAAGGGTTCATGAGGAGTCGTCCCTAGTCAGGGCAGTTTGATTCACGAACAGTCCGTGAAATGCCTTAAGTGTCTAGAAAGTGGAAAGTCAAGCTCATTAGAATGGATGACAGGAAGCTCCCAGGAGCCTTGTGCAAATGAGCAGGAAAGCGGCATATTGTTCCAAAGTGAGTCTCTACAGGCAATGCCTCTAGGAGTAAAGCAGTAAAACCACACAAACGGAATGCTGGCTGTCGGCCACAGCTCAGGAAGTGGATCTGCCAGAGTGTGCTGAGGATGACAAACGTAGATTGACTTTAATGCTGCAGGCCAGACAGCATTGGAATGGGCAACACCAGGAAAAGCACTAGAAAAAGACTAAGCTCTTGTCTGGCTTTTTTTGTTTTTTTTTTGAGGAAGATTAGCCCTGAGCTAACATCTGCTGCCTATCCTCCTCTTTGTTGGCTGAGGAAGACTGGCCCTGAGCTAACATCAGTGCCAATCTTCCTCTACTTTGTTTGTGGGATGCTGCCACAGCATAGCTTGATGAGTGGTGTGTAGGTCTGTGCCCAGGATCCAAACCCACAAACCCAAGGTCGCTGAAGCAGAGCATGTGAACTTAATCGCTATGTCACCAGGCTGGGCCCTGCATAATACTCGTTTTACTCTTTTTTTCCCCACTATTTGTTTTTTGGCATAATGGAATATATTCCATTTTTAAGCCAATTATCCTGAAGCTTTTGCCTATGCAAATTTTACTTTCTTGTTCTGGTTTGATGTCAAAAAATACCCAATTAAATTGTTATATTGGTATTTCATTAATACCTAAAGGGTATTTAAGAGAACCAGCAAATTTCAAAGGTACAAACTGAAATTGCTTCATAAATCAATGTTTCTTTAAATCTTTTATTTCCCTTTATACTTTGGTTTCTCACTCTGAAAATTTTCCTAAGGGGTGACCGATTGAAAATGGAAACAGGGAAGCACTCATCCTTTGGCTAACATATACATGGAGATTTGTAGAGTGTCTGTCTTAAAAACACTGATTACTTCAAAGTTTGACTCCATCATAAAAAGTGAGGAACTGTATTATGTTGGGCTGAGTTTTCTATGAAGAGACAAGCTGATTGCTTCTAACTAAGAAGATAGTACTTTCAGGGAAAAGTTGTGTGGGAGAAGAAACCTGCTTTTGACAAGAAAGAAAAGCAACAAATAGACATTGATAGGTCTGGGGTGCTGGGCTGAACTCGGAACAGAATGTACATTTTCCCCAAATTGCTAACAGAGTTTCCTGTTTGAAGCTGCAAAATCCCATGATAAATTTCATGTCCTCAAAAGTGAGATTTGAATTCTGACTGATTCTTTTTTGAACAGACTGAACGAATTATTCTCTATTTGAGAGTACTAAAACCAGAAGCTCTTCTTTTACCAACATATTTTACAAAAACATTTGGTAAGCATTTTTACAAGCAAAGGCACAGTGCTCAGACTGCTCTTTCTCACACGTTTTAGTGGCTTAATTAACTGAGAGAATTACTTCCTCTTCTGGCTTCCACAACATGCCTCTATCATAACCCGTTCCTTTAGCAGGGAATTATTTTGTTCACGTGGATCACTCAATAGGTATTTATTGGCAATGCCTCAGAGGTTGGGGATATTTGCTCATAGTCCATTGGGAAGAAAGAGTCAAAAACAGTTAATTTTAATGCAATGCCTTTTTACAAAGGGCAGGGACCTCATCTTATTCATCTTTCATCCTCAGCCTAGCATAGCAATTAGCATCTGGTAAGCTCTTACTATATATTAGTTAAATTAATGAATGCACAAGTGAAAAGAAACTTTCTGATTAATCACTTAAGTTTTACATTGAGAAATGCTAAATTTTTGAGTAAAATTACAAAGATTGACTTTATGGCCCTTAATATTAGATTGTACAGTCATGTGATACCTTGAATTTAGAATTGATCATGTACATAATGATTCTTGCTTTTGGGACAGTGGAGTTAACATGTGAACAGAGAGAAACCCCTTATTTGGCGCTGGCATCTCTTTGGGCTGTCCAAAATGTTAGCAAAACATCTGCGATAAGAATCCCTCATTGGGGCCGGCCTGGTGGTGCAGTGGTTAAGTGCGCATGTTCTGCTTCAGCGCCCCAGGGTTCGCCGGTTGGGATCCCGGGTGCGGACATGGCACCGTTTGGCATGCCATGCTGTGGTAGCCATCCCACATATAAAGTAGAGGAAGATGGGCACGGATGTGAGCTCAGGGCCAGTCTTCCTCAGCAAAAAGAGGAGGATCAGCAGCAGATGTTAGCTCTGGGCTAATCTTCCTCAAAAAAAAAAAAAAAAAAAAGAATTCCTCATAGAACAGGGCCAAGTGAGTTTGCCAGGAATTTCCCCAGAACGGAAGGGGCCAAAACTGTTGACATGTCTCCCTTACCCCAACAAATCCCATCTACCACCCATGCAAAGGATAGGTCTGACAGATAGATGAGTGACATTAAGGATGTTCAATTCACTACAATTGTGAAAACACTTCGGAAAGAGGTTCCATCTTAGCAACATGTAGGAATCTTGGAACAAACTATCTTCTACCAGAACAAAATTTTAGTGACTAGAGGATAATGTTCTATGGACATCTTGAATTTAAGATGTGCCAAGAAAAAAATCACCACGCCAAGTAAACACTATGTTAACTATCTAGTTTTAGCCACATAGACAATGAGAAGCAAAAAGAAGAACATTTGGTTTTGTATGACTTTTCTCTTTTCCTTTCGCTCTCACACATCCACACAGTCTCAAGGGGGAACAAAACATTTTGTTGGTGCACAGAGAAATGGCTGTGTACTTTGTATTACATTTTGCATTAAACATCAGAATCAGTTTAAAACTCAAAAGGCAGAGGATTTTGGCAGAGTTTCAGGATTACTTCATATCCCCGCATCTGAAATAGTGCTGTGGTCCCTTTCATAGTGTCGGGGGACTCAGCAGTGGGAATGGATGTTCAAATGGCAAGCAAGGTGTGACGTGTCAAACAAAGAGGAAAATACCAGGATTTTGTACGCTCTATGAAAGAGCATTATATGATGGATTTGGAGTTCTGGATGGCTGTCATAAAACTGACTCTAAATTTATAATGTAAAACTTGTTAAGACCAAATATTTCTTTCACATACACTCTGTCAATGATGTCTAAATGCCACAAACTGGAAAGGTTAGAAATGTGAATATAATAATAATTTCCTGTAATAAGCAGGGTAAATCTGGGGGAGAAAATGTACATTAATTCTCATTTAAAAAAATGAAACAGAAAGTATGAATAGAACTGAACTTAAACTGACTCCTGACACAAAATGATTTTTTTTCCACTCACCTTATCTAGTATGAAGCTATATGACCTGTGAATTACTTAGCCTCTCTACGTCTCAGCTTCATCACTTTCTCAACCTGGAAAGTTATAATGATGCAGTGCCAAATCAGTAAGATTGTTGGCCTACAGTAAATGCTCAGTACACCTTAGCCAGAATTACCATTATTATAATATTATCATTAGAGAATTGGCATTAAGAATATAGCTTGACCACTGAAAATAGGAAAATTGCTATTTCTTGTAATGTTTATTATTGTCCGACTATGAGGTTTGACTGGCTGAGTGTATGTGAAAACAATATTTGCTAAAAACAAGGCCACCGTCACATAATCTACTTTATGAGGAGCTGTCCAAAGAAGGAAGATTCTACTGAATTGAAATGAGATTAAATCAACAGACTAAAGCTGTTGTTAGTGCTTTCCAGGGAAGTAGGAAGAGAGTAAGAGAAGTATATGAAGTCTTTTGTGAAAATAGGATTACCACGCTAGTGACCATGAGCATCTGGTTTTCTTCTCTGTGGAGCAAAAGTAAAACTAGAGGGTATGAATCTAGGCGGCAGGGCAAACTTGGACTCGCTAGTCTTGATAATATATTGCAGAATAAAGAGGACTTAATCTCAGAAAAAGAATGAAATTAGTGGGACAAGAGCAAAGAAAAGTCAACCTTTGATTTTCATTCATTCATTCACTCACTGATTCATTATGTAATGAGTGTTGTCTCAGGTGCTGTGCACACAAAGAATAAGACGTGGTCCCACTCTAAAGCAGCTTGTAGGAGGCAGTCAGACAAGCAGTAGGACAGGCTCAGACTCTCTAAGAGAGTAGCAGACTCATGTGCAAGGAGCAGTAGGACCTGGAGAAGGGCGACCCACCCAGCCAGGAGAAGGGAAGGGCTTCCAGTGCACCAGACTTTGTGACCTTACCTCTCCAAAAGGCCACACATCATAGACTTTTAAGAATTACTTTCAACATAACAATTATACCTCAACAAAGATATTTAAAAAGAATTATTTTCATCTTGTAACTTTCTGCCATGTTGTCTTTTTTTTCTACTTGCAATTTCCTAAAAAATAATAACAGTAAAAGTCCTTAGAACACTTCAAAGATATATTTTCCCCCCTGCTCAGATATGGACAAGAGGTGAGAGGAAGAGTTGCTGCCAATTTGTAGTGGATTCTGAAGGAGAGAGCCTCAGGTGGAAGGCGGCAGGCCAGTTCCTGGGATGCACAGAAGGAAAGAGACAAGAGGAAGAGATGGGCTCAAGACTCTGGCTGTTTCCTAATACTCTTCTTCCCCGTCAGCCCCTGCTTCTTCTGACATCTCCTTGCCCATCCTTCTCTGGTACACCCATCCATTTCCCTAGAGACCCTAGAGAAGGTCACTTCTGGGTATGGAAAGGGTCTGCTTATAAGTTGGTTGGTAATGGCTCACTGGGTCACCCCGCCCAGGGATATAGCCATTTTTAGAAGGAAAGTCATGAAGAACAAAAATCTAGACTCAAGGGAATGCCTATCCAGGGACAGAACAAGCCTGGGCATAGGCCACTGGGGGCAAATGCTAGCTGCTAACATCTACAAATCATGCTACGTATGTACCTATGTATTGCATCTTCTAAGAGGCTGACTTGGCCAAAGAACAGAGAAACCTTGAAACCAGCAGTTTATGGTCTGCAGTAAGCATGCCTTTATGAGAACCGAGATCCAGGTGGTCTGGGGGAGGGGAGGAACAGGAGAGCGCTATTCTTGGGGAACTATGGTTGTGGGAAGGTGAGTCTGGCTCCTGGGGGCACGTCCATGTGAAGTGGGCCTTGATCCTCATTTCAGGTTACTATTTTCTTGGCAGAGTCCAACTGGCTGGGTCTGGTGAATTTTAAGGCACCACCAAAATAATGACCACATTTCTTTAAACACAAGTTCTTATTCTTCATGAGTTTAAATTGCTATACTGTCTTTCCTTCTTTTCTGCATTACCTCTTTAGAGTCCAGGTTCTGAAGGCATCTCTAACTTTTATTTTGGATATTTTCTTTTCTTTTTTTTTTTAAATATGTCCATTTAAAATACAGAATGTGGAAAAATCTCCTAAATGTTTTAGTGATTCTATAATAGCAACAACACATCTTGATCTATTAGTATCAGGCTCATTCATGTCTAACAAGATACAGAAGGCTCCCTTGAAAACACACAGGATAGGTGATAAGAAGTGACATCAGATTTCCATACTGGATCTCATCTGAATAAACAGGAGTTTACTATTATTAGACATAGAATTGAACATTCATTTTATTCTTAGTTCTCTTTTTATATTCACTTCTAAGTTATATTTCCAGGTAGTGGTACTTCCTGATGGCTTACATCTGACATTGTCTAAAATTTCCAAACTCATCAGTTGGACATTTGAGCATCAGTACAACTGTCGATCCTCACTTTCCGTGACAAAGGAGAGAAGGCAGAAGTGCCTGCAGACTGGGATCTCTATGGAGATCTATGAATCTCTACAATGAAGTTTCTCTACGTGGATGTGTTTATAAATCACTATGAGATTACTGAAAGTATGCATCAGGGGCCTTCCTCTCTGTAAGAAGAGTACTAACCAAACACTTCTGAACATCGGTGTGAACTTCTCTTTACCTTGGGGTAGTCCTTAAGCTCACCATTCATCAGTCTTGAAATGATTCAGCTACACTATCATAGCTATTTAGAGAACATTTACAGCTCTATTTTTTGAAATGATCTTCCCAATATTTCTAAACAAAAGTGAAAAATCTAACTCTATCAGTTTAAGTCCCATATATTTACTCCCCCCCCCACTTCCTTATCATTAATCTGGCCCTGTTTCTGTCTAGAGTGGGTCCAAATTATGCTTTAGCTTTGCTTCCTTATGAATCCTCTAGCAACACTCCAAGATTTAGCAGGAAATTATATTTCTCTTTTTACATTTTCCACTGTTACATTTATAACAAATAAGTTCCCTGAAGATTTTAGTAGCAAGTCTGAAAGATGTCATGTTCTTGTTAAGGGAAAAGGATGGAAATTCTGTTATGGAAATTCTACAGCCTGGTTCCATTCTGCCACCTGTCATGTGGAACCACAGCCTTCTCTACCTGCCTGCCACTCAGTTACCATAGTGATTACTCCAAAACAGTACATCAGTTCTGAAGTCTGTACAGACTAAGCAGGCTCTATCACTCTGGACTTCTTGTTTTAAAATTGTTTATTTCTGCTTGAGAATTTCTCAGTATATAAGCATCATGGAGACAATAATGTACACTGGTCAAACTGAGCATGACCAATTCTGTTACCACTCTAGGTTGCAAAGTGACAGCTGGTGACTTTTGTAAGTGAGTGGCATAATAACATCCACCTGGCTGGAACATCTCCAGTGTCAGGTTGAGCCACTCCCAAGCATTGGCAGACAAAGAGACTAAGCAAAATCTTCTGAGAGTCTTAAAATGTGATTGCTGAAAGGTCAAGTTAGCAATTTTCCCTTTTAATATTCAATACCAGTAGTGAAAGTGGAGGTGTTGATACTATATCTAGACTAAGAGCTATCAGCAAAAGCCATTTTGAAATTTAGGCTGATAATGTAATTCAGGGAGCTTTTACATTTCGCAGGGCTGCCACATATGCCTTGGGAAAGAAATCTAAGCTGAATACCTAAGTCACCATTCTGCCACTAACACACTGAGAGACACTGGACAGTGACAATCTCTTTGTGCGTCAGATCCTTCATCTGTAAAATGAGAGATTTAGAAGAACAGTCTTTAAGATCTCAGCCGGCTCTGAAACTCTCTGATTCTACAAGGGAAAATTCTAAGATAGTGAGGCTGATTTTCGATTTCGGTGTGTGGACAGCATCACATTGTTTGACATAGTACGTTACTGACCAGCCCATTCAACGCAAGTCATGGCTACTTTCACTAGGCTGGTCAAGAAACTCCTTTCAGTTTCTTCCTGTTTGCTCTAGGGTCTTGTTATGACACCTCAGAAACACTGTCTTAGACAATTTGCAAAGAAGAGAGCTAAAAACATCCTTCCACTTCATGCTTCATTAAATTGCTCCAAAGGCATGCCATCACGTAACAGTTTCAAGTGTCCTTCACTTCTAGGAAGCGTGGGATGAGTTAAATAAAGGTCAGCACATAAAATACAGTTGTCCTCAATTTCCTATGGTGTTATTTTACTCTCTAGTCTTCTGTATAGCATTTAAAATTTATGTTAAACACATAGAGACATTGTTGAATAAGTATCTGATCAAGGAAAAAAAGGTAGTTGGTTCCCCTAGAAAATTATTTGGAATAAAGACTAAAAAGGACAAGAGGAAGGGGAGACTGAACATACAGAGAGTAACAGACATTCAGGGGAAGCTTACGGATCAAAGGCTGCCAGCAGGAAGTTAAGCAGGAGGCTGATGGACTGCTCCACCTGGATTTGGTGAGTGGTTGGCATCCGTTTGTTGAGCTGGTAAAATATGGTGGAGAGCACAGCCTCCAAGCGGGCCACATTGAGTTCTATGTTTGGGTCCAGGTTGTTCAGAGCATTTTCCCGCAATGCTTCTATGACGTTCCAAATGTCCACCAGGTGCACTACATACAATTAAAGCAGAGTGAACACATCAGCCTAAAGTGCATGGAGAGGTGAATTCATTATTTTCATGTACCATCTGTCCTGTTTTGTCCAGGTGCCTCGCAGGCTTGGGTATGTGACTGTTGTAGAGATTGACATAAGTAAACGTATATAGAGCATGATCTCAAAGACTTGATGTACGATGTATAATGGCAAGCAAATGATTTACTGAACACCACAGTAGACCGTTATTTCTAATCTTCATAATGCCCTTGAAATATAGCTATTATTCCCATATTACATGTGAGGAAACTGACAAATGCAAAGGTCCAAGGTCAGTCAATGGCAAAATCAGCATTCAAATTCAAGTCTATCTGTTTTTATTTTCATATTGAGATATAATTGACATATAACATTGCATAAGGTTACGGTGAACAACGTGTTGATTTGATACATTTCTATATTGCAGTATGATTACCGCCATAATATTAGCTAACACACCATGTCCCATAATTATCATTTCTTTTTTGAGATGAGAACATTTAAGATCTAGTTTCTTAGCAACGTCGAAGTATATAGTACTTGTGATTGAGATTAACAAGTCTATCTGGCTTTAAAGCACTATCCCACTGCACACACTGACCCTTCAAAAAAAACGTAGAGAAAAACAACACTTAAATTCTACTGTTTGAAAGGATATCAAAAGTGCATTTGATATTTAAAATATTTGCATTTATTTACATATTTTTAGTAGTAGAAGGTTTGAAATAAGAAAAAAGGGAACATTAAATAGGCAGGAAGACAGGCAGGGGAAAAAGGAAAAGTTATCTACGCAATGAGCAGTAGGACTAAGTCACAGATCACTTAACTAACCTAGTCAAGAACAAACAGTTTCCTGGATACACTGTTTACTAGCTCATGTAACTTAAGGCATGGTTATTTTCACTAGGATAGTCAAGAAATCCATTTCTATTTCTTTTCTGTTCACCCTGAGGTCTTGTTTTGACATCCCAGAAACCACCACCACCATAATCAAGACAACGAACACGTCCATCACCCGGAAAAGTCTCCTCATGCTCCTTTTAATCCATCCCACTCCCCATCCCAGGCAACCACAGATCTGCCTCCCATCATGATTTTCTAGAATTCTATACAGCTGGAATCATACATAGGTGCTCTTTCTTTGGTCTGGATTCTTTTACTTAGTGTAACTATTTTGAGAATCGTCCATGTTGTTGCATGTGTAATAGCTTTTCCTTTTCATTGCTGAATAGTATTCTATGATATGGATATACCACAATTTGGTCATCAACTTACCTCTGGTAGACATTTGGATTGTTTCACTTTTTGGTTATCCTGAATAAAGTTGCTATGAACAATCACGTACAAATCTTTGTATAGACATACGCTTCCATTTCTCTGGGTAAATACTTAGAAACAAAGTAGCTAGGTTGCTTGTTTATTTGGTAGGTGTATGGTATGGGTGTTTAATTATGAAACTTCCAAAACGTTTTTCAAAGTAGTTGTACTATTTTACATTCCCATCAGTGGTGTATGAGAGTTCTAATTTTTTTATATCTTCACGAAGTTTACGGTTCACTTTTCATTACCTTTTTGTTTAAAAATAAACGTTGTCTTTCTCAATGAAATATACACTTACATTTTAGTTCCTATGAAATCTGCACTCCACATATGTTTTTCAATCAACAACTCCCAAGTTTTAGTCTCCTGCCTCTTTGCTCACTTCTAACACTATATTTAAAGAACAAAACCAACACAATTGAGCTCCTGGCCTTGGAGTCCAGAGACCTGGGTCCAAATCTGGCTCTTCTTCTTCTACAAGTGCAGCTCCTCTTAGCCTTGAAGATTCGAGCCTCACTTTCCTCAACTAGAAAGCGGGATGGTGTTCCTTAAATGGGACAATGTATGAAGTCAAAAGTGGTAATGCCTGGTACCCAGAGACAACACTTTATACTTGAACAAACGAATACTAGGAGTCATGTCAAAAGGACAACTTTTCAGCATATCTCTGGTTGCGGGCAGAGGAATACAAATCACTTTCCAACTGAAATAAATATTTATTAGATTTGGATAAACTCAGATTTATGTGATTTCAAGTTTGCAACCTTCTTGGTATATCACACAACAAGAAAATTATTCGTATTTCTTAATGTTATTTATCCAATTTTTCAATTTAGCAACCAAGGCACTCCCAGGGAGGTGGCATCTATAAGTTGAATTTATTTATTTAACTTTTTGAGGGAAATAGCTGGGTCTCCTATACGTATTTGCTATATACTTAATCTACAGATCCTCTGGCTAAAGTCCTTGGGGATATGTCTGGGTACAGGATGCAAAGAGAGCAGTGATGATGAGATCTGGCCTGTCATCCTGACTGGTATCTGTGCCCAGGTAATCATGAGAGGTAGGCTTCCTGACCCATTTTCATCTGGTTCCTGCCTATGAATCATGTGAAACAGTCATTGGAGGAGAGGAGCATGGACTGCGAACTTGAGCATAGGAGGGAGACAGCCGCAAGCTGAGAAAAAAAATGGTTGCTTGTGGAGGGAGATAATCTGGATGCCTTGGTCTCTCCTGGTGAGCCTTTGTAGGGCACAGAGAGGCTCTCAGGATGCCCAGAGACAGAATCATACAGGTGCATGGGAGTGGCCAACATACCCACAGGGAGGTCCCTCAGGCAATTCAGCCTCTACTGGTCCAGCCTCTACACTCATCTCTTCTCTGCCAAACCCACTTTCTCTGGGGTTCCCCTCCCTGGTAAATGGTATCACCCTCCATCCCTCCTCCAGCTCCTACTCCAGCCAGAATCTGGATTTCATTCCTAGGTCCTTGCCTCTCACATGCTATCAGTGACCAAGTTCTATGGACTCTATCTCCTAAATATCACTTTAATGCCTCCATTTCCATGGACCCTTATTCCCATCACCCAATTCCATCATCCAACGCTGTCACAATTACCTCTTACTGGTTGACTGAGCCAGTTCCTTTGTCTGTATTCTTTCTCCACTTCAATTCTTTCTATACACTGTAGCCAGAGTGATATTTCTGAACTACAAGTCTGACATCTCATGTGTATGCTGCTTAAAGTCCTTTAATAACTTGCCATTAATTTGAAATCCAAACTCCTCAACATGGCTTGCAAAGTTATTTTTGATCTGGCGCCATTTACTTCTTATCTGTTTCTCACCCTCATACCTTCTTATCTGTTTCTCACCGCTCATACCTTAGCGTCAACACCACTTCTTCAAGGATGTCTTTCTGGAGCTCCTGCCTCTAGGTTTTGTATCTCTCCTGCGTGCACCTTGGAACCCTGTTCTTCCACATCACAGCATTTAGTGAACTCTCTTGCAGACCAGCTGGTTGTTGTTTCCCCTCTGCATTGTACATGCCACAGGAAGAGTCTCTGTCATGATAAATGTTCACACCCCTAGCCTCACACATTATAGGAGCTTAATGAGTATCTGTTGACTAAATGGAACAGAGTCTTCTGAGGATGCCTTCCATTGCTAAAGAGGCAATGAGGCATAGCCATGAAAAATCACACAAGCCTTGGTTTGAATCCTAGGTATGCCATCCATCAAGTTACTAGACTCCTCTGAGTTTTCATCTTAGAAAAGTGGGGCTCATAATAGCACCTACCCCCAGATGTTACCATGAAGAGTCAATGGAATGTTGCCTGTAAAAATTATTGGAGAGGAAGATGGGCATGGATGTTAGCTCAGGGCCAGTCTTCCTCAGCAAAAAGAGGAGGAGTGGCAGTAGTTAGCTCAGGGCTAATCTTCCTCAAAAAAAAAAAAAAGAAAAAATTATTGGAATAGGGCATGTAATGTAGAAAATAATAATAGCCTATTACATTGACAAATAAAATATCCCAAAATCATGTGAAAGTTATTAAAAAGAAATATGCTCCCTATTTGTGTTTCCACATATTTAAGGTCTCTATATAAGGAAAAATAAAATAGTCATTCTGGCTGTGAGAATAGATAGCTATAAATAAATAAAACTAGTTTTCATAATTATGGGCAAGGCACTGTAGTTGGGCCTGGGGACTCAGAGAAAACAATACAGATGTGGTTCCTGCTCAGAGAGTATATAGACATGACTCCCCATCACACCAACAGATAATCAGAAATGATGACCCACTCTGACAGACAGGGTGCTAGGTACAAAATGCGATTATGATATGGTTGTGAAGGGGCCAGAGGAACAAGGTAAGGCTGGAGGAACACGGTATCTAGGATAAGGATTACGGTCTTTATGTTAAGAGTACGAAGACATGGCTTTTAAATAAGAGAGAGACATGATCAGAAATGTAGCTTAAAAATATCATTTCTGACTGTAAAGGAAGAAAGGAACGGAGATGGACAGACATGCATATGGAAGTAGCTGAAGTCTAGTGCTGTAGTCCAAGTAAGGGACGGTGGTATTTTTGCAGGAGGGGGTAGCAGTAAGTACACAAGAAAACTGTAATCACTCACATTATACATACTTATTTTCCAGGAGTAGCAGAGTGGAAAGGATACAGATTTTGCAATCGCAAAGATTGAGGTTTCACTCCCGGCTCCACTAATAAGTGTAAAACTGTGGGTAAGTTATTTCACCTTATCAATTTTATTATGCCCTTTTTAGAAATGAGGAAACTAATACCACCCAGAGGGAGTTGTATTGAGGATAAGAGAGAAAATGTATATACAAGTGCTCACCACAGGACTTGGCATATCATGGGTGCTGAACAAATGCCAGCTCTTAGTCTTAAGAAGTGAACACTCTCTGATCTGCAGTCAGGCTGTGCTATTATTAATTTACAGCATCTATGAGTCCAAACCTAAGTTTTAGCCCAGTCCGCCAAATTCAATAAACTAACATATAATTTTGAATATATATTACATGCGGGTGATAACAAAAGAAGCAGAAACCACATCGCAGCCACAAAAGCAGATATTTCTTCTGTTTAGTTGTCATGAATTCTGAATTGTTGGAATTGAATTGATTTTACCGTTTTTGATCATTTGAGACCTGGTGAGGAAGGCCCTCTTCATAAAGATTTCTTGGAAACTTTCTTTCACTGGTAACTACTTTGGGAGGCACAGAGCACAGTGCAGAACAGTGCAGGCTCCTGGCTTGCCCTACTGCCTATCCACACAACCTTGAGCAAGTCACTTAACGTCCTTAAGCTTCAGTTTCCTCATCTGCAAAGTGGGGACAGTAATACTTCCTCCATTACGGGGTTATTGTGGGGATCAAATGAGATGATTCATATAAAGTATCTCACACAGTGCTTAGTGCATAATAAGCATTCAATCCCTTTTCATTATTGTTGGAAAAGATGTCTCACAAGCCTTTTGCTTAATTAAATAGCAACACTAAGAAATGTGCTAGGTTGAGAGTCATTAGGAAGTTATTAAGAGGCTTGTTTTAAAAGTCTGACAGTTGTATAAATTTGTCACTTACTGTTGTTATCAAATCATTTTAGAAAATGAGGGCATTTAGGTTGTGCAATGGTGACTGTCCACCACTAGATGGCACTGTGCACACTTTACTAACTATCCATCCAGCTTTAACTGTCCATCATGGACTACCTGCTATTAGGCACAGGTGACGGGAAGTTACATCCATGTAACTGCATACATTTTATACCAGTGTACTAGATAAGGCAACAGCTTGCATAATACAATTATTTTGTCAACAGCCATATCAAGAATAAACAAAATATATTCTTAAAAGTAGTATTTAGTGCTTCATAGAATCTTAAAAATAATATTAGCGTTAATTTCAGACATTAATCATTAATATCTCACAGTTTGTCTTTAGAAATAAATGGAAGTAGACAAAGCTTCAATAGTTTGCCTTAAATCGAGGCAATCTCCAGTAGAAAAGGGCTGGGGCAGGGGCGGGGGTGTGGGAGTGGGAGGAAGTGTTGGCATGTGGGTAGAGAAGTCTGCCGACCTCAAGTGATGTTTCTTATCTGTTTGCTGATGTCTGACACTATTTTAATAGGAGATGGACTCTTTACTTCACAGTGATGACAAATTATCCAAGTATCCCTGGGAAAAGTACAAAAATGTCAAACTCATTTATATCTACATAGAAATGACTGATATAAACTTTAATGGAAGTAAAAGAATCATATAAATAGGGTAAAATATGGGAGAGAGGGTATAGAAAGGATAGGAATTAGTCTAGTTCATGATTTAGTCCAGGGCCAGAGACTGGAACAGGTCAGTGGATCTAAGTGTCCTTTTCCTAAAACACTTGGAGATCTCCTCAAAATTCTCAAGCCCAGGTTCTACCACATACTGGTTCCAAAAGTGAGGAGCGTGGGAAAGGGGTTGACAAAGCTCTCCAGGTGATTCTGATAATGACTTATTCTACAAACTTCTGGAAGGCTCTCAAAGGGCTTGTAGCTGGGGAAGGTCAAGAAACAATCATCTTATGGTGACTTCACTCAGTCATTTTGGAGTAGCAGTTCTCAACAGTGGCTGCACATTGGAATCACCTACATGCTTAAAATAGCTCCCTGGTGATGCCACTGCTGCTGGTCCAGGACCATACTTGGAGTCACAAGGCACTAGGCTTGTTAGAAATGCAGAATCTCAGGCCTCCGCTCCAGGCCTAAAGAATAGGAATCTGCATTTTTGAATGCACACCGTCCCCAGGCAGTTCGTATTCACATTAAAGTACGAGAAACACTGCTCGAAGTCCGCAGTTCTCAGTCCTTTGGCATCAAGACAGCCTACTATCTTCTAACTGGTTGTGAGACGTGTTGCAAGAAGCTGGTGACTATCAATTAATTGATGCAGTTTAAAAATGATTTGTATAATTACGTATAAATATACATCGTTTTAGAGGGGTTCAAGATTTACATCTATAAGAAGATCACTCGTTGTGTTATGATGTTCTTCCTTAATTAGGAGAAAGGGAAATTGCAGTTAGGCTGGGAATTGAACATAATCTGTCGACATGCCACTGGGAATATATATATATATACACACACACACACATATAAATCTTCTAGCATGTAGATACGTTCTCTCAACCCCAATCCCACCCTTGCTACCACTGCTTGATGTGATGGTGACTGTTGTCTGGGGCTTTGTTGTGTCCATTTTCCCATCTCTGAGATGTACAGATCAAAGCAGGGAGAGTTCTCTTGTTGACTTACTCACCAAATCTCACTGCAAGGAGACAGGTGTTTCTCCTGAAAACTCCCAATTCTCCCCTCCCTAGACCAAACTTTCCTGACCTGCAGGAAAATTCCCAGCGTGAATTTTCTGCTACAACCACACCCTTCAGAGTATGAGAAGCAAGTTCAGGTGGTATGTCTGACTAGTTTATACCGCAGGTTTGAAGTGCCAAATTATTTTCATTCATATAGCAGATTCTTAAAATATGTTTGTAGGCTTGTAGAAAAGTTAACCATGGGGATTCGTTCTTTTAGTCATCCAATAAAGTTCTGATGTCTTTAGCACTAAAAGATGAGCACACATATAAGCTTGTCCTTTTCCTGTGACAGCTCTCAAATGGAAAGTTTCATTCAGTACAGTCATGCGCCACATAACGACATTTCAGTCAATGGCGGACTGCATATACAATGGTGGTCCCACAGGATCAGTATCATATAGCCTAGGTGTGTAGTAGGCTATTACCGTCTAGGTTTGCGTAAGTACACTCTATGATGTTCGCACAACGACGAAATTGCCTAACAATGCACTTCTCAGAATGTGCCCTGTCGTTAAGTGCCACGTGACTGTATTCTAAATGCCAAGTAGACATTAAGTAAAAATGCTTTTAAGGAGCTTCATAAGTGGGTCAGGCTGCCACATGGGTGGGATGTGAGGACGCAGGGAGAGAAACGCATCCCCTTGTGAATGTCAGGAACGACTCTGGGTTCCTCTTCAAACTGCCTCAAGCCACTAACCAGCCTTCTTTCTTTACCTTCCACTCCAGAGACTAAAATCTTCATTCATACAGTAAGTATTCATTCAGCCCTTCTTATGTGGCAGCACTATCTGGGTTCTAGAATTAGCATGAACAAGATAGGCAGGTCCCTGACCACACAAAACTTAGAGATGGTGGGGAATAGACACACATGGCAAACAAGTGCAGAAAGTGTGCAGTAGTAATCTATTTTCTCTTACAGAGAAAAAAATGGGTAGAGAAAGTAGACTTGGATTCAAGTGTTTCCTCATTTGTATAATGGGAACAATAATATCTACCTTTCTTATCTTACAGGTGTTCTGAGAAGCATGAAAATTACATGGAAAACAGTAAACTGTAAAGCACTACACACGTTTTAGGTATTATTCTTATTTTTGAGAGAAAACAGGCATTAAAATTTACTTTCATGTTCAGATAGAATTATAAAACTTCCCCTTTCAAATTCTTTCAGTTCTCTCCTCCACTCTGTTAGTTATAAAGATATTTGTCCCTTAATACAACCTTTCTTTTATAATTTCAGATTTGTTTTCCTCTTAACATATGTGACGCTATGTATCCATGAGAGGTTGTATCACAGTGATGACTATCTTAGTTCACTTTCAGATCAAATACTTGAAAATTCAGAGAAAATTCAAATACTTGAAAACTCATGAGAAAATAAGAATATTTCAATGTATCACTACTTACCATACATCTATTGCACGTAAGGCATTAACATATGGAGAAAGTTGGGAGAGGAAGCAAGAAATGAGATTCCATAATATTTTCAAAAGAAACTAAATCCAAACAGTAATTTTAAAGTTTCTACAATACATCATGCTTGACGTTATAGGTAACTTAACAAATATGAGAGCCTGACCATAAAAGAGGTTGGAATTCCCCTAGGGACAGGCACACTCAGCTGGCTTAAGTGAAGATCGGGACGAGACACCATGTCATCAAAAGCCCACATCCACAGTGCAGATTTAAATAAAACAGCTACTGGAGCTCAAAATACAGGGATGCTATTGTGGGCTAGAAACTTTGGAAAGGTCTAGAAAAAGAGTGGGTAGGGCTCAAGTTGGTCCCCGAATCACCGCAGGATCTGAATACATGGAGATGAGGAAGGGAGGATACTCCGGGAAGAGGAGGATGGACGATCAACCGCACAGAGCTAGGAACGAAGACGGTGCGACCAGATCTTGTACTGACCTGACTGGGCCAGAGGATTTTGTGCTGGAGCTTACTGGAAAGCAGGGTCTGTACCTAAGTAACCTTTTCTATTGCCCATTACATAACACTTGCCTAATTTTTCAGTAAGCAAATAGATTGGGAAGTTACATCCTGTAAAGTTTAATGCTTGGTTTCATTTTCAAACTACCATGTGAGCTAATTCAGATCCCCCTCTACAGCCAACCAATCCAGAGGTGATCCTCAGAGCAGTGAGTGGGTCTCAAACGGCGGCCTCTGACTCCACAGGTCTGGGGTGTGGCCAGGGCATCCCCGGATTTAAGCAGCTCCTTTGGTGATTTTAAAGGATGAAGTTAGAGAACCACTAGTAGGGAGCACCACTTACAGGATGGAGTTAGACGAGACAGGAAGAATAGGAAGTTGATGCTCATTTGATTCAGAGGAATTTATTTAAAAGGTATCGCGAGAACCCCAGGAACAGTGTGGTCAAGAAAGCCACGTGCAAATTAGCCAGTTGTTAAGATTTTCTCAAATAAATAATATATATATTTTTACACCCTTATTCAGGCCTTTGATCATAACTAAACAGTGTTTAAAAAGCTATTAGGGAGGAAGAACTCAGTTAAGTGGTATGCTTTGCTAGGGTCAACAAACGTCTTTTGATGTGATTCCATTGAAGATATCAGCTATCACTCACGTTAACCTAATGCTGAGTTTGGAAAGAAAATGTTAATAGAAGTGTAATTTTCAGATTTGGTTTCCATTAGCTACACCTTTATAACATATGAATCTAAACATCTGAGTCGCCACCAAATTATTTTATGCTTCCAAACTCAACATCTTCCTTGCTCCCAAAGTATTCCTTCGCCACCAAGACAGTTCTCTTTGCCAAAGGTCCTCGGAGAGAAGCATCACATCTTACACAGATAATACTTCAATTTCACTCAATTTCCTGGTTAAGGTGGATTGTGTAATACAGCTTCAGAAAAAGGTCTACAACATATTTTTGGTGTAAAATCAAATTGCACATCACGCCAGTCCTCAAAGGCCCTGGCCGTACATCCATTGCCTATGAAGAAAAAGTATTCAGTGTTCCTTAAATTGTGTATGTAGACCAGCATCATTATTTAAAATGAGGTATAATAATTGCTGGCTCAATAGCTGTCATACTGTAAATTAAATTTAACTAAATTCAATTGAACAAGCATTTATTAAGCCTATTATTTTTCAAAGTGTTGTACCAAGGAATATAAAAATAATAAGAGAAGGTAAATGAAAAGAAAGATCTGAACAATAACTAATTTTTCACTGCCAGTGTTTAACTTTGTTCAGAATGGATTTAATAACTTCAGAAGCAAGAGGATCTAGTGTCTTACTGCCCCCCAGGGTAGTCATTTTAGCCTTCGCTGGATAACTGTGCACAGGTTCCTTCAGTGTGCCCTTACCCGTCCCTACATCCCAGTGCCGTCATATGGGCTTTTACTGCCTTCTACTTAGATTTCTACCTCAAGCCTCCTCACTCATCTCCAGTTCCTGCCCTTTTCCATCTATCCTAAGAAATATTACGGGGCTCAGCTCTGGTCATGCCATTTTTCATTGCCTATTGAATAAAACCCAAGCTTCTAAGCATAAAAATCATTGTTTGAACTCCAGTCTCCTAATCTCTAGCCTCATCTCCCACTACTCTCCAGCCACACTGGACTTCTTACAATTCCAGGATATGCCCTTGGCTTTCTTGTATGTGCCTTTACTCAACCTGCTCCCTTCATCAGGTGTACCCTTCAGTCTATTATCTTTCAAGGTGCTACCTGTATGCCCCAAGGAAGCCCATTCTGATACCCTCAGGTGGAATTACTCTCTCACTTTTGTTGCTCCAGACAGCTTCACATCTAAGACCATTTATGACACTACGCATTTCTCACAGTTATTAATGGACATGTTGTTCCCTCCATTTTATAGATAAGCCCTTGACTCTACTCCAGGGGAGAGGAGGGTCTCTAAAATGATGGGCTAAACATTATGGTTAGGGTCATGTGTGTTTTAGGGGGAACAGTTCCTAACTTTCATCAGATTCTCCCAAAGACATATGGGGAAAAAAGCTTAAGGACCACAGCACTAAATTATAAGCAACTTTAAGACATAGACTATGTCTTGTTCATCTTTGTTCTCCTCACAGGTCCTTGCATAATGCCTTGTTCAAACTGAGTGCACAATAATGCCTGGTGAGTGGAATAGGGTAGAGCGCCTACTGTTTGCCAGAGATCACGTATAATCCCTAGAAGCTTTCCCTTTACCTCAGTTTTCTAAGAAAGCTCAAGGAGATTTACTGAGTGTGGCTTCCCACAGTACCTTTAGTATTCCTCACACACTATGATTGGAGAAGATGGCCAGAATCCCAGATGCCAGAGGCCACACTTCAAGAGAAAGAGCATCTGCAAGGCTGGCAACCACGAGGAACTGTCTTCCACTTTCCCTTTACAGCTGTTGCTCTCAGGGACCCTGCATCGTGTGCCCATCTGGCCAAGATGAACACTAACAGACAAAGTACACAGGGACACTGAAAAGTAGGTAAGCAGTAATTGGCTGGGAAGTGTTACTTTTTCTGCACTCACGCTATACGGTTTAAATATACAATTAATTGTCTTTGTGCAATGAGAGTAAACAATGGGATAGAAAACAGAAAATGCATTCAATTCACCCATTCAGAAAACAGCTATGGCCCAGTTTCCTAGTGCATGGAAAATTGTTTGGGAGACAGGTTAGCATTTGGGATGAAGAGATCTCTAGATGCCTGATCAGCAGTACAGATTATCTACGGGTATCTTGAGTGAGGTCAAGAATATGGGAAGTGCATCCTTTGTAAAAAACAAAATTTTTTAAAAATAAAAGCCAGCAGAAAATATTGATGAGAAAACCGCTAATGGAGAAAGCCAAGGTACACAGTAGGCGATGTTTCAGACCCCTCTTCTGTACCTTTTCAAATCTTGGCTCCATCACTTTCTCCAGGCGCTGCAGGAGTGACTGTTATGACATAGATTTTGACCAGCTCAGTGCAGCTGCAACCAGACAGCACTTGGCCTCTGGCTCTTGCTGCATCCCTCTGATGACTCAGGATGAACACCTGGAACCTGCCTGGCATTCACAGGTGTGCAACCCAGAAGCACGGGGTGTGGGCCATGCTTGACCAATGCAGGACAGAACAACTGGATTAGTACCTCCTCCTTTTGTCCCTGCGTGGACAGTTCCCAAGCTTCCTTAGAAGTTCTTTGCATTGTCGATTGGCTTTCCTTCCTTGTTCCAGCTCTGCTGTGGGTTTACTATCCAAATGAGCTGCTTCCACACAAACCTTATCATGGGCAAACACAGGCAAAAGCATGAAGAATTCTAACCAAGTCCCTGTCTATCACGGATTGAACACTCCCAGAATGATAAATAAGAAGAAAATGATGATTATGACCATGCTTATAGTAGATTCTGATTCTGTTTGGTCACAAAAATTTTCCTCAACTTATCATTCTCCACAATATAATATCCCTGTCTATTCAGCAGGGTTGCCTTTGAAAAATAAAATGCATCATAGTTGATCTTACATTGAAGTTTATTATTTTTCTGAGAAATTAAGCTACTTAGGGCTGGTGCCATTATTATTATTTTTGCAGCAGGCTCAGTGGTCCACGAGCTTGCCTCTTGATGACAAGGCTTGACAGACATTGTAGGACAGTGACTCTGGCACTTGGCTAATATTTGCAAGTTAGAAGTTGAGTTCTCCATTATATGATTTCATCTGGTGTTTATCCAAGTGAAGTTATTGAATACTTCCTGTAAAAGAAATCCTCACCTGGAACAAACAGAACTTTACAATTCCTGATAGAAAAGGAGGTAAAGCAAAAGTTCTAGCCCAACACCATGAATGATTATAAATAGCTACAATTTATTTCAACAGCTATAGATATACTTGATTTATTTTAATCATAATACTTATATGTAATTTTTTTTTCTTCAGAAAATGATAGTTCACTAAAGGGACTGACAGGCTAGATAGAAGTTTATACAGCAAAGTGTTAGGGAATATGTACTATTTGATATTCACAAAATCAGAAGCTTTATAACAAACAGAACACACCATTAGATTCTAAACTGGAGGTTATTCTAACACTAAATTTGTACACTAAGGACTATTACCACACTTTTTTTCCCCCATGGTCTAGCATAATCCTTAGCATGCAGTAAATCTCAGTCCATATTTGTTGAAAGAATACATAAATGAGTGACTGCTAATAACAACAACAATAACACAATGTCAACAAAGCCTCAACGAGGAGTAAATCAAGGTGACATCAGGAATGACATTCCTGAAGGATCCCAGGTGTGGTTATGGGGGAGAGGCTATTCTACCACCCCTGTCCTCCTGTCTTCTGTTTTCTCAGTGGTCGCCAGAGCCCTGAGGTCCTGGGAGCCAGGCTGTGGGGGAGCACCCTCTGAGCATTGCTCTGCTGACTGGCTCCAGGCTGATCTGGCAGGCTCCCAGGAACAGAGTTTGGCAGACCATTAAGGGAAGGTCACTAAATCTTGCTTTGGCACCCGTTAGATGGGGTGAGGGAAGCTTGAAAGGCATTCCTCTGTACCCAACACTCTTTCCCAACTGACTGGGACATTTGAAGATGATGCTCTTTCCTAAACCGTGAGAATAAAAGTGCTTAATTGGCCCAGCTTCCTGGCATAATGCAGAAGCAGGAGAAAGAAAAGGAAGCTGAAGGATGTTAGATCCAGATGCCTAGAAACAAGACTCTAGGTGTCGGCTTAGTTCACAGGTTGTGCATGCAGTGGGAGCAGCTTGAGCAGACAACGCTTCCCGCATTCTCTAAAAATAAAAATACTAACAAGAAAACAAAATCCTGAATCTTTAAGCTTAAAAATAAAAGCAATTAAAAGAAAGAAGCAGCTTTAATTAAACCCATATCACAAGTATCAGGACTTTAAAGTCACAGCTTTTCTCTGCCAGAAGTTTGCTCTGACTGAGGGAAACATCTTTGCCATTGGTCCAGCCAGCCCAGAGAGGGGCAGTTTTTCCATTGCATGGTGCACGGGCTTCTTTAATGAATTTATTTATGTTCTGCTGCCACCACCAACTTCCCCACAGGGAATTTTTGGGAATGTTGCATTCTACTGCGATGCATTTTTATTTATTCTAAACAAGCGTTTAGAACGTTTCAACATCAGGAATGAAAATGTGTATCAAAAACATTTGGAGCAACACAAAGATAACTATGCTCCAAGGGTTTGTCATCGGCCACTTAGTTCCCTGTGAACATTGCTGTTCCTCCTTCTGACTCTTTGATTGGAGAGAGTCCTATCTTTTTTTTAAAAAAACACATCTTTTTTTGGGAATCTATTTCTCTTCCTTGAGTTTTTACTCTAAACTTTATTTTTTCATCCAAAGTTCTACATGTCATCATCTGGAAAGCAGAAAAGTCTATGTTCTTGGACAGCAGCATGGTAGGCAGAATCCTAAAGTGCTCCCCTCGTTCCTCCCAAGATTCCTGGCACATGGTGTACGCACACCTTCTCCAGTTATTCAATCAAACACTAATCCAGGTACTGCTGTGAAGAGATTTTGCAGGTGTAATTAAAGTCTCAAATCAATTGACCTTAAAAAAGGGAGATTATCTGGGTGGGCCTGACCTAACCACACAAGTCTTTAAAAACAGAGAGTTTTCTGTGGCTGGTCACAGAGGAGGAAATCAGAGGGACACCTTCTGGCTGTCGTGGAATAAAAAGCAAACATCCATACTCTGAACGGCCTGTGGGTGCCATGTGGCAAGGAATGCGGGTGGCCTCTAGGAACTAGATGGGTCCCCAGCTGGCTGTCAGCAAGGACTGGGGACTTAATTCCTCAACCACAAGGAAATGAATTCTGCCACAGCCAGTTCATTTGGAAGAAGATCTTGAGCCCCAGATGAGAACCACAGACACAGCCAACACTTTGATTTCAGCCCCCAGAGACCCTAAGCTGAGAGTCCAGCCACGCTGTGTTGGATTTCTACTTAGAGACACTGTGACTTGATAAATGTGTTGTTTTCAGCTAGGAAGTGTGTGGTAATTTGTTATGCAATGATAGAAAACTGAAACAGGTTGGGGCTGGCCCCGTGGCTGAGTGGTTAAGTCTGTGCGCTCCGCTGCAGGCGGCCCAGTGCTTCGTTGGTTCGAATCCTGGGCACGGACATGGCACTGCTCATCAAACCACGCTGAGGCATCGTCCCACATGATACAACTAGAAGGACTCACAACGAAGAATATACAACTATGTACTGGGGGGCTTTGGGGAGAAAAAGGAAAAAATAAAATCTTTAAAAAAAAAAAAACTAAAACAGGCAGTTAAAAATCTACATACTTAAAAATGAGGCAGAGGTGAGGTATATGCTGGTACACTAGCTCAAAGAAAAATAAATGGGATATCTGTAATCATTACCAAAAATATCTAAAGTTACTCCCGCAGCATAGGACTAGTCATTTGGCTGATGAAAAATGAATCTAGTGGCGCATATGATTCATAGGACAAAGTTTATTCTGGACCTACTACATACACAGCAGTCCCCTGGGTTAACTTCGCAGTGACAGAGAAACGTTTAGGTAAACAGGTAACTGCATTTTTTGGTTCACAAGAAATCCTAAAAGAAGTTTAGAGCTAATAAAGACAAAAGCCTGTGTTCTAACTTTAATTTATATCTGGATGAAGGATACTTATAAAAATGTTTCATTTACTACAGGAAAGATATTTTGAGAAACTCTGAAAACCCAGATACAAATATATACCCTTTCTCCTCTCAAACAAAATCTTAATAAAATTTTAATTGATGTGAGGGACAGAAAGAAAATTCAGACCGTAACCAGAAGGACTAAAAGAGGGGACAATGTCAGCTGGGCGTGGGGAGAGGGTTCTGCCTTTTTACTTTTGTTCCTGCTATCAGACAGGAGGGGTTAGAGATTTCTGATTTATTTCTTCGGTTGCCTTTCGTTGTTCCTAAACTTAAGGCTGTGCTGCATTGACTTCAAAGTAATTTCTGCAAAAAGATCTGCTGACATTACAGGGTATCTGGATCATTAACTATGTCAATGCTACTGAGGAAATAATGTTCTAGTAGAAACCAGTTATTTGTTTAAAACAAAGGCTGAGATGTTGCCATTTCACACATGCTTATGAATGGAATACAGGGTATTTATTTTTGTGAGAAGTTACCAGGAAATCTGGAGGCTAAAGAAAAAGAAAAGGCTGTGGATTAGAAAGGAGTATTAGGGAAATTATTTGTATTCTCCATTCTTCCCATTCCTGCTAGAAAATAAAATAGCCAACTTGCTGTCCCCTCATTTTTAAAGACATTAATCCTTTTACTCTGTTAGAGAATGCACTAGTCACGGCATAGGGAAGGGGTGTGACAGGGTACAAAGATCAATGGTCAGGGGAAGAAGCTGATTTGGAAAATAGATCCTATGGAGAAAAGTTGCAGGAATGGAGAGTGTTTTGCCTGAAAAACAAAAAAAAATAGGCTTCTTACCACCCTTCTTTGACATCAGAAGTTGGTAAACAATTTTTGTGGACCAAGGGGTGCCACCATGTTATGTAGTAATATTACATAGATATGATATAGGCATATAGGTAATGAGAGAAAACAAATTTCCACAACATTTTAATGATGAAGTTAAAAATGTAATAATTAAGTAGATTTCTTTTTCAGTGGTGGTCTACCAGTGAGAAGACTGGAATTCTTTTCTGGAGGGATAACATTTTGCTTAATTGGGGTTACAAGTTAGTGTTCTCTGTTTTAAATCAGTTACAAATATTTATCTATAAAATCTATTCTTAGTTCACTGTCTATACAAAAATAGGTGCTGGGCCACATTTACTCTACAGGGCTCAGTTTTCTGGCCTCTTTATGGAGTCTTTTTAGAACACTGAGAACCAGTTATTCTCAGCATCCATCAGGAGTTGCATCAAAGGGAATGAAGATGAATGCCAGCTATAGGATTCAATGCTCTATATGGGAAACCATAAACGGAGGAGGCCAGGCTTGTGGGGAAGGAAGTATGGGGAATTAACAACACTTCTGATCTCTGAATTGAATAAAAAAAGAAATCTCCTAAAAATCTAGACACTACATGCTATATCTAGACAAGATTCAGTTTTTCTAGGTGATGATTTTACAAGTGTCAGTTTTTATGTTTTTCTCCTCCATTATGTAGTTTTTAAGTTTAGTTTTCGTAATATACAAAATAAATTTTACCTGTAAATAAGGTTTGGACCTAAAAATAAACAATCTGTTCTCAGTTAAGGTCCACCGATTTCTATGATGTAAATACCATATCAAAGTTTCCATAAAGCAATGTACTTAAAATACACTACCTGGACATTTTTCTTATTTCTTTTATGGTAGAGTAAAGTTCCATTATTCAGTGGCATAATTTATTGTGGGCTAGGCTATATTGCAGACAAAAATTATCTTCCTCTAATACAGGGGTGTATATTCAATGTGACTAAAATTATGTCACATAAACAGCGTTTCTGGTTATCTTCCTAAAAGGAAGGCCCCAACTTTGATTAAGATAAGCCAGGCTCAACTTTGTTAGCATTTTGTAAGCACCTCAATATCACAACTGCTGTATTTATTGTCAGGAAGGAAAACTCAGCAAACACATATAGTACTTGCATTTAATGCTTCTGATCAAGATAGAAACCATTGGAAAAAGAAGCTTAATTTTAGCAGAGCATTCAAAATATGTTTGTTTTTCTCCCTTGAGCCTTAGTTTTCTCTAGTTTGTATGGAACGTAGTATCTTTTCTCATCCTAAAATGTATAAAGTTTGTAAGGTACATTGTAAAGCAAATAGCACATCTCTGCTTCACGTCTACTAATTCTTGAAGACTCAGCCCAGATATCTCCCATTCCGGGAAACTCCTCGCAGCGGCCCCCACACAGGTCAGGGCCCTGCCTCCTGGTATTCCCGCAACACTAAATACAGATTCTCCTCATTACACTTCCACACTGTTTCATGACTCTTTTTAAAAGTCCATCTAACAACTTAGACTTTGAGCAACTTTCAGGCAGGGATCACATCTTAGTCACCATTGCTCTATCCTGGTACCTAGCACAGTGCCAAACAGATAACAGGAGTTCATTATAAGCTTACTAAATTAAGAAGTAAATGAATGATGCACTGAGGGGTAACTGGACAGGTACAAAGGCTCTATTTTCACCCAGGGATGGGCTACCATTATTTTCCAATATGGTAACTGTTTTCCAAGAACGTCTGTGCGACGATGCCACGATTCTGGATGTAGGATAAGGAGGAGGGACAGAAAAGAACAGGAAGAGGAAGAAGAGATGCCCAAGAATGAGAGAGGGCCTTTATCGGAGAGGAGGAGGAATGGGATATGGCCTGTGGTTTGCTGGACCCAGTTAGGGCCAACAGAGCGTGTGCCTTCTGTAATGCTGGCCGCAGGGCTGCCAAATCACTGTGAGAATTCTATCCTTTCTCTCTCTTTCTTTCTTTTCCTTATTACTTATTTATTTATTCATTTTGGTCATCCTTATTATTTTGTAATATCTTTTTGAAATTCCCCATTTCTACTGAAAGTAGCCCAAAGAAGGCTCTGCTTGGAAAAGCTTTAAGAAGACAGGCTCCCATCCCTATTCTTTCTCCCTCCCCTCTATTTCGAGGGCCATTCACAACAAGGTAGGAAAGTGGGAGGATCCCATTACTTTTTCCTTGATGAAGACATGGAGATTCTTCCTTTCATTTAAATATGGATGATGGGGTTGAAGTGGAGGGAAAGCTTTACTTCTGTGGGAGCTCTTTCCGCGTCCTGTAATTCCAGTCCTGGAGAGGGCTTTTATTGACCTATCAACACACAGGACTGCAGGTGCAACCACAAATTCCTTCCCACATTCGTAGTGCTTTTCTCACTGCTGGTTTTTTTTTTTTTTTTTTTTTTTTGATTGGTTTGGCTTCCTGTGAGGAGTCAAACACGTCTTTGATGTTTGACCAACCTATATTTTTTCTCCATCCTCCTCCTGTCCCAAACTTCAGCCTCATTTCTAGACACAGCGGCTGGAGAAGAAGCTTCAGAGGAGCAACTTGAGGGACCTGTGCACAACACCCATGCCCACAGGCCTGAGCAGCTGTGAGCCTAGAAGCCTGGGGCTGGGGTGGCCTCCCAGTGTCCCAGCAGACATCTGCTGGTGACTGTGGGAGGGCACAGATGTGGACATGGCTGGTTTTTATGTTCACCAAGTTTCTAATCCTCATGCCACTTATTCAAGAACTATGTGTCCGCATGCCGGAGAACATTATGATTTTCATTTTTTTAAAGTCATCCAATACTAATTAGAAAATGAGAACAGTTATTAATTTTTTATAGCAGGCAGTTTTCAAAAAGAATAAAGCCGCACTTTTTTTCCAAGGGAAAATGGATGTGGTAATATGATGGAAGCATTGACCCCACGGGGAATCTAAATCTGCTCACGGAGATTAATGATCTAGCTGGCTGCTTATGTTTTAAAATGTGGGGAAAAGCTGAAGCAAGTTTCTTTGTTTCTTTAAATATTGCTGTCTCTTCTCTTGCTATTGTCCAATGTAGCACATATTACAAAGGGCTAATTTTGTAGTTTCAGAAAGAAACGTAAATGTTTTCCAGGAGCTTGTAAACATGTTCCTGTACTTGTAAAGAAAATACCCATAGAAGGAGGATCTAATCTTTGATATTTTATAAAGCCCCTGGAAACCGTTTGGATGGTCCTGTATTTACAATACCAAGGCCAGAGAAAAGAAGAAAAAAATCCATACAAATTTAAACCATTCCGACGGCAAGATTATATGCCCATCCGGAGGCTCATCCACTTCACTCCTTTAGCAATTTAGAGTAATTAAGCCTTCACAATTACTTAGGAATAGTCTCTCTACCATTTGTGTATCATGATACTCTTTTTGTTGTTATGTAAATATATTTTTATCAATATTTGCAAGAAAACCTAGTTTTAATAAACTAAGTAACAAATGTAAACTATAGGATGCATGAGGGTAATTAGTCCAAACAACTGGCATACTTACAATTGCATTTCTTCTGAACAAACCTAAGCTTGCATGCTGTTCTGTAGGTGGAGAGTCGGATCCGATCCAGATCTTGAGCCCCTGGAGTGGGAAGAAGGTACACATATGGTATGCCATGTGTGCGGAAAGGAATGCATAATGTTTATAAATAAAACTATAGACATAGCCCATACACTTAATTTTATTAGAATATAAATATAACTGAAAGACTTGAAAAAGTCTGTCTCCTATTCCTCAGGGTCTAGGGAAAGAGACACATGTCATCAACTCTTGGGATCCGGTTGTCAACTGTGTTCATGGGCCAAGGAACACACACTCAGCCCCGTCGTGGTGTCTGCCACTTCTGAGAACAATCTGCTCAAGCTGTGACTTGCACAGCTAGACGATATCAGATGGTAATATCATCAAATAATCACTTTAAACGCACTGTGATCGGCCATTAGAACAAGGCTGTGACGTGAGCATACGCCGAATGTTGAGCATCTTTTCCATGTGGCCTGAGGCCAATTGTTTTTAGAAGCCTCAATTTTCTCATCTGAAAGATGGAGATGATGACACTACCACTACTTATTTCATAGGATTGTGTAAGGATAAAGGAGTGAATATAGCTAAAGCACTGAGAACACTGCCCGGCGCACAGTAAGTGCTATGTAAATATTCGTTATTATTACTAGTACCTGGCCTGCAATCCTTCCTGTCAATCTCAGCAGAGGGCACTCTTTTCTAAAAACAACCACTACTCTTTCTTTCACTGTGGCTTCCAGTTCTTCCCTAATACAGAGGAACATATTCCCCATAATCTTGAACTACATTCCTCCTTCCACTCTTCACTCAAGAATCCAACATGGCTCCCGATGCCCACAGCACCAGGCCTGAATGTTCTGCTGAGACTCCAAGCTCATCTGCAGGCTCTTTCCGTCCTATCTACAGAACACTATTTCCCATTACTCTCTAGCCCAGAACCTTGGCCAGGCTCAGGCGGGTCTCCTCACAATGCCCTGTGGGTGGGCTGCTCGTTACATGGACGCCTGAGTTCCTGGTGATTCTCCCACCCTCCTTTGAATGGGCTAATCTCTAGTCTGTGTCCAGAACACCGCAGACCTTGAAGAATGTCTGTTCATCTTCACTTCTAAATATTGGCCATTCCTCAAGCCCATGTTTACGGTTTGTACCAGATATAAAGGCACATAGCTATATTATGACATGTTTTGGACTTTCTCTTCACCAGGAAAAGTGCTACATAATTACTTCATAAGATAATAGTTAGGGTAGAAAGTAAATGAACTGGCCCAGAAGTAATTATATTAGGAAGGCAATTAAGTGCTTTCCTGATGAAACTCGGAATGAATTAGCAAGTGTCCCCCACTGAGAGCATTTAGCATTCCCAGGACTCAAACTGATCTTTTTAAATTCATTTAAAAATACTATCAATATGCCTATTACTTTGTGGTTTTATAAGGCACATCACCAAACATCCATTCTTATGAAAGTTTATTACTTGACAAATGGGCTCATTGATACTGGGAGCTTGAAGAATCAAAGTGGTAAGGACTTACCCTCACGCAGCGCAGGAATTCCCCTAAACATGTGCTCAAGAGATGGACATTTAGGCAATAGCCATGGAGGATTATTTCTAATGACAAGGATGATTACAACTTGGGTGAAAATAAATGGGCTTTAAAGTCAACAAACCTTAATCTGTCACTTTCTAGTTGTGTGAACTTTGACAAGTTTTTACTTGGTGTCCAATTTCCTCATGCATAAAATGGTGATAGTATCAACTTTAGTGGCTGGTACCTCTGTAGCTGTTACACCGTGAGTGCTTAACTGCAGGCAGGCCCCCTTAAAAGGCTTCCTGGACATTTCTGAGCAACAATAAGTGATAGAAATTTCTTTTTTATATTTGAACTTTAATTTGCCTCCCTGTAACTTCAATCCCCTTGATCTAGTGTCCCTTCTGGAGCCATATCATCTTTTCTCCCTGCCACTTGATAATTTATTTCTCAAACATTGTGAAGCAGCTATCATGATCATTATTAGAATCTTGATTACCATCTGAAGATTATGTACAAAAGTCCTTGTCATCACTGAGTTTAAGTTTAGCTGGAGAGAAGCTTCTCCTTGACGTTTTAGGTTGAAGACATTCAACTCCACAGCCATTTCAAGTACAGTGGCTCCCACAGAGCATGGCACACAGTAGGGCTTCAAAACACCAAAGTTGCTATTATTATTCTTATTATCATAAGACACGGTTTTGAGATCCTTAACTATTCTAGTCATCCTGTTCTACGGCTGACTATAATCTTCTTGGAATGAGATATACAAAATTAACCCAAATGTCACAGCTATGGCCTCATCTGTATAGAATATATAGCAGGCAATTATTACCACCTTTGATGAGGACACTCACTAATGCAATTTTTTTTTTATTGATGGTTCATTCTTCTGGTTCTGATTAAGCTTGCAGTTCATTAAAAAGCTGGTTTAAAAAAAAAGCATATGTACTTATATTAAGTCAGATCTTTTCTATTTTCTATTTAAATGCTTATTTTGGGGCTAAAGGTAGGATTTCATTTTTATCTAGTTAGTTGTTTCTAATTTTTAGCTCATGCTTCTAATTTTTCTGATTTTTTAAAAATTTTGATTTTGTCACCGGCATTTCAAAGAGCCTTTCCAGTTTCACATCCTCTGTAAATCTGAGAGGCTCACGTGGGAAATGAACTCTCTAGGATGCTGGATAACCAGAGACAGAGAGGCTATCAGAAATACCCAAATGCTAAATCTGTCTTTTCCCCTGGATGAAGATGTAGTTTCATTGAAGCTGAGTTGGAGAGTCTCAATATCTTAAACTAAGCCTTTGAAAGAAGACATTAGGGACATAATTCTTTGTGTGAGTTCTTCAAGAATAATGATTCAAGCCCCAGGTACAAAAGGACGGAGATGCAGCACACAATTAAATTTCTTAGTTCCAGCAAGACCTTATCCTCTGAGAACAGAAACCCTGGCTCCTCTGCACCTTTCTCTCGTAGAGGTCTTAGAGGCAATTTGCAAAGGTGCACCTCCCTGGGATGCAGTAAAGAGGGACGTAGAGATGATGCTTAGGGACAGAGCACGCTGACTGCTCTCTCCTTCCTTACCACGATGTGGACTTAACTGACCCTCTGCTTTGTTCAAGAATCAGGAAAGGGGGCTGGAGGTCTGTCACTGTTTCCTATTTGTGCAAGTTCTTCCTGGCTGAGGATGTAAGCTCTGAATATTGAAAGGGATGTGGTGAACAATGAAATTTAGTTTTTCAGATAGAGCAGCACACTACCTTGCACAGACAATGAAAGTGGCAACCACAGGATCCATAGTGGGTTCTGGGACCAAAAAAAGCTGGGTTGAGACAGCCTGTGCAGGCTCTTGCTCTGTTTATCCAGCTTGTTTAACATAAATTTCTTTGTCTCTGCCCCAATAATCCCTGAACTTAATTCAGTTTTACCTGTGTGGTCTCTTCTTGAAAGTCTATAAATTCAAGGCCTACCTTGAGAGTACTCGCATGTCTTTTGTGTCCAAGTCCTTGCTTAAAACCAATGACCTGAACAGGGCCACAGAGTCCTCCAGGATAGTACGAGAGGCCAACTTACAAATTCATTGACCCTTTATGTATTCCTCCAGACCTGGTCACAACACCACCTCTAAATCTCCCGAATTGTTTGGTGATCCAGCCCACAGTTCTCCAACACATGCACAACCTAAGAGACTTGGTCTGTATCTTGCTGAAATTAAGGTTCATTTTTATCCCATGGTATTTTCCTGAGCTAGCAGTCTAGCAGGCTTATTAAAAAGGGAAATTAGCTGACAATTCCTTTCTGAAAAAGATGGAATTTAAACAAATGAATAAGGAACCAAAGTCAGTAGAGCAATTCTTGTTCTTGGTATGTTGAAAGATCCAGGATTTTTATTTTATCACTATATTCTGTCCATGATCTGAAAAAAAAAATCCATTTTATCAAGAATCCTACATCAGGTTCATACCCTAGACTCTGAAGAATCCATATTCTTACTTTTTAATAAAAAATGAATACAGCATTTTCCTATAATTTTTGTTTGCAGTTTCCATTATTTCTCAAAATCATGGACAGCATTTTTTCGATTATTATTATGTCACTGAGATATAATTCTTTACAACTTGGAGATTCAACTCATTCAAATAATACCTTGGATTTACTTCATAATAATACAGTGGGGGTTGGGTGTAGATAATTAACGGTAGAGACGAATACTATTTTCTCCACTTCTGTATATATTTAAAACTTCTCATACCAAAAATTTAAAGCTAACATTTAAGGCAACTTGCTGCGCTTGCACCATCTCTTCAAACATCTCATGCTCATGTTGTAGTTGGAAGAAAGTGATGGAGATGAAGCAAAGATGCAGTGAAGAAATTCTGATTGAGCACGCTGTTATTACCTGTAAATCCTGCTTTTCCTTTCTTTAGCCCTTCTTTTTCAAGACTTTTTCTCCTCCTTTTCTCCTTTTGTCCCACCTTCCCTTACTCTCTTCCTCCCTCCCTTCCTTCCCCTGCCTTCGTTCTTTCCTTCCATTCGTCCATCTATCCAACCAACCACCAATCTTATCTAATTTTTGGTGTTAGCTTCATTATACTCTCAGCTGTTTCACACAATTCCTGTATGCTTTGCCTTCTATATTTTGATAATTCATTTTATACAGTCATCCAGTTTCTTAAATATCTCATTCATTTTTCAAATTCACTAAACAAATGTTAACAGAATAAAGATGAAGCCTATGGACTCTGTGTCTGAAGTCTTTTCCACGCTTAATGATTGACTGGATGCACGTGTGTGTGTGAGAGAGCGAGAGACAGAGGGACAGAGATTGAGTGGCAAGGATAATGCTCATATTTCTGCCTTAAACAACTCAATAGGATGGACTATCCCTCATTGAGTTAAGGCACAAATAGGGAGGAACAGGTTTGTAAGTGCGTAAAGATGAAGAGTTCAGTTTTGGGCTTACAGAGTTTGAGTTGCTTGTGGGACGTCCAAGTGGAGATATTCAGTGACAGTTAGATATATGGATGTGAAACTTCTGACTATAGCTGTAATACATTCCAGGAATTATTAACAAAGATATAAAATGTAGCAATGTGTCTTGACAGGGCCAAGATTGAGAATATTTTTCCAAGAGGAGACTGTGTGCACAAGTAGGGCCATTCCACAACCTTGGTGACAAAATGAGGCACAAAATTGTGAACAAGAACTTGCCCCCGCACTTCTGAAGAGTGCCCACTTGTTTGGTAGTTGTTCAAGGACTGCACAGCTTTGGAAATACTGGAAGGCAGAAGCCTTGGCAGGGACATTGGCTTTTTTGTGATGGGCATTATTGGTGGAGATAATGATGAGCCCACCTTAAGGCGCTTCATCAGTAGAAGTCTTGACAGTGAGGAGACAAGGCTGGAAGGGACATTGAGTTTATATGCTGACTATTCTAGATAAGCGGGTTAATGAGAATATGGGAGGTGGTTTGGGGGGACTCCTTGAGCAACTGAAAGCCATAACAATAACAGTGAAGCCTTGAGAGAAAGCCAAATTGTCTATGGAAAGAATTGGTCAAGAACAAAACTTTGGTAAAATCTGATCTCAGGGGGTCTGGAGGGTACCAAGAGACAGAAAAATAGAAGTAGAGTGGTCAGAAAAAGGAGGAGACCAAAGGGGGATGGTGACATAAGAGAATTTCCAGGATAGTGATCCATGGTTTTAACATCTTAAAGAGGCTGAGGAGCATGAGAAATAAAGAAGTAAGTGAGAACAGTCACTGTATCCACTTTGGCCTTTGGTAGGTAGTAGAATCATTCATGTCACTTTTCTGAATTTTCAAAATCAGTTTTCCTAAAACTCATAGTGTACCTTGCAAAATCATGCTCTAGGCTCCATTCCAACTATGCACACGCTCATTGCAGCGAACATTCTGAAGAAGGACTGCCTGCCTTCAAACAATTCAGCAGTGTGTGTTGAGTACCTACGTTTGCCTCCCTTTGATTTCAGGTCCCTCCTCCACTTGGAGGAGTGTGGTATCACTCTGCTTTCTCCCCAGAACCTTCCTCATCTTGTTAGGCAGACTTACATGTTCTGAAAGAGTGTTTTCCAATCCCTTTCCTCCCATTAAAATCTACCTATCCTGTGCCCCAGAGGCTTATAAATCAACATTGATTCAGTATCTCAGGTGAGTGGATCTGAAGGTAAAGGTCTAGGGTCTGTCCCTAAGGAGGAGTTCACCACAGCCAGTGACATGGCTATGTTCGCAATGTCATACAAGGCACAGTAAATGTGGTCTAGGAGCAGAAAAACAGGAGAAGGACAGTTTAATTCCAAGAACCAACAACTTATTCTGCTAAAAGCTAGTCTCATAAACTTATTTGAGCTGATAAACTGATTTGATTGTTGAAAAGGCCAAGGTGAGCATGACATTTACATTTAACTGGAGTCTTTTCAGCTTTAATCCAAGGTACTAAATAAATTGATAATCAGAGCATTAAATTGAGGAGAATTTTCAGTTAAGGGCATCTTGCCCAGAATTTCTTTAATCAAAGTAGGTGGCCACCTAATTTTTTTTTTTTATAAGGCTAGTTTTTCTTTACTTATTTGTGAGGCCATGCTACTCTTAATTTCGTTTCTTTGCTCTCTCTGCTTCTGCTGCTTGTGGTTATGAGCTCAGAGTAGATGTTTAACGTATTCAATCATCTGAATTTGCCAAAATTTCTTATCAATTGTTCTTCTTATCAATTGTTGTTCTCTGTTCTCTGTTCTTTGGCCTTTGTGAGGCCAAGATGACTTAATGTTCTCTTCAGCTTGACTAAACTTTAGACAGGCTTCCTCCTGATTCTAGGCCTCTGACCTCCCATTTCTTAGAGCATCTGCTTTAGAAAAGATTCCATTGTAAATTCTTTGTCTGCCCCTTTGAGATGTAAATCTTCTTCCAGCTTCTTGCCAAGTGTACAACCCAGGAATGTCTTTCTCAAGAACCTGGGAGTCATCTCTTCAAATGTAATCATTGAGGGAAATCTCCCAGTCTCTGTGGGAGGGTAGGAGCCTAACTTTCCAATTGTGACAATTAGCAAACGCAATTGACCAAATTCTCCATTAATATCCTCGAGTACTTTTGCCCTAGCTCACCCCAGTGCTTAAAACTCCTCTCTTCCTTCTTGCAAAAGTCTGGATTACATTGCAATAATCTTGAATACTCTTCCCTGCCTTCCTAACTCCTTCACATGCAATTTTTCTTTGACTTTTGTAACTTCCAAACAAAAGATCTCTTTGGTATTTTCTTTTGCTGTTTAAAATATATATTATTTCTAGATAATACTTAGCTGATCAGATTTACAAGTTCCTCCTTCTTTTTTATCTCCGTGTTTAGACATCACAGACTCCTGGAAGAATTTACTTTGATGTCAGTCTTCTCTGATAAATAGTTTCCTTGTCTTTCTTTGGTGTTCTGCTGATAGAGCTGTAGTAACCTATATATTTTTCAACTATTTAATACATTCTTAATGAGATTACCTTTCTCTTTTGTATGACAGTCTACCTATCAACATCAGTCCCTCCCTTTGAAACCAGACGATTGTTTTATCCAGTTGAATCCCATTGACTATGGACAAGTCCTACTTAGTGTTGACTTAAACATGATGCTCTCGAATGGATTGTTAAAGTCGGATGTGTTTACCTGGTTTTGGCCAACATCTGAGTCTATTATGTAGCACACCCAAGGAAGAAAGATACATATTTGTGTGTCTTGCTTAACTATTCTAATCATTAATCAGGAGAACTCATAAAATGACTTAAGAAAGCACATGACATCCTTAAGAGGTTTCTATGAAAAGATAAAGTTACAATTTGGGAAATGAATGCACAAGTTTCTTAAGTTTCTCTCACTTGAAAAATTGAGATCTGTTCTGTTTCTATGGCTATAAAACTTGTGTTGATCTTGCTTAATTCAGAAGACATTTGTGACATATGTATTTGTGCCAAGCACTGTATCAGCTGCAAAAGGAACTGGGATAATGTACTTAAACTCAAATAAATGTTTACAAAATCATTAAATAAGCACACTTTTATAATTCTTATAGTGCATTGGCTGATACAGTCTTTAATGTGAGAAATTCAAAGATTTACCCCAAGACTTTATTGCTTTTTTAGGTTTAATATTAATATTTTTTTCTGTTTCTGGCTCATGATGTATGTGGGTCTTGCCTTTTCAGTCTAAGAATCTACGGTATGGGAGGATACTGTACTGCTTTAGATTTCGTTTAGATGGGCAGGCAGTAACTAGGTTCCTTGGTGTTAGATTTGTATCAACAAAGGTCACAACTCCAGGTGACTGGCCATGCCAGAAGTGAAGACATAGTCACAAACATGGCCTAGGAAATTGGAAGGTCATGGCTGAAACTCTCATAGACACTTTAGACATGTTTCTAAAAGTGGCAAAAGCAGGGAGCACGATTGAGATTCCCCACATCAATTTTAATTTTCTTTCCTCTTTGTTAGTTCTAACACTGCCTTGGTGCCTTCAGATTATTGGGAAATGATAAAGGAAAATATGAATCTTATTATCTGGGACTTTCCTTTATCTGCTCTGACCCTCATTCTTGCCAATCAGCTCCAATCTTCAGTAGAAACCTAATTTTGTCTCCTGCTTTCTCAGGGAAAAAGGCTTACAACTCACTTCTGCTCATCCTCACTCCTTATGCAGGGAAGGAGAGACAAAAAGACAATAAGAAAATCGTACTTTTTTCTTTATAACATTTAATTTGAGATGTGTTCCCCTCCATGTCAAGTTCTTCTTCCTTATGAACAAGAAAAACAGTCTACAAGGGAGACACTACCAACCAATTACTTACACAGCAACCATGCATTTACATAAATCAATAGCCATTATTTAATGGATTCTCCACTGGAGTCAGTAAATACAGTCTTGATTTGGCTTCCCTTGTATAGCAGGTCACCTCCATGCTCTTTTTAACTTTTGTTTTCTTTTTCACTTTTCAGAAACTGGCTTGTAGAACAGCTTCTCCCCTCCTGCATGAAGTTCAAATGATGCTTATAGTTTGGTCTGATAGTCATGCTGGACTCCTCTTTCCCACATGAACATATGATATCATTTTTCAGGTCAGACATTCAATGATTCCTTTCACAAAGCTTGTCTAGTGCCTACAATATGCCAGACACAGTGACAGTGTAGGGACATGAACACAGACTCTAAAGTTGAGTGCACTGTGTTAATACCAACACTACATATAGTGTTTATCAAGCGTCCATGTGTGTATACATAGATACATGTGTATATGTGGACATACTTAGGTCCATGAAACTTTTTCCTTCATATAAAATACACAGTCTAGTAACAAATTATAAATGATTCACTGACTAATTTAACTCTTACCTAATAGGAGGAAAAAATGCCCAAACGTACATCTTATGTAAGAAATTTAGGATTTTAAGGAAAAGTACAAATGCCATAGGAATTAGGTAAGAATTCAGTGGTTATTTCCAGCCTTTCCATGAGTATTCAAGTGAAACTGTAAGGTGTTCCTTGAAAGTTCCATACTTACTCATCTCCGCAAACAGCTGTCTTCTTTCTGCCATGGTATTGCCTCTTTTCCCACTATCTTCAATCATTCTATGAGACAAAATGGTTACAGTGTGTATTATCCTCATGTCAGTGAGACAAAGCCATTTCTATGTAAACATACTTGCTGTGGTTATGCCACAAACATAGTGACAAACTATTTAAAAACGTGTATTTAAAAAGTGTAGCTTTTAAATTGCCATCCATGTTTTTCCATAGACAATGCTGTTTTAGTTGTTGGGGGGGAATAAAATTTTTATTTTCTAATATAAAAATAACTATAATAGCAGATGACCTTGTGCTATAACTGAATACAACTGTCTACCATCTGTTACGTGATTCATTGCACATATAGTTTCCCCTTAAATTTTGGGAATAGCTATAAAGAATATAGAGCAGGTATTATGGATCCCATTCAACCAAATGATGAGATTGAGAGTCTCATGGACTTAGGAAAGTGAATGGCGCAGCTGTTTGCACTCCAAGACCAGGATGTCTTCCACCACATTCTGCCACAAGTTGTCCCTTGTGCACCCCAAACCTCAATTTAGAAGCAGGACATTTTGTCAATGTTCTTTTCTAAGTGGAGTGCAACAGTTCTTCTACACATAATAGTTTCATGCAAGGTGGGTAGGTTCACATCTTTCCACTTAACCATACTATTGTCTGCAGTGGAGCTATTTAAAAAACACTATGAAAATGCCAACAATTAAAAAAGAGAATAAAAAAATATTTAAAAAAACTAAAATTTGACATGAGGGAAAAGAAAACAATGAGAAAGTTAATGGAAAGGTTGTTTAGCCCAATAGAGGGCTTTGGTCTAAATATTAAGGGTTTTATAGGTTGACGGAATTGATGTTTTATTATATCTAATTAAACTATTAAAAACTAAAGTTTCCTCTCTCATACACACATACGCATACACACATAGTGTATACCACTATGTTTTGATTCTCAGGCATGGTAACATAAGGCATAGCTGATCTTTCTGCCTTTCAATGGACCTTGCTCTTTCTCATATATAGGTCTTTGTCCATGCTATTTTTTTTGTTGGATTGTCCTCTCCTATGCCTACCCAACTTGCAATTACCCTTCAGGTCTCAGTTTAGGTGTATCTTCCTCTGAAATTCTTCCTAACTCTCTATCATTGGCTGGGTTTTGTACCTCTCCTTTGAGCCTTCATAGCCTGCTATGCTTTTCTCTTGATGCTGAGCATTGAGCATTCTTTATTGAGTGCAAATTCTATACTCCAGGAACCAAACTACACTCTGGGTATACAACAGTGATCAAGTTCCACTTCCCACCCTCAAGGTGCTTACACTCTAGTGGGGGGGATAATACAAGTGCATGAAAGCAATGAAAACACAATGAGGTAATTATAGCCATAGAAGCGGAAAGAAAGATACGTGAATGTGAGAGAGGTTGATTACCTGGGGGTTAATTTAATAGACCTGTTTGCAGAAGACTGCTCAAGAGGTAATAGGGCTATATACAAATGATTCATCCCAGGGCAAAAGAAAAAGTTGGTGGTGAAAACCAATGTGATGCCAGTCAAACTGGTCAAACAACCTCACCAGTGGCTTCCATGAGTCAAGCATTATATGTCTACTACCAGAAAGGGAAAGAAGGGTATGGAACAGCCTTGGTTTACAGAGTTGAGAGCAGCGTGTACCCATTCACAACGGGTATAATATAACCAGTGTCAGCCCTAAATAATAATTGGAAAGGAGCAGTGTTATTAACAAAACTTTCTCAATTTGGTAACAATTCACTGTTGAACATGGTCAAATACTTTCTTTTTATAACATTTTAAATATTCAGGTATGATTGATACATAGAGATCTGGAGAAAAACATGCTCTTCCTGATTCACGTAACCCCATCTCCTTTACTCCACTGGAAGTAGGTAGATAATAATCTGACATTCACAAAATAGTCTGGATACAGCTTCCAATTTTTATTTCAAGAGCTTGGAAGTAGAGTTGAGGCAATAAAGAGATAGGGGATCGAACCAGTGATATGTTCCTGCCATCTGTCTACGTGTTGGAGGGAGATGAAAAGAACCATTAAAAATAAATCACAAAGGGTGACAGGCTGGAAAGCTCTGATTGAAAATGTCAGGGAGGTAAAGACTGGCTTCTGAACTCGCAGTGCTTACTGCCTGTGCTACTCATTTGGTACTGTTTGTGACATCTCTTTTTCTAGTTAACTTTTTGTGTGTCTCTCTGTAGGGTTTTTGAGGGCAGTAACTTAAAAAATTTTAAATTCTTCACAGTGCCCAGCAGAATCCAATCAACAAATGCTGTGTCCAGTTACTATTTATTGAACAAATGAATGAAACAGAAAAAATACGAAAGAGAGAGGAAAAAAAAGATAAGAGCTAATGGGGCTGGCCCCACGGCCGAGTGGTTAAGTTCACATGCTCCGCTTCAGCGGCCCAGGATTCGGATCCGGGGCGCAGATGTGAAACCGCTCATCAAGCCATGCTGAGGCGGCATCCCACATGCCACAACTAGAAGGACCCACAACTAAAAATATACAACTATGTACCAGGGGGCTTTGGGGAGAAAAAGGAAAAATAAATATAAAATATTTTTTAAAAAAAGATAATTTTGCTTTCCATGAAATAGACTTTCAGTATATTTCCCAAAACTGACTCATTGAAGAGTGAAACTCAAATTGTACTAGTTTCAGAGATGATTTGAAATGAGAGAAACTAATTTATATCCATTATAATCTAGGACCATACACTTTAAAGCAAAATCTTGTCTTGTGGAAACAGAAGTTGAAATAGATGCAAACTACACTGATGTCACCTTTTGGTCTATTCCATCAGCATTTGGGGTTAATTAACTCAAAAAAGAACCATCACTAGTTACACAATAGGTATTAATTTTCACTTCTAAGTAAAATGTGTATCTTATGAAGAAAAGAAGGAAAAACTCAGTGGTGTGCACTAATAGAAAGCACGGAATATAATTATAAATATAAAAGGAACAATTACACCCTGTTCATTTTACCCCCAGAGTTTCCTGGGAAGCAGCACTGTTAGATAAAATTGAGAATACTCATTTATTACCCATTGATCCCAGCCGTAACAGTAAAAAGGGGGGCATGCCAGTTTACAGCTCACACTGATTCAACAGAGGGACTCGTGGACAAAGTAAGCTCATGAATCAAATAAGCAAGGAGCACTACCGTGGGCTCTTTCATTTCCAATTTAACTCTGATCAGTGGGACTGGAGATACATCATGCCTAATAACATTTTCACTGCTTTAGAGAGAAAGAAGAGCAAAACTTTCACTAGGGGAAGGAGGGAGCGCTTGTACAGGGCGTAACTTTGCTTCTGAAATTGTCAAGCAGCTCTGCTTTTCATAAATTTCAGTCTAACAACAGCTGCTCAAAGTCACATGGAGGAGATGAGGGGGAAAATAACCCATCTGTGATAATATTCATGTCACAAGGTATGTGGTTCACCAACTGGCCTAACATGGTCAGTTTCTGTTGCTCCTTCATGTAGATGAGACGCTTACAACCTTAGAATTTGCATTACATGAAAGATTACATAAAAGTCAAAAGCATAAAAAGAACTAACAGTGATAAATAGTTGATGAGCCCCGTAAAACATTTCTTTTTCTACAGTTCACTCCCACGAATTACACAGGGTGTGTGTTGTTTTCACATATAAGAATCCATCCATTCCTTTATTTAAGAAATATTTATAAGTAGCTATAATTTGTCAGACACTCTGCTAATTCCTTGAGATCCAAAGATGAATAAGACATGATCTTTGTCCTTAAGAAGCTCACAGTCTAGAAGAGGAAACAAATTATTCTAACAAATAATTAAAATTTGGTGTGATATGTACAATGATGAAAACATGGTTGGCTAGATATTGCAGTTTATTTCTGGGAAGATCTGAAAAAGGCAATAAAGGGTGACTCTGGAATAGAGTTTTAAGGGATGAATAAGAATTTTCTAGACAGAAATGATCAGAGGAAGAGCAATTACAGTTAGAGGGAATCATGAAAAAAGCATGGAGCTTTAAAAAGGGTATATGGTGCATTTGGGAACTAGGAATAGCTCGGTATTCCTGAGTACAAGTGTGAGTGGAGATGCCGGAGAGATGAACAGGCATCAGATTTGGAAAGCCTTATTTGTCATATCTAGAGACTATAGGGTTCCCTTACAGGAGACTGGGTGCCACCCAAGGTTTAAGTAGGGAATTGATGTCTACAGATTTAGGTTTTGGCAGGATTATTCCACCATGTTGCATAGAGGAAAGATTTGGGCAGGCAGGAAGGTAGGGAATGGGAGCACGTGATTAAGGAAAGAGTCCAGTTTACTGGATACTTCTGTGATTCAGGAGTGAGAATATTTTGTCTTATGCTAAAGGATCAATTTGAGAGAGATTTAGGACACATTCAATAGGACTTGGTGATTTGCAGGCCACACAGAAAATGACAGAGAGGACCTCCGCTTTTGCTCTCCCACAGCACTTCACACATATTGAGAAACATTCTGCTGCCTTCATGGCCATGATGAGTTCGCGGGAGGTAAGTTCACCAAGTCACCCTTCTTTCAGGGTCTTCACTAGAAGAAGTCTGAAAACTGGACAAAGAGGCTGTAACTCTTTGTTACTATACATGGGAGAGGCAAGAAACAACAGTGGAAAGGTTTGGGGACCAGCAAGAAATAAACAACAAATACAAATGCAGGACACAAAGTGTTAGGAGAAATGCGAATTGTATCTTGACATAGTGAGAGTAAGTCCACATCGAAATATCACATCCTCAAGCTAACTCTTTCATGACACATCTTTAGTCCAACATCATCCATAATAAATACACATTTCTGTTACACATGACTTACAAGAAGTTTTTAAGGTAGAAGCTTAAACTAATGGTGTTTTACATTTGTATAACTTTCTCGAAGATTATAAAATGCTTTTTTCCCTATAACCGTGTGAGGGAGTCTGGGAGATAATTTCCAAATTTAGCTGAAGTACTTGCGACTCACGCAGGTAAACTGGCTGCCCCAAAACAAAGTATTTCCTGGCAGGGCAGGAAATTGAATCCATTTTTTTTGCTTTTGATTTTTAAATTCGTAGGCTAGAACGGGTTCTAATTGCCCATAGACTTATTCCAGCTGTCACTGTTCAAGACAAATTAAGATTTTCCAAAACTGGTAAACTGAAAAGAAGTTGATAGAACTTGGTGATTAATAGGTCAAAAAGAGAATGGAGAGGAAGGTTCCACACAGCTCTCTCAGATTTCACGGGGAAACTCCTTTGTATGTTCCTTCTTTTTTTTTTTTTAAAGATTTTATTTTTTCCTTTTTCTCCCCAAAGCCCCTCAGTACATAGTTGTATATTCTTCATTGTGGGTCCTTCTAGTTGTGGCACGTGGGACGCTGCCTCAGCGTGGTTTGATGAGCAGTGCCATGTCCGCGCCCAGGATTTGAACCAACGAAACACTGGGCCGCCTGCAGCGGAGCGCACGAACTTAACCACTCGGCCACGGGGCCAGCCCCTGTATGTTCCTTCTTAATGGAATCCTCCTATTTTATTTTATTTTATTTTTTTGAGGAAGATTAGCCCTGAGCTAACTGCTGCCAATCCCTCTGTTTTTGTTGAGGAAGACTGGCCCTGAGCTAATATCCATACCCATCCTCCTCTTCTTTATATGTAGGATGCCTACCACAGCATGGCCTGTCAAGTGGTGCCACGTCCACACCCGGGATCCGAATCGGCGAACCCCGGGCCGCCAAAGCAGAACGTGCACACTTAACCGCTGCGCCACCAGGCCAGCCCCTGGAATTCTCCTATTTTAAAACATTGCTATACTGGAAATAACATGGAGATTAAAATAATTCCCAGCGTCCAGATTTATGTAAACACAGACACAGATCAACACACCAGCTCACACATTGATTCACACTCTCACATTTTAAATCCACAAAAGCCGACAATGTTTTTAGAGACGTCTGGCTCTGCTTTGCTTCTGCTCCACTTTAGTAAACACTTAGGATGTGCAGACTTTGTGTTTGCTGTGGTGAGACTGTTCCCATGCTTTATGTTCCTCCATCTTGCTCCAGGTGGATGACATGAAGCTGCCGGGTTCAGCAATCACCTACTGCTCCAATCCCCACAGTTAATAACTGCAAGGAAGCCCATTTCAAGCTCCTTTCCTCCTTTAATTGATTTATTGGTGGCATATAAATGCCTGTTTCCATTTCTGTTAATGAAAGAGGCCTCTGATATGACTTTCTCAGATTTACATTGTGGTCCTAACCTTTGGCAATATAACAAGAAAGGATTCAGATCTCTTTCCTGAGGCAAAGTATAACTGCATTTGCTTTTACTTCCTAGTCCTTTACCTAGATAAGGCCCTGAAAGTAGGAAAATGCTGTTACTAAAATAAAGGGTCTTTATGGGTTTCTGACTTTTACTTTGAACGTCATCCTCTGCTCTTGGAACTTGTGTCTTGTTTTGGTGGGGAGCGGTGTGAGTTCACTAATTTAGTAGAACGATCAGCTGAATATCTTAGCAGGGTTTTGGTTTTCCTTTGAAAGTATCCACCATAGTCTCTGCAGCTGTGGCTGCTCGTCACACTAGCCTGGAGACCTTACCAAAAATGCAAATACCAGGACCTACTGAATCTGGGCTTTTTTTGTGTGTGTATGTGTGCTTTTTTTTTTCCTGAGGGAAATTCACACTGGGCTAACATCTGTTGCCAATCTTCCTCTTTTTTGCTTGAGGAAGATTAGCCCAGAGCTAATATCTGTGCCTGTCTTCTTCTGTTTTGTGTGGGGCTGATGAGTGGAGTGGTGTAGGTCCACGCCCAGGATCCAAATCCATGAACCTGGGCTGCTGAAGCAGAGTGCACCAAATTTAACCACTTTGCCACGGGGCTGGCCCGCATTTGTGCTTTTTAAAAGCACCATAGGTGCTCCTGATACACAGCCAGGTTTGAGCTAGAAATAAGATGCTAGTTGAGTTTGACCGTGAACATATTTGCACAACATTAGGTTGGAATTCTTATGCTGCTTTGTACTATGTTTCTCTAGCTTGTAAGACCCACTTTAAAATGTACTTTGAGCCAAGGGAGAAGCTAAATAATTCTTTGGGGAATGTAAATATACATAAACATATATATACATTGATATGTGTACCTAATGAGGCAAACTTTAAGAAATAGAAAATGCCATTAAAAAGTGAGAAAGCCATTTTTATTCAAGGAAGAACTACTGCCAGTGGTACTTTCAAGTCAGGAAGGAACCTGCTGTTCTGGGGTAAGAGCACACACAATGTTTAAGGACATTTGGTTTTGTTTGCTTTCATTTGGCTTGGTATGAGGTCAAGGCTCCTGCTCCATAGCCCTGGCCTCCCCCTTCCTATTAGTAAGGGCTTAAAGATTGCAGAGCAAGGCTGGGAGCACCTTGGCCTGGGTAAAAAGGAAACTTTTGGAAGGAAGATGATCAAAATTTGGACTCTGTCATGTGAGGTTCAAAGTTATTAGAATGTCTCTGAAGGACTGGAGAGCCCTGCTGAAGAGCTTGATCAAAAGGACCCCAAGGGTCCCCAGGGGAGATTACATAGTGGGCGAGTTGTCTGTACTGCTGCCTCCAGCCCTGCACTAGGACCTAAGAGTTTTCAGAGAACCACATTTTATCCGATATGAGGTGCCTTTGGGACAATGGTTGTGTGTGTGTGCATGGGCACACCGGTATTTCTCAAGAGCAATAATGTTACATATATAGGCCCACGTGGTCATGGTGAAACTATGGCGGACCCTAACACTGGAGAGAGAGGTTTCCTTGTCTTCCTGCTGGGATTGCTAAATTCTTAACTTCCAGGGAGCGAGTGTTAGGAAATGACTGTCTTTCCATCATTTGGAACTTTCTCGATTCAGTGTAAGATGTCATGTTCATAAGCATAGGTCTGTTTCTTTTTCCCATATATCTAAAAAATGAAAACAAATAAATGAAAGGCTCCCTCCCCCCCATAATTAGAAGACTGATGATTTTTCATTAATCTTGCAATAAGATGACCCTAAATTTTGCAAACTGCATTTTTGAGCCCCACTTATCTCATTATAGTAGGATTATACCATATATATACATAAACATTTATGAAAGAAAGTATGTTGGGAAACTTTAAAGAGGGTAATTCTAAATTTTGTTCAAGTGCCTAAGTTACGTTTAACTTCTCAGTAAAGAGTCTGTGACTTGACAGAATGTGTTAACTGATTAATCAGTGCAAGGCTGTCCAGTCTATAATTTCTTTTAAGGGTTAAACCCTCCTAATGACTTGATAGCAGGTATGTACCCTCACCCTACCAAAATGTTCGTGTACACAAATACACAAATAAAGGAATTACAGTTGCTTGCATGGGCTGGTTTAGGGGAAGAGGGCCAGGATTTGGTAGGAATCAAAGGTAGACTCATTTTATAGACAGCACTGACTATTAGAGAAAGGCAGCAACTAGTCCCAGAGGACGCATCTACAGAGCAACTGCCCAGTGGAGAGGGCCAGAAGGCTTGCGGTGGCCTCCTAAGGCCAGGAAAACAGGAAAGATGTTGAAGTGGAGCAGCAATGATGGGGAGAAGGCAGGGACGGGCTCCTCATGCGGTGGAAACCAGAGTGCCTGGATATACTGACTCAGGCATTCATGTGTCAGGCAGAAACTCGCACCTGGGAAATCGAAAGAGTTTTCTTTCGAAGAGCACCATTGTGACTCCTGGCCCTTGAAATGATTCTAACTCATCTTTCATTTTGGAAGATCTTAAAAAGAGTGGCAGAGGGAGAAGATCCAAGATGGCGCCGTGAGTAGTCCTCTTTGTCTCTCCCCCTTCGAGTCTACAATTATTTGGACACTCATCGCTTAACAAAGGATATCCAGATAGCATCTCAGGACATCTGAGAGATCCACACGACTATACATCGGAAGGCGGACGGACTTCCCTCCGGGAGGAGGTGGAGATAGGTGAAAACTCTCCGACCCCGACCGAACAGCCTAGTACCTGCAAGCGGCTTTCTTCCAACGGATGCCCCCCAGAAAATCAACACACACCTAGGGCAGGAGCGAGCACACACCAGAGGAGCGACGGTGGAAACAGGTGACCAGAACCCTACCTAAACCCCCTGTAATTACTCCTAAATGCAGAGGGAAACTCTAGAGTTACACACCTGAGCCTGAGGGGAGAGTCTCGCCCCGCCATTGGTGGGGAGATCCCGCCTGGTGTCCACGGCATCTGGAGGGTCCCAGAGAGAATCACAGAGGGCGTGGTGGCCCTCTGGCTGCCACTGCCTGCACGGCCGGGCAAGGGATTGCCAGAGATCTCGGAGAGGACTGGGGCTGGGTGGAGCTCCAGAGGCCGGCTCCGCACCCTGGAGGGGAAGTTCCAGGGTTCCGCCTGGGCAGCAGACAAAACTCTCTGTCTGCCATTAGCGGAGGGGCCACGCCCAGCATCCACAACACCGGGAGGGTCCTGGAGAGGAGAATATCAGGCAGGGCAGCAGCTGACCAGCTACCACTGAAATCAGGATCTCCGGCTATCCCCCAGTCAGGGCAAAGGGCTCCCCGAGTTCCTGGGGAACAGGACTGGGGCTGGGTGGAGTTCCAGTGACCCGGCTCCATAGCCTAGGGGAAAACCCTACAGGCTTACAGCAGCCTCAGCGAAAGCCTCTGCACAGCACTAGTAGAGAGCACCCATCCGGCAGCCACAAGGCTGGAAGACCCCAGGACAAAAGTAGCATAGCTAGGTGAGCTAACCACAGACTGTAGAAGATGCCAATAGCTCTGCTGCGACCCATAGTGGACAAGTGAGATTTTGTGGGTGCCGACAGTGACAGAGAGGCAAATATAAGTGATCCTACCCCTGGCCGCTGGAAAAGCCCATAACACCGTTGCAGACCCCAAGGAGGGAGCATGTCTAGGTCGGCTGTAACAGTAGGCACCAGCAGCCTGAAGCCCCTCCATGACAGCCTCCACAGCAGAAGAGGGAATCTAAAGGACCACTGTGACTACAAGGAGGGGCCCAGGCCCAGTTAGCAACTGCAGATAGGGTTCCTGGTTGGTGCAGTATAAACAGCTGCTCCCCCACCACACGAGCAGAAACAAGTGGAAGGAGCAACTAATCTCTATCTCTATGCGGAGGCACAAATCTACAACATCAAGCAATATGAAAAAATACATTAAATCTCCAGAACAGAAGGAAAATAACAAATACACAGACAACAATCCCAAAGAAAATGAAATATATAACCTAAATGACGATGACTTCAAAACAGCCATCATTAAAATACTAAATGAGTTAAGAGAGAATTCAGATAGACAACTCAACGAGTTCAGGAGCTATGTCACAAAAGAGTTTGATACGATAAAGAAGAACCAAACAGAAATACTGGAAACGAAGAACACAATAGAGGAGATTAAGAAAAATCTAGATGCACTGAACAGTAGGGCCAATAATATGGAGGAAAGAATTAGCAATTTGGAAGATGGGAATATAGAAATGCTGCAGGCAGAGGAGGAGAGAGAAGTAAGACTAAAAAGAAATGAAGAAACTCTCCGAGAATTATCAGACACAATTAGGAGATGCAACGTAAGGATTATAGGTATACCAGAGGGAGAAGAGAAGGAGAAAGGGGCAGAAAGCCTATTCAAAGAAATAATGGCTGAGAACTTCCCAAATCTGGTGAGAGAGATGGATCCTCAGGTGACAGAAGCCAATAGATCTCCAAACTTTATCAATGCAAGGAGACCAAACCCATGGCATATAGTAGTGAAGCTAGCAAAAGTCAATGACAAGGAGAAAATACTAAGGACAGCTAGGCAAAAGAAACTAACCTACAAAGGAACCCCCATCAGGCTATCAGCAGATTTCTCAGCAGAAACTTTACAGGCTAGAAGAGAGTGGAATGATATATTCAAAAACCTGAAGGACAAAAACCTACAGCCGAGAATTCTCTACCCAGCGAAAATATCCTTCAAATACGATGGAGAAATAAAATCTTTCCCAGATAAACAAAAATTAAGGGAGTTCATTGCCACAAAACCTCCTCTTCAGGAAATCCTCAGGAAAACCCTCATTCCTGAAAAATCGAAAAAAGGAAAAGGGCTACAAAACCGAGAGCAGAGGAGATAAGTAAAAGGACAACAACGGAGAGTAGCAGCTCTTCATCAGAACAGATTAAACCATGGGACGACAAACAAAGGAAACTGAAGAAAACCGGAAAACAAGACATAAAATGGTAGTGGTAGGCCCCCACGTCTCAATAATCACTCTAAATGTAAATGGATTGAACTCCCCAATCAAAAGACACAGAGTGGCAGGATGGATCAAAGAACAAGACCCAACAATATGCTGCCTCCAGGAAACACACCTCAGCCCCAAAGACAAACACAGACTCAGAGTGAAGGGATGGAGAACAATACTCCAAGCTAATAATGAACAAAAGAAAGCAGGTGTCGCTATACTAATATCAGACAAGGTAGACTTCAAAGCAAAACAGATAAAGAAAGACAAAGAGGGACAGTATATAATGATAAAAGGGACTCTCCACCAAGAAGACATAACACTTATAAATATATATGTACCCAACACAGGAGCACGAAAATTTGTAAAGCAACTCTTAACAGAACTAAAAGAAGACATCAACAACAATACAATAATAGTAGGGTACCTCAACACACCATTAACACCAATGGACAGAACATCCAGACAGAAAATCAACAAGGAAATAATAGAATTAAATGAAAAATTAGACCAGATGGACTTAATAGATATATATAGAACACTTCATCCAAAAACAGCAGGTTACACATTCTTCTCAAGTGCACATGGAACATTCTCAAGGATTGACCATATTTTGGGAAACAAAGCAAGCATCAATAAATACAAGAGAGTTGAAATAATATCAAGCATCTTTTCTGATCATAATGCTATGAAACTAGAAATCAACCACAAGAAAAAAGCAGAGAAAGGTGCAAAAATGTGGAGACTAAACAACACGCTTCTGAACAAACAATGGATTATTGAAGAAATTAAAGAAGAAATCAAATATTATCTGGAGACAAATGAAAATGAGAACACGACATACCAAATCATTTGGGATGCAGCAAAAGCAGTCCTAAGAGGGAAATTCATCACAATACAGGTTCACCTCACTAAACAAGAAAAAGCTCACATAAGCAACCTCAAACAACACCTTACAGAACTAGAAAAAGAAGAACAAACAAAGCCCAGAGTCAGTAGAAGGAGGGAAATAATAAAAATAAGAGCAGAAATAAATGATATTGAAACAAAAAAGACAGTGGAAAGGATCAATGAAATAAAGAGTTGGTTCTTTGAAAAAATTAACAATATCGACAAACCTTTAGCCAGACTCACCAGGAAAAGAAGAGAGAAATCTCAAATAAATAAAATTAGGAATGAGAGAGGAGAAATCACAACAGATACCAATGAAATACAAGGGATCATAAGAGAATACTATGAAAAACTATATGCCAACAAATTGAACAACCTGGAAGAAATGGACAACTTCCTAGACTCCTACAATCTCCCCAAACTGAATCAGGAAGAAATGGAGAATCTGAATAGGCCAATCACAAGTAAGGAAATAGAAACGGTAATCAAAAACCTCCCCAAAAATAAGAATCCAGGACCAGAAGGCTTCTCTGGAGAATTCTACCAAACATTCAAAGAAGACTTAATACCTATTCTTCTCAAACTATTCCAGAAAATTGAGGAAGATGGAGTACTCCCTAACACATTCTATGAAGCCAACATCACTCTGATCCCCAAACCTGACAAGGACAACAGAAAGGAGAACTACAGGCCGATATCACTGACGAACATAGATGCAAAAATCCTCAACAAAATTCTGGCAAACCGAATACAGCAATACATCAAAAAGATTATACACCATGATCAAGTGGGATTTATACCAGGGACACAGGGATGGTTCAACATCTGCAAGTCAATCAACGTGATACACTACATGAACAAAATGAAAATCAAAAACCACATGATCATCTCAATAGATGCAGAGAAAGCATTCGACAAGATCCAACACCCATTTATGATAAAAACCCTCAATAAAATGGGTATAGAAGGAAAGTACCTCAACATAATAAAGGCCATATTTGACAAACCCACAGCCAACATCATACTCAACGGACAAAAACTGAAAGCCATCCCTCTGAGGACAGGAACAAGACAAGGGTGCCCACTTTCACCACTCCTATTCAACATAGTACTGGAGGTTTTGGCCAGAGCAATTCGGCAGGAAAAAGAAATAAAAGGAATCCAAATAGGTAATGAAGAAGTAAAACTCTCGCTGTTTGCAGACGACATGATCTTATACATAGAAAACCCCAAAGAATCCATAGAAAAATTATTAGAAATAATCAACAACTACAGCAAAGTAGCAGGGTATAAAATCAACATACATAAATCAGTAGCATTTCTATACACTAACAATGAAGTAACAGAAAAAGAACTCAAGAACTCAATCCCATTCATAATTGCAACGAAAAGAATAAAATACCTTGGGATAAACTTAACCAAGGAAGTGAAGGATCTATGCAATGAAAACTACAAGACTTTCTTGAAAGAAATTGACGACGACATAAAGAGATGGAAAGACATTCCATGCACATGGATTGGAAGAATAAACATAGTTAAAATGTCCATACTACCTAAAGCAATCTACAGATTCAATGCTATCCCAATAAGAATCCCAAGAACATTCTTCACACAAATTGAACAAAGAATCCTAAAATTCATATGGGGCAACAAAAGACCGCAAATTGCTAAAGCAATCCTGAGCAAGAAAAACAAAGCCGGCGGAATCACAATCCCCGATTTCAAAACATACTACAAAGCTACAGTGATTGAAATAGCATGGTACTGGTACAAAAACAGGTCCACAGATCAATGGAACAGAATTGAAAGCCCAGAGATAAAACCACACATCTATGGACAGCTAATCTTCGACAAAGGAGCAGAGGGCCTACAACGGAGAAAAGAAAGTCTCTTCAACAAATGGTGCTGGGAAAACTGGACAGCCACATGCAAAAGATTGAAAATTGACCATTCTTTTTCACCACACACCAAAACAAACTCAAAATGGATCAAACACCTAAAAATTAGGCCTGAAACAATAAGTCTTCTAGAAAAGAATATAGGCAGTACACTCTTTGACATCAGTTTCAAAAGAATCTTTTCGGACACTATAACTCCTCAGTTGAGGGAAACAATAGAAAGAATAAACAAATGGGACTTCATCAAACTAAAAAGCTTCTTCAAGGCAAGGGAAAACAGGATTGAAACAAAAGAACAGCTCACTAATTGGGAAAAAATATTTACAAGCCTCTTATCTGACAAAGGGTTAATCTCCATAATATACAAAGAACTCACATGGCTTAACAACAAAAAAACAAACAACCCGATCAAAAAATGGGCAGAGGACATGAACAGACATTTCTCAAAAGAAGATATAAATATGGCCAATAGACACACGAAAAGATGTTCATCATCGCTAATCATCAGGGAAATGCAAATCAAAACTACACTAAGATATCACCTTACACCTGTTAGACTGGCAAAAACATCCAAAACCAAGAGCAACAAATGTTGGAGAGGTTGTGGAGAAAAAGGAACCCTCATACACTGTTGGTGGGAGTGCAAACTGGTACAGCCACTATGGAAAACAGTATGGAGATTTCTCAAAAAGTTAAAAATAGAAATACCCTATGACCCAGCCATCCCATTACTGGGTATCTATCCTAAGAACCTGAAATCAGAAATCCCAAGAGTCCCTTGCACCCCTATGTTCATCGCAGCATTATTTACAATAGCCAAGACGTGGAACCAGCCTACATGCCCAGAAACTGATGATTGGATAAAGAAGATATGGTATATATACACAATGGAATACTACTCAGCCATAAAAAAAGACAAAATTGGCCCATTCGCAGCAACGTGGATGGACCTCGAGGGTATTATGTTAAGCGAAATAAGCCAGTCAGAGAAAGACGAACTCTATATGACTCCACTCATAGGTGGAAGTTAACATATTAACAAGGAGATCTGATCGGTGGTTACCAGGGAAAAGGGGGGGTGGGGGAAGAGGTGCACCCACAACATGACTAACAATAATGTACAACTGAAATCTCACAAGGTTGTAATCTATCATGACATTAATTAAAAAAAAAAAAAAAAAGAGTGGCAGACAGAAATAGGTCCAACTCTAATGTGCTGAGAAAAAAAAAACGGGCTGCTTCTGACCATGTGCTACTTGTCATCCGGACTTCTAGGAGTGTGATTTCCCTAAGGAGAATTGGGAAAAGGAGAGAGAATAAAAGTGTAGGACAGAGTATTGAGCATCAAGATGTAGGCCAGAGAGGCTTGTGTGCTTTAAATTTCCATTCTTTACTTTTTAGGGTTGGGGAGTGCTGAGATTGGAGAGGTGGGAAAGGGAGAGGCAGGAAAGCATATTATTCTCTGCAATAGGATAAGAAAATCAGACTTTTTCTTGGAGAAGAAATAGCAATAATAATATGAATAAGAATAAGAATTGTCACAACACTATTTAAAACGATTACCTTTTTACAAAAGGGCTTACTATGTACAAGCAGGAATTTTCTCATTGTGTTCTCATAATGACACCATAATGTTGATATTATTATTCCCATTTTTACTGACATTGAAACTGAGCTTCAGAGAGATTAAGTAATTGCCCAAGTGACCAATTTAGGGTTTAAAATCAGACGTGTGACAACAGAGCCCCCTGGGCTTCTTAAGGAAGCCCAAAATGGAATTGTATGAAATAAGACTCAAGGAACTGCTCTTTATTGCCTAAGGGTAGTGTGGTGGGACATCATCCACATACACACACTGAAATGGGCTAAGGAAAAACTGAAGATATGCATTCGTGGATGCCAAGGGGGCTGGGCAGGATGGAGTTAACGGGTCCCGCAGTGCTACAATTTCGCTAAGGAAAGAGACCTGCAAGTCATAAAGTGCCCCTATGCTCTCCATTCCCCTCGTTTATTTTCTTCCACCTCTCCTCTTTTCATTTTATTTCCCCTTTCTCTGATCTAGCCTTCCTTTCTTGCCCTTTCTTTTTCCTTTCCTTAACTCTGCCCCTTTATTCACTTTCCTCATTTCTATGTGTATTAGAGAATATGACTCAAACAACAAAGCAGGCAGTTCTTAGCTTGAGAGAGAAAGACCAGGCAAGTCTAGTGGGAAAAGAAAAAAAAGTTGTATGATGAATAACTTTTGAGAATCTGATGTATAGCATGGTGACTGTAGTTTAAAAAAAAAGGTAAACTACGTGAAGTGATGGATGTGTTAATTAACTTGATTGTAGGAATCATTTCACAATGTGTATTTTAAATATATATACATTTTAAATATATTACAGTTTTATTTGTCAATTATACCTCAATAAAGCTGGCTGAAAAAAATTTAATTTTATGCCCCTAAAAATGCAAATTTCGGGGCCAGCCCCATGGCCGAGTGGTTAAGTTCCGTGCTCCGCTTCCGTGGCCCAGGGTTCCGCCGGTTCGGATCCCAGGCGCAGACATGGCACTGCTTGTCAGGCCATGCTGAGGTGGCGTCCCACGTAGCACAACCAGAGGCACTCACAACCAGAATATACAAAAATGTATGGGGAGGGCTTTGGGGAGAAGAAGAAAAAGAAGAAGAAAAAAAAGAAGATTGGCAACAGATGTTAGCTCAGGTGCCAATCTTTAAAAAAAAAACAAAAAAATGCAAATTTCCGTAGGAGAATTGGAAGTTCACCTGAGTGTAATTAATTTAGTTGCTTTCTCCTTAATACCTGGCCGAGATAAATGCAGCGAGGAGATGGCAATTTTGATTGACTGGGAAAAAGAAAGAACAATGGCTCTTGCGTGCCTTCTGGGAGATCAGATTTGGATGACATGCTCCAGAGGCCACATGAGGAGACTGTCTTTTGAGAGAAGGAAGACGGGAGGGCAAATGGTGGAAGAGGGCTAAGAAAGGTAGCTGGGAGGATATCAATATGACCATCAGTATGTATTTAAGGATTCAGAACCAATAACAAAGCACAAGAAGAACACAAAATTCCAAATACAATCCATGGATGGGAATATTTACTAAATTCTTTAAAAATCCTTTTCCTCCTTACTAATTCTTCTATATGTCTCTGAAAATTTATTTGTGCCACAACAAATATTTTTAAAGGATAAATCTCAGGAATTCTAGATTGCAGAAGGAGCGATTTTGTTTTCCTTGAAAATGAGAACTTAAGGAAACCTACATTTAACAACTCTTCAATCTAGTTTAACATGTCAGTAAAAAGTGGAATAGAAGCTAGCCCATAGTTAAATATTAAATTAACTAATACCATGCTATTTATTCCCTTCCCCCACTCAAATTCCCTCAATGGAGAATATCTCAGGCTAATGTAATATAAAACAACTTAGAAAACAGCAATGACATTGTAGGGACTCTGATGATTGCGATCCAATACAAGCACAGCCAAGTATATGGGGTTAATGAATGCACATGCCAAAATTAAATAGGCCACATGGAAAAGAAACAGGCAGAGTGTATGAGCAGCCAAAAGTTATGGCTGCAAGATCCCTGGCGGTAAACAATGGTGTTTTGCACACCATGTTTCTTTCCCTGAGACGAGGGTTGACTGGCACGACAGGAGTACAGAATGGAAAGAGAAGAAACAGGCAGCCCTTATTTCTTGCCTCTGGATCTGTTCCTATGAATTATAAGGCTCTTAGTTATGTCCCTTCCATTGAAGAGAATTTGTCTGAAATTAAGGAATGACGGGAAGAAATCTCTGTTTCTGGAGAGAGCCATGGCTCTAAGTTGGTGGTTGCCAAGAATTCGAGGGGGGAAGAATAGTGGGAACGCGCCTTCTTTTTCAGTCTTGAATCATGCAGGCCCTCTGAATCATCTTGTTGAGGCAGAGGCATGAATGCGTGGGTTATATAGCAGGAAGGGACTAAGAATCATTCATCGATAATAATAACAATAACAGTCAACATTTATTAAGTGCTTACCATGTGTTGGTAGGCTCTGAACCAAGCATTTTACATGAATTATCCTATTTATTTCTTATCCTAACTCTGAAATAGGTCATATTATATTACCCTGTTTCATAGATGAGAAAACCAAGGCTGATGAGGTAGATAGAATAATGGTCCTCCCAGGATGACCATATCTTATCTCAGAAGTTGTGAAAAGTTACTTTACCTGGCAAAAGAGATTTTTCAGATGTGATTAAGTTAAGGGTCTTGGGATGGGGAGATAATCCTGAATTATCTGGGTGGGACCAATGTAATTATGAGTCCTTTCAAGGAAAAGAGAGAGACTTTGAAGATGGAGGAAACACCCAAAAACCAAGGAATTCAGGCAGCCTCTAGAAGCTGGAAAAGGCAAATGGATTCTCCTCTAGAACTTCCAGAAGGAAAGCAGCCCTGCCAACACCTTGATTTAAAAGTCAGCCCCTTTTTTGACTTCTCAACTTCCAGAACTGTAAGATAATACATTTGTGTTGTTTTAAGCCACTCAATTTGTGATAATTTGTTACAGCAGCAATAGGAAACTAATACAGCTGAGAAAGCTTAAGAAACCTCCAAAAGATCACATTGCTGGAAGGTACAGAACCAGGATTTGCACTTCAGAACTCTCTCCAGAGGCTATATACTTAGCCATCATGCTGCATGTCTTCCCTATTCCACCTTAGACTCTACTAGCTCCTAAACACCACTTAATCATCTATTGAGACCTATACTGTGTTAATTCCTAATTTTCATGATCTTACTTAATCCTCTGATCTGGTGGTACCTCCCATTTTACAGATGAGGAAAGAGAGGCTGAGAGACTGTAAAGAGCTAAATTTAAACCTAGATCCGTCTGACTGACTTTCATTCCAAGCTTTTAGTCTCTTCATCCTACTGCCGTATACGTTTGACCAACGTTTATTGAGCATCTGTTAAATATTATCATAAAACACAAACTCGAATTTGAGTACTTTGCCCCTCAGTAATTCTTGAACACATCTAGATGGCTCATACAGGAGTCACTATGTCAACTAAACTCTAGGAATTTTCCACTTCAGAGGGTTAGTGGTGGAATCCATTGACACAAGCCCTTTCAATCTCAGGGGCTTCCTGATTAGAATTAATCAGGCTATACTCTGATCCCATCTACATCAATAAATTTAATTAGCTCTGACTGCTTAATTAATATGGTCAAATTTAATAGAGGCAAGTACAGCAAAGAATATTTTCAGATTATTAAAAGACGAGAGTGCGCATCTCATATCACAATAGAAGAATCATTGGAACTTCAGTATCCCACATATCCAAAATCATCTCGTCCTGCTCGCAATAGATATAATATTCTGAATCATAAAGGTAGCCAGCTAACCAAAGGGTGTGGAAATGAGGTGCCTGCTACTGGGAACTTTCTGATCCCCAAAAGCCAGTACCGCAATGAATTATATTAACCCAATTAAAAGATCACATCCTTTTATTATATTATGTTATTCTTATCATAATATAAAGGACAAAGTGATATACGATACGATTATATAGAAAACAGACCTGCCCAGAGAGCCAGAAAACAATGCTAAATTTTGAATCATAATTTCCCAAGTTAGTATTTGTAAATGCAATAAACAAAACACACACACACACACACACACACATACACATCGTGCTTCTCTGACTCAGGAAGCCCCTACTTCAAACTACCCCCACCCCCTCCACACCGCTAGAAACAGTCACAGTCATGCCAAGGAAGAACTACAGCACTTGAATAAAACGTTTTTTTAAAGCATTAACACCAGTGTGGACATACTTTTGAGCTTCTGAAAGTCAGTCTTGTGACGCACCACTGTGCGTCCACTCCATGAATCGGTGACTACCGAAAGCAAGCGTTCCAGATTCACGCTTCATTGTCTGCATTTATGGAAACGAGTGTCCCTGAACCTCGTGAGAACATAGCAAAGGGTAATAAGCAGCAGGCTCAGTGTCCCCGACTGAACAAGCAGTTCTTTTTGAACAAAGGCTTTGGTCGAGGGGTACTCAAGCCATTTCCTGACGGCGCTGGGCACACAGACCAGCACGCACCATTTCACTGTCATTCAACGCACCAGAGCAGTGATGCATTTAATAGCACGTTAGTGACTTCAAAGATTTAATGAGTCTAAACTACTACCTGGAAATGATTAGGCACTGAGAGAAATAACTACTAAAAACCTTTCTTTAAAAAAGCTCCAAAAGCTGTTGAAAGGGCTTCTGGGACTTAGGAAGTTTATTAGATGTGACCAACAGTATCCTTTGAGCTCACATAGTGTAGAAATCCATCTCAGAGATGCTCCCTTTCAGCTGTGAGCTGTTGCATTATTAGGCATAAAGCGTGAATCAGTCCTGTCCTTTACACAGTTACATAAAGTCAGGCCACTTCAAATAAAAGCCAGAGACTGCATAAGATTTCAGTGGCAAACAAAAATGGTGCGTTAATAAAGGAGTCAGACCAAGACCCTCAGAAGTCAAGCCAAAGGTCCAAGGCTGCACAGTGAAGTAACAAAGCCAATATCAGAATTTAAATTTCTTGGGTCCTGGTTAGAGACACGTTTCAGTATATAATATTTCCTTCGCAAGTCAAAGCCACTTTTTGTCTTTTCTGATTTCCAGATCTATTTCTTTGAGCCAGCCCCTCTACTGTAAAAGCTCTCTAGAGAACTCTTATTAAGAAATGAACATGCAGTGTTAGGGATGGGGGCGGGGGGATGAAGAATGAAAACAAGCAATTGTCATTATCACAAGGGTCCACAGAAGTCCTTCCAAGCAAGCAAGTCATTGCCCTGTGGCACCATATGCCTGAAAATGCTTTAAATTTGAGTTATTGCTCTCCAAGGTCCATTAATAGTCTGCAAAGCAGCCAAGCTAATGAGACCTTGAAATGACAGAGCTGTTTAAAGTTTGATGTGCCTTTGTTCATCCAAACTTTAGGATTATGCCAATATTTTATGGAGGTGTATAGAGGGAAGACTATTTGTGATGGTGAAAAACTGAAAGAGAACTGGACCTCTCACCTCCAAACAAAAGAAGAAAATGATAGTCACTTTCAGTTTTAACCATGTCACTTACAGTATGACAAACTTTTTCATTTTTAATATAGGGCCTGCTTATATCCTAATCACACAGAATCAGAGTCAGGTGTTTTTTAGTTTAAAAAGTTCAAGATAGTTTTGTAGCTTTTCTCTGCAAACTTGTCAAGAGCTATTTGCAATATGATCTCGGAAACTTTCTTGAGCACAGCATTCTGCGCTGATCCTATCAATGTGCTGCTCACCGCCCTGGGCCGTCAGTACCAGGACCCTTCCAGGACTGTTAACTATGCACAAAACTCTAGATATGAGGGGTATGGGAGAGGGGCATTGCTCTTAGATAGGCATTGTTTACTGTCAAATGCTCTCCTCTTATGGACATAACAGAGTCCTGACAGTAGAGGGAAGGGGTTCCTCAGATCAGGACAGCAGACAGAAGGAGAAGATAAAAGGCCAAGGTATAGGAAGAGGGAACAGGAGAAAGAGGAGCTATAGGAGGGTGATAACTCAACCTCCAAAAGGTGTTCGGGCTTAACCTGGTTTACTCGGTGATCGGGACTTTTAGTAAACCATATGTTTTCAATGGCAAACAACCAGTGTGGACTTTGTTTTGAAAGAAGTCGACACACTAGGTTGTTTAATTTCTGAGGTCTTGGGATAGTCTCACTAGCAGAGCATGTACTGCATGTGCCTTCCTTTGTTTAGATGCTATGCTTTTGTTAGGGCAGCTTGAGATTACATGAGCTCATTTAGAAGCCAGGCCTGTTGTGTCGAACGGCCTCTGCAGGAAACTAAGACGCATTTTGGAGAGCAGCAAGTAAAAGCAGGATGGACGTCCCACTGCTTTTAATTTAAAGTCCAAAATCCTTAAAATGCCTTTGTAGGTCTTGGCTCATCCTAGGTCCTGTAGGTTCATCGTAGGCCCATGTCTCTCTGTTCACTCTCTGCACTGTAGTCAACCAGGCCTCAGGGCCTTCTCTTCTGCTGATTTCTTTGCCTGGAATAGTCTCTTTTCTCTTCCCCATGCCTATCTCAACTTCTCTCAGCTCCACACCCGGCCAGCTCCCATTAGCATCACTACCCCAGGGCAGCCTTTTCTAATTTCTCTAAAACACTCTAGCTTTCATAATGCCCTCATAATTTACTTTTATTACAGTTATCACAATCATAGTCATAAACTACTTTATGAAATTGTTTTTAGTGCCTGTATCACTCATAAGTCTGTCAGTTTCATAAAGGCACGCACTGTCTCAGTGATGTTCATTAGTACCACTGCTGCCTAGAATGAATGAAATCAGGGAAGATTACACTGACTGCAGGCCATTCGGGTGGCTTACACGTCCTAGAGGAGGAAAGAAGGAGCTATTGGAATATTTTTGTGCACAGGAGTTAAATAAGGCAAGCAATAATTACAGAATATTTATCTGACAGTAAACACACAGGATGAACTGGAGGTGGGGAGAGACTAAAAAGCTTTGGAAATTTGACCTGGAAGGGCTGGTAGTGGAACTCACAGACAGAGAGTTGTTCCCAAGAACTGGGAGGCCTCCCCTCTCTAAAGCAGCCCCTGGTTGTATATCCTCTAAGAGGGAGGACTGTGACACAGATGGCTCAGTTATTGCTACGAGAACCTACTTGGAAATAAAATGAGGGAAATCATTCACTTTTACTCTTATAGCTTCAAATATATTTTTTAAGAGATGGGGAGATGTGGTGAAAAAGAAGAGATTATCTTAAGAAATAATTAGGATTTCACTTAAGTAAGTGAAGTTTCATGATTATTTCACAAAATACTTTTGCACACTTACATAATGTTTTAAATTTTAAACTGTGTGCTGTTTGTGGATATAAACTTAGATAACTTTCATAGGCACAATTTGACTCAATCTCCCTAATAAATGTTACCTAGTTCTTTCTTTGATCATTAAGATAGTCTTTACATACATCAAAAATATACAGCTCTGTTTCAGTTAAGCCTCAAATGGTCAATTTTGGATAACTGAATATTTTCAAAGAAGCCAAAGATCCTTCAAATATTAATATTTTCACTATACAACTGTTTAAAAATGAATACAAATTAATTTTTACTACTTCCCAATTTTGAATGGAGCTAATTTCTTCCTGAATCAAAGAAGATGAGATTTGTTGCTTTGTGGACCTTAGCCTTTCTCGACAAATTGAGAATGTATGGCAAACTCGGAGGGTTAAAGCACATGAGGAACAAGAGGAGAATTAGTCCCCAGATTTTGTCATTTCCAGAACCAGATAGGGTATTTTTTTCCAGTAATTTTATTGAGATCATATGGTCTACAACATTATATAATTTCAGGTGTACGTTATTATTTATCAATTTCATAACAGACTTCATTGTGCTCACCACTAGTAGTCTAATTTTTGTCTGTCACTGAACATATGTGCCCCTTTACAGATAGGGTATTTTTAATCTTTCAAAATTCACTACTGACTTTTCCATCACTATTTTCAAACAGGACTTATAGTCAACTTGGTGGACGCATTATGTTTTTGGCTAAAATGTACCATGAAAATTTTTCAAAGGTTCAAAATGTCATCCTCATTTTAAATGCACAATTTTGAATAGCCCAAGAGCATGTGGGGGAAATGTCTTTCAATTCCCCAAAGTTTAAGGCATTTAAATGAAGTTAAAAATTACAGAGTACTGAGATTTTTAACTTTCTAAAGCTGACTGTATCTTCGCTCAGTCCAGCCTAATGGTTTCAGAACTGAGAGTTCAATTCTATCTGTACAATCTTTCATTCTTCTCCTATTCTAAGATCCAGGACACAATGGCTATGGAAAGCAATTCAATTCTCCATTTGGTGACAACTGCTTATTATAAAACCAATGGGAAATGTACATCTTAAATTATTTTGCCTGGGTGGATGTATCTGTATTAATTATGGCTCACATATAATTTATTTGAAAAGATTCTTCTACAGATTTTAGAAATGAAATCTCTAATACATGGAAACAAATGATAAATATTATATGCACACATGTGCAGTATGCAAATACTAATTAGGGAAAGTAACACTTTAGAATTTAATGAGGTTTTGCTCTCTTGTAATTATAACTTTTATCAGTGTTAACAGCCAGTCTGAAGGTACAACTACAGTACTACGTCATTAGTGTTTATGAGTTCTCTCCACGTGCAGGGTATTGAACCAGAATTTCCAACTCCATGGCATAGGCCTTTGCTAGCTGTATTTGCTGTAAAGTTAAATTCTGTATATTGAACACTATTTTCTCATTGATATCAATTTTCCATTGAGAAAGAAATTCCAGAAGTAGTCAGATCATCAGAAGTAGTCTTTGGGGATAGGGTGGGGTGAGGACCCTGTATGACATAATAAAAGGCGGCGGAGACAAAGGTGAGGAAGTGGCTGACTTCCCATGCACTGTTTTAGTGGCCTGTGTGAACTGGTCCCTTTAAAAGTTAGGCCCAGGAAGAGCTGCCTCTTCTGACCGGCAAGTGGAATGACAGTGTGTTGCAGCGTGAGGCAAAGCAATGAAGTAATGCAATGCGTTTTCAAGAGCCATACTAGTTAATAATAATAACAATAATAATAATAAAAGAAAATCAACAGCAAAGATTTTTAACTTAATTTATAATGTCTTTTTACTCTTCTTGGTAGCTGATGCCCCCTCTCCATTCTCAAAGTGCTTAGCATATAAGGTTGCCAGATTTAGCAAATAAAAATTTTTTTAGTGTAAGTATGTCTCAAATATTGCATAGGACATCCTTTCTTTTAGGAAGATCAGCCCTGAGCTAACATCTGCTGCCAATCCTCCTCTTTTTGCTGAGGAAGACTGACCCTGAGCTAACATCCATGCCCATCTTCCTCTACTTTATATGTGGGATGCCTACCATGGCATGGCTTGCCAAGCAGTGCCATGTCCGCACCCGGGATCCGAACTGGTGAACCCCGGGCTGCCAAAGAGGAACGTGCGCACTTAACCACTGTGCCACTGGGCCAGCCCCAACGTAGGACATCCTTATACTAAAAAATAATTCATTATTTATCTGAAATTAAAATTTAACTGCACATCCTGCATTTTAGGTGATAAGCCTACTAACACAGCACTTTAGACTCAGAAAATATTTGTTGGGTGATTTCATTTTCTTTACTTTGGAATATAGAAGGGTCTCTTCCCCAGCTTGCTGATTTTTTATTTTCACCATAGAAGATTTTCTTCAAATTAATTCCTCAGTTGGAGGCAGGCATCTAAAACAGACAATCAGGGAGTTGCTGTGGCAGAGGAAGGAGGGCAGACCCCAGGCCACTCAGGCTCCCCTCCCTCGCCACTGTTTGAAATTCATTTCTTTAGCCTAGACTCATTTTCAAATGAGAAAAAGAGGCCCACGGAGGCGGGTGACTGTAAATCCAGTGTCTTTGCTTTATAATATGCTGCCACTGCATATATGGGCAACTTTGCAGTACAGGAATGAGTTATATTCCTAAAGTTAATTTACAAGCTTCATTATAGCACAGAGCACACTTTTGTGTTCAGAAAATGCTGTAACATTAAAATTAGATTATTAGGTGATCCCACAAGGTAGCTAAAAAGCAAATTAATCTGCCATCGAAAAATAGTAGGGAAAAAACTCCAACTATTTCAAATAAATTATGGGTAAGATAAGTTTTCCTGGAGTAGTCTGAAAACCTAATGATCACGGTTTGTGTTGGTGAGACAATGTGGAAGTAGGTGAAAAAATATTCTATTGTCTTTTTGCATCTTCAGGGAGACTGATAAACTCAATAGGAATAAGTAGGAGACTAATACGGTGGGGAGAGCAGAAAATGCAGAGAAACAAGGAGTGAATGAAGAACTGGAGGCTCTGCTAATCTTCCCTAAACTCTGGGAGAGCTCACAACATTCTGAGGACATCTTACGAACCCTTACCTGCCCTGTCACTTCTTCCTATAGAGTCACTAACTTTAAAAAAGAGAAAAATCCTTCACACCTAATATTACTCCATTTATTCAATCATCTGTTCATTAATGCAATAAAGAGTTAAATATGTGGGCCAGGCATTGTATGAACCATTGGTGACATAGTGGTAAACAAGACAGAAATAGTTTCTGCCCTCAGGGAACTTACAGTCTTAGCGGAAAAATAGACATTAAAATATGATTGCAAAAATAATGACAATTATGATAAGTGATACTCAGAGAAGTACAGTTAATGCAAACACTGGTTACCTAATACATAATCATCATTATCATCATCATCATTTATTACACATTTACTATGTGCAAAGTATATTACATCCCTTATATCTAAAATTCAAGCAAATCTTAGAAAGGAGCAAGGTAGGTATTATTATTACTATTTTTAAAAGTTCATGGAAAACTTCCTTTTCTAAATTGATAACCTTGACTGTCTTCCGAGGAGGCCATTGGGAGATCCTTTGCTCTACTAGCCTCTTGATGTATTTGATATGAAAATATGGACCAAGAATAGAAGAAAGCTAAATTTCTCTGCATAGCAAGAGGGAAAATATTTGTAGTTCCTAAGAAACAATCTGGAGGCATGTGTGAGGAGTGAAAAACAGGAAGAGACGTAAAATAGAAGTTGCCAGAGAGATGAAAAAGCTGTGCGCTCCCTGCTCCCAGACCTACCAGTCTGTGCCAACCCCAAACCTTCAGTGAAGTTACTAGCCATGCCAGTATGAGTGGATTCTTTGGTGGGCACTGGTGAGGGGGGCAGAGTTTCACTTGCAATCTGACAAAGAGGGAGAAGAGAACATGGCTTGCATAATATTGGAGCCAGAGGAATAATAGGTTAAGGGACAGTAATCTCCAACAATTCCCAAAGGATGTGGGAAGGGTTTAGACTTTCACATTGGTTCACACTAACTTTATCTGACTCCCCCAAGGGCTAGGAAGTCCCAGGTAACACTGGATTATCCAAATGAGGACACGCAGACTCGGAGGTCCCAGAGCTCGTTATTGCGTGAAAATCCCATTTGAACCTAAATCTTACTCCAACGTCCGGACTCTTCCTACTTTACCATCCTTTCTCAGTTTTGCCAAGAAGGGCACAAGGGGCCACAAGGCAATACCTCTCATGCTCTATGGTTCTGAAAGGAATTAGCTCCAGACTGAGCAGGGTGCAGGCTGGCCATCCTCATGTCAGAGTCCCCAGCAATGGTGCACTGCTTTAACGCTTAAAGTTCAAAGCACTTTTACATACGTTACTCAGCGGATGGACTTTTACTTCTTCTGAATCGAGAATGAAATAAATTGTGCTAAATAAATCCCTAGGCTTTGTTAGTCCTTTTTACCACAAATCACTCATCCAGCAGTTCTCCATGGGCATTATCTACTAGGTGCAGCTTTGCCAAGTCCAGACGCTCAGCTGGAGCGAATGTAGATCTTGCCTTGGCTCTGCCTGTGGACAGACTTCAAGAGCAAGTTGTACACCCCGTAGGCTTTGGAAAGAAAACTGGGGACGCAATGTCCTGGTTTAAGCAAATGCCTACGTTTATTTTTGGAATTATTTCTTGGATGTGGGGAGATGAGTTTTTTCATGCAGAACCAAGGACAGGAAATAAGAAGGTTAAGGAAATACAAGCCTTGAGATCTTAAAGCTCTACTTATCTAGTGTGTCCTGGAGGTTTAATCACTAGTTAGAGTAAATCCTCAGCAGGTACAAATAAACTTAGGTTCTTTTTAGACTGTCTTCTTTGGTTGGGGAACTGCCAGACCTACAAAGACCATTATTCCAGGTTGCCATTTTTGTCCGTCCACCTTGAATTTTCCATCTCCTGTCTTCTTTGAGTCCAAATTTGGATTATGTTTACTTTTATATCTTTGAGAGTACCTAGTATGCTGTTGAAAATACTCTTTGGATGCCAAAGATGGAATGTGCCCAAGCTTCTTCAAAAAAGTTTAAAAAACTCGAGTGTGAAATTCTTTTAATGTGTTTGAATCCTACACCGATTTTCATATCCAACATTTTACTTAAGGCACATGCTCTGACATATTATTCTCTTTGTTAGCTTTTCTCAAAGCAGTGTTCTCGGGGAGACAGAATCAACCCGTCAACTAGATGGATAATTCAGAAGGTATTAAAGCTTTTGTTTGCACTGTTTGTCATTTCTCACACATAGAAACATCGAATGTCTCTCTCTGTCCCTTGATTGCAGATAAAGCAGCCAGAAGAGCTTAAGAAAGACAAACATTTTGGAGGGGAGGTTTGGCTACGGCGTTAGACACACCTTAGTTCAAATCTCCTCACTGCCGTGTACCACCTCCATGTTCACAGGCAAATACATTCTTCTCACCCTCAATTTCCTTCTTTGAAATATCAAGAAATTTACCTTATGCAATTCTATGAGGACTGATGAGGTAATTTTGTCAAATGTCTGGCATTGTACCTATTAGTTTCTGTCACTCACATCTGTCTTTTCAATATTTCCTTTCCTTCTTTTCTCCTGTAATCTACTCCATGTGATTGCTGTGGGGCTGACCTTGCTTCCCTTCAGCTACAGAAGTGGACAACAGAACCCAGCCTGGCGATCGGAATACCTCACCCCCTGGCCGTTGTGACCATTCAGGGCTGTGCACACAGCCCAAACCAGCCTTTACCATTTACTTGCTGGGATCTTGTTTGAGTAAGTAAGAAATATTCCCTGCTAGGGATGCAAAGGGGATGGTATGTGACTTGCAGGCTGCTGGCAGCCATCCTACCTGCCAGTTGGAAAGCCCCTGTGAGAGACACAAGATCTGGTTATGCTGCTGAGTAGGACTCACTGGGAATAAAGGTGAGCAGAAACAAGCAGAGCCTAGAAACAGAGAAAGACAGACGTTTGGGGACGTCCTCTAGGTCTCCAGATCTAAACAAGTCTGAAGCCAAGTGTTCCTTCGTCTGCTCTTTTATTTTCATCAGCTGATTCCTCCTTTTAACCTGGTTGGAAGGCATTTCTCTCTCTGGCAGCAGGAGGAGCCTATTATAATTTCCTTCTGTTCTTATGTATTACTTTTCACAAATTAAAAAGAGGGCCTTGTTTTTTCCCCTCTCTTCCTCAAAACAATTTTCGCTCTGCTTCTCTACTATATAGAAAAATTCCAAAAATTATACAAAAGAGAATAAAAACCATGCTATTAACATTTTGGTCAACATCCTTGCCTCTTTTCTACACATAGTTGCATTCACACTGAGTATTCAATTTCAAATTCTACCTCGATCACTTAATTTATATCACAGCGTTGCAAAAGTAGCACATATCCACTGAGAAAAATTTAGAGAGCACAAGAAAGTAAAGATATAAAAACTAATCTATTACCCATAGATTAATCATTACTAACATTTTGCTTTCCTTCCTTCTTTCTATCTTTCTCTACTTTTTAACTTCAATATCAGGGTTCGATGGTAGATGGTATTGTATAGAAAGTATATTCTCTCTCTAAACACTTTTATAACATTTTGAATGGTTTCCATCATGTGAATGTACCATAATATAATTTATTAAATTTGTTAAATAATTTATTAACTTCATCCATTGTTGGGCATTTAGTTGTTTTAAAAATTGATTATTTTAAATAACACTGTGATTAATAGCCTTGTTTATAAATTTTTGTACAAAAGTATTTCCATTTTAGATAGTCCTAAAAGTAGAATTACTAAGTCAATGCTCATAAGCATTTTAAGTCAGTTAAAGATATTAACAAACTGCTCTCCAGAAAATCTGCAGTAATTTCCACTCCTGCCAATAGTTTATGATATAGCTTGAAAAACACCCCTTTGGTAGCTGCACAGGATTTCTCAGCTACAGAACGACGTTAGCTATTCCTTTTCCTGTTTTAAGACATTTGGTTGTACCCAATTTTTCACTGCAATAAAAAAGGCTAAAAAGTAAAGATGTCAGTACATAAATCTTTGTATCCATTTCACACTTTTAAAAAGTTATTCCAACAGTGAAATTTTTATCAAAGGGTACAATTATTTTCAAAGTCATTGATGCTTACTGATACTGTCAAATTGCTTTCCAGAATTATAGTATTAATTTATACTTCCACCAATAAAGTAAGAGAATGGCTTCCAACCTCATTAACATTACATATTACCACTATTAAAATAAAGCAAAACAACCCAACAACAAAATATCTAAAAATATTTGCTAATTTGAAAGGGATTATAGTGTTGTTTTGTTTTTAATTCCTTTGATTCAAAGTGAAGTGTAATATTTTCATATATTTTTACTTTCACTTGGTTGTGAACTACTTATTCATGTCCCTTTCCCATTTTATCTCTGTCTTAGTTTTCCTACATATTTTTCACACGTTCTTTATATGTTAAGGTTATTGACCTATTATCTCACATATAGGTATCAGACACATACATTTTATGAATTATTTTTATTATGTTTAAAAGCATATACTTTCCCTGACAAGGAAATTTTAGGAATATTGAACTTTCCCTGACAAGTATACCATCTGCACATAATAAATGCTCTGTCTCCACAGGGGGAAGTAGCGCAGATCACTGGTTAAGTTCTGGGCTGCCTTCAACTGGGATAACAGTGTCCCCCTTTTAGGGCTGTTGTAGGGATTAACTGATCCATCAGACACATGGGTTTCAATGCCTTGCCTATAGCAAGTTCTTAATATTGTTAGCTACTACCTATATATTCTCCTTGACTATCACTTAACCTGTAATTTTGTTAATGACGTTTTTTGGTGTGCAGAAATTTAAAATGTTAATGTTGTCAAATGTAACTTTTTTCCATTATGAACATTCATTGTTATACTTATAAAATTCTTTCCTTTCACAGATTATTTAGAATCCCTCCAGGAATTTACTCAAAAGGAAAGAAAATAAATATCCATTTAAAGATTTTCACATGAATGTTCATAGCGGCTTTACTTGTTATAGTCAAAAAATGGAAACAACCCCAATGCCTATTAACAGATGAATGAATAAACAATAAATAAACAAAGCAATAAAAATAAACATGTTATTGATACATGTAACAATATGGGTGAATCTGAAAATAATTATGCTGAGAGAAATGAAAAAGAGTATATACTCTATGATTCCAAATATAAAACCCTAGAAAATGCACACTAATCTATAGTGACCAAAAGCAGATCTGTGGTTGTTTGGGAATGGGGGAGGGATAGGTGGGTGGCATTACCAAGGGGCATGAGAAAACTTTTGGAGATGATGGAAATGTTCACTATCTTGATTCTAGAGATGGTTTAAAGGGTATGCACATTATGGCAAAATGTATTAATTTGTACACTTTAAATAGTGTAGTTTATTGTCAATTATATTTTAAAATAGTTGTTTTAAAAATTCCTCTATGTTTTCTTCTAATTCTTACAGTATGATTTCTTATAAATACTTAAGTCTACTCTGGCTGGAATTTGTTTTGTAGTATGAATGAAGACCTTTTCCTTCCCCATACAATTTACTGCAAAATAGTAATAATCTTGGGGGCTGGCCCTGTGGCCGAGTGGTTAAGTTCAAGCGCTCCGCTGTGGGCCGCCCAGTGTTTCGTTGGTTCGAATCCTGGGTGCGGACACGGCACTGCTCATCAAACCATGCTGAGGCAGCATTCCACATGCCACAACTAGAAGGACCCACAACAAAGAATATACAACTATGTACTGGGGGGCTTTGGGGAGAAAAAGGAAAAAAATAAAATCTTAAAAAAAAATAATAATAATCTTCCCTATTGATATTTACTGCCTCCTGTAGCATATATTAATACATATGCTAGTATTTGTTAATACATCAGGGATTTGTCTATATCAACACCCTCTTTAATTATAGTTTAACTTAATTATAATTATAGGTTTATAATGTATTTAACAGCTGGTAAGAAAAGCTCTCCTTTATTTTAATATTCTTTTCTTGCCTAACCTTAATCCTAAACAAGAGTCTCAGATCTTAGCATTACTATCAGAAGAGAACATTTAAACCCAAACGATTATTTTAATACAATTTTACATACCAAAGGTAATAAATGTTACAATTCAGAACAGCTTTTTTACGTTTTAAGGAAAAGCATAAGCAGAAGGAAGATCAAATAGCAGCCATACTCGCTGAAGTAAAGAACTTCAGTTTAGTTAAATTGGAAAAATCTGTTGCTGACTATCATCAGCTCTGGCTTCGTTTCTCTGCCCAGACGTTAATCATGGGTTTTCACAGAGTTAGCCAGGGCAAGAGTATTTTGATTTCTCTGGTAGACAAGAAAGACAGCTAACCTCACAGGCAACGTTGGGTAAAGGAGGGTTGTAAAGAAGACAGATGGTGTGTAAAGCCAAAACAAAACACACACCTAGGAACATAGCAGGGCACTGCATCAGCAAGATTAAATTGTATATCGTCTGGTTGTTGCATGAATATGGGAGGGAGTAGTTTGGGGCTCATAATAATTTCCTTTTATTAGTTTTGCATAGACATAAAGCATCTGCCTTGCTGTCTTTTGGGTTTGGCCATTTGAGTTATTTTAAATCCGCTCATTTAGATGTTTGAGTTTATTCCCTTAAATTAAAAAGAATTGCTTCACAATTTTTTTTCACATTAGTTTCCCACATTGGGAATTGTAATTGCTGACTATTCTCTTCTATCCCAAAATAAACAATCTTTTCATCAGATGTGTGAGAATCAGAATGATTTGTTTTGAGCACTACAAAGAAACAATAATCAGGCAGTTAACACATTAAATACCTACTGTGTACATAAACTACCTTGAAAGTATTGACAAAAAAGAAGATTTAATCTGAATAATCTGAATAAATGCAAGAGCTCTTTATTTGTAATAGCAGTTTCCTAAAGGCAAATAGCTGTCACTGGGAAATTTTTACTCTTAAAGGTGAGAGGGGCTTTCAGTGAAGTGGCATGCATTAGTAATCAGTAGGTTAAAATCTATGCTTTGCTTGCTAACCCAGGGCCTCCAAGAAATTCACTGAGCTTGATTTTCTTCATCCTTAAAAAAGGAATGGTGATGTCATCTCCCTTGCAGCATTGTTAGGAGATTTAAATATAATGCAATTGAAATACTTTGCAAACAGTAAATCACAATACAATGTTAATTGTTACTGTTAATAAAAGCTTGTTGCTTCTCCAGATAATAAACTACACACAACATTTGCAGAGATTACTGTGGAGGCCGCTGAATCACTAACATTATCAACATACTCCCTACTAGTTGAAAGAAACTATCACCATTTAAGCTCACGGAGAAGTAGCCATCTGAGACGGGGGTGACATACAGAGGACAGACGTCTAGAGAGAGATTTTCCCACCCATGTCCCCAACCCGCCCTTCCCTAGTAGCAGAGTGGTGGGAGGTCTGCTGGTCTCCTTCCTTGTCCTCTTATTGGAGTAGTTGGCCTGGCCACTTACACAATGACATCATTAGCTAAAACACTCTGAGGTCACAGATAAAGACAAAGGAAGGGCCTAGGTAACTGCTGGTCACCGAGCTTGAGGCCTTACCTAGGCCTCTCTCTTCTGCAGTCTCCTGAATTCCTTTAGTGTCCTCGCGTTTCTGCTTTCTGCAGCCATGGTGTCCTCAAACCTCCTCTGCCTCACGTGTGGCTCATTCCTCATGCACCACCCACAGTGGTATCATTTTCTCCAGGAATCCAGCACAACAGAGCTGTTGTTCTTGCGCTGCCTGTATCAATAATGTGTAAGTACCTTCAATTCTGAATCTGTTGACATTCTGACTTCAGTTAGATTTCAAGTCACCTAATTTTCCATAAAATTCTTTCTGTCACAGAGGATGGCAATCCACCTACCCACAACTAACCCATATTATAAGGAAAAGAGATCAGAACCCAAGTCTGTACCTGACTTGGTTCTGGGGCCTGCTTGAGGTCTGCCTGGATCCACCCACGTGACCTTGAAGACTTACTAATCCATCCCCTTTCTAGCCTCTGGCCTGATTCCCCTTCCTGGCTGCCAACCTCTCACTAGCTCCCTAGGCTCTGCAAATATCAGAGCATTTAATTCCTAGCAAGAAGGCAATGAACAAATTGATGTATTCAAATACCAAGCGTGGAAGGGGATTTGCTTACCCTCATTAGTACCATTAACAGCAGTCATTCTCTGTCAAACGGTCAGCTACGCAGTAGATGTGTATATGGAATATTTCTATGAGGCACATTCTTTGAGGTGAAAACTTCAACTGTGCCAGTCACACTGATTGATAGTATTTGGGTAGAAAGAGGGTTCCTCCAATTTATAACGGGCATGCTCATAAATAAATCTTTACTCAATTTACACAAGAAAAATCAGAGCTACCCTAAAAATCTTACTGTTTCTGAGCTGTGTTGTGTAGAATGACATAAATACCACAGCGTCTTCTAAATCTTACTACACAATAATAATTGCTAACATCTTGAAGAATTCACTATATGTCAGGTACTTTGTAAGCATCTTACAAGTAGTATCTCCTTACATATAATAGACTCTACATGGATTAAGAGAAGGCAGGATGGTATAGTGGTTGATCCCCACTAACTACAGCTCTCTCTCATTAACTGTATGCCCTTGGGGAGATTACTTAACCTCTTTGGCCTTAATTTCTTCATCCGTAAAAATAAAGATGATAAATGATAAAAGTACCTGGCTTATGGGGTTGTTGTGAGGATTAACAGAGATAATAACTACTTACACATAGTCAGTGATTTTCATGTACCAGAAAGTGTTCTCTAAATAAGAATTCATGAATTTAAAATTAAATGAGTTAAACACAAAGCACTCAGAACAGTGTCTGGCACTTAGAAAGCGTTCTATTTCATTACATCTGAGAACTCACAGAACTCTCATGTAATGTGTTCCAGTGCGTCCTCCTGGATGTTGGGTTTCCTGCCATCATCCAACATACTGCAAAGCTTTACACAGTCAGCACGTTGCTCAAATGACTACTGTTCCCTCCTCACCCTCTTTGGCTGGCAGTTACTGCCAAAGTCCTCCCTACAGCCAGGCTACTGCCCATCCCCTTCAGTAATACCCCTGCCCCTTTCAGCTCTTTATTGTCAAGATAATGCTCCACCTCCTCCACCTTTTTTCTGCATTTTCCCAACACTCTTCTCTGACCACAATGATCATAAGACTTTGGAAGAAATCAAAAGTAACTTCTCGAAAAACAGTGGAGATCCTGATGCTGGAAGTAACAGCTTTTATAATCTTCCAACCCATAAACAAACCTGGATAAACTGCCAAGAGAAAAAAAATCCACCTAAATGGGGCAAAAGCAGGAGAATAATAATGTACTCAAATCAGAAATTCAATTAGAAGTCTACTTCCACAATGATAAAGGCAGCTTTTTTGATCGTTGTAAATGAGTTCTAATTATATCTTTTTAAAGTTCCTGTATGTTGGAAAGAAAAAAAAAATCACTATTTGTCAATATCAAAGAATATTAAGATTTTAATGAAAGGGAAAATGTCATAAATATAAAGTTCCGACCTCAGTTGTACTAACTCCCCAAACACTACTGTGATGGGCCACGCACTTCAAGAACATACATGATGCGGTGGCACTTGCTTCCAACACGATGATTTATGTAGCTTGGTCTTATTAAGTAAACTTGCATGTTATCAGATATGCTGTTTCCTTGGCCACAATAATCTCGCTCTACTGCTTCATGCAGTAATTGACAACTTTCAGGAAGGTTGAAAAAAATGTCAGATGTTCTCTACCTGACTTACTATGAAGACAGACAGCTGACAAAACACCTCTCAAATCGACTCCTTTTCAAACTCTTCTTTCACTCCCTTAGCTCGGAACCTCCTCATCCTCGTTCTGGATCGTAGCACTCACTTCTTCACTTATTTCCATCCATCTAGGGTGGCTTCCCTCTAGTCTATTTTCTACACTGCTGCCAGAATGAATTTCCTCATCCAGCTTCTCAGAGAATTTAGGGTAAAGCAGTTTAAATTCCAAAGAAGAGAGGCAAGAAGACTCAGCCCAAGTGGAGACTCGGCAGGGCTGCCTCTGGCCTGACACCCCAGCTTGGCAATTATTGGTTGTGCAGTTTTGTCATGAATAAATAAGAACAATATTTGCTCCACAGGTTGTGGTAAGAATTAAATAAAATAATGCATGAAAAGTGCTTGGCCTAATGCCAAGTGACAGTAGGAGATTATTGTGATCCCAATGATGACATGATGATGATAGTGATGATGATCAGGTCCCTGAACACTTTTTGTGTTCTAACTTAGATGACTAACTTATATTTCATGGCTAACTTAAATTTCTAGAGATTTCTGATTCTCACCCCTCCCTGATTTTTCCGCACTATTCCCTTTCTACAGATCCTCCTTTCTCCAGCATCCTATGTAATGTTCACTATTTTTTTTTTCTTTTTTTGGTGAGGAAGATTGGCTCTGAGCTAACATCCATTGCCAATCTTCTTCTTTTTGCTTGAGGAAGATTGTCGCTGAGCTAACATCTGTGCCAATCTTCCCCTATTTTGTATGTAGGATACCACCACAGCATGGCTTGATGAGTGGTGTGTAGATCTGCACCTGGGATCAGAACCTGTGAACCCTGAGCTGCTGAAGTGGAATGCATGAACTTAACCACTATGCCACTGGACTGGCCCCCTGTGCTCACTGTTTTTAAAGTTTATCCCAGTGCTTCCTTCTCCACGAACTATTTTCTCAGACCTCCTCCAGAATATCTATTCTGTATCACGTGACTACTAAGCATATTCCAAGGAAACTCTGAATCTAGGGCCTCTGGACTGTCATTATCTTTTCTATTTCAAGTACAGAGTTTGACTGTGAAATAATAGAAAATATATCTATTGGTCTCTGCCCCTGGTTCCTGGCACAGAGCTCCTAAAACCCTTGTAATTCCCTAAGTGATAAGAACACTAGGAGCATCTTTTGTTCTCATATTTGGTCTTTGTCCCTGGTTCCTGATACAGAGCTCCTAAATCCTTTGGAATTTTCTAGGTGATATGAGTGTCTTTTGTTTTAATGAGGTTACTCTGGGTGGGCTCCTGGATAGCTTTTGATGTATGCTGGTCACTAGAAAGATCAAGCCATGATTAGAAGCGTGAAACTTCCAGCCCCACCCCCATCCTCCAGGAGGGGGAGAGGAGCTGGAGATTGAGTTAACGATCCATCGTGCCTACATAATGAAGCCTCTGTAAAAATTCCAAAAGTATGGGGTTTGGAGAGCTTCTGGGTTGGCGAACACATCCTTGTGCTGGGAGAGTGGTACATCCCAACTCCACAGGGACAGAAGCGTCCACACTGGGGACCCTTCCAGAGCTCACCCTATGTATCTATCTCTTCATCTGGCTGTTCATCAGTATCCTTTATCATATTCTTTATGATATAATAAACCAGTAAACCTAAATGTTTCCCTGAGTTCTGTGAGCTGTTTTAGCAAAAGATGGAACCTGAGGAGGGGATCATGGGAACCTCTATTTACAGGCAGTCAGACAGAAGTACAGGTGACAACCTGGACTTGTAATTGGCATCTAAGGGGGAATGGGGGCAGTCTGTGAGACTGACCCCCTAACCTGCAGGATCTGACGCTAACTCCAGGCAGTTAGTCAGAGTTGCTTGGTGTGGAAAATCCCCCCATCTGGTGTCAGACGTGTTGTGAGTGCGTCAGTAGCGGGAGAATAAAGGAAATACTGCATTTTTCTTACATGCTGACACATAGAAATTCAACTTAACTGTTTTTTTTTAAATAAAGAAGAAAATGAATGAACTTTAGAATTCTTAAGTGAGCAAGACTACAGAATATTTGAGACCAAGACTTCTCTGGAACATCTTGACCTTACAGTCACCAGCATCAAAGGATCTCCTTGATCAGTATTTTTTTGAATGAAAACTTTGCAAAGAATATTCACCTTCTTGTCCCCTGTCACCCCAATGCATCAGATGCAGAAATGAATCCCCACGTTAAATAAAAGACCCTATCTGCTGTGCTTAATTCCAGAGCTGCCCTGTCCAGTAACATAGCACTACGCACATGCGGCTATTTAAATTTAAATTACTTAGCATCACTAAAATTAGAAATCCAGTTCCTCAGTCACATTAGTCATATTGCAAGCACTCAGCCACATGTGGTTCATAGTTACCGTATCGGACAGCGCAGACAGAGAGCATTTCTAGCACCACAGAAGGTTCTGTTAAACAGCACTGCTCTAGATCTCTGCCCTCTCTGCTACACCTAAATGCTAGGCTACATTCAAGACCAACTATGCTCTGCTCATCCTTATATGAGTGGAAATTTATTCTGAATAAATTTCACACAATAATAATTGGGAAGCATATCCTATTCAAAATATTTTACCATTTTCTATCAAATTCAAGGCAGTCCAGACTTTACCATTTGGCACTTCCTTTCCGTGAAATCATAAAAATGTACCCTCCCTCCCCTATCTGATGTGAGACTTTTTATTTGCAACATCAGTTGTGAAGAGAAACGCATACAGATGAACAAAGGGATTCACAGACTTTCCTTTCTACTCTCTAACATTAGTATTTTAATAACGCCTTGTGCTTGTATACTTCCATTAACTCAGCTAATCTGTAGCAGGACCCGGGTATTCTGACACTTAAGCCAAGACCCTTTTCCCTACAGCATGTTGCCTATACACCTTCTATCCTAAAGAATAAAGAAGCTGAGCAGTTAGGTAAGCATACTGCCATGTGGATGACTTCTTACAGCTTTACAGCTATCAGAGCGAAAATACGAGCTGGCGTGTTTGTTATATTTCTCAGAAGTTTTTTTTCCTTTTCCCCAGAATGACTGCCCTTGTTTACATTTATAAATACCACAACAATGAAAAACCCTGTATATAGGTTTGACTATTTAGTTTGTTAGGATATTTTCCTAGTAGAATTGTTGAGTCCAAGGGCATGTAACTTTTAAAGCCTTTGCTATACATCATCAGGTTGAATCTCTTGCAAAAAAAGTATCAATTTATACTCTCAACAGCAGCGTATGAGTTCATATTTCCCACAGCCTCCCTAAGATTGGGTATTACCTCTCTCTCTTCTTTCTGCTTCTCTCTTTTAAAAACATTTGCTAAAGATTAAAATGTATTTGTTTGTTTAATTTGTAGATATTTTTAAGATAATAGTGAATACAACACCAAAGACACAATCTATGAAAGAAATAATTGATAAGCTGAACGTCATTAAAATTAAAAACTTCTGCTCTGTGAAAGACAACATCAAGAGAATGAGAAAACAAGTCACAGACTGGGAGAAAACATTTGCAAAAGACACATCTGATAAAGGACTGTTATCCAAAATATAGAAAGAACTCTTAAAAATCAACAATAAGGAAACAAAAAACCTGATTAAAATATGGGCCAACGACTTAGACACCTCACCAAAGGAGACAAATAGATGGCAAATAAGCATAGGAAAAGATGTCCACATCATATGCCATCAGGGAAATGCAAATTAAAACAACGAGATATCATGACACATCTATTAGAATGGCCAAAATCTAGAACACGACACATCTATTAGAATGGCCAAAATCTAGAACACTGACATCACCAAAGTGAGATGTGGAACAACAGAAACTCTCATACATTGCTGGTGGAAATGCAAAATGGTACAGCCATTTTGGAAGACAGTTCGGCAGGTTTCTTATAAGACTAAACATACTCTTACCATATGATCCAGCAATCCTTGGTTTTTACTCAAAGGAGTTGAAAACTTGTATCTACACAAAAACCTGCACAAGAATGTTTATAACAGCTTTATTTATATTGCCAAAACTTGGAAGCAACCAAAATGTCTTTCAGTAGGTGAAAAGATAAACTGTGGTATATACAGACAATGGAATATTATTCAGTGCTAAGAAGAAATGAGCTACCAAGCTATGAAAATACATGGAGGACCTTAAATGCATATTACTAAGTAAAGAAGCCAATCTGAAAAGGCTACACAGTGTATGATTCCAACTATATGACATTCTGGAAAAGGCAAAACTATGGAGACAATAAAGAAAATCAGTGGTTTCCAGGAAGTAGAGGGGGAGTGGGGAGATAAATAAGCAGAGAGCAGGGGATTTCTAGGGCAGTGAAAATACTCTGTATGATATTAATATAATGGATATATATCATTGCACATTTGTCCAAACCCATAGAACGCATGACACCAAGAGTGAACTCTACGGTGAACTATGGACCTTGGGTGATTATGATGTGTCAACGTAGGTTCATCCTGGGTAAAAAAATGTACCATTTTAGTGAGCGATGTTGATAATGGGGGAGGCTATGTAGGTGTGGGGGCACGGAATATAAGGGAAATCTCTCTACCTCCTTCTCAATTTAGTTGTAAACCTAAATACTTCCTCCTCAATTTTGTTGTAAACCTAAAACTGCTCTAAAAAATTAAGTTGAAAATAATTAGTGCTGTTCTCTTTTTATTCATTTATGAGACCTCATTTTATACTATGGATACTCATCTTTTCTCTTTTGTATATGTTGCAAATATTGATTCTAGTTTGCTATTTGTTTTTTTTTTTTTTTTGAGGAAGATTAGCCCTGAGCTAACTGCTGCCAATTCTCCTCTTTTTGCTGAGGAAGCCTGGCCCTGAGCTAACATCCGTGCCCAACCTCCTCTACTTTATATGTAGGACGCCTGCCACAGCATGGCTTGCCAAGCGGTGCCATGTCCGCCCCCGGGATCCGAACCGGCGAACCCCGGCCACCGAAGCGGAACATGCGCACTTAACCGCTGCGCCACCAGGCTGGCCCCAATGCTATTTGTTTTTTAATTTTCTTATAGCATTTCCAGAAGCAATCACTTTTTATGTAACCATTCCTTTATAGTTTCTGCCTTTGAAGGCATGTTTTTCTCTCTCAAGTTCTATATTTCTTTCTACTACTTGAATGGATCCACATTTTATTACTGGAATTGCCAGTCCATCTGGCATTTTTTTCATATGAGGGATAGGTAGAGGCAAGTGATTTTTCTGAGTGTAATTATTCCCCAATTAATAGGTTTCAGACATAAAATACTTATTTAAAACAAATTTAAAATGATAATTAAAATACTGAAATGATGTCAATAGTGAACATTTCATACTATGCGTGTCAGGTAGTGGGGAATTATTATAACGATATCTATCATTCTAAAATATATCAAGCCAATATTATCAAGAAAGTGAAACCAATGGATTATCCCTTTTATATACTAAAAATGTAACATTGTTCATTCCTAGCAATAAGTTCACTCTTTTCCTATCAGATACTGGTCTACACATAGTACAATTTTTGATAAGTTTAATTATTATTGATGGGAGCCTCTGTTGCATATTGAACAAAGTCCACATACTTTATAATAAGCTTTGTTAAGAACGTAACAAGCATATCTATTGTTAGTAATTTGTAATTGCTACTAATAGAATTAACTAAATTTGGGAGTAAATATCTGAAAATCATACCACCCATTAGAAATTTCCACTTTCTTTCTATAAACATTGGCCTTTTACTACATACAGAGCCTAGAGCTTTCTAATGAAGTCTACATTATGCTCTGAATTAATCATTATTGTCATCGTCATTATCATGATTGTGGTACCAACACTTTTTTCTTCATTTGAAACATTTAAGAATATTTTTTTTAAAAAGCCCAATTCTTTTCATAAAAAATTACGTGATTGTCAATAATAAAATCCACTTTAACAAAGTCATAGGTTTAAAAATAGCAACTCCTAAAAATGGAATATTTAGCTGATATTGAGTCATCATTCATTGGCTTGATCTTCATCTATTTTAGAAATATTGTCCTGGGTTTCAAAAATTATCATTAATTTTATTGAAGAGGCTATAATAGTCAATATGAATCTTCTTCATCATGACTCTGTTGAATATCTCTCTCCTTAATAGAGGTAAATGTTTGCAGGTAATTAGCTATTTGTCTGAGAGGGTGGGAGCTCTAGAAATTAAAGCTAAAGTGTTAAGAAACACTACCAACCATTCAAAACTAACAATAAAGCATGATTTAAATAAGAGTTGACAAAAATATGATTCAATTAAAACGTCTTGGCAAAATTTCTAATTTAAAGCAAGTACATCAAAAGTCATTTTGTTTCTTAAGAATGTAAGTATCAAAACAACTATAAAAGGAGCCTCCATATAGCCATTATAGAAAACAATGTGGTTTCTAAAAAAACTAAAAATAGAACTACCATATGATCCAGCAATCCCTCTTCTGAGTATATACAATCCCTCTTCTGAGTATATACCCAAAGGAAATTAAATCAGTACCTGGAAGAGATATCTATGCACCCATATTCATCGAAGCATTATTCACATAACCATGATATGGAAACAACTTAAGGGCCCATCAGCAGATGAACAGATAAAGAAATTGTGGTGTATATGTACAATGGACTATTATTCAGCCTCGAAAAAGAAAGAGATCTTGCCATTTGCAACAACATGGATGAAACTGGAAGACATTATAGTAAGAGAAATAAGCCAGACATACAAAGAAAAATATTGCATGATCTCATTTATATATGGATCTAAAAAGGTCGAATATATAGAAGCAGAGAGCAGAACGGTGGCTACCAAGGGTTGGGGGTGAGGGAACAGGGAGATGGTCAAGGGTACAAAGTTGCAGTTACATAGGATGAACAAGTAGAGATCTAATGTACAGCATGATGACTATAGTTAATAATACTGTGTATCGTATACTGGAAATTTACTAAGAGAGTAGATTTCAGGAGCTCTCATCATGCACACACAAATGGTAATTATTTGAGGAGAAGATACGTTAATTAGCTTGACTGCAGTAATCATTTCACTATGTATATGTATAGCAAATCATCATGTTGTACACCTTAAACATACGATTATTTAAAAAATAAAATTTAAAAGAAGCTTTCATCTTATGGACTTCTCAGTTATGATGACCACAGAAATGGACATGTACACAGAGTGTCAGGTGAATAAAGACCACGGAAATTTGGGTCTATATTGATTACACATTCAAAGTCTAATGTCTAAGCCAGCTGATAACTTAGCCCACAACACCAAGCTATGAAGCAAATTCAACTACAAAATTTGTTTTCATTCCAGTTAATAGAAAGGAATGATCTATGCCTTACCATGTACTTGAAACATAGAATAGTGGAATGCTAGCGTTTTTCAGTAATTTCACCTCATCTACGCTACTCCATCTCTCCTCTTTTATAGATAGAGATTTAACCCATTCCAGTACTGATGGGGAAGGAGAAAGCTTGGTTAAGAGATCATTTACACTTTTATCTATCTTTTCTTGTGTCTTCTCTCTGCGTCTCTGTCTCTATCTCCCTCTTGCTCTTTCCCTCCCTCCCTCTTTTATTTTTCCTTTAATAAAAACAGACCACTTTCTACCTCAGATATTGTCAGTATTGAGAATTTCATACTTTAAAATATTTTACCAGGTACCATCTTTCACCAATTCTTGGAAATTTCCTATTCTTAAGTAAGAACAACTTACACCTGTGAAAATGTTTTGTTTTGGAGGACATGCCCATAGCTTGTTCTGTATTCAAAGCAACAAAGGGAGAAACGAAAGAATGAATTCAGATACAAGCCTGGGCATTTATTAAAATGCTTTTGATATTTGTTATCATGGAAATAGTTCCCTTTATTTGCAATCATGGCAAAAAATTGTTTTGAATAATGATTATAACTCCTTGCTCAAATTTGGAAGATGTCTTGATGTATGAAAACTAGAGAGACTAAGAAAATAGCAATGAAAATCACAGAGCACAAATGGATTTAACAACATCTAAGTTTCCCTTTTTGAAGAAAGAGTGGCATATGACCCAACTTGGAATAATTTATTGGCTTTTATCCCAATCAGTGCCAATGCGTGGCAAATAAGTGATTTTAGCTAAGACAGTATTTTTCAAAGACTTTTCTACATACAAACACTCCAGTGAATACCGGACAGTGAATACACTTGAATAACAGTGGGGCTCTGCTACTGTTTAGTTAGGTTTTGTCTCCAAAGCTGCCAAGACAACTTTGTTCTAAGAGGAGAGAAGTTACATAGGTTAGTCCTTAGGTTAAAAATTAAAGGAAATCCTAATGTCTTATGAGAAAGCCAAACATCCAACATCAGTAAAAACCATGAACAAGAAACCAAAATAAGTTATGAATACAGAAATTTTCTTCTTCTTTAACTTGTTCTGTGCATACCAAAGCCTCCCCTTTTGAAGCAAGCTGCCAGGGTGATATATAAACAATGCAGGAGAAGGCGTCTGCGCTCTGGGAATTGATGCCACCCTGAATTGTTTACATTCAGTTCCTACCAGCCTCTGAGCAAAAGAGTTCATTTTATATTAACCCGTTTTGTATTCACTTCTATTTTTAAATCCTCTAAGATACATACAACCACAACGCCTGAAAGAGTAGAATACTAATGGAAACAAAACATGCTGTAAGAATTATAGACAAAACTGAACTATTATTTGGATGAGGCTGGCAGTAATATGATGAAAGAGGAATAAAAGCCCAGATACGATAAATATACTGAATAACATACTGGAGAACTTTTTCTACTGCTTAATTTACTACAAGAGACAAGCAGCTTTGGACCAATGCCACTAATAAGGCGTCCTCTAAGAAAAGTGAACCATTTTCAAAGAAGAAAATTAGGAAACACTTTACTCAGTTTTACGCTGGTCTGAAGATACTAATTACTGCATTCTTTTCACTTCCTTTCTAGTTTTCTCTCTTTTACATGCACAGCACCGCCCCCCCCCCCCAACTACCACAGAACTATACAAATTCACAACATTTTAGACTTTCAAATTAAAAACAGATGAAATTGGAGGTGGAGGTGTTGGGGTGGGGGGACAGGAGAAATCTGTCCTGTGCCCATGTGGGGGTGGGGGTGGGGGGTGACAGTGAAATTCCACCCAGCAAGTTATGCCACTGAAACAGAAGAAGTAAGGAGTTCAGTTTCATAGATTCAATTGTACCTTACCTGGTTTTGTAGTTAAATGCACCAACATGCCTCTAATTCTTCCTCTAAAGTACTATATATGCTGTAAGCTATAGTATTTGACCTTACACATTTCCACAGAAAAAACTCCAAAGTAACCTTTAACTTCAATAAAATGCTGTGTTCATTCTTCCCCTTGTGCTCAACACACAGCAATCTAATACACCTCATCATGTGGTCCGTTACCATGGGAGCAATGAATCCAGCTGCTGAAATACAAAAGACTGACAAAAAGTTGCTTTTTTCCCCTCCACCCACCCTGACAAAGTCAGATTTTTTTTTTCTGTATGACAAGTCTAATTTGAATATGTTTCTGTTGCTGACTCAACTTCATGAACAAGGAAAAAAAAAAAAGAAAAATGAATAACAGAGGTATAAGAATAAAAGGTCTCTGAAAGCATTTAAACCGCCCAATGAAATAACTATATGCATTTTTAAGTTGCCACTAATCCCTTAAAATACTGATCATTACTCACTACTTCTGCCAACCAAATATTTTTAAATGCCAGTTACTAGCTCATTAGGAAATGCAGCAATAATCTCACAGCTCCTTTAAAAATATTTAAAAAATACATTAAACGATTCAGTAAACACAGAAGCTAAAAACACTACATCAGTATATGAAGGGCTAGTCTCAAAATATTTTTCTAGAGCAAACTTTTAATCACAGCTCAGAAGGGGGAGGTAAAAATCTTTATTTTCTTTTCATCAAAACCCTGTGTTTAACCATCACTTAATCAGATTAGATTGCAGCTCTATTTTAAATGATCATAGATTTGCATCTGTGGTGATACAGCCATACTAGAATCAACCCAACTATATTTAGGGGCCTTATGTTAAGAGTAGAGGTCTTGGAGTAGGGACAATATCAACTCTGAACAAACCTGGTCACCCCCAAACTCATGGCTACACAATTAAGACTTCTGGGGTCACCTTCAGTTTATTCCCAGTACTTTAAGGAAGGCTGACAGGAGTTCTGGGTGACCGGGGCTTCACCTCATTTCAGCCGCTCTTTCTCTCTCCCACCAGGGACATCGCTGACAGCTGGTGCTCCCTGTCCTCCAGCCAGCACTGCTTTGTCCCTCAGGTCTTGCATTGCTACCCTGCTGCTACCACAGCCTTGCTTACTTCCCAAATTTAGCTCATATTTCATAATAGTTTGTTTACATCTCTGTCTCTCTCTCTCTTTAGATAAAGACTCTCCTAGAAGGGCAATGCTGTCTAATTCATCTTTCTATAGCAAGTAACCAGCAAAGGACTGGCCATAACGCAGGGCTCAGTGGCTGTTTCTTGAATGGATAAAGCAGGGAATGAAGGCTGTACCTCAGCTCCTCCAGGACTGTGTTCAGAGGACCCCTTGCTGTGGTTAAACCCTCAAGGGGTGCACACAGGCTTTTCCTTAATATTCTGCAAAGGGAGGCAGACAAGAGGGTCTCTTAAGAAGAGCAACCAGGGAGTGGAGTCACCCAGATGTGGGTTTGAAACCCAGCTCTCACCCACACTAGTTTTGTGATCTTGGATAGATCATTTCACCTCTCTAAACCTGGTTTACTCTTCTGTAAAGTTCCTCCTTTAAAGAGTTATGAAAAAGGATGAAATGAGAAAGTCCAAGGAAAGCACCAAGCACTAAGCTTGATCCATACTAAAGGCTCAATCAAGTACTGCTAATATTACTTAGTAATAATGTCTATGACTTTTGAACAAGAGAAACCATGAGAAAGCTCACTGACACCTGACTTTCTCTTGCTGAGAAAACTGTCATTTTCAACCAGACACACATTATCAATCATATGCTTCACAATAGGAGTTTGGGTAATGACAGCATAAATACAGTGACCACATCAGGCAAATACCTAGGGTTGCTTGCTCCCACCTACAAACCATCAGTGGGGGAACGACCAGGCCAAAGGTTATATATACTCCCAATGCAAAAGGGACCTTGGGAAGAGGGTTACACTTGGCAGTCGATTTAAAAAATTTTTAAATATGCAAGAAAAAACACATTAAGCAAAGCAATTCATTTTGATATTCATATTGGATTCTCTAGAAATGGTCTATATGTTATTTATTAGTGATTTTTTTCAAATTAAAATGGATAACGAATTTTCATCATAAAGAGCTTCAGAATAGAAGTTATAGACTCAGATCATATTTTTAACAATTTCCCAGTGTTGGATCAACAGTAGTTCAAAGGTCACTTCGATCTGTTACAAGGGCTGTAAATTGCTCACCAGTACAGACTTTTAACTGTTTTTCTCTACAGTCGTCTAACTCAGGAAATTACCTGACACCAAAGCCAATTGCCTAGGAAAATTAGCATTAAAACCCCTTTGAACATTTGTAGTGCAGAGAAGCAGCCAAGGGTTAAAGAAAACCTGTGGCAGAGAGAAAACTTTCAACACAGGAAGTCGCCAGAAAGAATAAAATAAGTGTTGCACATTGCAAGATCTCTCTATCATTTAAAAAAAATAGTCCTACAACAAATCAGTACCGACTATTAAAATAGCTTTGGCACCACTACAACTCTGGAAAGTTCTTAAGTGTTGTGACTCATGATGACACAGTCCTATAAAGCGCGTAAATGAGGCAGAACAGGGAAAAGGCAAGAAGCACAGACACTGGAAAATCAGCACCCCCCAATCCTCTTCAGGACAGTTGATGAAGGAAAGACTAACAGAACCACAATTTGAATAATTCATACTATTCTCATACGTGGCTGGCTGAATAGAGACTCTTTCACCGCCTGCATTCATTTCTTTGGCAGTCTTTACTTCGTGCCTTTTTTCTCCTACAGATTGGTTATGTATCTAATTGACCTTCTTTTTGTAAATTTAAGAGCCTATCATTTATCTAGTTAATGTAGACTGCTAAGAGAGCATTTAATATGAGTAGCAAACATCCTTTGTCTGATGGTAAAGTGTCTTGTTTGTTTCTCTCTCTTAAGCATTTGGAATATGATGCCAGTCTATTTGGTTTCACAAAGTTTTAAATCCCCCTTTGCACATGTTAAGATTAACTTCTCGCTCAGTGTGAACAAAATTTGTAACATAATCTTTGCTGGTGTGACCCACTTAATTTCCTAAGAAGAATCCAGCCACCTAGGGAGAAAAAGTTTTTGCAACATAATGCTTCAGAACGTGTCCCGGGAAGTCTGTTTGTTAAGTCCTGGTCCCACAGTGACGGAAGGGAGCTCACTAGGTTATTTGCTTCACTGCTCGCTCGTTAGATGTGAGGGCACCTAATTCCCCACAAACTCAAGGTAACAACATGAGCTCAGAGGTCATGAGCTTGAATTAAGCAGCCTGGTTACAAAAAAACTGGCTGCTAATGTTAACGAAATTAAAACAAGACAAAACAATTTGAACCTCTGCAAAGGCAACTTTTCAGGTCCCATTATAAAATTGTTATTTTATAATACCACAAGGTGCTTTATTGTTAGGGTACTGGTTTCAATCAAATAAGAAAACTTGTTAACAGCAACAAAAAAAGATTGTGATCTATTGAACAATTTCTGCAAGCACATAGTTTCTCGGGCCGCTTTGAGCAGCTGACCTAAAAAATATTAATCGGATTAGTATCTATTCTATTCATGAAAATTTCTTATGAGGGAACAAGGCCCTTGCAAGCCATCTCAATTTATATAAGTCAACATCAAGATATTCTATTTTACCCTTAAGATATTTTCAAAACATGCCCTCGTCTTTTGAATTGTATTAACGGTGCTATAAATAATACCTGTTTTTAAATAGCGCTGTGAAATTGAAGGCTACATACCCTACAGATAACTTACTGTGAACCTTGAATCATTTTGCCCTCCTAACTTATGGAAATTTATTCCTGAATTTCTGCTTTTGTATTTCTCATCTCTTTCAAATTCATAATTATACAGTTATATTCTGGATTTTTCCTTAGCCAAAAATAGACTCGGTTTTTAAACTTAATATTTAAAAGTTACGCTGCTTATCCATTTTCTTACTAAAAGGTAATATCACATGTCCCACGTAGAAAAGACAAAAAATACAGAAAGATACGTGAAATAACATTAAAAGCACAGATAATTCAACTATCTAAAATAACCAATATTGACATTTGAATTCCTTTCTTTAATTTATGTATTAAAAATCCTAGATAATTCCAAATATTGCTTTCTTCTGCTTAACGAAAGACATATAAAATAAGCACACTCTGGTATTGTATATTCTTTGAAAGTGCTTTTTTTTTTTTTTTTTAAAGATTTTATTATTTCCTTTTTCTCCCCAACGCCCCCGGGTACATAGTTGTATATTCTTCGTTGTGGATTCTTCTAGTTGTGGTATGTGGCATGCTGCCTCAGCGTGGTTTGATGAGCAGTGCCATGTCCACGCCCAGGATTCGAACCAACGAAACACTGGGCCGCCTGGAGCGGAGCGCGCGAACTTAACCACTCGGCTACGGGGCCAGCCCCTGAAAGAGTTTTTTAATAGTTGCATAAAATTCTACCATTTGGATATATCAGAATTTATCTAGCCATCCATTATTGTTAAACGTATATTTAGTCTTTTCCAGGTTTCTTATTATAAGCAATATACTTTGTATATAAATTCTTGGTTACATCTTGGGTTATTTCCTTAGAATAGATTCCTGTGGGGGAGGAAGGATTATTGAGTTTAGGTTAGAAAATCTAAGCTCAGAATTTTAGAATATGCAGGATGCACACCTATAATTTAGTATAATACTTGATTTTATTAATGAGGAAACTGGGGCTCCATTATGTGAGATAACTGGCTCAAAGTCCTGCCATGAACCCTTCTAGCACCAGAACAGAAACTGGGGTTCTTTGCGAGTCCTCTTGGCTTTTTGTAAATTCACCATGCTGACTCTAAAGGGCTATTCGTCTCTGATGCTCCCTCCCAATTCCGTTTGGTATCGTCTGTGAAACTCCACGAATGTGCTCTAGAGTCCAAGGCAGGAATGGGAGTTACCTGGAGATGGGCGATGCTGGTTTTTTTGTCAGGATCAATCCACATGGCAGAATCTCTAAAGCTACCTTCCACTGATAGCAAATCAGAATGGATACTGAGAAGAAGCAAATATTCTCCCAGAAAAAAATCTGCACCGAGGAGGACATAATGGAAAAAGGTTCCAAGAGAATTGAGAGGTCAGTTAGTGAGCTCAAACTGATGGAAAACTAGGCAGAGGTCCTTGGTGGGCTCTGAGTTCTATGGCCTTGCATTCTGTCAGGAGAGCAGAGCTGTGTGAACTGAGTGGCAGACTGGTAACTCACAGGGAAAGGGGAACAAGTCTCTATCTGGTCACCCTCTGTGACAATTCCATGCCCTGTAAACCCGGGTGTGTTTGCAAAGCCATGATGATGTCTCCATTTGACAGGATACATTCTTTCTCAGCTACAGCAAAAAGGGAAGGATATTTCTGAAAACCAAGTCTACCTGTGAAGTCAAGGAAACAGGCAGATTCCTGAGACTTTGCTCTTGAAAGAATTCATTTTCTTAGTCTGAATACACAGTACACAGAGATTATTGTCTCTTGGTCTCTTTCATGTGGCTTATTCTAAAGTGAGATGACATTCTAATTCAATAAATTTTAATTAAGTGCCTTCTAAAAGCACATATTGTACTAGATGTAGGCAAAGAAATATAAATGGCCTGCAACCTAGATGGGGAGATAAGACTATGGATGAAGAAAGCATAGCTGTAGATATAATATATGAGAAAAAATATAATTAACAACTTTTGAGTAGACAGATAATTTAATTAGGTCATTTTAAGCAGAACATGTAGGGAGAAAAAAATCACCCGTTCAGTGCGCCCTGAGCTTGGAAAGCACTTGTTCTTGGAATATTAGGTATGTTTTCCCCGATTCTTTTACTTTGTCTTCAGGGACTTGGAGTGTATCAGCAAAGTGTACATTCTAAAGCTCTGTGGAGGGGTGCCTGGCATGCCCTAGGAGCATATTCAGTGACCAAGATTAGCTAGAGGAAGGACAGGAGTTACTGAGCTTCTCCCTTCCTTTGTAATGTGCCCCGGGGAAAGGACAAGGAATGAAGCGATTGGTGGAGAGGTGAGGCGGAGAGGATGAACAGTAACTGTCTATCAAGTAATATGTGTATATATATATATATCATAGGTAATGAGATGGAGAGATTAGGAAGCAAATGCAATGTCATTGTACCCTGTAAAGCACTCAGTAAAAGTTAACTATTGACGACAAGTGTGATAAAAATAAAAGATGTTCGATAATGAAGCAAGTTAGGAGAAAAAATAATGCCGACTATAGAGAGTAAATTATTATGGAAAAACAGAGTAAGAAACAGTTGAAAAAGGATATAAGATGACTTAAGGGGAAAGATAAAAAGAGAAGCATATGTGGTTCAATAGAATACAGAGCAAAATGACCCAGAAGAGGTAACAGGAAAAGAAGACCGAAGAAATACACACTACCAGGAAAATTGTTTGAATACACCGAGACACGTGACAAAATAATATTTGAAATTTCATTCAATATACTTAAGTGAATTCGGTTTTTGGAATGAATTAAAATAGGTTCATTTGGCAGTTAAACACATTTTATATAAATTGACCCATAACATAAAGATATTGGGCACTTTGGCCCCTTCTGGGTGTCTGTGGTGGCAAATACTGCATCTGCAGAGACTATCCATCTGACATTTCAAAGGCTCCCATATACGACGTTGAGGAGTTCCCCGGCGTCAGTGTGGGAGGTATTATCCTTGCTCCACACTTCACACCAGTCAATTCCTCATCTGGCCACTGCCTTCCATTTAGAACCTCACAGTGACGTGCGAAATGGAGGAACTGGAGAGACCCTTATAGAACGGCGAACAATAAACAGGAAGAGAAGTGGCATAGAAGCCTGGGAGGGAGGCACTTAAGCATTTGAACGGATATCTGCACGTAAATAATGGTGAGCAGGTGTTCTTCGTGTTTTACTGAAGGCACCACAGCATGCTTTTGCCAGGTGAGACATTAGGAAGGACCTTTTCATATAATATCAAATTTATAGCTTGTAAGTAAAACACAGCAGAAAGGCATTAGCAGTCTACGTTGTTCATCAGAGATAAAAAGAGTTTTGGAGGCTATTAGCTGCTCATACTTGTTACGGATGTAAAGGCACTTTACATCCTAGTGAAGACAGAATTATGTGTTTATATGCTCCTACACACACACACTCAACAGAGATAAACCCTAAGTCACACATTAGATCCTGCGATTCGGATTGCTCACCTGCATTGTCATAGTTGTAGCAATAATTTCCAAAGTATTAAATACAAACACTATTTGTTTTATTTATTTCAGGCTTTATGATATCTTTGGTAAATATCGTAGATCAATTAAAAAATAAAAGTGAGCAAAAATACTTTCTAATCACTTGTAATCCCAGCAACCACAGTTAACATTTTTGTATTTACCTATTCATATCCATCTCTATGTAAATAAGTAGATTTACATATTTTGTAAATATCTACAAAAATTGATCTGTATCATCATACACAAATGTGATACTTGATTTTAAAATGGATTGTTGCTTTTCAAATTGCATCCTTTCCCATAGACTTAGGGAGGCTACAGACTTCATGATGATCTTTTTTGGGATAAATTTTAACGGGCCTATTGTGCCTAGCCTGGAAGACAGCGGCAGAGAGAAGAGAAGCTAAGCCACTCAAAAATACTGTGTTCATTTTGGGTGGTATAGCTGGAAAATTATGAGTTATGAACTGGAATGGGAAGGGTCTGCGGACTAGCTCCAAGCAGAATGGGTGCTGAAGTTCCGAACATGGTGGATGAGGTCCAGGTCAAGGGGGACTCCTACCTGAAGGCGAAGCAGGTTCTAAAACATGGTGGCCCCGGAGGAAACAGCCAATGTGGGACCCCTTCTGAAGGGTGTGACTATGGTCTCAGGAATAATTATGATGATGGCTAATTTTAAATATTCTGACATAATATCTCTCTGTTATCATCAAGATTTTAGGAAAGATTTGAGAATTGTTCTCAGCTTCATAGTGGGTAACTAAGTCTGTGTCCATGCTTGGAATGGGATATGAAGAAAGACTATCCTCTCTGAGAAAGTGACACTTGAGATGATACCTCTCAAAAATGAGGAGGAGGCCTTTCAGCCAAAGAGAAGAGCACATGGGAGGTCCCTGAGGCGGGAGAGAGCCTGATGTGTTCAAGGAACGCAAGAAGACCAGCGTGGTTGGAGCATTATGCATAAAGGGCAGAGGGTCATGGCATGGAGAAGTTGGCAGGGACCAGAGCTTTGTAGGCCATGTTAAGGATTCTGTAAATTACTCTAAGTGCAGTGGGAAGCTTTTGAAGAATTTAAAACATAAGAGTAACATAATCCAACTTTTATTTTTAAAAGAACACCCTAGCTATGGTGTGGAGAATGGATATGTGTAGGGCAAGAGTGGATAAAGTAAAACCAGTCTGGAGGCCAATTGGTGATTCTGGACCAAAATGCTGACAATGGAGACAGTGAGAAGTGTACACATTTAAAATATATTTTGGGGGTGGAATTGACGGGAATCAGTCATAGATTGAATGTGGGAGGTGAGCGAGAATAGGGTGTAAAGAAAAACTCCCAGCATTCTGAAATGAGGTGCCATTTACTGCACAGCAGAATCTGGGTGCAGGAGCATGTTGAGACATCTCTGAGACAGTTAAGCAGTGATGTCACACAGGCTATGTCTATATATGCCTGAAGCCCTGAAGATAGAGCTTGGATGGAGATGTACGTGTGGGAGTTGTAGGCACAAAGAGATTGTTTCAAAGCCACGGGGAAAGGAGAGCATATGTGGAGAAGCATGCCCAAGACTCCTCCCCAAGACAGAAGGCTCAGGGAGGTGGGAGGAAAACCTTGTGAACGTGTTTCTATGGAAGTTACGATAGAAGAGTTTTCAGAAAGAAAGAGGTGATCTTTGAGTTGAAAGCTATTGGGAGGTTGAGTAAGATGAGAATTGAAAAAGCATTCATTGGTTTCGGAATATGGAGATAACGATGACCTTAATAAGAAGCTTTCTCGTGGAATGGTGAGGGGCAGCAGAAGAATGGGAGGTGAGGAAGTGAAGTCAGCCTGTATAAACAATTTCTTTTTCTGGAGAAAGTTGGGTTTGTAGGAGAGCAGACGTGGGGCAGCAACAGAAAGGAAATGTGAAATCAGGAGAGTATTTCAAATATAGGAGACTCTGGAAAATATTTACATGCTGAGGGGTGTGGCCCACTAGAGAGACTGATGATGTGGGAGAGAAAATGGCTGACCAAATAAATGTACTCAGTTCTTAAGAGGGTAAAAGGGGATGTGATACAAGAATATGGGCAGAGAAATTGCCTCTCCTCTGACATGAGGGAAGAAGGAGTTGAAGGCTGCAGATAAAGGGATATTTGTACATTTGAGAATGGAAAGAGGGAATTCCTACCTGATGGCTTCCATTGTCTCAATGAAGTAAGAAGCAAGGTTGCTAGCTCAGAATGAGGAATGGGGAGAAGAGGTTTGAGGCAAGCGGAGAAATAATGAACTAGTCATTGTGGAGAGTAGGAGAGTGAGCTGACTAGAAGAACAGTAGGCTAGCCACAGTGTTGGAAGCACACCTAAAGTGGTGATCGTGAGCCCAGCATGATACTAGCATGCTCAGTTGTGTGGTTTTCTTCAACGAAGCTCAGCCAAACAGGTGAAAGTATGGCTAAGTCAGGGGAGTGGGTTCATCCACGGCTCAGCTATTGCCTGAATATGATGGGAGGGAAGATGTGCAAGGGAGTCGAAGGTACATAAAAGAGAAGTTTGTACAAGGGGTGGACGATGGAATCTAAGCAAGCAAGGAGAGAAGTAAAGGCAGCAGGAGATTGTTCACTAGTGGGAAAGAACTAGGACCAAAAGACCCTGTCACGAACATGAAGAATTGCAAATGTGGAGATCAGAGCCGGAAGGGTAGGATGTGGTGTGTGGAGAGTGGGATACCTTATTTTCTGCTTGTGGGAGCGGTTCAGTTTCTGAAGATAACTAGCTCCAGTGATCAAAGAAGTGGATTGCTGAGATCAAATGGAAGGATTTTTCCTGGATACAAGGAAGGTATCGACTGGATCATCCATAAGTATACTAAAGTAATCAGAATGGAGATAAAAGTTGTAGTGGGGATATCCATGTGACCTACGCAGAGCCAATCAAAGTCCTGTGGGAAACAAAGTTAAGCTCTTTTCTCTGTGATCTATGGCCGGGTAGATTATGTATGCTGCGAAGTGCTGGTGGCTTTCCTTATAATTGCACTGATAGAGCCTCCTTAAGTATTAATCCAACACCAGAGAAAAATTGAGCTGAGAAAGGGGAAAGAGCCAAGGTCCTGAGCATAACCTCTGAACCCCTGAATCTACCCTTTCTGAAGCCTGACTGTCCCTGTTTTGTTAAGCTAGCCTGAGTGATTTTTTTTTCTTGTCACTTGTAAACACAAAGCATAAACTAATATGTGTGGGTCTGTGTCACAAAAAAGAAATATATGGAAACATAACAGGTTTGTTGTTTGCCTACCTAATATCCATTCTTCCGTTTTTCTTTGTGGGCAGAACTCTTATCCACGCCTCCACCATAGGTCTCAAGGACAGATCTAAGTCAACCACTGCTATTGCAATCCCCTTGGCAGTGATGCCAGGAACATATGAAGCAAAATTTGCTGGGGGGAGGGTAGTGGATTGAGTAGTGTGATGGTTAATTTTATGTGTCAACTTGACTGGGCCATGAAGTGCTCAGATAGCTCTTTAAATATTATTCTGGGTGTGTCGGGGTGTTTCTAGATGAGATTAACGTTTGAATCAGCAGATTTAGTAAAGCAGATTGCCCCCAGCATGGGTGAGTCTCATCCAGTCTATTGCATGCCTGAATTGAACAAAAGGCTGAGCAGGAGAGAATTTGCTCTCTCTGCCCAGAGGTCTTGGTCTTTGAGCAGGGACATCAGTCTTCTCCTGCTTTCTGACTCAGACTGGAACTAGTTCATCGGCTCTCCTGGTTCTCAGCCCTTCCGACTGCAGACCTGGGGACTTAGGCTCCACACGTGTGTGATCGAATTCTTTAGAATAAGTTTCTTTCCATATATATCCTATTGGTTCTGTTTCTCTGCAGCATTCTAATACAAATAATGTCCTTCAAAAATTCCTGTTCACCAAGAAACTCAGAATGTGACCTTATTTGGAAATAGAGACTTTGTAGATGTAATTAGCTAAATGATCAAGATGAGATCGTACTGGATTAGGGAAGGTCCTAAATCCAGTGACTGGCATCCTTATAAGAAGAGGAGAGGACAAAGAGAGAGACACACATACAAGGAGAAGGCGATGTAAAGATGGCGGCAGAGACTAGAGTGATCCAGCCACAAGCCAAGAAATGCCAGTGATTGCAGGAGCCACCAGAAGTTAGGAAGAGGCAAGGAAGGATTCTTCCCCAAGCCTTTAGAGGGAACGTACCCCTGCCAACATCTTGATTTCAGACTTTTCTCCTCCAGAACTCTGAGAGAATAAGTTTTTGTTGTTATAAGCCACCAAGTTTGTGGCTCACAGATCAAAAAATGTTGGTGAATGAGGAAATGGTGAATGATTCTCCCTGGCTGGGGCACAAGCTGAGTGGTGAGTAATGGCCAAAGAAGAACCTGAAAAAGTAGTAGGGCTCAGCTTGCCATCACCGGAAGTATGGAAAAGCAGCAGATGCTAGATCGTGTGAAGGACTAGGTCAAGGGGATTATGAGTCAAGAAGCAGAATCATGCTCTGAAAATAGAATTCTGTTTTCTTTTCACATGCCATAGGTGATGGGGTTCTTTTGCAAGTGTTGGCTAAGGTAAATTGTCTGCTTCCTGTTTTGTGATTGTCAACATTTCCCGGGGGGTTTCACACTGCCGCTGCCTAGCTGCTGCCCTTGCTCTTCCGGTAGCTCAGATTCACTGAGGGACAAGCAACAAGCAGGCAAGAGGGCTTCTCCAACAGGAGAAATTAGCCTGTCACTCTTTTAAAGGAGGAGTGTCACATCCTCCTGTGACACTTGCTTCCTCAGGCACTCTCTGTTTCACACCATCAAAGCTTTGGTGCACAATTTGGCTTTTTCTGTACTCTAAGCCCTGTCCTGGAATCCCATCTTCCCTTCCAAAGTTATCTTCCAAAGAAGGCTCTTAAAGTGAAATTTCCTTTTTCAGGAATTCATTGTCTCCTGTTCTGACAATGTCATCTCCTCTCATCCAGTCTATGTCCCTAGAACCCAGCCAATTCAGTCTAGACTCTGGGAGTAGACAAATTGACATGAGTAACTCTCTTGTCAGCCTGCTCAGATGGCACATGCATCTTTTAATAGGGACCCTCTGGGGACGCAGAGTTTCAGGGAGCACAGAAGGTGGCTAGTATAGGGATCGTTGAACAGAGGAGCATAGTGACCTTGATGAGGATTATTTTAGGCTGGTTACTGTTAAAAACTGCAGATGAGAAGGAGGCTCTGAGGAGTGGAATTTGCTTGCCCTTTGATGAGAGACAATTGCATTTGTGAAGGAAGTCTCCATCTGTGGGGGCTGCCTCCCACTTTGCACCAGGAGGAAGGGGGGATGACCTTATCGTTAGAAACTCTTAATGGGGACAGCAAGGACTTAAGTCTTGTTTATTGTGCTTGTCTGGTAACCTCATGTAGCTGACTCCTCCCACCACCAACATCCTCCTTTGTCTTTGGCCAAAGATAATATTTAAGGTGGTGGCTTCTGCCATTTACTTAATCTGGTTTGATTCTTATCTAAAAGTTATAAGACCACCCAATAACCAGACGCCACCAGCACTGATACCATTTTAACAATTTCTTTTACATATTCTTCCCTTTGTCTTGTAAAAAGATAACTCACATACCTATGCCTTAAATTTAGCCCTACCCTCAACTCATGTTTGCAGTGGCAGCAGCAGCTCTGACTGCCCATGGGTCCTGTCCCTGTGCTGTTCCATACTATTCTCTAAATAAAAGAGCACTACTGCCAGATTTTGAGAGTCCAAGAAATCTTTCTTTCGACTCTTCGGCTCACTGACCCCACATCAACCTGAGAGAAGCTGATCCTTGGAGTCTCATCTACTTTGAATTCAGGGTCCACTACTTGCTGATTGAATGGCCTTGAGCAAGTTTCTTAACCTTCTGAGCCTCAATCTCATTATCTGAAAATGAAGATAATGCTACTACTTACCTAATGGAATGGTGGTGAGTATTAAGTAGGTAACCTATGGACAGTCCCTAATGCGGAGACTGGTACAGCACAATTGTGGTTCTCAATATTTTAGAGCAGGGTTTCTCAACCTTGGCACTACTGACACTTTGGGACAGATAAATTCTTTTCTTTAGGAGACTGTTCTGAGCATTGTAGGATGTTTAGCAGTGTCTTCGCCTCTACTCAATGCTAAGAGCACTCCACACCCCCTCCCCTGGAGGCATGACAATCAAAAATGTCTACAGGCATTGCCAGATGTCTCCTGGGGGGCAAAATTGCCCCTCATTGAGAATCACTGCTTTAGCGTCAAGTGAGCAGGTCTTTGTATGCCTCTCAAGAAAGAGTGGTAGATGATTTTCTGTCGATCTATAGGGCAGAGTCCACATACATGGTTTTGCTATGAGTAATGACATTTTTCTTATTTTAATAAAAAACCAACCTTCTTTCCAAGCACTGAAGTGTGTACCTTGTCTGGTGTACTTCATATTTTCAAATTTCCCTCTCTGTGGGCACAGGAGGGTGATGCAACGGCAGGACATGAGGGTGGGGTCCTATACTAGGATCAATGTCCCACGCTGGCATTTCTTTCATGTCTTATTTTTCCCCATTAAAAATTCATGCGAATTTTGCTTTCAACTCAGTAGTATATTCATTGCTAGTTTCATAAAAATGTAATGTCCCCCTTCCCTTTTATTTGAGTAAAACATTTTAACAAGGGTTTTAGTATTTTATTCTGGCACTTTAGAAGCCAGGCATAAAACCAAGGAGCCCAGTTAGAACAGAATGGCATTATATGGATGCATTTCGAGTTGTTGTTGATGTTTTCTTCAGAAGGTATGGGTATTTTTTATTTTATGGGTTAATTTCAAATCCTGCTAAAAGTCTTCTTATTCTACCCATTTTTCCTTTGCTTCTCCATTGCTTTTTCAAAGATTTTATTTTTCCTTTTTCTCCCCAAAGCCCCCTGGTATGTGGTTGTATATTTTTAGTTGTGGGTCCTTCTAGTTGTGGCATGTGGGATGCCGCCTCAGCATGGCTTGATGAGCGGTGCCATGTCCACGCCCAGGATCCGAACCAGTGAAACCCTGGGCCTCTGAAGCGGAGCGTGCGAACTTAACCACTGGGCCATGGGGCCGGCCCCTCCATTGCTTTTTAAAACAACGGCCTTTCAAAAGGGGGAGAAATGTTTCAGAATCCTTAAAAACTCAACTTGGAAAAGGTACCAGTATCAAAGAATGTAATAAATGCTGAGAAATATTTTCCCCCCAAAACTGATCAAAGAGAATCATAAGCATTTGGAAAAAGCTGAGAGCATGAGTCTTAGCAGACATTGCGTTCTGTATTCTGTAAAAACTACATCAAAGACATTAGGACCTAGGCTCTTTGCTTCTCTGGTCATTCTCCGAACCCCTACCAGATCATAGAGAAGGGCATAGTCAAACGCTAATTCTCATTTTTATGACTTAGTGAGCTACTTCTGAGAAAGCCACTGTTTCCCCAGTCCATTAGAAATGTCTGGGATGGCCAGTGCAGAATGAAGGTTGGGGTCATCCAGCTGAAACTAATCTCAAAGTTTCAGGTGTTCATTTACCTTCTCCAGACTCTTGACACACCTCCACCGGTTACTAAGCAACCACAGCTTATTGTAGTTGGTCTACATTAAGCACTAACGCCATGTGTGAGTAGGAAGGGGCTCTGAATATTTTAATGAGAAGGCAATCATGAGCTGAACTAGACTATTATCTTTGTTATTAGGTAAGACAAAAGAGGAGGGCCATCACTTTCAGAAAGTGCATTAGCAACATTTTACTGAAAAGCCTTCACGCTTACAGGTGACAACCCTGCACACAACAGCCTCAGAGCTGGATGATATGGAAAATCTCAACGGTGTCCGTCTCATCAGACGGAGGAATTCCTGTTAAGAACTGTGTTCAGGACAGCGGTTTACAAGCCCTGCTTCTTTGGCCCTTTCACTCCTCGTACTGTAGGAAGGGAGACTCCAGGAGCGAGTGGGGGAGTTTTTATTTTAGGGTAATTTCACAATTGTGCTTAATGTGTACAAGTGTTTCTTGCCAAAGGAGGATTCGAAGTGCTGTGGGAATGTGTCAGGGATTCAGATGGTGACTTGCTTTGTCTTAATCATGGTGGCATTGTTGGCCACGTAGGAGGTCAACGAACAGAGGGGGGCTACCTCTGTGGTAGTATAACACAGGGGTTTACTGAACTGAGGTCATGAGAGGCTCGTTTGCTGTGGCTGAATGGGAAGAAGGTAGGATGTATCTGGAATGCGATAAGGCTTTTTTCTCTCCAAATGTGCCTTTTGTGGATGCTACTGCATGGGAAGAAATTCAACTTCAGAAGGGAAACTGTGTGATACTAGAGTCGTTCATATATATTAGGAAGGAGTGGTATAATAACAAAAGCACGTTTTTAGGAAAAGACAGCCACCTTACACATCTATGCAACTAGAACTGGAAGAAAAATTGCAGCCAGTGTTTATCCAAGTCTGAAAGCGTATCATACACACACATAAACACGGCAAAATTTCTAACCCACTGTTACAGAATTGTTGGGAACTGACAGAATAGAGCGCTACATTATTCATCTGCTTTGATGATTTGAAACTCTCAGACTCACAGTTTAAGGTTTTGCTAAAATAAACTCTGCACAGATTTAAAAGTCAGGATTTGAAAGTTACAAAAATCAATCGGTTAAAATACAAGCTAAAACAATAAGCTGTCACTCACATAAATGCACTCACATTAAAGCACGTTATTATTAACTTTTGTAAACACATCACAATCCTTAGTTTTTCATAGGAAAACATTGCTCCGTCTATTCTTACCATGATCATAATTTTTAAACTCATACTTATGTAAAGGTAAATAACATTCCACAAACTCTTCTGGGGAAATAAGAAATCCACAAACAAAAGATAACTCAACAGGCAGGGACATGACCTGGGAAGGTGAATAGAATTCTCATTTTTTTCTAAGATAATGTATATTTATCTTACTCAAAGGTAGACACAGCAGTGTACATACGCTGCTCATCTTTTTAAAAAATTCTTTTCCATCTCTGGAATTTTAATAAGTTATCCATATAACAGTAGTAGATCAAAGACATGTATCTTTTTGTTTTAATATATAAGCTACATACGGATCACACTATTTTACATTTTTTCCTTTGTGAGGAAGATTGGCCCTGAGCCAGATGTTAATCTGTTGCCAATCTTCCTCTTTTTGCTTGAGGAAGATTGTCACTGAACTAACATCTGTGCCAATCTTCCTCTACTTTGTATGGGATGCTGCCACAGTGTGGCTTGACAAGTGGTGCTAGGTCTGCACCCGGGATCCGGGCTTGTGGACCCTGGCCCACTGAAGTGGAGCACGTGAACTTAACCACTACGCCCCTGGGCTGGCCCCATTTTACATTTTTTAAAGAAGTGATTATGTTACAGTCACTTTAGTTGCCATTTTTAGCATCATGTGCGTCATCACCTGGACTGTTCTGGTATTCCCATTAAAGGATAGTTTAGGGCTTTTCTGCTGGGGTTTCACATACATGCACACAAGACGGTAAGCAGGATGTGAGCCAGGAAGACATTTCTGGTTTTGATTGGCTGTATGTCCAGCACCTAGCAAAGCTCCTGATGTTTAGTTAATTCTCAGTAAGTACTTGATGAATAGTAAATATACTTCTATGTATTATAAATAAAACCAAAATCGACCTTATTTTGTTAGTCTTCTCTCTTTACATGTGGAAACTTCTCTTGGGGGAAAATAAGATCAAGAATGTCAAAATATTGACAAGTTTGTAGTACGGTGGAGAGGACCTAGGTGGTAGGAGACTCAACTCCTAGCTATGGCTTTGCTGCTAATTTTTAGGGTAGTATTTAACCTCTCTGGGCCTCAACTTCCTCAAATGTAAAATTAGGGGGTTGCTTTGGCCTGAATGTTGGTGTCCCCCAAATTCATATGTTGAAGTCCTGATGCTCAATAAGATGATATTGGGAGGTGGGAGGTGATTAGCTCATGAGAGTAGAACCCACATGAACGGGATTAGTGCTTTTAGAAAGGAGGCCTGACAGAGCTCCCTAGCCCCTTCTACACAGGCAGACACAGAGAGACAGTGTCAGCTACGAACCAGAAAATGGGTGCTCAACAAAACGTGACCATGCTGGTGCCTTGCTCTTGTGGTTAACAGCTTGTAGAACTGTGACAAATAAATTTCCATCCTTTATAAGCCATTTAGTCTCTGGTATTTTGTTATAGCAGTCTGAACAGACTAAGACAGGGGTCTAGGCTAGACAATCTGAAATATCCCTTCTGAGGCTTAAATTCTATGATTCTAAGACATAATCTGTGGCAAATTCAACTAGGATATTACTTGGAATAATTATATTTTATTTATCTCAGTTCCCAGGTGCCTAGCACAGAGTGAGAGAGCATAAGAGATGTGTAATATGTGTTTAAAGAACGAATGAATGAATGCTCACTATAGGTATAAATGTGGCATAAGCATCCTTAGGATTTTTCACAAAAAGAAGGACTCCTTCTCTATGGATACTGATTTTTGCAATTAAAATGAAGTCAGATTGCTTTTTGAAAATTTTGAGTTTTATTTATATCAATTATTATTCTTATACATGGTATTTGAATAGTATGATTTTTTTAAAAATTCAGAACATGTTTATGTACTCTCTTAAGAAGCGCTAATAGTGTCACTATGATGTCTACATAAATTTTTATTTTGCATCCCCCAAAAAACCTTTTCATAATTAGCTATAAATATTCATTTCATAAATATTCTGAAGGAGAAAAAAGGTAGAGAGACAGAAACCCTTGCCTTAAAAAGCCCTTAGCTCTAGTGCTGATTCTATATACCATTTAGCCCTAAAACGTTATCAGTCTACAGCTTTAGACATCATTTCCAGGCTTACGCTCACATCAATAAATGAGGTTTTTGCTTAAACAAATGTCTCAGAACCATAAGGTGCTATATCTTTTAAACTCTCATTGAACAGAAATAATGCTAATTTTAGCATCAACTTATTTGCCGTGAGAAAAGAATCTGTAGACTTATAAATAGTTAACTCCTCAGGAAATGTTTTAAATGGAGGATTCTAGCATTATCTTACATACATATTCTTCTCATAGGATTAAATTGGAAAGCTCTTTGAGAACGGCAATTTGCTGCAGTGGAAAGATATGACTTAACAATCTTGTCCTGCCACTTACCAGAAACAGGACATTGGCAACTTACCTAAACTCTTGAAACCCTAGTTTTCTTATCTAAATAAGGAGGAAAATAATAGCTAATTTGAGGAGTTATTATGAAAATTAAATACGATACTGTTCGTGGAGCATCTGCTTTGGTGCTTGGCACAGCCTGGCCCAGATCCTCTCTGTAAAGCCCTCTTTCCCCTAATGAAGCTCTCCTTTTGCTTGTAATGGCTGGATGAAGTGTTACAATCTTCACCACACTGGAAGCACTCAAGCATATCTCAAAATATGGTCCTCCATACTCCATTCAAAACCATAAAAGGAGACTACTCTGAGCTTGGTATGAGAGATTCAGAGACAAAAAAAAAACACTTGGCATTAATCCTTGATGAAAATTTCAGAGGGAAGATGGACAGATACCATGAGAAATTACATGAGGCCGTGAGTGATTGAAGGAGATTGCTTTTCTTTCTGTTGTCTACAATAGGAGCTGATCTAGAAATGGCCCACAGGGCTGTGTGAATCCAGAGATCGGACCGGTAACTGTTGAGCCAGGAGGAGTTCATCAAGGACTTCACTGAACCCGTTAACAGCAATAGCTGTGATGGAGCTTGAAAGAGGACTAGGATATTGCAAGTCATTGAAGAGTGCCTGGGTGCTTGTCGGTGAGGGGGTGTGGATGCGAGAGTCTAGGCAGAAGAACCAGCATGAGCTAAAGTAGTGGCACAAAGAACATGGCCTAGAGAAGGAGATCATTCCTATGCTAGAAAGGTCAACTGAGGAGGGGAAAAGGTGGATGCTGAGACTCAAGAGGTCTGTTGTGCCTGTACTATGACATGCTAAGGAATACAGGACACAGGTTTGTCCCGCAGTTGATGGGGCAGCCAACACTGGCTTTGAGATTGAAGCGCACGAGGGTAAGTAGATCATGTTGGCTACTGTTTTGGGGCGCCTATGTGTACCAGGAACTGTACTTTGTTGTTTTATGGATATTATTTTCTGGTTCTCCTTACAAATTAGACATATCTTTTTAGGTGGGGAATCTGAGGCTTGGAGAGCTTTAGTAACTGGCTGCTCAAAATTATACATTCTTAAATCAAGCAAAGGCATGAAAGGAGCAATAGGATTTTTAAAATATTAATTTAAGAATGAACTATTAAAGAATGGAAATGATTAGATCTGAACATAAATTAGGAAGTTGATTTAGGCAGTTGTATTTTAAAAGGAAAGGAAAGTAGAAACAACGAAAAGAGGGAATTTGTGTTCAAAGCGAGGCTGTTCAAGATCTGGGCAGGATCTCTTAATTCCGATGTATTCTAGTATGACATAAGTTTGTAAATAATAAACAGTGTTGCTTCTGTGTTTTAGTTACTTGATGACTATAATACATGAGAGACGGTGGAACAAAATAATTAAATGCTCAGGCTCTGAAGCCAGACTGTCTAGATTTGAAATTTCACCCCAACTTACTTAACCTTGGGTAGGTTATTTCACCTTTCTGGGCTCTAGTTTCCTCATTTTTAAAAAGGGAAATAATATTATTTATGTCATAGAGCTGTTTAAGCCTGAAATGAAGTATACGTGTATACAGAACAGTGTTTGGTATAAAGCAGGAACTCAGTCAGCATTCGCCAGCACTTGCGCCTTTGTCCTTATCCCCCAGTCATTTATTTAGAAATTGTCTACGCTGTGCCAAGTGCTGTGCTAGTTTCCAGGCATACAAAGATGGATAACAGATGATTTCTGCCTTTAAACACTTCTGATTTTTCCACCATCACACTCTGTGGCTCAGCAGAAGCACTACTGATGACATCGTGGCTAAAGCACTTTTCTGAACTCTTCGGGTACCAGTGATTTAAAATCTCCATTCACAATGTTGCTCATTAGTGTAAGGACTAATGCCTCCACTCCTCCTACCGTCTCCTCCAATATGACATTAGGATCTGCTTAGCCTCACTTATCTTTTATGATAGTTTGCCTTTACCCACCAGGCAACATTGCGATGTTAGTGAGATTATTTCAGGAGCCACCTTCTACTTGGGTGTACCAAACCCTCAGAAGCTAAACGTTTGCACCACTGCCTCAGGAGTCTCTTCTTTGCTAATTCACTACACTTACGCGTGATGGAGTATGTATTATTAACGGATGTCTTTCTCTTCCCAAGAGCTTTTTTTGAATACGACTTTATAAAGCCTCGTTTCCATAAGCTCTAGAGAAATGTTAATCATTAGGATTTTCAGTGCGGTGCCAAACTAAGGAAGATGTGTTTCGAGAATGTCAGTTATTCACTGCGTCTTGAACCACACCATAAAGAACATCCCTACACATCCCTATGTCTCTTAATTTTAGGTTATGAAGGGGTCCAAGGATTTCCGCCCATGATGGCATTTTCACATCGTCCAAAAGGACTCGCAATTAGGCATTGCAGGTTTAACATTAACATTGGTTGAATAGATGAAGAGTGTTGGTAGGAGGAACACCATGTCCTTGTGAGTGTGTCCACAATACATTGAAATGGACAGATGAGCAGTCACAATGACCTCTGAGAAAAGACTGAAAAGGAAAATGTCTACACAAATACATGAGAAGGAAGTGAAAATAGCAAGGCACTTAACCAAGGGAAGTGCCAAAATAATTAAATTAAAAGCTACTTTAATACCAACCACACCCTTTAGAGTGAGTGGGATTGTGGGGACAACGGTAAATAGTTTACTTGTCCAAAAAGACAGACACTGGCATCCTGATCACGATGCTTTCCAATATATTCAGTATTTATTAAAGGAAATGTGTTCAGATCATAAGGCATCTTCAATTAGCACACAACCATTACTGAAAGAGAGAGATCAGATCCATAATAAAACAGATCTGAAACTCTAGACTTAAACATGAATGCAGGAATGAAATCGATGCCCTGAGATTAAGTTCTTATCCCATACACGCAGAAGTTTGTGAAAAGTGAATATTAAAAACGTTAAAATCATATTTGATACGGATCTGAGAATTAAAAAAATATTCCCATTAATGTGACACGTAAGATGGGAATTTTGATAATGACTTCCTTAATAGCAACAAACTAACACCGCAACATTGTATAGCTTAGAATATGATTTTAAATCTTTTAAGCTAAATTGTTTTCAGTGTAAAAATCCCAACTTTACATGTAACTTTAAATTTATTTTCTGAGAACCATTTATTTTCCTTGGGAGAAGCAAGCAATCCCTGTTCACTTTTCTTCCGATCATTTTTGGAGAAATTAACAAAGTACTGATTGGTCAGTTAGGCTCTAACCAAGAAAAGAGAAAACACACTAAATATTTAAAGCAGATGGAATTCAATCCAGGGAATTGGTTACACAGATGATGGAAGAATTGAGAGCTAAACTGGGGATAATGAACCAACCTGGAGATTAGCCCCAGCATGAAGCCAAAGGCATTAACACCCACAAGTCTCAAGGGACAAAGGAAGAGGTGATATTACTGGAGCTCAGAGTTCAAGGTCCCTGGGGGAAGCTGGAGGCAATGGAGGCTGGAAAACCCAGCCCATAGGGGTCAGCCCCCATGGAACCAGCAGACTAAGAGCAGGGCAAGGAATGGATGTGAAGGTCAAAACAGGCATAGACTGGCCAATCAGAAAATCGAGAGTTAAATAAGTTTTCCATTTTCATTTTCTCCTCCAGAGTAACTGTTACACTAGGAAAACTGATTTACTGATATTTTTAAAGGCACTAAGTTTGGCTCCTGGGAACTGCATTCAACAAACATCTTGTAAACAAATGAAATCACCATTTTAGTTCCAGATACAATGTCAATAAACCAAATTTACACACCTTTAAGATTATGAGAGAATTATCCACCCTCACTTTGAAGTTAATCCGAAGTTTATTGACAAAAGCATCCCTGCCTTTTGGATTCGATTTAGACAGTGGTCAATGCTCTGTCAGTTGCATTGTTTTATTCAGAATTGTGAATATAGCTGTATTCTGATGTTCTGGAAATTACCATTCTTCAAAGTAGATAATAAAAACACACTTTGAAAACTAGACTCAGGAGGAGGTGGAAAGCCACCCAATTTCCTCAGTAAGACCACCCACTCAATTCCTCCATTCCTTTCCATTCTGAGAAATGACAATGGCACGTTGCAGACTAATTGTAAAGCATCAATTTGTAGGTTCATGTCTTCTGTAGCATGGAAGGATAATTAAGTATGATGACATAAAAAATATTTATCCACCCATTTTGTGTCCAGGCAAAACAAAACAATGTGTGTGAACATGTGTGTGCTTAATTGTATACAGCAGTTTAAAACCCACACCAAAACGAAACCATGCCCTACTTTAATTTAAGCAATATCAAATCTCCCAATGGACAGCCTCTAAAATGTTGTCCTTATCTCACACACTTATCTCTATCATCTCACACCTCATAGTTCAGATGGTTTCTGATGATAAAACTAAATAAAAATACAAAAGGCACAGTCTTTTACTGTCTGGCACCTCACTAAAAGTGCAAAATGTTGATAATATTTAACCCCACTTTCTTTTCATGCAAAGAAGAAAGGCATTTTAAGGGGAAACAGTTCAATGCCCATCTTATATTCTTTGTCTCAGACACACTCACCTAAAATTCAATGAAGAAACAGCATGAACCTTCCAAAACCATCTATTTTCTTTTCTTTGCAACGGCAGTTGACTATGGCATTTAAAGGCTTCTCAAGCACTTCATCCAGGGACTGGTAAATCTTATTGATCTGCAATGAGAAAATACACTTTTATTTAGCTAAGCAACTCACTTACATGTTTACTTACAGAAACAGGAAGCCAGGACAGGCAGACCTAGAATATATGGTATTTAAAAAATACCCTCCTACACTATTAGTGATTTGTAATACTCAACTCAGAACCTTGGTTTGCATTTACTCTAAGAAATATTTAGAATAATCGACATTTGTGCCAGAAGTCATTTTACAGATGGGGACAGTGAGACCCCAGGGGGTGAAGTGACTGTCAAGAGTAAGCAGCTGGTTAGTAACAGAGAGTGACCTTGAACCCTGAGCTCCTAGCAGAGCTCTTTGTTTTTAGTTGATTAAAAACCCAGAAATGGGAAAACATGGAATCTTCTGTATTTTCCAAGTAGGTAGTTTTCTGGAATATTGTGTTACCATAATTTCTACTAAAGCCAAGGAAATTACAGTTGAGGTCAGAGTCCTATACCAGAATCTCCTCTAATGGTGCAAGCTTGAGCAACCCTTAGTAGATGTCCTGCAAGAGCGAACGATAGCAAAGGCCACCTGACGGTATTTAATGATCCATGTGCTTTATTATGTTGGGTAGTAAGGACATAAATAGTAGTTTGGAAAATTATCTGTTAATGTTTCTTAACAAAGTTGAACAATTTTAGAAGCCTCTGCCTTCTGAGGAAACTCACAGTTGAGACTCGAAAGAGGGAGGCTCCAGGCTGCATTTCCCAAAGCCGAAAACTCCCTGTCCCTCTGCCCGGTGGTGACCCAGAGCTCCACTCACTGTGTCCGTCAGTGAGCTGGTCTCTCCCAACAGTCTTCCTTCCTCAGGCCCTTTCCCCTTTTCTTCAACTACCAACACACAGGCTGGATGTTACTATCCCAAGTGCTAGATGCCTTGAAGCAGCAGAAATTTGAAGTTCAGGAAATCCCATGTTAAGATGAAGACAAAGAGTGGGGAGGAGGGGATCACAGGAAATAAATGGGAGAAGGCGTCTGATGGCAGAGGGGGTGGACGAGGAAAGGGCAGAGGAGCCTAGGTCTGCATGCTGGCTGGGTGGTCGATGCCCTCTGTCTTCAGCTCCAGCCATGCCCTTTCCTCTCCCAATTGTTTTCTTTAACCCAGGTCATCTCAAACAATTACAATAATTATTCAGCTTTTATGGCTTCAGGCATCCTATGATTTTAGGTTCATAGAGAAAATTCTATACAATAATTCTCTCTCTCTCTCTCTAATCCAAGTTCTCAGACATATTCATTATTGCATGAGATTTATTTAACAGGAGATAAAGAAATTTCCACTACGTCGTTAACCCTTGTTACGTCACGTTAGAACCCAACAGTCTTTCCCTGTACTTAGATCCTAAGTACATATGTGTATTTGGGATTCTTTGAATTAAATGTGTTGTTACAACAGTAGTATTCTCAGATACTTTTTGTTTTCTTAAAGTACATGCTACAATTTTTATTTTTTATTTTTTGATGAGGAAGATTGGCCCTGAGGTAACACTGTTGCCAATCTTCCTCTTAATGCTTGAGGAAGAGTGGCTCTGAGCTAACATCTGTGCCCACCTTCCTTTATTTTTTGTATGTGCGATGCTGCCACAGCATGGCTTGATGAGTGGTGTAGGTCCTTGCCTGGGATCTGAACCCACAGGCCCAGGCTGCTGAAGTGGAGTGTGCTGAACTTAACCACTGTGCTATTGAGCCAGCCCTGCTAAGATTTTGTTTTTAAATTGGGGTTTGGGTAAATTAGCCCTATGCATCTGGGAATAAGTTGTATATTATAATATTATTCCTTTCCCCACTCAATGAATGCAGTTTTCTAAGCCACAGCATCAGGAAATAAATGGAAATCTTACACAATCTTACATGCTTTTATTTAAGACTATGTGTATATTATATATTTAAAAAATAAACTTTGCAAACATAGATAAACTTACATCCAACTCTATCTGGCAATATAGAGTCACTCAAGAAATCCCTTGGTATTGGCTTGGGGACCTCTGAGGATCTTGCTGCTAGTTGTTGCTCCCCTACCCAGCAATTTTGGGAAGGTTGCTATGTTTTGTTTTGTTTTTTTTTCCCAAGGTCCCTGGGTCAGCCCAGACTGAAAGACTAGGAGGGAAAGGAGAAGATGCTCAGGTAGAAACACTGTGTTAAAGGAAGCCATGGGGTGGCTCTGGTTATTCACCACAACTGGGATCCATGATTCCAATAAAAGTTGCAACTTGGATGATATCTGGATTGTAAGCCGGCTTTAGTTTTTGCCATTCCTTGCCTACCAAGGAGTGGCCCCTGTTTCAGCATGTATCTTGCAGGTGATGATTAAAAGCAGTTGTCTAATTGGAGGCAGCCCCATCCCTATCCTTCTGAGCTTCTGTCCTCTGTGAATACTCCGGAGTATGCAGAACTGAATAGCCGTGATTCTTTCTGCTCTTGAGCCTGAGGGTGGCAGCCTCCCAAACTGCCACTGAATTAAAGGCATCGCCCCTACTCTCCACTCTTGCCGCAGCCCACTGGAAACTTGCAAAGCAAAATCCTCATGTAAACATTGGGTGGGAATAGAAAACGAAAGCTTTCTCTGTTTAAATTCTTATTTAAATTCTATCAGCTAACTTAAACTCTAGGTTGACTAATGTGTGACTAGAAATTAAAATCTAGTGTCCTGGGATGAAATAAAATACTGTCTCTTTATCTAGCTTCCTGAAGAGCTTTTAGTTAGTGTCCGGATTTGAGTTGGGAGGCAATAGCTTACCACGGAGAACCACAAGAGAAATTAAGTATTTTGCTAAGTTGGTACCATATTTTAGGCATACACATTGTATGGGAATTGCAGGAGGTAGATTTTTGCTTAATAAGATAACTCCTCCAACTTAAAGCACACAAAAATAGAATAGGCCACCAAAAAAAAGACAGTAATCTGCACACTAATGGTGTCAATTTAAATAAAGGCTGCATGGTCATTTGTGGTGGTGGGATTTAGTCAAGCACCTGCCTTCATTATACAAGGATGGCATAAGCGGTCATTCTCAACTGAGATTCTGTGGGGCCAACCAAAATATTAGACTGGAGTGGAGTTAATATTCACATTATTACTCATCTTTTACGTCCTTACTGATCTTTCCTCCGAAAATAGCACTCCCCCCTCATTCTCTGTTGCTTACCCTGATATTACTCCTGCATAGCTCTTCCACTATCTGATGTATTATTTCTTCATTGTTCGCCACTTCACACTACAATGTAAGCTCCATGAAGGCAGGAATTTTATTCACTATTGTACCCCGATGCTTAGCACAATGCCTGATAAGTAGTAGGCCTGCAGTCATATTTACTGCATGAAGGAATGAATATATATTTTGGTTCTCTCTACTTATAACTATTTCATCCAATTTGTTCTTTCTTCCTCCTAGGAGTTTGTACCACACTGAAAATAATTTAATCATAATGGGAAGAATTCAGAGGCCTTTTATCTACTTTCATTATTAAGTAGAAATAGGATTGCCTAAATGTTACAAGGAGGAGTGAAGGCAATACTCTCCAGTCCTTCCTCTGTAGTCTTCTTTTCTCTTTTACTTATGCTTGGGAGACTATAGTGCCACGAGTATTTGTTATTAGTGCCATCAAGTTTGGGTTTTTTGCGCCATCCTCTCACCTTCCGGTGCTGTATCAGACAATGCTTCCAATGCTATTCATAGGGTTTTCATCGCCAATTTTTTCAGAAGTGGGTGGCCAAGTCCTTCTTCCTAGTCTGTCTTAGTCTGGAAGCTCTGCTGAAACCTGTCCACCATGGGTGACACTCCTGGTATTTGAAATACTGGTGGCACAGCTTTCAGCATCACAGCAACATGCAGGCATCACAGTAGGACAACCCACAGATGGACGGTGTGGTTCCCTGACCAAGAAACAAACCCAGGCTGAGGTTGTGAGAGCACTGAATCTTAACCACTAGACCACCGGCCATGAGTCTAGATTACTAGATATCAGAGGTTAGGATGGAGACCACTTTCAGATCATTGAGGCCATAAAGGGAGGTTCAGTGTTATAAGAACCAGTTATAGATGATGACCACCACAGATATGCAAAAGGTGCTCCAGAGAAATGCAAAGATGGAGAGCTACACTGCATTCATAAACATACGAATGTTGGTCTTTTCTGGTGTTTGACACTGTTGGTTGGTATAAGTTGTAGCAGCTATTAAGGGATTTTGGTTAAGAATGATCAAAGTCACTTGAGAAACAATAACTACTTGTTCAAATAATTTCCCAACAACTTAAATAGATTCTGCTTTCCACAAGTGACTCTTTGCTGCCATATTCATAAATGGCATGCGAGGGTTTCACACCAGTGCTGAGGCTGAGCTTGGGATCCTGGAAACACAGCATCAGTTAGATTCTCAACAACAAAGAGGCTTGGAGAGGGAAAAAACTTAGGTCTGAAAGGTCCCTGAAGCATCTTCTGGTGTTATGGAAAGGAGACTGAACTAGGATTAGAAGTCTTGGTTTTATTTTTTGTCTCTATCACTAACTAGCTGCACAAATCATTTACTCTCAACTGGGTTTCAGTTTTCTCGTTAGTAAAATGAGGGTACTGGTCTAGACCAATGGTTCTCAATCACAGGTGATTTTGCCTCTACCTCCCCAGGGACATTTGACAACGTCGGAAGACATTTTCGTTTGTTGAGGGAGGGTAGGTGCAACTGGCATCTAGTAGGTAGAGGCCAGGGCTGCTGCTGGACATACTACAATGCAGAGGACAGCCGTCCGCAAAAAATAATCATCCAGGCCAAAATGACAGGAGTGCCAAGGCTGAGAAACCCTAGTCTAGATGGTTCAAGTCCCTCTCAGTCCTGACACTATTCTATAATTTTACCGCTAGTCCCATCCAGACCTCTGAAGTTGCACAAAGTAAGCTTAATTCCCCGTTTGAAGCTTCCCCCAAATCTATATACCACATCGAACTCTTTCCTGTACGTCCCAGCTCTTCTCCTAGAATTCCTTCACACTCAGGCCTTGGTGTTTCCACACAACCCTTGAGTTCCTTCACTGTAGTGTACGATTTGTATATACATGCAAAATTGTCATGAATTTTCTTCTCTCTCCCTCTGTGCAGCTTCAGGGCAGGGACTGTCCTGTTTATTTTTTAGCTTCTTTAGCACGTCATCTTTAATGAGGAATAATAATCCTTACTAAATGTTTGTTTCAGTAAATGATTGACGGTGGAACAATCAACAAACATCAATCTCAGCGTTTTCTCACTCAGTTCCTAACAGAGCCACGGCATGAACTAATTCAGATCATTTCACCAGATTATTAGTTACTTGCCTAAGAATGTCTAAGTGGCTTAGGACGCTACAGTAAAATGGATTTGGGATTGTGGCTCTTGGACTAAACTCAGAATCACCCCAGACACAAAGATATCAGGTCAGAGTCAGGGAGGGGACTGCTGGGAAATGGGCTTTTCTGGATGCTTTAGAGCTGGAGACAGAATCAGCGCTCAGGGACACTTGAGCACCTTCTCTGTTCCAAGTATTTATTCTTGTTGACACAAAAAGTTCAGCCTGAGAACTAGAAAGGTCTTGGATGTCTGTACATATTTCCTATTAAGGACACAGATTGTTACTTCAAGCTCCCAGGATAAAGAGGCTGTGGCATTAGGACAGTTTAGCTGTTCAGATCCAGTGTGGCCCCATCACAGGAAGGCAAAATCACGCAGTCAGGTGGACCCCTCCCACCCGGGACCCCCAATCGCCCGCAACCCCTCCCACCTGCACCAAGGGAAGCACTGTTGAGACTGGCTGCATCTGCTTTTATGCTGTGCAGCCACCTCATTTCTGTGAAGTTTTTAAGTCTTTGGTGAAATAATCTTGGAAATTAATCTACTCTCGGAGCTGTGCCTCTGTTAATTTCTTTCCATCAAATTATAGCCCAATGATTGCAGAAACACGGCGCTGTACTTCACAATTCCAGAAATCTAGGTACCTATACAGGGAAAGCAGAGTCACTGTCACACCACCCTTCTCAGTCACCTCCTATAATACTCCCTAGAACACAGAACAAGACTGTAAGAGGATACTCGAGCAAGCGTAAGACAGTAGCAGTCTTGAGTTTCACTTTTGATATTTCACCAATAGACAAGGATGAAAAAATCAGACTTCATCCCGTAGGTTAAAGTAAGATAAAGCAGAGAGAACAACAACATTTGGACAAAATAGCTGTCAGAAGGAACGGACACGTACATTCAGCAGTGAATAGAGAATTACTTAGACCATAAAGCCAGAGGCTTGCTGATATTCAGAAACCCTTAAGAAAAAAATATGGTGACTTGCCTGTTCAGAAGAGTATTCAGTCAACTGTTTTAAAGGTGATGAGATGGAAAAAAGTGGTTTACAAAGAATTTCTCAGCTGTTTCTTGCACAGCAATTTTTTCAGAGACTGCCTTTGTCCTTCTTTCTGTTACAGCTTACTGTAGCGTTAAGGCAGTTGCTTACCCAGATGATATTTGCATTTTAAAGGGGCACCTCCCTCCCATAGATTTACTGTACAGTGCTTTTCACAGAGGAGCTCAATGGCTAAGAACTCACTTGAGTGTCCATAGTTCTTTTCTCTTTTAAAATAAGAAAAGTAAAAATAATTAGCTGTATGCTGGTATTTATGAATAGGCAAGTTTAATAAAAAATAGATCAAGAGATGGTTGGAAACTTATAGTTTTTTATTTTTTTAATCAAAGAAACTTTCTTTTTAGGAAATGTGGAAAATATAAAGAAAACTAATCTCATCCACGTTCCCCTACCCAGAGACAATCTTTAGGAAGATTTTATACATTTATTTCCAATTATATATGCACATATATGTATATGTACACACATTTATACACACATAATTTTTAATGAAATTGAGGGATTAAAAACTACGTATAATTATGTTTCAATTTTTCTTTTTTGTATCCTCCTATAATTAGTGATCCATACATATTTAGTATAAATACTTCCTCTTTTTATAGCCATGAGATTGTTATCAAACTTGCTAATTAAAGGATATGTCACATATGAATATATAGGACATCCATGGTCACTGAATGCTTCGTTAGTTTATTCACGTACTTCAGATATACTCACATTCATACAGAACACATTTCTGCTGTATTTCAGGGTAAGGCAGTAGGTCATCATATTATTTTATAGTAGTGCTTATTTTGCTATGGAAATTTCTATTGTACAAAACCCATGTATCTCAAAATATCAAAAATAGGAGTCATTTTCTCAAAATACACATTTAAAGAGAGTGATTATCTTATTTCGTATCCTTTTAAAAAATACAATTTCAAAACTAATGAGTGTCTGATTCACCTACACAATCACTGAACTGAAGTATCTCAAGTTTTCTTAGATGAAAATCTCCTTTAATGAATTAACTAGAACGACATGCAACTAACATAGAGAACAGGCAAAAACTATCCCAAAGTGGTGACCTCAGTAAACCTTTAAACTTAACATGTTGAAATTAATTCCAAGTAAGGCAGAAAGATTAACATATTTTTTGCTGACCAGGAAAAATTGTTTACCCAAGCTCAGCCTTTACCTCTTGCATCTCAGTACACCTGCCAAATTGGTCAAAAAAAGAATTAAATTGAACTTTGAAGGTTGAATCAAAACGTGTCAAAGATTTATTCAATTAATTATTTTTTTTTTTTGAGGAAGATTAGCTGTGAGATAACATCTGCCACCAATCCCCCTCTTTTTGTTGAGGAAGACTGGCCCTGAGCTAACAGCTGCACCCATCTTCCTCTATTTTATATGTGGGATGCCTGCTACAGCGTGGTTTGATAAGTGGTGCATAGGTCCCTAGCCGGATCCAAACTGGCGAACCCCAGGCTGCCGAAGTGGAATGTGTGAACCTAACCACTGTGCTGGCCCTTCAGTTAATTTTTGAGAAGACAAATTTTTAATTAGCCACATGCAAGTATAACATAGATTCTACTGAAATCTCCTGGGTAATATGTGACCATCGTTTATTTGTTAAAATCCTACACAATCTTCTACGAGATTAATGATACAATGTGATTTGATATGTGTGAGTTTGATTTCACTGTGATGTAAAGATCCAAACAAATAGAAAGAAGAAAGGAAGGAAGGAAAGAAGCCATGAAAGTGGATATAGGCAAACAAAAGCAAAATTAAAAAACAGATTTTCTAGGACCTTTACCAGTTACGTTAGAAACATTTAACAAACGGGGATGAGCAGATAGGGGAGTGAAAGTTTGCAAGCAGAATACCGCATCTCCCACAAATATCCTGAATTAAATTTTTGTACTAAGCACATAGAATTCCACATTTTTTTTTAAGCATTACTCTTCTCTAATAGGCATAAAAGCTTAGCCACAAAGCTCACTCTCAAAACGACACGTATGTAGGGGCTGGCCCCGTGGCCGAGTGGTTAAGTTTGCGCGCTCCGCTGCAGGCGGCCCAGTGTTTCGTTGGTTCGAATCCTGGGCGCGGACATGACACTGCTCATCAAACCACGCTGAGGCAGCATCCCACATGCCACAACTAGAAGGACCCACAACGAAGAATATACAACTATGTACCGGGGGGGCTTTGGGGAGAAAAAGGAAAAAATAAAGTCTTAAAAAAAAAAAAAAAAGACACGTATGCAAACATAGCGGTTATTTGGGCACAATTTCAGCAACAAACTCTTTGGCATGGAAACCAGATTCTTCATTCTTTTTTTTGGCTTGCAATGTATATCTTGTTTCCCCAGAAAAAAATATTTACGTGCAAAATATGGATGGGTGTGTTCTTAGACAAAGAAATGCTTTTTCTGGAAACCATGAAGAGAAAGAAGGATGTGATTCTGGGAAGAACGCTCAGGCCCTGCCCTTCAGTGGTGCATTCCTACCTTGACTGATGGCCTTGAAGACACTCTATGCCTTAGCAGCCACCTGAGGGCTACTGAGGACCGACTTAGCATTTTCACCTGACTTAGAGGTGATGAGTATCTTTTCTGAAAACGGAGATAAAAGATACAGCATTTCATTTGGTATCAGTTAGTTGCCAATCTAACTTCTTTGGAATAAAAAAGAAATGATACTACATACCCTACACCATAGGTTCTTGCTTTTTGTTCTCAAGACCCCAAAGAGCTTTTGTTTATAGAAAAGAGCTTTTATATCTGAGATATAAAGTCTCAGATATACGTGTTATATCTATCAATATTTACCTTATTAGAAACTGATTGGCAAATTTAAAAGATATTTATTTATAAATTTATTTACATAATGATAAACCCCTTAAATGTAACATGAATAATACCTATTTTTAATAAGATAACAACATTTTCCAAGACAAAAACATGTAGTGAGAAGTAAGGCATGATTCTACATTTTTGGAAATCTCTTTAATGTCTGGCTTAATAGAAGATAGATGGATTTTAGTATCTTCTTCTGCATTTAATTTATTACAATATATTGTTTTGGATGAAGACTATGAAGAAACTTCAAACTTACACACACATGCAGTTTGAAAAGGTAGAATATTTTCATAGCCTTTCAGATGATTGTGGATATTTTTCTTTGATGTGATGCTCCAACTCAACAAGTGGTTGTTTCTTTCTTTTGTTTTTTTTTGAGGAAGATTAGCCCTGAGCTAACATCTGCCACCAATCCTCCTCTTTTTGCTGAGGAAGACTGGCCCTGAGCTAACATCCATGCCCATCTTCCTCTACTTTATATGTGGGACGCCTACCACAGCATGGCGTGCCAAGTGGTGCCATGTCCACACCTGGGATCTGAACCAGCGAACCCTGGGATGCCAAAGTGGAACATGCGCACTTAACCACTGTGCCACTGGGCCAGCCCCCAAGTGGTTGTTTCTTTTTTTTTTCCCAAAGATTTTATTTTTTTCCTTTTTCTCCCCAAAGCCCCCCAGTACATAGTTGTATATTCTTCTTTGTGGGTCCTTCTAGTTGTGGCATGTGGGATGCTGCCTCAGCGTGGCTTGATGAGCAGTGCCATGTCTGCACCCAGGACTCAAACCAACGGAACACTGGGCTGCCTGTAGTGGAGCGCACGAACTTAACCACTCAGCCATGGGGCCGGACCCCCCAAGTGGTTGTTTCTTAAAGGTGAGTTGCAATGTGGAATCTGAAACCATATCAATGAACTTTGCAGAGTCCATTATATTAAAATCCATTATCGGTCTCATACTCTGTATAGATTTTTTTAACTTATGTATGATTTCATAATGTCATGAATTGGTCAGTTGGAAAGTATTGGTTTACTGAGTTATACAGATCTTTCCAATGTTGACACATCTCATTTTCAGGAATAAAAAGTCATATTTGTTGGGGCTGGCCCCATGGTCGAATGATTAAAGTTCCTCACACTCCGCTTTGGCAGCCTGGGTTTGCAGGTTCGAATTCCGGGTGTGGACCTACTCCACTCATCAGCCATGCTGTGGAGGCATCCCACATACAAAGTAGAGGAAGACTGGCGCAGATGTTAGCTCAGGGCTAACTTTCCTCAAGGAAAAAAAAGAGGAGGATTGGCAATGGGTGTTAGCTCAGGGTGAATCTTCCTCACACACACAAAAAAGAAAAAGTCGTATTTGTTAAAATTACCATCAATCTGATCAGAAAAGTCTTTTAGGTTTTGGGAAGCTGTTAAGCTTATAATGGCAGATGCAAGCTTTCGAAAATTTTAATTTTTACTTGAAAGTTTGAATTTTATCATTGTCAGAAAATACTGCTAATTTTCTCTGAAGTGACAGGCTCAGTTCATTCATTTTCAAGGAAACATTTGCCAAATACCATGTCTGAATAACCAAAGTTTGTCTGCCAGTTGTTCTTTGAAGTAAACACGTTGTTCTATGAAAGAAGTGGCTAGTTCAGTTTGCACACCAAACAATCATACTTGGAGACAGCCATTGTCTGTCGATACATTTCAAGAGCTCTTTATGCACACTTCCCATTTTCCTCACACAGAATATTAAAAAGATGTGTATTAGAGTTTCAAGATTTAATAAGACCTTTGTTGTTGTTGCTGATGCTTGCTTGCTCTGCTTTTTATTGTAAGCACATGGCAGTGAGAACACAGTACAGCTTGGTACCACTGCCTTGATTTACCCACCATTACCTTTTCATCAAGAGAGCAAATGTCCACAGAGTCAAAATGGCAAATAATATATTAGAATTATTATTAAAATAATTTTGACCTCAAAGATCTCATGAAAGTGTCTTGGGGACTTCACTTTGAGAAGCATTGGACTAAAAGGAAGGGAAGACGATAAAGCGTTTGAGTGAAGGCTCTGAGATTGGCCAGATCCACCGGTAAGTCTCACCTTATTACTGACCGCATCTCTAAGTGACACTGAGCAAGTTACTTAACCACTACAAGCCCTATTTTCCATACCACTAAAATAGGAATAATCAAAGATCTTACCTCACAGAGTTGTTCCAAGGATTAAAGGAGATCACTTAGTACAGTGCCTGACACACAGTAAACTCAACAGATGTCAACTATAGTTACTAATATTTGTTTTATTGCTTATTTTGAGATCAGGAAGCAATGATGTGAGTAAATCAGAGTATTAGCTGTGTTTGTTGGAATTTGTTTATGCTACACCAATCCAATTTTAGCCCTACATTTCTTCTGTGAATATAAGCTACATGAAGGTGTGGGGTTTTTTCCTACTATGTTGAGTACAAAGACTGATATTTTTACCTCTTGTATGCTGATTTTGCAAATCCTTGTTAGGTCGGTCATGAGAGATATTTCTTGGTATTCAGATTAGCAGTGATAAATGAGAGATGGTGTTTTGACCGGGACCCGGAATCTCCCAATCCCTGATCGCTGTCTGCCACAATCACGTGCAGGAAGCAGATATTACTAACGGGTTACGCTACGATCAGAAGGCCAGCTCACAACGAGTCACAGGGACCCCTTTTGGTCAAGGCCTAGAACAAACCCTTGAAAGACGTCTTTCCTGGAACATTCATTGTTGCCCAATCTCAGTCCTCCAGATTTTATCACTTTGTGAAGAAAACGAAATTCAAGGAAATGGACTCTATGTAAAAAAGGGGGAAAGAAGGTATTTGCCTCAATAAAGGGCGAGGTGTGTGTGTGCAATATATGTGTATATTGCACTCTCACAAACAAGAATTTGGCAGACTCCAAGTGCTGGAAAATCTAAGCTCAAAGGGCCATCCAACTGATGTAAATGGAGGAAATAGGTGGGTATAAGTCAACGTGACCCAGGCACACTGTGCCTACGTATTTTACCCATTTGAATATCTTTTACTGCCTCAAAGAAATATGCTCTCTCTTATTTTCCTTGAAATTAGAAGAGGTTTAGTTGATCTATTTTTCTTTTTACCACTTTTGATATTGACCGAGTTAAAAAAAAATCAAAACAAAACAGCTCTTAATAACAAGAAAACAATGATGCAAGCTTGATGATAAGTGGCACAGGATATTTGGTCTCAATGTTGGAAAAATAATAGAGTGGTAGCGATGAAGTTGAAATGAAGCATATACGCCTTGTTTAAAGAGATCAGCTTCCTCTGACTGTGTCACATAGAGCCATGGAGCCAGGAAAACTTCATCTTCCTATTTTCATGTTCAGGCTGGAAATCCAGATTTTTACATGAAATCTCATATAAATTAATAAATCTTCCTCAAACTGAGTAGGCCGAACAAAACATGTTGGCAGGTTTTCAGGCTGTCAAATTTCAGATTTCTCCAAAGATATAATTTGATTTCCCTCCCTATCTCATAGACCAATAAACTTTGCACTTGACTCTATCACCACTCACTGGGGGCATGAGAGTGGGAAGAGAGGATAGAGAGGAGCCTTGATCTCCCTCTAGTGGTTAGAAATTGCCAAAACAACTAGCTGAACACATTCTGTGTATTTACTGACAACTTTCATCTATGTGAAACTCAGTAACATCAGCGAAGCAGATTCTGGATGTGTGAATCACATGGTAATTTTACTGTTAGTGCAGATTAGACTCTGTATAGACATGTATAGACGAGTATAAGGTGAAGGATCATCCTATCCACTAGCTAGAGTGGTATCTGGTAGTTACTCGATAATTTGATCCCTGTTTTAAGTATTTAATAGCAGCTTAGCGTTAATTAATTAATGGAAAGCATCTTATATCCTTTCCTTTAGAAGCTTAACTTGAGGAAAGTATTTCAGGGTGGGGAATGGGATAAATTTTGCAATTTGAAAAAATTAAATAGAATTTCAAATAGGTCAGTAATATAGAACTAATCAAGGTTCTTGAGAAAGTTAAAAAAACAGATTCCATGGCAGCCTTGTTTCGTTTGGATGCCCACGTACCTGAGAACATGGTCCCCAGGTATTATATGCCTGTAGCTCAGATGTCAACTTTCAAGGATTGTTCCCCCGTATACTCGTTTCCTTGCTGTTTTGCCCTTCTTGACACACTCAGATAATTTAATGAACTGAAATACAATTGCTTTTAGAAGCTCAATACTTCATTATACTTTTGTTTTGAAAACAGTTTTTGAGTTGAGAGTATGTCAGCAAAACCAACCAAAAGAATGTGGATGTTGTTACAAGGTCAGCTTTTCAGAAGCTGTAGGCAGCCGTTATTGGCATTCTGTCAAACAATCACCATGGGTGGCAGGGCCATTTATGGGCAATGAGTCAGCAGCTCTGATCACACTAAATACGGTAACTCATTAATGCATAAGATAATAGGTACATATGCTCCTTCAGAAGCATTGGAGAGAGGAAATATTTTATTTTTCAGGTTTATTTAGAAGGAAATCCAGGGAGGTCATTAAAGTCCAGATGTTAGTTCATGTAAGTGTTAGTATGTGTGCCTGTGTTAGAATCTATATTAAAATATTTATGCAGGTGAATATCTTCTGTAAAGAGAAACTATTTAGATTGAGAGCTGAAATATCAGAAGCTAGGCATTTCAAATGCGATATTCTTGTGCTAAGAGAGAGTCATGTCTTAGACCTGAGCTTTCCAATCCGATAGCCAATGCCACATGTGGCTATTGAGCAGTTGAAATGTGTCTAATCCAAACTGAGATGTGCTGTAAGTGTAAAATACACAGTGGATTTCAAAAACACAGTACAAAAACAGAATGGATGATATCTCATCGAAAACTTTTTATATTGATTACATGTTCAAATGATAATATTTTTGATATGCTGAATTAAGTAGAATATATTTAAATTAATTTCACCTGTTTCTTTTTATGTTAGTGTGGCTACTAGAAAACTTAAACTTACATATGTGGTTCGCATTATATTTCAATTGGACAGCACTGCTTTAGAAAGATACTTGATATCATCTCCTTCCAGTAAAATACACACACACATACACAAAAGGGATTGGGAGGGGGGCCATGGCAGTGGAGATTTAAAAAATAGAGGCTTCAAAATTCCATTCAAGGTGCTGATTTGGAGATCCTAGGTCTCTACGCCTAAGAATGGGTACCACTTAAGCCTCGCTCTGAAAAACATCCTACCCTGAATGGCCAGTTGGCCTCAACTTTGGGGCTAGGGGTGAAAGGGCATTTGTCATGGTTCATTTAATTCTGGCCACTTTACTAAGAATGAAAGGGCACTGCCAAAGATGCTGGGAAATGTTGTCCCTCTTACCACTCCTATAGAACAAAATGTGCTCTGTAGAAATGAATTGGTACAGCTTCCTCAACTTTTTAGATACGTTTGATACTTGGATGCTCTTAAGAATGATTTGACTGTGGTGGTCAAGATTGTATCATAACACATGGGCCTAAAACTTTGAGTTAATAAGTATTTTTCATGTGTGTGTATGTGAGGAAGATTCCCCTGGGCTAATATCCATTGCCAATTCTCCTCTTTTTTTTTTTTGCTTGAGGAAGATTAGCCCTGAGCTAACATCTGTGCCCAACTTCCTCTACTTTGTGTGTGGGTTGCTTCCACAGCACAGCTGATGAGTGGATTAGGTCTGCCCCCAGGATCTGAACCTGCAAACCTGGGCCACCGAAGCAGAGTACACAGAACTTTAACCACTTGGCCACGGGGCTGGCCCCAAAAAGGATTTTGATAACAGCAAAATCTAGACATTAATTTGGCTATTTAAATCAATCAGTGAAAAGTCATAATTTCTAGATTTGCCTGAAGGTATTTATGTTTTGAGTATGATTTGTCACCGCTACTAAATTATCCCCCTAGATTCAAACTACTGTTGAGGGGTTCCTCGCAGCCTTTCTCCTGTCCTTGCTGCTCCACCCTTTTTAGTTTCTGTCCTTAAATTAGTTGCATCACCCAGCTTCTTTCATCTTCTTCCTAGCCATCATCTCCTTCAAGAGTTTGGAGTCCTGGAATCAAACAGATGCCAATTTGGGGCTCCAATGTCATCCACCTCTTATCCTTAAATTTCTCTTTCATCCATTTTAACTTTAACCATTGACTTTAATTTTTATGAGCATAGCTACAAAACAAACAGCTGAGTAGAGGTTTCACTCATGGTGGCTAGACCATTCTGAATGATTGTCCAATGGTGTTTTCTAACAATAAAAAGATGACAGTGTTCCTGGCTCCTGAACTAATTGGAAGAAAGGGTGAAGTTCCTCAAATCCTTCTTCATTTAGAACCATGCAATGTCTCCCCTCCTTCTCAAATAAATAGCCTAATTTTGTCCTTCAAATTCGGAAATTGAGACAGTCTCTGGGGACACTTCTGTTGGAGAATGGCTCATCATGCACCCTTAAAACCACTTTCTAGTATTCTTCCTTCTCTAAATGCAAAGCGGTATACATTAACTTTAGTGTATTCATTTAAAGTTATGGAAATATTTTAAAGAAAAACTAACAAGTTAATGATTTTTCATATTTTTCATATATATGCTTTCACATTTTAAAAAGTTAATGTCACATTGAGTGTTACAATACGAACATCTTCATAAGGGATAAAAATTAAACACTTTACCACTCTTCAGGGTAATTGACTTTTAATCCTTTCATTTGGACAATGACAGGGAATTGATTTATACCACATTTCATTCTTTGACAAGCTTAAAAAAAAATCTAAATTCTTGACAAGCATTTCTGAGCAATACCAAAAAAAGCATGTATATTTGGAAAATATACAAAAGCAAGAAAATTTAGGCAAGCTAGGACAAGCTTACAGCATTTGCAGAATAGCAACCTTGTATTATCTGATTGCTATGGTTGGGATTAAAAAGATGTTGAGTAAGACTGTGCAAATACAGAAAGATTATGTAAAACATACTATTAATTTCACTAAATTCTTAGGTAACTGCATTACAGTATTAAAATATTTCAACATCTAACAATTAGGATTTTATCTTCTGTTTATTCTAGATTTTACTACCAAGAAATATCATAAAACTAAGGAATCCTATATATTCTAAGATTTTAGGGGTTGTAACAAAACTCCTTCAGAGATACCAAACAAAGAAAAGCAACACCAGTGAAGGCTGTGACATCCCGACCTGGCGGTTCAGGAAGAAAGGGGTGAAGGGTGATTGGCAGCGTAACTCAAGTCCTTTTAGCACCCCATGGCCATTAACAGAAGAAGAAAAATGACGTAACTCTCAGGCATTTAACGTAAGAAGAGCCCCTCTATTCTCCGAATGTGATTCCTAGCAGGACAATGTGCAGAAGATAAAACCCAAACCATACAGCCCTCACCGGCTTAACCAAGATGAATCGCTTTAATAAAGGGCTCCCTTCAGCTTTTCTAGAATCCACAGTCTGTGCTTAGTGCTTAGTGTTTACCAACACTAAAATTGGAAACAAAATCATGACTGAGACATGTCTAATTGAAGAAATAAAAGGAACTTATAGCTATAACTTTATAACAGGAACTTATAAACTGTGTTAAAATTTGATAATGATGTAAGACATCCTGTAATGGGATTCCTCAAACCAGAGAATTACTGTCAAGAACATAAAGTCGATTCATATAACTTGATTTTTTTCTTCTGTAGTGAGAAATGGTTGACAATTAAATATTACTGTGTGGGGGCTGGCCCCGAGGCCGAGTGGTTAAGTTCGCGCACTCCGCAGCAGGCGGCACAGTGTTTCGTTAGTTCGAATCCTGGGCGCAGACATGGCACTGCTCATCAGACCATGCTGAGGCAGCGTCCCACATGCACAACTAGAAGAACCCACAACGAAGAATACACAGATATGTACCGGGGGGCTTTGGGGAGAAAAAGGAAAAAATAAAATCTTTAAAAAAAATATTACTGTGTGTGTGGGGGGTGTGTAAACATATGTGCATGTGTGTACGTATATATATGTGTCAAGCCTCCCTTGTTTGCTCATTTAAGGGTAGAATGTGCAAGTTGATAGGCTTGAGAATAAGGTAAAATGATGACATTTTCTTTGTATATATGAATATTGGCTTTTTTCTTGAAGAGGCTATCTACTCTATGGCAAGATTGTAAGACTCCTGGAAAGACTAGAAAAACACTTGGGCAATCTAGCTTCCAGAAAAATTTATCTATTATTACTTATTAACAGTAAACCTAAGTACTTACAGAAAACAGAACATAGTTTAACCTGACTAGTGATCCTTTGGATATTTTTAGAAATTAAGACCTATAAAATTTCTATGATACAAACTGAACACACATAGGAAAATTGACAGCTGGATGGGCAAGACGTACAACAGTCTGCTATATATCTAACAGCTTTTCCTTCTCATTTAATAATAGTTAATATAAGATGAACAGAATATTCAAAAACACTTACCTGCCTGGCTATGGCTTTAACCATTGTTGCCTTTACCAGATAAAGTTAAGTAAGTAGGATTCTGAGCATCTTTAAACAGGGAAATGGCTATGTAGGGGAGGGGAGAGGAGGCCCTGGGGGTGGTGGGATGATCTGAGTTACGCTGGGCCATGTTCATCTTCCTCTTACTCCAAAGAACCACCAACTGTGTAAGAGAGGGAGGCAATAATTTCCAATAACTAACCCAGAGAAGGCCATGGGTTGGTGGCTGTAGTGTGGGAAAGTCACCTCTTGAACCAATGGTGTACTTGCCCGCCTACCTAGATTGGTGTTTTCTTTTTTACCTGGCTCAATAATAGAATATCATATGTTGCTAGCATGCTAGAAGGTTCTGAAAAAACAGCACATGTAAAATAATTCCTTAATATTATAATTGCTATATATTTTTTATTCTTTTGGAGTTTTACTGTCAACTTTCTAAATACAAACATAGTAGAAAACTATCGTCACTGGAAGACAAGGTCTCAAATCTTCTGCAGTTTGGGTTCAGAGTATGAGATTTGTTTCCAGAAAACGCCCGAGGGACTAACTTTCACAACTAAACTTTGTTCCAGCCAGTATTAAACATACCGCATGTGCTCTGAGTACTGGCGAGATAGATGCAAGAATACAGCATAGTGACCGAGAGCTGCTGGAATTACAACTGTTACTTACTTTCTCTAAAGGTATTTTGTCATCCTTAATACAAGGATAATAATAGTGCTTACCGAGAGTAATCTTGAGAATTGACTTAGATGATGAATGTATTGGACCTAGCACAAAGCTATCACTTAACAACTGGCAACCACTCTAGGATTATTAACCAGAGTAAAGGGTGGGAAGTAACTAAATAGAAATGGGGCATAGGGACATTTTTAAAGTGTCATTTCTTAAGTGAAAATCTCCTCGCTGTCAGCTGTTTGAGAATATTACTAATCCAGCTGGAAGATCATTGTCCAATCACAGAAAAGAAAATTGAGGAAGGTGACCTGGTGAATGACTGAGGCCACCCATGCCTGGAACTAAATGCACAGTTCTTTGGTGAGCCACCGCCCTACCCAAGACTTCCTCTCAGAAGAATACTCTGAATGTTGGCTTTAGCAGACTGTCTGAAACGGCCTTCTTACAGCTGACAAGGAAAGTCGTCGAACCCTTTTAAGCGGTTTCAGATAAAGCTCAAACAGCACCAGCAAGCACGGGGAAGGGCAAGCAGGCTGAAGTGACCAGTAGATCTGATAGCGTGTATCATGGGTCTCGAGTTCAAAACTGGCTGAGAGCTCAGCATGGATTTCTCAGTGATATTTAAAAATCCCTTAAGGTGAAGTGGTTTTTCCTTGTCTTTTTATTCAAATAGACCATTAATACACTGGAGAGGATCAAGCCTCAACTACAGTATTCACTGTGGAGACAATCAGGATTCAACTCCAGTATTCACTGTGAATCACAGAACCTGCCAGAAGTACAATGGGTGTGCCTAGGAAATGCAGAAGTAATCACTAAAAACACCAGCTATAAATCCTTGCAGAGAGCTGTGAAACCAGAAAGCTAAAGGTGAGGCAGAATTTTATTTTTAGCAATCAACAGGTAGAAGTCTACTCTGTTTTTCTTTTTTTCTGATTTATTACGATTCTAAGAATATACAAAAAGCATGAGTAAATGCACAGTACAGGGCTGATGGTAGAGCTGATATAGTTTCAAGTACTTTAGCCATGTAATCCTTAATAACATATTATTCACCTATGGGGTTTTTACGTAAATCTTGGAATCCTGTGAGAAACAGTGATTTTTTAGAGAAATTGTATTAGATTCAGGTTTAATCACTTTGAAATGAATAATTGATTTGCTTAGCTATGTGGGTCATGAGGAAGTACCAAAACAAGGTTATTATCCATTTTCAGAAAATGTATTCATTCATTTATATACCTATTAAGAACAGTGCAGCTCCTAGGCTACTGCAAAGTTATGAGCTCTGGAAAAGACCATGATAAATTGGACCTAGAATCTGTCCCCTATAACACAGAGAACTTATAAAGGTTTCAAACTCATGAAGTAATTAGCTATAAGGCAGTATCAAAAGTGGCAATAGCGAATAATCACTAAGACAAAAAATGACAAATGTTGGAGAGATTATGGAGTAAAGGGGACCCTCATACCCTGCTGGTGGGAATGCAAACTGGTGCAGCCACTACGGAAAACGGCATGGAGATTCCTCAAAAAACTGAAAATAGAAATACCATAAAACCCAGCCATCCCACTACTGGGTATCTACCCAAACAACTTGAAATCAACAATCCAAAGTAACATATCCACACCTATGTTCATTGCAGCACTATTCACAATAGCTGAGACAATGAAACAATCCCAGTGACCATTGGCTTATGATTGGATAAAGAAGATGTGGTAATATATACATACAATGGAATACTACTCAGCCATAAAAAAAGACAAATTCATCCCATTTGCAATAATATGGACGGACCTGGAGGGAATTATGCTAAGCGAAATAAGTCAGACTGAGAAAGACAAACACCAGATGATTTCATTCATATGTGGAATATAAACAAACACATGGACAAAGAAATCAGTTCAGTGGTTACCAGGGGAAGGGGGTTGGGGGGTGGGAACAGGGGTGAAGGGGAGCACTTATGTGGTGACAGACAAGAATTAACGTACAACTACAATCTCACATCGACGTAAACTATTACGAACTCAATAAAAAAAAAAGTGGCAAGAGCCAAAGGAGAGACACGTTTAGAATATGAGGATTTCAGAGGATGAAGAAAAGTGGAAGAGATTATTCTAGTTGGGGCATCTGGAGGCCTTCACAGAATAATGTTATTCAAAAGTAGCACGGCTCCCGGTACAAGTCGGTGATTCATAAATATTTACAGAATGAATGAAAGAAAAGACATTGGAGAGATGAAGACTCACAATGCCTGGCACATACCAGTTACTCAACAAATGCCCTGAATTGAACTGCAGAACTTGAGGAAGGACATTCCAGTCAAGGAAATATGCAAACACATGGGCTTGTAGGAACAGTGGGCAGGGTTATGTGGGGAAATAATAGGAAAGGGGCTTGAAAGGGTGGATGGGGCCAAATCGTACAGAATGTAGCTAAGGAGGCTGAATGGTATTGACGGATGAAGAGAAGGCACAATATTTTCATAGCTACTGCAGGATACAGTCCAAACTCCTTGACATGAATCCCAAGGCTTTCTGAGATCTCACTTCTCCAGGCTTCTCTGTCTGTTATTCCCCTCTCCATTAATGCTGGATTTTGTTCAGTTCCTCAATAAACAGCATTTTCTCTCCCTTCCAAGTGTTACATGTGCTTTTCCTTCTGGTGATCTTTCCACTTTGGTCCTTCTCCTGCCTCCTCTGTCTCGCTAACTCCTACTTAGGTCCAGGTCACAGCTTTAACATCACTTCTTCCAGGAAGCCTACCTGTCTCCGTACTAGGTTAGCTTCCCCTCCTCTGTTCTCGCTGTGATCCTGCACTTCTCGTGGCACCTTATTTAACTCCCTCTCCATTATTAGTTTTCCCTGTTTGCAGTAGGCTCTTTGAATGCAAAGACCTTGCCTAGCTGGTAGCTGTATCCCCAGTACCTAGCTCAATTCCTAGAATACTCATTAAACGAATCTGTTGAACGAATGAAACAGACAAGACCAGAGATGGGTATTAGGAATGTTGATACGATTGCAGCACATCCCATATTACTGAATGAGGGGAACTCAGGCTTTAAAAAATAAAAGTGGCTGGCATGGTGTAGGGTCATTAAAATGCTATAAAAATTAGAAAGTACCAACTGTTAACATTTATTGAGTACTTACTATGCCAAGCACTGTGCTAATTACTTTCCAAGCATTATCTCATTTAACCCTCATAGTAATCTTATGAGGAAGGTTTTGCTAATAAGGAAATGAAATCATAAATACAATTATACGTAAATAAAATCTGACCACCTTATAAAGACATTGTGTCTATACCTTAAACACCACTTGTACTTTTGGCTTCCACAGTTCACAAGATATACATGAATTGTCTAAAGGGAGTAGGCCGGTAGCTGCATAAAGACAGACTGAAAAAATATATGGTATTGAAAAGAAGTCGTGAAGTCTGTGAAGCTTTGAATGGTCTGGAAAAGATGACAACAGACTTATTCATTGGAAATCCACCGAAACTTCACAGAGGTAAGTTAAATAGTCGTAAAAGGATGTACTACTATCACTAGGAGTAGGCTGAAAATAGAAAATAATTTTCAAACATTCAAATGACTCATGAGTCCTAGAGCTGTAATAAATTACTAATGGACTTTAGGATTTAGAGGCAAATTCTTAATCTGACAGTGAGAAGAATAACTACATTCTTTCATAACACATCTCCTGATGCCACCGTAAAAGAAAAAAACGTGTTTTTAACAGGACCAAAAGTCTGATTCAACACACTACTTTTATGTTCTTTACTGACACTACAACGGATATTCACAAATACTCAACTGTAGTAGATTTTTCATATAGGCCAAGTATAGTGTCTGTCCCTAAGTTCAATAAATGTTGGTTCAATACTAAGAGAGTGACCAGGAGTGCCACAGGCTAAGATTCTGAATTTTCATTCTATTTTGAGGTAGAGTCATTGGCTCCAAATCCAAAAGATGATTAAGAGCATCTAAAAAGGAAGGGATCTAATTACCACGATTACTATAAAAAGACTGTGTCCCAGCAGGAGAACAGGAATGAAGCAGGTGTGTACAAGTAGGGAAAGCAACACACACACTTCTTTCACTGTTTTCAGTCGATGCATATCACTGGAACTTCATCCTTGAAGGAGAACGCAGAGTTCAACTGACTCAATGTTTTTCTGCTTATGGTTCGTTTCTAGTGTTTCGGCAGTAAATCCAGATGCTTGAAAGGTCAACTTTTTCTCTTCAAATGCTTTGTTTTTAGGATGTAAGGATTTTCATTTTCTGAGCTAGGTGCCAGAAAGTGTAATCAGAGATCTGCTTGGCTGATCTGTGCCATGGGGAGTCTTAAAAAAATGGAAGACTATTGTGACTCCCAAGTTCTCCTGGGTCATTGACTTTATCTAGAACTTTGAGCCCTGAGCTCTTTGTTTTGGTAGGGTGAGAAGTACCAGTTTTGAGATAAGTGAAATATGCAAATACCTGCCTGGAATTATAAGAATTATCCTGGAATTTGAAAGCAAACTTTATGCCATTTTCATATTCCTATCTTACTTTCACATACAAACTAAAGTCAGAACAACAAAGTGAATTTACAAGATTCTCTCAATTTCCTGTGGCTGCTTTGGACCTCATATGGCATAATCTCGAAGTGAGGTGGCTACATGACAGGAAAGAGCAGGGGCCAACAAAGAAATGACTTTAAAGATTTTTGGAAAAATATTTTCAAACACAATGGGGCATATATCAAAGACAAAGTGAGGAATATCATAATAGACATGAAATGAAAAAATACGGTTATGAGCATTAACTTGCTTGGCGGAAACAACCAAAAATTTCCCTGTAAAAATCATACTCTCCCCAGTTTTCTTCTCCAGAGATCAATAAGCCATCAAAGAATTTTATCCACTGACTTGTACCTCAAAATAGCATACTTTGGGTGAAAATTATTGAAATAAACTGTTTAAAATTGAAACAACATTTAGCACACGTAAATATCATTGCCAGAAGAGTCCCCTAAGGCTCTATCTTTAGAATGAGGGAGGGAACCTACCGGAAGTATTTCACTGACCGTGGGTGTAACGTCCCCGCAGGAACTCTGCCAGGGCTTCACAGCATTCTTGCTTGTGCGCAGCAGCCATTTTGCAGACATATCAATTCCCAAGATCATAATATTCCTTTGCCCATATCATCCTAAAAGCTGACTGACAAACACTAAAATAACCTTCTTAAAACCTCTGGGAAATCACTATGATGTCCATTTTCAAGATGACAAATACAGACAGAGATATATTTGCAAGCCAAGCACGAACGGCGAGAGGGAGGGGAGCAGAATGGAATTTAGGAGCATCAAATTTCCAGTCCTCTGTACAGAGCGTTCTTATCTCCAAAGAAATTCTAGTAAGGGCCTGAACCATTACAACTAACTCTGAAACAGTAGAACATTGGCCTCAAGGATAAAGTTTTAACACTATTACAATATTTGGATTACTTCCTAAAACATTAAATTGAAAAGTTAAAACAGAACCAACATACCACATTAAGAAGATATGAAAGATGGCCCAAAATGAACCATCTAAAAAAGAATCTATGAGTAATATATTTGGACACTAAAGATAAAGATATACATACACACACAAATACAAATCCTCCACTATAATATACAGTTTAACTAATTTCTTGAAGACAAAGAGAAACGGATATACAATAATCTGCAGTGAGTTTTGAAGAACCTCAAGAATCTTGCCTAAATTTAAATGCCTGTTATTTGACTGATCTTTGAGCAAATCTTAAGAGTTGGGACAAAGTTTCTAAACGAATGGAAGGAAGCAACACTAAATATCCTGAAAGGTCTACTGTTAGTGGCAGCACAGTCATTGTAACGACATTTAAAGAGAATAATAACGCAGAATAGAACCAGAGGACTTTATTGCTGCATATGTCCATCGACCCCAATTTCCCTTTACCTCCAGCATGTATTTCAAGTCCCTCCATCTGCTCTGCCTCCACCTTGTTCTAACCACTGCTCTGGTTTAGCCATCTTATTTGGATAATTTGCAATAGCCTCTTAACTAGTCTCTCTGTTTCTACTCTTACTCCACTTCAATCTGTTCTTCACAGAAAGCTGGACTGATCTGTTAAAATGAAAATATGATCACATCATCCATCTTCCTTCTTTATACTTTTCACTGGCTTTCCATTGTGCCCGCAAGGGAGACCAAAAGGCAGAACACATCACAGAATCTTTGCCTGGTAGAGCCCTAGTTACTTTTCTAGCCTGACTTCCACCACTACCTCCCAGCCCCTCTGGGTTCCTGTCACACTAGCCTTCTTTCAGCTCTTAAATGTATCAATCTCTTCCCTACTCAGATCCTTTGAACCTGCTTTTTCCTGTGTCTGCAAAATTCTACCACCCGACTCTTCTCTTTGCTAACTCTTAATCATCCTTCAGGTTTCAATGTCAATATTATTTCCTCAGAAAAACCTTCCTGATTGCCCAAACAAATTTGGATTCCCCTACTACTTTCTTTCATAGCTCCAATTCACTTCCATCATATATTTTCATTCATTCATTCATTCATGCCTTTAGGCAAGCATTCATTCACGGTTATTGTTGAGCACCTACTATGCACCAAGCACTGTTTTAAGTGCCAGAAAGGCAGGGTCCATGCTCTCATGGAGCCTACATTAGTTTGTAATTATACATTTATTTGTGTGTTTATTTGCTACCTCTCTCTTCTTTTAGACTGTGAGCTCTATGAGACTAAATAGTACGAAAGGTAAAGAGGTTAGAACCTGTTAAATTTTCCACAATTCCTTAGTGACAAAGCTAACCCTAGAAGCCAGGCCCCAGTAGGATAGTGTCTTTCCTCATTTTTAGGAACATATGAAATAGTAGGTGTGGTAAAGATCACTGGTATTATCTTCTTCAAGGAATACAGCTATACTACATTTCCCAGATTTCTTTGCAGTTAAGTCATGTGATTAAGTTCTGGCCAATGGGATGTGAACAAAAGCACTATGAGCCACTTTCAGGCCTACCCCTATAAAGCTTCCTTGTGTGCTCATCTACGCTTTTGTCCTACTGTTGGCTGGAAACAAAGGACTCTGTAGTTTAAGAGGATGGCAGAGCCATAAGATGAAATGGGCCTGGTTCTCTGAATTACCACATGGAGGAGAGCCACCTATTGAGGAAGACTGCCTGCCTGAGACTGGTACTGAAGGAGAAAAATCTGGATTTTATTTGTAGTAACAGCAAGTAGTACTACCTAACTAATTTTTTATACATGTGGCTTTTCTACAAACATTAGCATTTAGGGATATTAGCCAAAATGGCCATTGTGCATTATCCCCATTTTGAATCCTAGTATATCTCCTAAAGACAGCCATTGGTCAGTTCCCCTTGTATTCACATTCAGTCAAATGAAGAGCATAGGTCCATCTTAATTCCTCTCAGAATTCTGTGAACCTCTTGAACATAAAAATTACCAACATTAAATGGAGATCTGTAAAGAACAATAAATAATTTGAATATGTGGTCTGTACTTAAAAAAATTTTTAGTATGAAATTTGGTACTTCTGATATCATATTGCTTATAAAACAAAAGTAATCTAAAATGGCTATTTTATCCCAGACATTGACTCATGGCAAAATCAAGTGATTAAAAGTTATAACTGGTGATTATTACTCTAGTAGATTAGTGTTGTTTGCTTAATAGCTTAAACTGACTATGGAACATTATATAAATATAATCAACTCTGGACATAAAATATACTTTTTTTACAACAAAGTGCAAAAAATGACATATATGGTTTCTTGCTATTCTTTATATGAGCTGCTTTCTTCTAATTTTAAAACTATCAAGTTGAAAATGGTTAGATCTAAAAGGCAAGTTTACTGGTAATCCTAAGCACAAATAAACTTTGAGTTTAGGATAGACAAATAAGAGAGAAGAATTTAAGTAAGGTGCCCAGTTTTTCACCATGATTTTTGTCCATCTAATGAGGAATGTTTTATTGTTATCTGGATCATTCTGAAGTAACTGATATAATGACCTTTTAAGATATTAAATTAAAACGTAAGGGTTGTTGAAAAATCAGGAAGCACAATCAGATATTCCTCAAAATACTCAATAACAACAAAAAAAGCTTGACTAAGCTTTTTTTTTTTTTAAGATTTTATTTTTTTCCATTTTCTCCCCAAAGCCCCCCGGTACAAAGTTGTATATTCTTCGTTGTGGGTCCTTCTAGTTGTGGCATGTGGGACACTGCCTCAGCGTGGTTTGATGAGCAGTGCCATGTCCACGCCCAGGATTCGAACCAATGAAACACTGGGCCGCCTGCAGTGGAGCGCGCAAACGTAACCACTTGGCCACAGGGCCAGGCCCTTGACTAAGCTTTCAATTGCATTGACATATATATCCAGTCAATGCAATTAAAATGATCATATTCTATGCAGTTAAAAACATAAATAGGAAAGGGTGGGATGTCCGGGATGTATGTCTTCACCTCTGTTCCTTGATCTCTGGATTAGATTAAGGGTACAGGTGATGGAAATGTGCCTACAGGAAATATTAATAAATGGGATCCAATATTTCACAAAATAGTTACAGGATTAGAAAATAAGTTAAAGTAGAAAATGACGTTAGCCACCTTCTAAAGTCAATACAGCTGAGGAAGCACCCAAATTATCTGTTTTTTTCCCTTTTTCCAGCCTTCTGGAAAAGATGCTGTGTGAAACTGAGGGACTCTCCATTTGCTCCAATAACATTTATTGCACGTGCTTCCTCAAAGTCCTGGTCCAGGAACCCCTCTCCATTGCTGGTGTTGATGCAACTCTGCAATACACCTGAGTCTATTGTAGACACACACCATCCATATAATCTGATCCCTTATGGAGGTCTATTCTTCACCTTCTACACATAGAGATACATATTTGCAGATTATTCTATGAATAGGGCTCTCTAGAATGGAGAGGACCTGCTTTATTACTAAAGTGAATCTCCCTTTAACAAAGCCTAAAGTAATTTTCCTCTTCCCTCAGTCAACAGTAATTCTCAGTTACCTGCGCACACTACAGGGTGGGATTAATAACACTCTCAATCTTTGCTAGTTTCATGACAGGCTCAAAAAACCATATGCAAATCTTATTAACAGTAAAGAGCACTACCCCAGCAGGTATATCCAGGTTTGCTATAAGTGCTTAATACTGAGGTTAATAAACAATCTAAAATCACACCATTCATTTAACTAAGTCCTGCACATAATGTAATAGTCTCCAAAGGTTGTCCAGAATCAGAATCTACAGGCGAGAGCCTGGCTTTACGATAATCTCTATTTATAAGACACAACTCCTACATTACGTCAAAAAGCAAGGTAATAAATAAGCTTGAGAAACTTAGAAAAAGATTGAATTTTATTCCAGTATGAAAGTGATCATAATTAATGCATCCAGTTCACAAACTCACAAATGTGCACTAAGAACTCGTCAAGGAGAATAATTAAAAGAATGAATTTATCATTTTGAAAGTAAATTCAAATACTTAGTATATATTAAAACGTTCTCTAGTACAAGGAACATTAGCAGAAATGTGATGAGCTGTTTAAATCTTATGTCTTTTTATATTTCCTGTAATAAAGGATTCATTGTGCAAAGGCCTAAACATTCTGGCAAGCTGCAGCAACACTAGGAAACAGTAATGCCAGATACATTTTATATCCATATTAGGCTGAAGAAGAAAGACTGGTTGAAGTGAACTGCAGATTATGGGGTTTTTTTGCTCAAAATTTTTATAAAACATCAGTGATGTTCTCTTCCAATTATAAAGTGAGGTACCAAATTGTCTGCTTCTAGAATATTCCTGATGATTACAAGTACACAAGTCAACAGTGACTAAACCAAACCTGTAACTTGAAAATAAAGTTAGAGATGTTTATGTGACTACAAATCCTGGGAGAGCCTTTTAGCTCCCCAGGAGGATTTAGGATATGTTTCAAAGTCTGTCATTCCTGAAAGTCTTTTGAAAGGATGACTGTGTTTAAGTTGGAATCTTAAAAAAGTTATTTCATTAGCTGTCATGTAATTTTGTTCTCTATATACCTCAGCTAATAAAGATTATAAATAGTTGTAAATAATTAACACACAAAAATATCCTCTTGATGACAAGACATTCAACTCCTACATGTCCCATGAATCATTCAGCTTTGTGGCTATTTGGATCCTCCATCTCGTTTCATCCTATATAGTTCCCCTCTCTCTGTACGCATTTCCACTGCTTATTAAGAATTCCACTAGAGGGTGAATAGGACAATGAAAGGATATAAACGGACTAGGACCTGGCAAGGGAAGGGTGAAACTACTTACTCAAATGACATTTGGCTTATTTGTAGATTTAAAATATCTGTTATTCCTATTTTCTATTATCTTCCAACATCACATTGGCCATAATAAAAGTGACAGATAATTTAGAGAAGACCATCTAATAGACAGTTGAAGAAGGATGTACTATTCGACGAGTTGTAGAGTTTTGTTCTAGTAATTTAGCTTTGGGTTAGAGGAGTTTACAGTTTTTACAGGTATATAAAGATGATGCTTAATGATGTATGGGGATTTAACAAATTGTGTAATTAAGGAATACACAATCTGAATTGCTGTGAATTATATAATAATAATAATTTTATTAAGATTTCATATTGGCAACTAACTCTAAAATGTAGAGCGGAAAACATAATCCCAGTTTTTAAAAGAGACAGCTTCTATCATTTAATCTAAAATATGTGTGGGCTGGCCTGGTGGTGCAGTGGTTAAGTTGGCACATTCTGCTTCGGTGGCCCGGGGTTCGCCGGTTCCGATGCTGGGTGCAGACCTACGTACTGCTTGCCAAGCCCATGTTGTGGCGGCGTCCCACATATAATATAGTAGAGGAAGATGGGCATGGATGTTAGCTCAGGGCCAGTCTTTCTCAGCAAAAAAGAGGAGGATTGGTGGCAGATGTTAGCTTAGGGCTAATCTTCCTCAAAAAAACCAAAAAAAATTTAAAAAACATGTTTAAGGGCAAAATTGGGATAATAGTCAGATACTTCTGGCCAACAGCCTGGACAACGCAACTGTGCTTCTTGGTGATATTGTTGATAACATATCCAGTAAATACATCCTCAAAACTTTTTCAGAGAATAATAAAGAATAAATAGATGTCATTAAAGACATGAGGTGTGTGAAAATGAAAGTAAATCAGAACTGAACTAATTAACACATTGTTGATGGGTCATTTGTCATACTGTATTTAAATTCAGGAGGTGGGGATAGGCTGCTGCCATTTAAGAGTGATTCTTGTAGATTCTTGTCACAAAATAAGAACATGCTAATGCAAATCACATACTTTTTAATGAGTGCTAATTTTGAAAATTAAAATTAACATCATGCATTCTTCTAATATTCACATTTCAAAATATTCAGGGCACACGTCTTACTGCCATGATGAGAAACCATGGCTCTGATTGTGGTTAAAAGCACCAGTAGTAAACCTAGGAGAGGCCCAGAAAGACTAAGTACCATGACACAACTTGCCACTCTGCTTTTAAGTTACATATTCATTCTACCCACTAAAGGCTGTCAATGTCCCCAAGCTAAAAGAATGTTACCAGAAATAGTCAACAAATTCCTACTTTTTTTCTAGTCACAGCCTCCAGCCCAAACTAATATCCAGAGATGTTTTGTAACAGCCTGTTGCTGAGTTATGGCATGCTAGTTATTGGCATGGATTCCAGGTTAATGTTCAACAAGCTTGGGACATGGCAGCACCGCTGTGACATTTCTGGGAGGGTTTAAAGCAAAGACACTTAGCATTGGAGCCAAGGCAACATGATTCCCCAGGAAAGCCAGCCTGAAGGAAAGTGGAATGTGCAAGCTCTTTTCCTGTCAGGAGACTGAGTTCCCTCTACTAAGGTGATAAGACTGTGTACTTGAATGACATTCAAGAGTTTTAAATAGTGAAGAAGCTCATTCTCAGATCAGAAGTCTCTCTCAGAGGAGAGGAATAGGGAATAGCAAGATGGAGGGTGGGAGTTGCCTGGAGACACCCAGTTTCTATCTAGGCAACCACTGAGGGGGACCCCAGTGCAGCTCCCAGTGCCTTCATTCTCGTTGCCCTGGGGCCATTTTGTCTTTGCTCTAGGATTCCCAGAGTGCCTCAGTGGCCCCTCATGGACTCTGTGTTGCTGTGGAAAGGATGTGGTGAGACCTTCATTGGAAAGCTTCTGCCTAGTGTAGTATTACCTCATATCCCGTGGATAATCAATCTGTCTTACTTGAAAGGCAGCTATAAGTAATAAAGTAATTAAATGAGAGTTCTGAATATAGTACAAACCCTTCATAGTAATGGTGCGAGGAACAATATTAATGCCTATTTGGTGGATTATGGTTTGGCAGGACTTTCCTCTATGTCACTGTTTTTCAGGGATTACTGTTTGATTCTCAGCATACCTGAAACTAGGTACTGTAATCTATTCAACTCAATTTCCTGGGACACAATGCTTTTTGTCCTTGCTTCCCCCTTCTTCTCTCACCCATCGACTCTAAGCTGTAGTCTCTCATATCAACTTACTTACATTGAAATAAAACACAGAACCAATGAGGGAATTATCCAGCTCTGTTCATACCCGAGGCACAATGTATGGTTATCTGGGCCACACTTTGAGAAGCAGTGATATTTGATGGGAGGAAGATGGTCGAGGTAAGGGATTGGGGAGTTTCTCCAGAAAACAGTCTCATGCTATTAGAGGATGGATTGGTTAGAGTTATTAGTAATGTTTCACCTGGAGAAGAGAAGACTCAAGGGAATTATGATCTCTGTTGTCAAATATTTAAAGGGCCATCATGTGGAAAGGAGAATAGGCTGTTTAACAAGGTTCCAGGGGGAACAACAAGGCAGAGAGCGGAAGGTCTGGACATAACAAACTGAAGAACGCCTTCAGAGTTGCTCGGAAATATGCTGGGCCGCCCTGGACAGTGGCGGGTTCCCAGGGCTGGAGAGCATTTTCCAGGAGGAAGTTCTACCAGTCATATGCCTTGCTCATAACAGGGCACACAGAAATTATTAAATAAATGTTAATTATCACATAACTAATGATTATAATTGTTTTCAGGCATAGGATTTGATAAAGGACTAATAAGCTCCTATAGGTCTCCAAGAGCCTATGACTTCCTAGATAAAGACTTCCCATCACTGGCTTACCCTTATGTTCACATATTATCTGCTCTGAGTTCTAGAAATCTTCTAGGAGGTTTTTATTTTAATATTTATTTATACCAGTAGCAACATTTATTATATATCACCACATCAATTATTTGATTATTAGTGAAGTCTTTAGCCCCAGCCTAGAGATAATGTGAATTGACTGTGGCTAATAAAATTTCAAATTCTTTCCTAAAAGAACAAACAAAACCACAAAACAAAATACAAAAGCCAAAAAACCCAAATCAGTCCTTCATAAGCAATGAAAAGAAGCTTAAAACCTTTGTTTTGAGATGAAACTTGAAATTTTATATGAAAATGGACAATAGCTAGTTGTGAGGTAGGCGAGGTGAAGGCTGGAAGGCATCTAAACTCTGGCTTGATTTATATAGACGAAGCAAACAGTCACGCTGGGCTTAGGAGCAAACAATGGGAGACATTCTCAGCAGGTGGGCAAAGCATGGTGCCCAGGGAATCGCAAAATAAGCAAGAGGTCTAGAAAGACTGGTAGGCGTATGAAGGGATGGGTACTTGAATTTAGCATGTGGCCTGGATTATAGTAGCATTCGATAGATGATAGGATGAATGAACAAGTAAATAAATGAACGAATGTCTGCAAACTGGCAGCAGGGTCCTCGTCATGGGTATCAGGTCTTCTTGGAGAGGCTGCAGTGCCCAGAAGAACAGAGATAGAGGGTGGGAAGTATGATCGGGACCAGCAACTGGACCTGGAGCACCAACACTGAATAAAACCAGCACAGTTGTCTACATACCAAGCAGAGAGAACAGTAAATCGGTAGACTCTTGTGTTTCTGCCTGAGAGCACTGGGGAAAGAGAGGCAGAACTAAACTGAGGGACACACAGGCAGAGAGCTGCCACCGTTGGGAGAGGTAAGAAAATGGTCTGCAAAGTACAAATAGCAGGGAGCTGCTTAGAAAATGGTGTGATAATATGAAAATATAAAAAGGATTATTATCTCCAATTGACCCCCAATTGCAACTAACAGCCTTTTCTGACAGAGTTCGAAACTTAGACTAGCAAAAATTTGCATCAAAAGCTTTTATTGGAACTTTTAAAATACCAATATTTATACCTTAAAAGATAGTTTATTTTCAGGAATTCACTGGGCTGTGCAGAAAACAACCTCTGAACCATCATCCTAATCCCATCTCAGTAAATCTCAGGGAAATGTGTTCAAAGAAAAACAGAACAGAAATTGAACATATCCTATACTGGTAGTTGTTTGACCCCAAAAGAACTAGCATAGTTTAGAAGGCTGGAAGAATGGAGCCAGTGCTGTGACAAGTTGTGCTGTTATCTGCCAGCCTGTCAGCGGACCTTGTAGGCCACTCTTCATCTTCATCTCCAAGTGGCGGGAAACGCTGAGACTCGGTGGGACAGAGTGGGAGCGAGATCTCAAATACCTCCACCCATTCTGGCTTCAATTTAACTTGTATTTCTTTCCTTCTGAGAGCTGGAGTAGATCAAGGAGAGCCATGTTTATAGCTTGAGTATGAATTATTTCAATCCAAGAAGGCCTATAAGGGCCTTTGCTGGAATTACTTTTTGCATTATGTTCCATTTGCCCATCAGAGGGAATATTCAGTGTTTTGGTGCGTGAGAAATCTTGAAAGTGAGGTCCCTGACTACCTTATTTAAATAGGCTCTTCTCCAACATACTCTACCACTTTACTTTGATATTACCTGAAATTATATTGTTTACCTCTTTTTCTTTTTTTTAATAAATTTTAGAATTAACTTTTTTCCCCCTGAGGAAGATTTGCCCTGAGCTAACATCTGTTGCCAATCTTCCGCTTTTTGTATGTGAGCCACCACCACAGAATGGCCACTGATGAGTGGTGTAGGTCCCTGCCCAGGAACCAAACCCAGGCTACCAAAGCAGAGTGTACCAAACTTAACCACCAGGTCACTGGGGCTGGTCCTCTTTTTCTTTTTTTTAGCCCAAACGTATGTAAGCCCCATGAAAGGAGGGCCAAGGCCAGTGGGTCTCAACCAGGGGTGATTTTGCTGCCCTTCTTCAGGGGACATTTGGCGATGTCTGGAGACGTTTTTGGTTGTCACAACTGGGGACGGGGATGCTACTGGCATCTTGTGGGTAGATGACAGGGATGCTGCTAAATATCCTATAATGCACATGACAGCTCATGCAACAAAGAAGTATTTGCCCAAAATGTCAATGTACTCAGGTTGAGAATCCTTGGTCTAGGCTGTATCTCCAGTTCCTGGAACAACGCCTGCAAACTGGTAGGTGATCAATAAGTACTTATTGAAAATATGAATAAATGTCAGGAAAAATAGTTTAAACCAATTATTCCACATAGGGGAATAAACCTTTTGTTTTCATTGTGGGCATGAGTACCATATTTTTGTATGCTTGCAAATTAAGTAAACATAAATGCTTACGATTTAAGGTGATGGTGGGATGTCCCCATCAGAACAAAGAAATGTAGGAACTAAGATGTCCTCTGAGAATTAAACTTTAAGTCAGCACATAATGAACTGAGCCAGGGTATGCGAAGCTCCCTTGAACATAAAGAACGGTGCCTAGGCAGTCTCACCTGAGTGTCAGTGTAGAGAACCAACTAAAAACATGATTTCTGGAGTCAGACTGCCTAGATCCCAATCTCAGCTTCATTGTTTTCCAGGCAGGTAGATCAGCTGAACATGTGCCTCAGTTTCTTCATCTATAGCATGGAATAATTATAGCACTTGTCACAGGGTTGCTATGAGGAGTCAATGAGATGATGTATTAAAATGGTTTAGTAAATGCAATGCCTAGGATATGATGAGCCTTCAGTAAACATTAGCCATTATTTACAAGACTAAACTGTAACTTCACTTAAGCTATTAGCAGATCTAAAGAATAAAGTGTCAATGGGAATGGTGGGAGGAGTCAGCAATGGAAAAATAGAAAAGCATGTCAGAGAGGGAACTAATATTTATTGCTCTCCTACCATATGCCAGACATTTTACTGTGTCCATATCCATTGCCTCACTTAATTCCCAGGGATAATCTTAAGCTAAAGGAGGCTAAGTAACTAATCAAAGGACAGACAGCAGTAAGAAGTGGCGGTGAGATGCCAGGGACCCCGTCTGATGAGGAGCAACCTCTCCTCTTTCCACGACACCAAGAGGAGCTGCCCAGTCAAAAATGACAATGACCAATCCACATGAGAAGAGTCTGATGACAAATTTACCTTTGCTGTGGAAACATATGCTTAGCTCAATGTTCTCAAATATTTGAATGACCCAGGCAATTTCCCTTAAACTGATTTAATCTCATTAAACAACTCTGATTGTATTTCTCTTCCTATATCTGCCTACAGGTAAAGAATGGGCATTTGCTCAGGAGAGTATCCTTGTAGCACTCATGTCCATCATTTTAAAGTTTAGTAAACTGCTGTGTAGTTTCATAAGTTCATCTCTCTGAGCTTGGATAATAGGAGTCCAGCTCTGAGGGAGAACTCTGTCTGCACCTGTAAAGAACAGCAGGGCCAGCCCCCGCACTGTAACGTTGTTCAGAGCAGACACCACCAGCTGCCTGACTGGGGGCTCTGTGGAGTGGAAACTCAGAGCTACACAAATCTTTGTCCTAATGGGATCTGAGAGCCAAATGGAACAACATTTTAATTAACTAATTTACCATATTTATACACATAAGAAGTTCACCTTTCTGTATATGTTCTCCTGTTGGATGCTTTCTCTTCCTTCGAATTCTGGGCTCGAAATATACTGTTTTTTCCTGTAATTTTCCCTTGCATGGGCAGCATGTTTTTAGGCAACAACTGTGGCGTTACGCTTCTGAAGGATCTGATAAGAGCTGCTGAAGGTGGGCAATGAACTGCACTTAATTAAATCCTGGTTGCTAAAAGCAAATCGAAGAATATGCCACTGATAGCAACAATGACTGGCTGTGAGACGAATTATGCTCGGGACTGAAGATATACCTAGGTGCTTTGCTCTTGGAACAATGTTAGGACCTAATTCCATCCATTTCCTTTCTCTTGGAACAATTTAGGGGGAAAATATCAGCAATTAAGTAAGCCAGGCATTGGGTAAGTAACTATGGCATTTATTTATTTAGAAGCTCCAGGCTTCTTGTAGGCTACTGAATAGCCAGCAGGTGCCAACCATTTTCATCCCTCATTTCTGGGCTGAATTCGGAAGCAATGACCTGGAAGTTGAGATCAACGACAGATTCTCCTAATAAGTATCCATTGAGCATCAATTTCTCCTACAGCACTTCAAAACCAATTACTAATCTCATTTTAATCGACACCAATCAGCTGCATTTTAGTTGACAATTGCATATTCTTATGGCATAGTCATGACTTTGAATTTTGTAACTTGATGAGTTAAAACCCGTGGGTGAGGACAGAGATGCTTTAAAATAAGACAAGACAAACTTAGAAAGAGGTATTCTGTACAGTAGCATTTCTCGAAGTGTGGTCCACGGGCCCTTGGGGGTCCCAGAGACTTTTTCAGGGTGTCCATAAGATAATACTATTTTCATGATAATACTAACATGCTACACACTTTACTCATCATGTTGTCATTTGCACTGATGGTGCAAGAGCAAGGGTGAGTAAAACTTTCAGCACTTCAGCAGGGAATGAGGGAGTTACAACAGACTGTACCGGAAGTTTTTAATTGCAGTTAAAAAAAAAAAAGGCATTGCTTCATCTAAGAATGTCCTCGATGCAACAGTAAAGATTATAAATTATTGATTTTATTAAATCTCAACCCTCAAATACATGTATTTTTAAAATTTTGTGTGATGAGTCGAGGGTCCACGTAAGCACTTGGGCTCTACACCAAGGAAGGCGTGTGGGTGTGCGAGTGCATCGAGCACTTGTGCACCTGTTTGTGAGCTCGACTGGCTGCTTTTTCATGGAACACCATCTTAAGTGAAAGAAAGCCTGACAAACTACTCAGGCTTGGGTATTTCATAAATATATTTTAAAAAATGAACGGAGCTGTCACTTCAAGTAAAACAAATGACGGTATTTTTTGCCAATGATAAAATTGGAGCTTTCAAGCAAAATTAGAATTTTGGAAAGCTTGCATCTGCCACCATGAGCATGACAGCCTCCCAATGCCCAAAAGACTTCTTCTGAGGAGAATGGTGGTGATATTAGCAAAAGTGATTTTTTTTTTGTTATCGTAGAGTGAAATGTGTCAATATTCTGAAGGTTTGCATAACTCAGTAAAACAATATTTTCCAAATGACCAAGGCATGATGTCATAAAATCATACAAGGATAAAAAATCAATACAAAGTATGAGGCAGATAATGGATTTTAACATAACAGGTTACGCAAAGTTCACTGATATGGTTTAAGATTCCACATTGCAACTCGTGTTTAAGAAACAGTCACTTGTTGAGTTTAGGTGTCATATCAAAGAATATCCACAATTATTTGAAAAGGCTACAAAAATACTCCCTCCTCTTCCCACTACATGTCTGTGTGAGTCTGGATTTTATTCACATGTTTCAACCACAACAACGTATTGTAATAGACGAAAGGGAGAAGCAGATATGAGATTTAACTGTCCCTTATTAAGGCAGACATTAAGGAGATTTGCAAAAATGTAAAACCATGCCACTTTTCTTACTAATTTCTGTTTATAAATTAGTTATTTTTAAGAAAAAGATATTATTTATATTAATATGTAAATAGTTTATTTTGGATTGCACTCACAAATAAAACATTTAAAATTTTCTTAGTTTTAATTTCTAATTTAGACGTATCAGTAGGTGTTACACAAACAAAAGCTTTTTGGAGTTCTCGATAATTTTTAAGAGCATAAAGAGGCCCTGAGACTCAAAAGTTCAAGAACAGCTACTGTACAGCATAGATTGGACAAAAAACATAAACACTTTAGAGACAAGATGATGAAAAACACAACTAAGAATAAAAGATAAAATCTCCAGAGGTTACTTTGTCTAAATCTCAACCTCAAATCCAAAAAGTGGCCTGATCAGCACCTCAGTTTTCCCCAGTAATACTGTTAACTACCATCTGTTGGATATCTACTATGCACTGCACAAGCTTCTATGGATTTTGCATAAGTTATCTCATTAATCAACTGAATTGATACTACTCCTACTTAAGCCCCCAGAAACCAATTTTGATGATGCCCAACATTGTGTTGGATTTTTAGGAAAGGCAGGCTCTGTTTCTCCATTTACTCTCTTTTTTTTCTACGCTGGAAACTCAGGAAACTGTGCACCAATCTACAGTGCTCCGGGTGTGGGTGTCTTTGGGGCTAGTCCAACTCTTTTTATCAATATAATGATGGGTGGTCAGACAGGGAAGTAGAAATGTGGCGCGTGTGTGTGTGTGTGTTTCTCCATAAAACATTAAATTCTATTTAGCAATTAGGGAGTCCTTTGAGTATCTGACCTGTTAATACGGAGTATATTCGAAAATTTTTCTGAATACCGGCTCTCCCTCTCCCATCCCCACCTGCCTCCTCTTCTGTTTCTCAGTTTGCAACTTTTCCACTCCATCAAATATTATTATACCTTGTAATGTGCCTGATTGAGTCCCTTTCTTTTTATAAAAGAGCTTTATAGGGGCTGGCCCAGTGGTAAAGTGGCTTGGGTTCACGTGCTCTGCTTCAGTGGCCTGGGGTTTGCTGATTTGGATCCCAGGTGCAGACCTACACACTGCTCATCAAGCCACACTATGGCAGCATCCCACATGTAAAATAGAGGAGGATCGGCAACAGATGTTAGTTCAGTGACAATCTTCCTTACCACAAAAAAAAAACAGCTTTATATAGCTCTTCATTTTATAATTAAATTTAACATCGATCCAAGAAATACTATTCAAGATTTTTTTTAAAATTTCTTATTGTTTTATATTTTCCCTGATTTCTGGCATTGCAACATCCTATCTTCTACACTGGTTACTATAAATATATTGCATTTCAACTATCTTAGCATTTAAATAGAATTTTGTGGTCAGAGCACAGGTAACATTGTATTCTGAACTCCAAATATTTAACTTGCAGTGGACTCTTGGAACTCAGCATGTTTGTAGAGAATGGTCTTAATCCAGATATTCGGATAGTTACCATCGCTTTATCACAAGTGAGGTACACTGACTTCACCTTCTGGATCTTCCTCAATCATCAAATATGGCATAGTGCTTATGGGTTCAGTCTCTAGAGTGATACTACCTAGATTCCAAGATGCGTTTTACTAATTACTAACTTATAGAAATTTCCTATTCTCTCTGTATCTCAGTTTTTCAATGTAAATGGGAATAATAATAGCATCATGAGGAATAAAAATGAATGAATACCTGGTATATAATATTGCAAAGGATATTACTCA